>NC_082739.1:5924410-6547410 GCF_030144855.1 Hypanus sabinus | reverse complement strand
TTGGACAGCCCAATAACATTTCAGTAAAACTTTGGGAGCGCCTTGCACCCAGAGAGCTGAAACTCCTTAGTTTAAGTCACAGTAACTAAACAGAGCACAGATGTTAATGTATTGTGAATAAGAATGAATTTTCTTTGCAACCTTACCACATATGTTACCTGAGGACCACAAGGGTATGAGTTGGCTCATGTGTACTCTTGTGTTTCATGACAGCCACTCAAGTATACTTCAAGACATAATGAGGATGTGAAATTAAATGATCGAGCTGTGGAAATGGAACTTCTTTCTTTGGTACTTTGTAAACATTTGATTGGATATTGCTATTGGTTAGCATGGTTTGAGGCTCAGCCTTCTGGTTATAAGGACTAAAGGTCAACCTGAAGTACTTGTTTCTCTCTTCACACATTCAAGATTCAAGCTTGTTTAATGTCATTTCCTGTACACAAGTGTAAAGGAGAACAAAATAATTGTTACTCCAGATCTGATGCAGTACAAAAAAACACAATAAGATAAAGAACACAATAATAAAAAACACAATAAATATAAATATAACTACATAACATAGCTTATCTACACAGATTAATTGTATACATAAATTAAATACAGTATTTTAGCTATTTATTTACAGCACCGAATAGGCCATTCTGGCCCTACAAGCCATACTACCCAGTAATCCCCCAGTGTAATCCAGCCTAATCACAGGAAAAATTAACTAACCAATTAACCTACCAACTGGTATGTCTTTGGACTGTGGATGGAAACCCGCCTGGTCATGGGGAGAACGTATAAGTTCCTTATGGACAGCGGTGGGAATTGAAGCATTGTGTTACTGTCACCTCGTAGATTGATTCATATAGATTGGATAGACGCTGCCTTACCTGCCATGTGTTTCCAACATTTTTGTTTGTTTGAATTTCCCATTTCCAAAATGCTTCATTGACTGTGAAGTACTGTGAATGTTTGAAAGTTGTGAAACTCTCTATGAGAACATTCGAGAAGAAGGGTTTATTACAACCAGCGTTGGATATAATCAAAGTATAGCCACCTGAAATAATTTAACAGGGGGTGGGGCAAAGAGAATCATAAGGACCCGACGGTTACTTTATCAATCACTATCTAATTTTATCGAATTAGATAATTCTTTTCAATAATAACCCAAAATGGCCATGATCCATAAATTAATTTTTAAAGTATTAGGCAAAATGGGGATTGACACTCATTTTGTTAACTCTTTATATATAATCCATCTACTTTTATAAAAAATGGCAAGGAAAAATTGGATCCATCTTTAACATAGGGGGGGTTTAAATGAGGTAATCCAATTTATTTAATGCTGTTAATGAATATTTTATGCTGCTTTTTAGATAGGGATGAGTGCAGATTCTAATTTTTAATGAGATCTGGCAATAAATATTGTACTGTTGTGTGTTAGCTGTTGATGTGGCCCTTCTGAGTGACTCACAGAGGGTTATGTTGAAGAACCTCAAGATCTTGGAAGGTTCAATCAATCCAACATACACTCACTTCTTCCCTTTGGAGGACTGTTAATACATCATCAAGAAGTGGAAACAATTCATTCAATATTTCCTAAATCCTGTCCCTTTATAAAGTTGAACACCCCTCACAGGTGTACAGCTGTGCCAAATAAAGTGGCTATTGACTGTATTAACTGATCAATCCAATTAATGAATTGATCCTTAAAATGTATTTTCTATATGCTTCAAACAAGGGAAAATCTGCAGATGCTGGAAATCCAACCAACACACACAAAGTGCTGGAGGAACTGAACAGGCCAGGCAATATCTATAGACTGATGAAGGGTCTTGGCCAGAATCGTCAGTTGTTTACTCTTTTCCATAGATTCTGCCTGACCCACTGAGTTCCTCCAGCAATTTGTGTGTGTTGCTTCTGTATTCTTTTTAAGTTAAATTCTGAATGTACTACTATAAGGACACATAGTTGTTGCCCTTTCACACTTGTTATTTGACTGATGTCAAGATTAAAGTGTTTTACCTCTTGGTCAGGTTGAATTTCAATTACATTCTTGGGATTAGAAGCAGGCCATTCAAAACTTCAAAACTTATGCATTGAGTTGCTGCCACATGATTGGATGATTAACAAGCAGGTGTACAGGTGTATCTAATCAAGATATACTGGGTGTAATCTGTCTATTGTTAGTGTCATAATGAGGTATTTGAAAATATGGAGACAAGTGCTTTTCTGAGGGCACTTTCTATATTCAATTCCAACAATTGGAAATGAAGTGCAGTAACCTGAACTTGCCATTTCTCATCTGGAGGGGCTCAGTGAGGCATTCATTTGAAATTGAAAAATGTTTCATTTTTAGTGGTGATATTTAATACAATAGTGCAGTTGTTTAATTATTGGATGAATAGTCAGAAAACTGGGCCACTGAACCATGACGCAAGTTCAAATCCCACCATGACTCCTGTGCTGCTTAAATTCAGGTACTTAACTGAAAGTAGAATTTAATAAGTAAGATAATCTCACTAATGTTTAACATGGATGTTTTGAGTTATTGTGAGAACATGTCTGGTTTACACACTTGCATCAGCAGAGGAATTTGTCTGTCCTTTTCTGGCATGGAATATTTGACTCCAGACTCACCAAAGAGGGTCTCCTTTAAATCTCCTCAGTTCAGGGAAAATTATGAATGGACTCTAAATGATGTAGGTCCTTATATTGTGAGCAAAAAAACTAGAATATTTAGTTATATCTGTCTCTCCCCTTTCTCTCTTTTTCATTCCCCATTCTGGCTCTTCTCATACCCCTTCTCTTCTCCTCACTTGCCCATCACCTCCCTCTGGTGCCCTTCCTCCTCCCCTTTCTCCCAAGGTCTACTCTCCTCTCCAATCAGATTCCTCCTTCTTCATCCCTTTATCTCATGCACCTATCACCTCACAGTCTCTTACTTCATCCCCCTCACCTTGTCTCACCTATCACCTTGCAGCTTGTACTCTTTCACCTCCCCTCATCTTCTTATTCTGGCTTCTTTTCCCTGCCTTTCCAGTCCTCATGAAGGGTCTTGACTGTTTGCTCCCTTCCATAGATGCTGCCTGACCTGCTGAGTTCCTCCCACATTTCGTATGTTTAACTAGAAAACTCATTCTTCTGAACACAACCAAATCCTTCAAATCCTTCAATATTTTCCCTTGTTAAAATGTTACCTTATGTTGGCCCGTTGCTACTTCCTTGAAATGGAACACTCTACCTAATATGGCATCAATGCGACATAACCCAACGCGACAGTAATGAGGCAAAGAGGTTCTGTTCTACCTAATGGAAGTACTGTTGGCTGTACAGGTCACAATCACAATCAAGTCCTACCTGAGAAGGCCTTAGACCAGTGATCTCCAACCTCCGGGCCGCGAAGCATGCAGGATTGCAGCGGTAGCAATGTAGCAATTGGTAGTAAAATTGCCAATTTCACTTGCACTATGCGTTCGGCAATCGCCTCTGATCTGGACCGACATTTACGTGCCGGGAGGCACCTAATTAATTAGCTTGTTTATTTTGGCTTTTTTCTTAAAGATGTGTTGGGTGCATTCCGGCTACCGCTGCAGTCTTGCGTGCTTCGCGACCCAGAGGTTGGGGACCACTGCCTTAGCTTAATCAGCAATTGGGAATCAAGGCTCCACTAAACACTTATTACACTCAGTTGCCAGTTTATTCGGTTTGCATGTATACCTGCTCATTATCTAATCAGCCAATCTTCTTGTCAGCAACCAAGTGCATAAAAGCATGCAGACATGGTCATGAGGTTCAGCCCAAACAGCAGAATGAAGAAGAAATATGATCTGAATAACTTATACAGTGGAATGATTGTTGGTGCTGGATGGGGTGGTTTGAGTATCTCTGAAACTGCTGATCTCCTGGGATTTTCACACACAACAGTCTCTAGAGTTTACAGAGAAATGGTGTGAAAAACAAAAAAAAACATCCAGTTCTGTGGGTGAAAACACCTTGTTAATGAGAGTGGCCAGAGGAGAATGGCCAGACTGGTTCAAGCTGACAGGAAGGCGACAGTAACTCAAATAACCACACGTTACAACAGTGGTGTGCAAAAGGACATCTCTGAATTTAGAACACATTGAATCTTGAAGTGGACGGGCTGCAGCAGCAGACCACAGACATACACTCAGTGAGCAGTTTTTTAGGTGCAGGAAGTCCCTAATAAAGTCACCACCTTTCAAGTTTGCAGTAGTTGGAAAATTGTTCAGATAGAAGAAATGTTGGGGTGATCTAATAAAGAATATAAAAGACTATATGAAGGGATTGAAAAGACCAGCGTGCTGAAATTATTCACATTCAAACTGATGCACCATCAATAACTCACACTGAGACGTAAGGCGAGATATCGGCTTTTATTGACTGGAAGAAGGAACCAGGAGTGAATGTCCATCATACTATGTCCTGGAGACTGAGGCCGAGCGTCAGGCCTCAGATCTCCTTTATACAGGGGCCTGTGGGAGGAGCCACAGGAGCAGTCAGCAGGGGGCGTGTCCTGACAGGCACATAGTTCACCACACAAACACTAGAATAAACAATGTAAATGAGAATATTAGAAGGTAGGTTATCTTTTTTACGCACAGTGTAAAGAGGGGTGGCACAGTAGCGTAGTGGTTAGCACAATGCTTTATTTCCAGCAATCTGGTTTCAGTTCCTACTGCTGCCTCCCCGTACGTTCTCCTTTTGACCGTGTGGGTTTCCTCCGGGTGGTCCGGTTTCCTCCCACAGTCCAAAGGTATACCTGTTGGTAAGTTAATTGGTCATTGTAAATTGCCCCGTGATTAGGCCAGGATTAAATTGGGGCTGTGCTGGGCGACGAGGCTCAAAGGGTCGGTTAGGGCCTATTCTGCACTGCATCTCAATAAAAAGGTAAATAAATTACTGAAATTACTCATTTGTCTCCTAAACAGAATTAGCATGTTTATGAGAAATCAGCTATTTTATAGATTTAAAATCTGCAGCTTATTCTCTCTCTCTTTGGCCTATTATAAGAGACAGCTTACTTCCTCCTAGGTGGCAGATTCTGTTGGTTTTGTTAATAATACCTGACTTGCCAATTACACTCTTGTCCAGTGACTGCTGCAGAGAATGCAATTTGATGGGAACACAGTCCAATCTAACTTGATTCTGTTTAAAGACGGGACGTGTTCTGAAGACTTCTGCATAGAGTTAAACAGCGTGAAACCAGGCCTTTCAGTGCAACTCATCTGTGCCAGCTGTGGTACCCAGTGAGCTAGTCCCATCTGCCCGCATTTGGCTTATTGCCTCTAAACCTCACCTATTGATGTATGTATCGAGATGGGTTTTAAACGTTGCTGATGTGGCCGCCTCGACTACTATTTCTGGCAGCTCATTCCAAAAGCACCCTATGTCTTGCATGAAGAAGTTGCCCTTGATGTTCCTTTTAAATCTCTTGCATCTGATTTTAAAACTCAGTTCTCTTATTTTTTAGCACCCACACCCTGGGAAAAAGTCTGTGATTTCAACCTTTCTATGCCTCTCGTGATTTTATATACGTGTATTTATTTCAAGTTCACATTGGAGTTTAATTTTCATTCAACCATTCATGAATACCCATGAATACAGCCGAATGAAATAGTGTTCCTCTGGAGCCAAGGTGCAAAACACAGTACTGACAATCAGACACAATACAAGGCACATATAGCACATATAAGATAGCAGTAAACATAGAGTCACACAAAAATCTACATTGGAGCCCAAGTCCCTGTCCCTGAGTGACATGTCTTGAAGATTGATGGTACATGGATGTTGTTGGCAAGAACAAGCCCGCAGCTATCCATAGATGAACGCATGCAACCCAGCTTGTCTCTCACTGAGTAAACACTGGAGAGCAGCACCAATGGGAAGAGCCAGCCCTCGATCCAGCATGGGCACCGTGCCACACCGCCTCCAGCATCTCCCCTCCTCGGCAGCTGCAACATGTGAGATCGCGGCATGAGCATTTGTACTCATTTGTAGCTGTTTCTGAAGAATGATGTTCTCCCAAAAAAAGGTGAGGCCTTATTGATTGTATTTGAAATTTTCTATTCTTATATGTCATTGCATTTATAAACTAGTCCATAATTAAAATGTTGCCCATATGAATTCACTGAAATGTGCTTTGAATATTTGGAAATGATTCAAGGAGGAAGGTGAGGGCTATGATCTAGGTGAAATAACATTCTCTTCAAATTGTCTCTAAATCAAGGCGACACATTTGAAAGGTCAAAAATGATCAGAATTTCCTCAGCTGACCTTTTTAAAATGGAACAATTTAACTAAACTGTGAGTTTATCCAATGTCATTAAACTCTTTCTGAAGTCAATGATGCCAATTAACTTTATACATTCGATTACTCATTTATCTTCCTTGCCATGTGTCATCAAGATCCACAAATGAGTTTGGATAGATTCAAGATGTGCTTAGCCTTTGTTTCTGGGGTAGAAACCGAAAGCATTTTTGCTAATCGCACACAGACAATACAATCTTTTCTTATATATAAAAAATGTATCACCAAATGCATACAATTCCCACTGTATGATTAGATTATCTGTGTTGTAAATCATTTATTATGGTATACTAAGAAATTAAAGATTATCTTTATCTACCACAAATATATTAAAACATCAAAACATACAGTGAAGTGTGCCGTTTGCATCAATGACCAACACAGTCCACAGATTGTGCTGAGGGCAGCCTGCAAGTGTTGCCATGCTTCCGGCACCAACATAGCTGCCCACTCTTTACTGGCCCTAACTCATACATCTTTTTGGGATGTGGGAGGAAACCTGAGAATCCAGAAGGAACGCACATGGACAAGGGGAGAATGTGCAAACTCCTTACAGACAATGGCGGAAATTAAACCCTGATCATGATCATTGGCACTGTAAAGTATTACGATAGCCTCCTCGCTACCATGTTGTCCTATATTTTTGACATTATCTCCCATATTTCGTTATCTATGTCCTTTATAATCAAGGCATACTTCTGTGCCATTGATGGCAGGATTATTGTGTTAATTCTTTCCACTCAATTAATTTCCCACTTAAGAAACTCAGATGTTGTCTAGAGAGAAGTGCTTTCATGACACCCTTCAAAATATGACCAATTCAAACTGATTTGAATGTTATCAAATCATTGGATTTACCAATCTCAACAGCCAAATATGGGGATAAACTGATGGACAATTTCTAAGATGTCAATGAGTTTGGTTCTCATTATTTTATTCTTTCTATTGATCCATAGCTAATTATTCATCCTACAACACAGAATCCTTCTGTAAAAATGTTTTTGGTACAAAGTGTAAAGTGCTGCTTGATGATGATATTACCCCACTAACAAATTTTCACTGTCACCTTATTTTTTTCTGTTTTAGTTTTTCCTCTATCTGTTTCTCTCCTCAGTGAGAACAAGCCATTCTTCCATTCTTCGCCACCTTCCTCAACGTTACTATGTGTGGTTCACTGGATCGCCTTCCAGCATTGTGACGGAAGAGACTGAACAATCTGAAATAGACTCCATTTCCCTCCCAGTAAGGTGGGAAAAAAATCAGGTGGGGCTATTTTGAAGAAGAACCAGGAAGTTCGCTCAATAATCAATATCACTAAAATGTTTATCTGGTTATCAATAAATTGTTTTTACATGTATTGCTTGTTTCTCATACCACAACAGTATGATTGGAAATCCTATCACACAAAGTTCCTGATTTGGGGAATATAATTACTTGCCTTTCTTTCCATCCCCTTGTTTTGCTAAGAATGGCATCACCTCCAAGTTTATTTATTTCAAATATTTCAAAACAAGGGAGTGAATGGCTTCCTAGATCTTTCCCTTTTCTTTGAAGCTGCGGCCTTTTAAAACCAGAACTGGCATCCTATCCGGGGAGGGGTGGTGGTGGGTGGGGAGGAAGTCTCGTACTCTCAGTCATTCACACCACGGAAACCAACATAAGCACCGGCCTGATGAGCCTATAAGGCTCGGGACAGACCTTAACTTTAATTCTTCTGTCAATGTTGGTGTTACACAAAAATAGAATTCCACCCTACACTTGTATCTCACAAATAGAATTTAGAAGAACAGTTGAATTTATTTCAGAACAGTATATTATATTGCTTATATACAGTCTCCTCAGGATCTCACAGCTTTCACAAGGGTGAGCATATACATGCAGACCTGCCGTTACAAGAAATAACATTTCATCCCTGTGAGTACAGGGTACCAATTTCAGGCAAATTTTCACCACAACGAGGCTCCCAGGTGGTAACTTGCCCACATAAGGTATCCAGAGTCACTTCTTCAGGGTGCAGAGTCAGAAGAGTAGTTAGAGCAATTCTGATTTGAAACCTTTTTACTTTTCTACCTTCCAAACTGCTCCATCAGATTAAGTTTTGATTCCATCTGCACCTGATTCGCCATTCCATATGGTCTTCCATATTACCTTTAGCATGTTTCTTCTTTAGTACTCAGCAGGGAGAAATTCCATTGAATTGTTCACATCTGAGATTCTTAAAAAATACTGTGTTTACTCTAAGGTTCTGACTCAAACAAATTACAAAAACAGATTCTCTATTGGAGTTAGCCAAGTCTGATTTCAAAAGTTATGCTGCTCCTTCCCTCTTCCTCTATTAATCCATTTCCTAGTGAATACCCAAAAATTCAGCTCTTTGACTATGCTTTTGTGGCTTAGAATCATAACTTTTGCAGTAACACTCCCATGAACTGTCTCGGGATGTTTAGTGATGTTTTAGGTGTGACATTCTATGGAATGGTTGTTGAACATTAACTGTTTAATAACTCCATGTCTAATACCCTCAACAGCACAATGTACCAAAGTGTCCCAACAGAGCACTCTCCCCAAACTGGATATTCCTATGATGACTGATAGTCACCTGGACATTATTATTAACTACAACATCTTTCAGTGTTATATTGATGCAGAATCTAATTAAAAACAGAGAATGGTAAAGCATTTTGGGAGTAATGTTAATCTAACAATGGGCAACTGTACTTTCATCTATTTCAAACTCAAGGTGGAGAGCTTCACTCCAAAATTCACACAATTTTTTACCTCTTAAGATTTTAGAAGTCTGCCATTTTGACTAAGCTTTTGATCACAGATACAAGTTACAGACTCAATGTCAACTGAGATCACTGTTAAAAAAAATTTCGTAACATTTCACTTAGCTACCACCAAAATCCAAGTTTTCTCATAATTCATCATTGGCAAACTGAGATAAGCAAATTGGGTACTTGTTTCATGTGCTTGACTTCAGTAGAAAATTAAATGGAACACTCTATGTTGGGGAGAAGTGTGATATTTTGGTTAATTTGCATTCTGACATTCAATAGAAATGATCAAAAATGTCATGGGTTAAAACAGTCAACTCCTCTTAATATATTGTCAAGATCATTGTGAATTTACACGGTTTGTATTTATTTTAAATCAGAATCAGAACCATTTTTAAGCAGATAATAGTGGAAAAAACTTCCTAAATAGCTTTGAATTTATTTGATTTGAATATGAAACTTTTCTCGAAGCAGCCTATTTTATACTCGGCAATGTTATGGCATTCAATAAATGATTATCCCAACATGCTAAATGTTCTGTTATAGTTTGAAAGGCATTTAGGGATTTTTCCATGATAATATGAAGTTAACTGCTTAAATAGAAGACCATTGAACGAAGAAACAATGCATATTATATGCTGCAAAATTTAGCCAGCTTAGCTGTCAGGGATCTAAACATAGGGGCTGCTTGCACAGTCTGCAATGTTTTAAATTTGGGAGAATTTGTTTGTTTTCCATGGCTGAGAAGTACCGGAGTTAGGAACATCTACGAGGGACAGCAAATGGACTTCACAGATGACAATGATGAAGCAATATTATTGTTTAACACTGCAGAAAAATATTCAGCATGTTGTACCATACTGGTTGATCCCCAAAAGGGTACAAACATATTCCTTATTTTCAGAGCAAATCTTAGATTTGATACCATCTTGTTGGGGAGAAAATCTACTGATCTAGTTCCTAATTTCCTAAACCGGAGACAGCCCAAGTTTCACTAAAAGGTTTGGGGCAGGGCATTGTGGGTGTTTGAGTGACCTGATGGTACAATGCTAAGGGTAACTCCACATCAGCCAGAGGGTGGTCATGGTAATGGTATAAACCCCAAAGGTCACCAAATATACAAGGAAGAAGACCCGATCCAATCTGTAACAGAACGCCAACCATTCATTCTTGTGGTTGCTGGCGCCATCTAGCTGGTGAAGGTAGAGTCTGATTGAAGATATCTCCTCTTGTATCTCCTTCATTGGTAACTTCTGGGTCCAGTGGCCTTGGGCATCTTCGTTGAGAAACTTCTCTTCCTCTTGTTGAGGGTCACTTTCAGAAACTTCATTGAGGAAACATAAAAGTACTTATGTAAGTGTTGAGGACCTCAGTTCTACACAGCATGGCTAAAATATAGTATATCTTAACTTATTTATCTGAATAACTAAGATCTATTGATCTCATTTCCAAAATGTTCAATTGAAGTTTAGGAATGCTGCAGCCTTTGACTCTGCAGAGAAGAATGGTTTAACTGTTGGCAATTAATATGGAAAATGGAAATGAAATAAGATTCAGAATGTTCTCACCCCCATCGTCACAGGTTTCCTCTTTCACCTTCACAGATGTGCCCAGACTGTCAGTGGCGCCCTGCTTTGCAGAGCTGTCCACTGAGACCGAGCTCTCTGGTTCTGCCTCCTCGTTCACATTCAGGAGCTGTACTATTAGGATTGATTCAGCTAAACTGATCACAAGCAGAGCTATACAGACAGCAAAGAACACTCCTAGGGAAGAGCAGATCAAAAATGATGTTTACTACTGATGAACTTGGCAAATTTACACTTAAATCTAACAACTGTTTCCCTGTTCTATACACAAACACATCACATGTCATTCTGAATACAAAGAAAGAGGGGCAGGGATGTTAGCCATCATATCCCAGCCATTATCCATTTTGTAATCATTATTTCTTAGTAGATTACTGTATTCCTTTGTTGGCATGGGGCTTGCAAGTCAGTTACCACATTTCCGATGGTACAATGACTACAATTCAAAATGACTTTACTGGCTGATGACATGGGAGTACAAATCAGAGTAAAGCAGTGAATGGAAGGGCTCTGTGTGTTCAGAAGGACCTGGGAATACAGACGAAGGTAGCATCACAAACAGATAGGATCATAAAAAGCAACACACACAAAATGCTGGAGGAACTCAGCAGAACAGGCAGCATCCATGAAATAAATAAACAGTCGATGTTTCAGGCCAAAGCCCTTCATCAGGACTGGGAAATGAAGGAGGAAGATTCCAGAATAAAAATGTGCAGAGGGGAGGAAGGTGGATAGCTAGATAGTGATTGGTGAAACCAGGTGGGTGGGGCAGGTAAAGGGCTGGAGAAGGAACCTGATTTGGGTTGGGGAGGGGAGGAGAGTGGACCATAGGAGAAAGGGAAGGAGGAGGGGCACCAGGGAGAGATGATGGGCAGGTGGAAACAGGTAAGAGGCTAAAGTGAGGAATAGAAGAAGAGGGGAGGGGGAGGGAAATATCTTTTACCCGCAAAGAGAAATCGATATTCACACCATCAGGTCAGAAGCTACCCAGACAGAATATAAGGTGTTGTTCTACCAACCAGAGCGTGGCCACATCATGGAACAAGAGGAGGCATGTCAGAACATGATTGGGAATTGGAATTAAAATGTTGGACCACCAGGAAGTTCCACATTACGACGAATGGAGTGGAGGTGCTCAACAAAGCAGTTCCCCAATTTTTGTTTAGATAGGGGTTGGAGGGATATGGTCCGGGTGCAGGTAGATGGGACTAGGCAGACTATCGGGTAGACATGGAATAGATGGGCTGAAGAACCTGTTCCTGGGCCATAGCACTCTATGACTATAAAATTATGCCTTTGTTCATGATAACCCTCTTTCCTTTCTCCGTATTTTTTAAGCTGACTTGTTCCAATCTGAACATAGGACAAGAGGTTGACTGGAAGAAAGAGGGAGAGAGAGAGACAGACAGACAGACAGACAGAGAGAAAATTGGGTGGAGAAGTGCACCTGTGGTTTAGGGAATAGTAAAAGGATGGTAAAGGATGATGCACCATCAATAACTCTCCGAGATGTGAGGCAAGATATAGGCTTTTATTGGCTGGAAGAAAGAACAAGCAGCAATTGACCACCATGCTACATCCTGGAGACTGAGGGCAGGGCTCAGGCCTCAATCGCCTTTATACTGGGGTCTGTGGGAGGAGCCATAGTCAGTGGGAGGAGCCACAGGAGCAGGCAGCGGGGGGGGGGTTGTCCAGACAGGTATATGTAGTTCACCACAAAGGAGCAGGCAAGTAATTAGGGGCTTATCAGTTAAGCTGGAGGAGTGGAGGGTGTGGGGTGGATATCTATCAGTAAATAAGTCCCTCATGATCAAGTCCTTTAAACCTCTTTCTTCTCAGCAGTGATCCCAGGGCCTGTGAAGAACAATCAGTATCTCTAAAAATAAGTTCAATCTTCTTGAAACAAAGCCATGTAGCCTTAAGTACTATACCAATCCACTTCCTGGCAGCGGATTAGTTGTCTTCTCGATCTTACGTTCATTAAAACTAATCATGAGAAGTCTGAGGCAGCTTGGTATCAGGTTTGAAATGTTTATGTCATCCATATTCAAGCCCACTCATTTTCACCGGGTTAAAGTGATCTCAATTAATTCAGTCTCTTTCCAGACCCGTTGAGTGCTTTTATCAGAATTTCACCCTCTCATTTCATCACATCATTATAAATGAATTTCAGCCAAGATAGAAGACACAGCCCCAGAGCACAGTCCTTCCGATTGTAGCTATCATCCTTGGTTCACTTCTGTCCCTCTGTTAATGCTACGCACAACATATAGGTATGGTAAATAGTCAGGTCACATTGGGATGACTAGGTAATGCTCCTGTCAGTGAAAGTTATTGATCACATAGCTGTTGGTAACTGAGAGTGATTTTGTACACATAAGTTTTGGGCAACTGTCCTCTCGTTACTGCATTTTTACAGAAGTTACTCTGCTGTTATCGGGAGAAGTTGCTGTCGTTTGAGTAGGTTGTAATACTGAGTTTTTATAAAGTGTTTTATAAACTGTAAGGTGACCACATTCAGAGGACTGTGAGCAGTTTTGGGCCCCTTATCTAAGAAAGGATAAGCTGATATTGGAGAGGGTCCAGAGGAGGTTAACGAGAATGATTCCAGGAATGAAAGGGCTAATTTATTTAGGAGCATTTGATGGCTCTGTGCCTGTACTTGCTGGATTTTAGAAGAATGAGGGGGGGATCTCATTGAAACCTATTGAATATTGAAAGGCCTAGGTAGAGTGGATCTGGAGAGGATGCTTGGAACAGCAGAGGAGCCTAGGATCAGAGGGCACAGCCTCAGAATACAAGGGCATCCCTTTAAAGCAGAAATGAGGAAGAATTTCTTTAGTCAAAGGGTAGTGAATCTATAGAATTCATTGCACAAATAGCTGTGGAGACTAGTCATTGGGTATATTTAAAGCGGAAGTTGATGGTTCTTGATTAGTAAGGATGTTAAAGATTACAGGGAGAAGGCAGGAGAATGGGGTTGAGAGGGAAAATGAATCAAATGGCAGTGCAGACTTGATGTGCCAAATTGCCTAATTCTGCTCCTGTCTCTTATATGCTTATGGTCTAGATTCTGTCTCATGAGTAAATTTTCTTTCTTTCTTGTACATTTCCAACTCATCAGTTGATATTAAATATTCAATGGTTCAATAGATACCATATATGTCGTTAAAGAAAGCACATTACCAATGAGTGGAGTGCGCAGAGCAGTAATGGGTAGTTCATCATGTAGGTTCATTCGGAACACCGTGTATCCAAGCAGGATGCTGGATTTGAAAGTTATTCTCCCACTGCTGCCTGGAGGCAGGAAGTAGCTGGTCACATCTACCAGCATCAGAAATATGCTGGGCAACAATAGACTGACTACATAAAGCAGAGGTCTTCGTCTTATTACAATCTGTAAAACAAACAGTTGTTACATTCCAGTTACTTTCACAGCTCTGTTCATTATTGTAGGGTGGGGATGGGAGAAGTACACTGAATGGCTTTCCCATTGCCCAATAGGCCAGAGAATCAACTCCCACTCAATCAATAAACTCCCCCACCACACACACAAAACATTCCAATAAAAGACTGCGGGAGAGAAAAGGGTGAGTGGAGTCAGAAATGGACAGATTATCTTTTACTCCACTGTGGCTTAATATTTCAAAATTGATATAAGGTGCAATCTTACTGGGACTATCATCTAGAAGTCAATTGGAAATAGGAACTAGTATATGCCTTCTACATCATTCAAGAAGATTTAGAGTGATCTCAGCACCCTATGCTCATCAGAATCAGGTTTAATATCATTGGCATATATCCTGATATATGTTGTTTTGTGGCAGCAGTTCAGTGCAATACACAAAAAAACTATAAATCATAAGTTGTATGTGTGTGTATATATATATATAGTACATCTATAAACACAGTATATAATAATGACTTAATAAATAATAATAATTAATAAAGAAGTCATGTATATTCATATGCAACCAAATCTCATGGCATTAGCTTATGCCTTTTCTTGTACAGTTGTATTCATGATTTTTCTCACGTTTTGATATTCTTTGATACATTGGGAATATTTTGGTTTAAAATGCTTTCCAAAAATGAGAATGATGCGTGTATGCTCATCAATTGTTAGCATTCATTAACTTTGCAAACTTAAGGTGATTTCAGTGATCCACTTACATTAAACTGAATTTGCGCATAATCTTTGCCTTTGTCGTGTATCCTTTCATATTTGGAAGGGACAGAGAGGAGCTCCCACTCACCATCACCTAAAAATGCCCTAGTATCATTCTCAATCTCATCAAAACTTCTCCAAAACTTGAGGTTGACATCATTTACTGCAACAAAGGAGAGAGCACAGTGGTAATATTACTTGATATTACAATATTTTTATTATTTGTTCATTGGATAATAACACTAATAGGTATACGGCATTTAATATTCATCCTGAATTACCTACAACTGAGAAGACAGTTAATTCATTAGGGTAGGTTTATTCATTAGAGAAGAGTTTTAAGTGAATTTAAAATCTAAAGCATGGCTTAACTGATTTTAAATAGTTGCTTATTCTTTACTCCAGTCTCCTCCCACCCACTTGATCTCATCCCATCAGCACTTCTGTTTGTTACCTTCTCTTGTCTGTGTTTATTTAGCTTCCCCTTGAAGGTGTCCATGTTTCTTTTTAATTGTTAAAACTTGGAAATAACTCCACTTTGAGTTATTCTTTCTCTTGAATTTCCCAGAGAATCTATTGGCAGGAGCCTGAAACATTGACTGTTTATTCATTTCCATAGATGCTGCCTGGCCTTCTGAGGTTCCTCCAGCATTTTGTGTGTGTTGCTTGGATTTCCAGTGTCTGTAGAATCTCTTGTGTTTATCATATGTTTTGGAAAGTTCTACTTTGGAGTCCCCTTCACAAGTGGAAATAATTTCTCTATCTTATTGAATCCTTTATGTCTGTGAGGGAATTGAATATTATAAAAAGGTTTTAAAAAGCTGAAGTAGCAAAATTCTATTTCCACAGGTTAGAGATTTAATAAATTGAAAGGAAAGAAATTTTGAGAGGTTAGGAAGATTCTTTTATGCAGTGTTCTAATTAGAATTAGAACTTTGAAAGTACTATTGGAAAAAGTGGTATTGGAATTGGAAACAAGAAAAAATCTGCAGATGCAGGAAATCCGAGCAACAGATTGTCAGCATCTATGGAAAAAAGTAAAAAGTACAGTCGACGTTACTTTTTCCCATAGATGCTGCCTGGCCTGCTGAGTTCCTCCAGCATTTTGTGTGTGTTGTTGTATTGAAACTGGAACTTACTACTTACATATGTACTATGATACGGTGAAAAGCTTGTGTTGAACACTGTTCATACAGATCAAATCATTACACAGTACATTGAGAGCAAAAAAAAATGCAGAATAAACTGTAAAACTACACTGAGAGTTATACTTTTAAAGGGGAAGTGGAAAAATAAATAGAAGGCAGGAGAAGAAATGGGTGGTTGGTGGGGGGGAGGGAGGGATACTACCAGAGGATAGGATTTTGTAAATAGTTCCCTGAGACAGGCAGCACAGATGCATAATAGATTTCTTTTGTGGTCTAAAACAAAATGTAGTGGAAATTATTAAATGCACTTTGACTTCCACTTCTGAAATACAGTTTCATTGCTGTCAATAGAATTAAATACTAGAAGAGTTCAAAGCATGTCTGTTTACTTCTTGGTACAAAGGACAAATAATGAATTCTCTACATGATATATTATAAAAAATTCTTCTCCAAATTGATAATATTCAGGTGAAGGGAAATCATGCTGAACTGGATTTATGTTGTCTGAAATACTAACTGCTTACAGTAAAATGTAGAGAGACAAGGGAAAGCAGATAAACTTTCTGTATCAAATAATCCCCATATGAGCATTGATTTTGTGGTCATCTATCTGTTCTCATGTGTCCTACATAATATAATTTCCATCCCTTCAGACATTCACATTAAAAATTATTTTCTGATCAGTTTTCTACGTCCAGTTCTGTAAAAGTAGTTTCCATTACCTTGTCTTTGCCGTTTACCGTCCAAGGTACTTGCGTTGTAACAAAATCCAAATTACAATGTGAGTGCATAATTTGGAAAAAAAGCCATACAATTTTCTTGGTGGTGTGTTTGTTATGAGGAAAGGACACTGCCAGGAAAAGTCAAAGGCAATAGTCAAAGTAAATTTATTATCAAAGCACCTATGTGTGACCATATACCACCTTGAGATTCATTTTCTTGCAGGCATATACAGGAAAATAAAGAAACACAATGCAATTTATTGAAAAGCTATAAATAAACAAAGACTGACAAATAACCAATGTACGAAAGAAGACCAATTGTGCAAATTTAAAAATTATATTGAGAACATGAGTTGTAGAGTCCTTGAAGGTGAATCTGCAGATTGTGGAATCGGCTCAGAGTTATGGTGAGTGAACTTATCAACACCAATTAAAGAGCCTCATGGTTGTGAACAATTCCTAGACCTGGTGATGTGGGACCTAAATCTCCTGTAGCTCTTGCCCGAGAAGTTTCAGCCCAATATTTTGCGCTGAGGCCCTTCATCAGGACTGGGCACATAAAACTAAATACTACTACAAATGAGTTAATAAAATATAATTCAAAGTGCATGTAGTGTGCAGCACTAGTAAACAGTGACAAGTGACACTATCCTAGTGACGAGACCTCGGTGGTGGCAGAGTATTGATTAGTCTCACAGCCCGAGGGAAGAAGCTGTTACCCAGTCTGGCAATTCTAGTCCTGATGCTCCTGTACCTCTTTCCTGATGATAGTGGGTCAAGGAGATTGTGGGATGGGTGGTAGGGATCCTCAACAATGCTTCTTCAGGCCCCTTGTCTGTAACACTCCTGCTGAATGTCATAAATAAGGGGGAGGGAGACCTCGGTGATCCTCTTGAGAGTCATGTAATTTCTCCTGTCTACCTACTCTCTCACAGACCTATCTCAGAAAGATCTATCACGGACCTTTCTATCATAGACCTATCACAGAAAGGTCTATTACAGACATTTCCAAATGTTATTATGTTCCCAAACTGAGGCTGGAAGATGTTCATTTGATTGAAAGTGAAAGATAGTTAATATTTCAGTTTGCTAAGCTTTCATCACCAATGGGAATCAACTGAGGTAAATGGATTCTGAGATACAGAGAAAGGAAAAGAACAGAAGGGAAGGTTTGCAGTATGCTGGGAGAGATTATGGGGTAATAGAACAAAATAACCAGTTGAAGTGAGCTTTCCAAGTTTGGAGTTTGTAGCACCTCTCACTGCTGCTGATCAGCCAATAATGGCCCTGTTGAAGTTTTAAGGGGGCAGGACATTATGGATGCTGGAAACTGGAGCAACTCAGGAAAACCTGGAGGAACTCAGCAGGTCAGGCAGCATCTAGGAAGGGAATGTACAATTCACGTTTCAGGTTGAGACCTTTTATTTGAACAGATGAAAGGCTTTGATGTGAAATGTCAACTAACTATTTCTCTCCATAGATTCTGCCTGACTTGGGGCATTGCTCCAGTCTTCTGTGTATTGCTCTTGACTGTTTCCTATGTTGAACCACTGTATGATTGTAAGGTACTTTTCTCTGCCTACCTGTGTGCAGCCAGCTGCAGAAAGTGAAGGTGCAGTTCTGTTTGTCAAACGGAAAAGCGTAGATCTCCAGGTTGCAGGCAGAGACAACCTGCATTGGCTTGTAGTTTTTAACAGCACCAGAGGCATTCACATACACATAGGGCAAATAAGGTGATCTGCCAACATCGATACTGTAAGAGGAAAATAGCGACACTCATTTATCACCAAGTTAACAGAGAGAGAGAGAGAGAGAGAGAGAGAGAGAGAGAGAGAGAGAGAGAGAGAGAGAGAGAGAGAGAGAGAGAGAGAGATAGATTGGGTGGTGGGAGTGCTGATGCTTTCTGCCACAGCAAGTGGGGGGAGGGTTGACACTGCTTTGCTGCTGCTTGTGTGTGGGGGGGGGCAGGGGGTTTGGGGTTCTTTGGTTTTTTCTATCATTAATTCTTTGGGGTTTTCTCTGTTTTGAGGATGTCTGGAGTGTAGGAGTTTCAGGTTGTATGTTGTATACATTCTCTGATATTAAAAAGAACCATTGAATATTGGAGATTATTATAGATTATATAATTTCTAATATTATACTTAATATTAAAATAGTTTGGTATCTATGGTATTTGCGGGAGCTTGCTTTGCACTATTTCCTACCAGTACAAACATGATGTCCCTCTAGTACAAACACGATGTGCTTCATTTGTGTCTGTTCAGTGCTTTGAAAGTTTCTGGGAAGATGTGCAGGTCATTCCTTTGGATAATAAACAAACTTAATTGGTGAAAAGCTGAAATTCCCTCAGAAAACATTCGTCATGTCGGTTGCTTACAATTCTTGAATGATTATGTCAGGGATCCAGATTGCGTCAACAGGCAGAGAAATTTCATTGATCCCATCAAAACTTGATGCATTCCATACCAGGTGCTCATCCAGCCACAACTGCAGTAAGAATGAGAGAGGGCTATGTGAGCACGCACGCTTGATACAGTTATTCTTTAGAATAAATAAACTGTATGAGATCAGAAAATTGGGGAATAGAATGTTGTTACCAGCTGTGTCCAAGTTCAAGCTTGTACAGATGAGAGGGACGAAGTAGAATTGGTAAATATAACAAGTAGGAGTGAGAGTAATTATAAGCCCCTTAGGCTCTGCCTTCAATATGAACATGTGTGAACTTTAATTTTTCTGTCCATTCCAGAGTTGGGTTATTTGTTTATTTATACAGATATTTATTTACTTATTGATTGATTGAGATACAGTGCAGAATAGGCCCTCTCAGCCCTTTAAGCTACACCACCCAGCAATCCCCGATTTAATCAGGCAACAATTTA
Organism: Hypanus sabinus; assembly: GCF_030144855.1. Taxonomy (NCBI): domain Eukaryota; kingdom Metazoa; phylum Chordata; class Chondrichthyes; order Myliobatiformes; family Dasyatidae; genus Hypanus; species Hypanus sabinus. The sequence goes on along the minus strand of NC_082739.1, from coordinate 6,527,811 downwards.
CATTGACCAATTAACCTAGCAATTGGACGTCTTAGGACTGTGGGAGGAAACTGGAGCACCCAGAGGAAACCCACATGGTCACAGGGAGAACGTTCAAACTCCTTACTGACAGCAGGTGGAATGGAACCCAGTCCACTGGCATTGAAACCCAGTTGGGTTGATTCAAGGGTTGTCATCTCTGCGTCTGATCTCTGGAGGTGATGTTAGATCGTTGTCTGCCCTGCTTTGATATCCAGGGTGCTGTTGCTAAAATGAACTGATCACCATTGGATTTGTGAGTGCTCGTGGGAAGCTGATATGCTAGACAGATTGAAAATATTTGATTGAATTCTTACCTGTCGGTACCAGACACTTGTCGTCAGTTTTTGGTTTTGGCCATCCTGAAAGGTGATAATGAAAGAACTTTTGTGAAAAGCAAAGACAAAGCATATTAAAAATAAGTTTTTATGCAGAAGTGTAAGCATACAGTACACGTGAACATTAGACAAAGTCTTTTTTAGCTTCCCAGGATAAAATTGTTGTGTATATGTTGGCTTTATCAGGGCTTTATTAACCCTATGCTGTACACAAAGGCAAAAAGAATTCTAATCTGACCACCCCAGAGCTGGACTCGAAGGGTGGCCAGCCTAATCTGCTCCTATGAACTGAGTAACAGCTTCAACTTCAGGTTACCAGTTGTCAGAGAAAGATTAACCCAGTTTCACATAACTTCTCATAAAGACTGTGCAGTTTGCCCTCATGCCCTGATCAATAATTATCCCTCAACCAACAATGCTAAAGCTGATTATGTGGTTATTTTAACATTGCTGTTAAGCATTTAACTATTATGTTATTCCCCTCCGCAGCTTGCGGTGCATCGGGCGGCAGCCTTGCTGTTTCTTGATCATTTTGTCTGTTTTTTACAAGGCCGAGTTGCTAGCTCAACGCTCAACCCAGCATGGATGGTAAGTGTGCAAGGAGCCACAGGATTCGAACCCGCGACTACTCGCCTCAAAGTCTGGTGCTGATGCCACTACACCACACTTTGGCAGTGACTCCTTATCAAAAATACTTCTTTGGCCAAAAAGTGATTGTAAGTAAGGATCCAATAAATAGAACATAAAGCATTAAACATAGGACACTCCAGTACAGGCCATTTGGCCCACAATATTGTGCCAACCTTTTAAACTATTTTATGGTCAATCTAGCCCTCCCTTCCCATCTTGTAAACCTCAATCAATTCTCCTCTCATCCTTGTTTGCTGTAAAGAGAAAAGCCCTAGATTTCTCACCCTATCTTCATAAGACATGAGGCCATATGTCCATAAGACTTTGGAGCAGATTTGGGTCCATCATAGCTGATTTATTATACCTCTCATCCCAATTCTCTTGCCTTCTCCTTGTAACATTTATCAACCACCAATCAAGAATTTATCAATTTCTTATCAAGAACCTATCAACCAGCACTTTAAATATACCCCAAAACTTGGCCTCCACAGCTACCTATGGCAATAAATTCCACACATTCACCACCCTCTGGCTAAAGAAACTCCTCCTTATCTCTGTTCTAAAGAGACATCTTCACATCTTCTCGCATATAGCCTTATATATTGTACAGATCTTTGCAATATTCTTACTGTATTTGTGATAGATTAATTAAAATTAATCCAGTTGTACGAATATGTATTTTATATGAATAGTTTACCACATCTAGCACAGCATGAAGAATGAAGTCAATATAAATGGTTGTGGGCTGGGTCCAGTCTTTAACTGGTCGGACTCCTTTGTCATAGTCCCACAGTAGAGCCTCCGTTAACTGATGAACAGTTGAATTCTGAACTGATGTACTGTAACCAACATTTCCTAAAAATAACAGAACAGATTTCAACAATTACCCATACAACTCTTGGGGTGATAGGAATTCCACTTTATCAACAAAGCGTAACCCATATACACTCAATGGCCACTTTATTAGGTACTGTATACCTGCACACCTGCTCATTAATGCAAATATCTAATCAGCCAATCGGGTGGCAGCAATTCAACGCATAACAGCATGCAGGGGGTTCAGTTGTTGTTCAGACCAAACATCAGAATGGGGAAGAAATGTGATCTAAGTGACTTTGACAGTGGAATGGTTGTTGGTGCCAGAAAGGGTGGTTTGAGTATCTCAGAAACTGCTGATCTCCTGGGATTTTCACCCACACCAGTCTCTAGAGTTTACAGAGAATGGTGTGAAAAACAAAAAACATCCAGAGAGCGGCAATACTGTTAATGAGAGAAGTCAGAAGAGAATGGCAGAAGTAGGCCATTCGGCCCAATGAGTCTGTTCCACCATTCAATCATGGGCTGATCCAATTCTTCCAGTCATCCCCACTCCCCTGCTTTCACCCCATACCCTTTGATGCCCTGGCTAATCAAAAAACTATCTATCCCTGCCTTAAATGCACCCAATGACTTGGCCTCCACAGCCGCCCGTGGCAACAAATTCCACAGATTTACCACCCTCTGACTAAAGTAATTTCACCGCATCTCTGTTCTAAATGGACGTCCTTCATTCAAGGAAGGTGACAGTAACTCAAATAACATATTAAAACAGTGGTGTGCAAAAGAATATCTCTGAACGCACATGTTGAACTACGAAGTGGATTCAGCAGCAGCACAAGACCACAAACACTCACTCAGTGGCCACTTTATTACGCACAAGTAACAGATGAAGTGGCCACTGAATGTAATTACTCTCAGTTAATTCCGATGGGTTAACTCCATCATCCACATGCCCTTCACCAAATCTGCAGGAATACTGGGAAAGAACAGCCTCATCAGACATTCTTCAAACAGCATTATTACAGTCCAGCCAACAAGACTTGATTTCTATGGATGGATTTTATGTACAGAAGAGAACTGACACAAATGCTTAGAAATTCAACCCTAGTATGCAGCTCTAAATAGCAGCAGAAACATATTGTCTCCATTTACAAAATTAAATGAAACTGAATTATGGAAACAATGCATAATATCTGCTGCTATTATATGGAACATTTAACACTATTGATCAACTTTCCGTGCCTGTATCACCAACAGAAGTTGATATTTCTTTTTGTTGCAGTAATAAATTTTATTTTCAACTCTTTAGATGATCTTGCTAGCTTCATTTGTGATCACGTTAATTATGTCTGTTGATGGTAATGACATAATCCTTGTATTAGATGCCCATTTTAAGGGCCATCTCATTCAAAATCAATTTTCAGTGCTTATTCCCATAGCACAATGGCTTGTTAATGGCTGTGTGTTAAGAGCCTGATTTCCAAAGTAATTATGTCTCTAAAGGCCTCTTTCAGAAAAGGCATTTACCTTGCAAACGATCCCTGTGGAAATTTTCCACTTGGTAATTAATGCTCAGATTATTGAGCTGTGGGACTGTGTAGAATTTGCCAACTCTAAGGGAGGGAGGGATAATATGGAAAGGCAATTTTTTCTTAACCTTCAATTCCCTTTGTTTTGTAACATTCACCTGTAAATGGTTATATTGGTGCATGAGTAACATCTGTTTCAAAAATCTCATGCATTATCTTCCAGGCAAACACGAAAGAAGAAATATACTCAGTGCCCACTTTATTAGATACCTCCTGTACCTAATCACATGGCCATCGAGTGTACATGGTCTTCAGCTCACTCATTCAGAGATGCTCTTCTGCACACCACTGTTGTAACATGTGGTTATTTGAGTGACGATTGCCTTCCTGTCAGCTTGAACCAGTCTGGCCATTCTCCTCTGACCTCTCTCATTAACAAGGTATTTTCAACTACAGAACTGGATTTTTTTTTGCTTTTCACACCACTCTCTGTAAACTCTAGAGGCTGTAGGGCATGAAAATCTCAGGAAATCAGCGGTTTCTGAGATACTCAAACCACCCTGTCTGGCACCAACAATCATTCCACAGTCAGTCACTTACATCACATTTCTTCCCCATTCTGATGTTTGGTCTGAACAACAATTGAACCTCTTGACCATGTCTGCATACTTTTGTGCATTGAGTTTCTGTAACAGGATTGGCTGATTAGATATTTGCATTAACAAGCAGGTATACAGGCGTACCTAACAAAGTGGCCACTGAGTGTATAAGTCTCAATTTTCCAAACACGTGTCAATGGGCTGTATAACCAAGGGAAGTTACTTTGCAGTTTTCTGATATTCTGTATAAGAAGTGTTTTGATAAAATTGCTCCTGAAGTGTTTAAGGTTTTCAAAATAAACAGTAAAATGGGAGCTGAGCCTTCAGGCGTCATTCCATTATTGCACACTCCATGTCTGTGATGTACTTTGGATAGCCATAAAGGGAAACAAGCCCTTTGGCACAAATCGTCCATGCTGACCAGGTTTTCCCCATGAGTTAGTCCCATTTCCCCTTACATTGCTATCTGTTATGTCTCTACCATTTAGGACAGCAATGAAAGTCCTCCATCTCTGTCTGTCCTTGGACCATCACACACAGATGTAGAAGGATTCTTCATTGCTGCTATTGTAACAGTTTTGTTTCCTCAGTCAGAGGTATTGGCCCTGAGATGAACCCTCAAACCTGAAGGACTGGTGAACCACTCTTAGTCTGGCCTCTACCCTTTGACCTATTAGGCATGGGTGACCCTTCCAAGGGCCACAACGTAAGGCCTTGACTCCAGCCAACATAGTTCTCTAGGTCATTGAGGCACGTAAGCCTCCGAATCACAGCAAGGTTGTGGTCCTCTTGGAGATCCCATTTCCCCATCATGTATTTGTCTGAATGTCTTTTAAGCATTGTTCTTATAACCATCTCTACCACTTCCTCTGGCAGCCTGTTCTATATACCCACCATTCTCCATGAAAAATTTGCCCCCCGGGCCTTGTTTAAGTCTTTCCCCTCTATGCTTGCTAGTTTTGGACTCCTTGGGAGAAAGACTGTGACAATCCATCTCTTCTTATAACCCAAGGCCTCCAGTCCTGGGAAGATTCTTATGACAAGCTATTCAATCCTGGAATCATTTTCCTGAACCTCCTTTGAACCCTCTCCAGTTTCAGCACATCCTTTCTAAGATAAGGGGCCCAAACCTGCTCTCAATACTCCAAGTGAGGCCTCACCAGTGCTAAAGTCTCAGCATTATATTCTTGTTTTTATATTCTAGTCCTCTTGAAATGAATGATTGTATTGCATTTGCCTTTCTCACCACTGTTCCAAGCTGCAAATTAGCCTTTAAGAAATCCTGCGCAAGTCCCTTTGCACCTCAGTTTTTTGTATTTTGTCTCAATTTAGAAAATAGTCAATCCTTTCATTTCTTCTACCAAAAAGCATGACCTACACTTCCCGACATTGTATTCCATCTTCGTTTCTTTGTCCATTCTCCTAATCTATGTATAGAACTTTTCCTGCATATCCCATTTGAATTTAACCCTCTCACCTTAAATACATGCCTTCTGGTATTAGACATTTCAATCCCAGGAAAAACAAAAGATATTGTCTGCCTACTCTATCTATGCCTCTTATAATCTTATAAACCTCTAACAGATCTCCCCTCAGCCTCTGTCACTCCAGAGAAAACAACCCAAGTTTGTCCAACGTCCTCTTATAGCACATGCCTCTAATCCACCAGCATCCTGGTAAACCTCTTCTGCACCATCTCCAAAGCTTCAACATCCTTCCTGTAGTGGGCAACTAGAAATGAATGCAATATTCCAAATGTCGCTGAACTGGAGTTTTATAAAGCTGTAACATAACTTCCAGCACTCAGTTCCTCAACTAATATAGACAAGTATGCCCTATGCCTTCTTTACCACCCCACCTACCTATGTAGATATTTTCAGGGAGCTATGGACTTGGACCCTAAAATCCATATGTACATCAACATTATTAAGAGTCTTGCCATTAACAGAGCACTGTCTCTTTACAGTTGATTTTTTAAAGTGCAACACCTCACATTTATCTGGGTTAAACTCCATCTGCCATTTTTCTGCCCATATCTACAACAGATCTATATCGTGCTGTATCCTTTGCCAGCCTTCTACACTATCCACAACTCCACCAATCTTTTAGTATCAACTGCAAACTTAACAACCTACCCATCTACTTTTTCATCCATGTCATTTATATATACATATCACAAACAGCAGAGGTCGTAGTCTGCAAGCCTGTGGAACACTACTGGTCACAGACATCCAGACAGAGTAATTGCCGTCGACCACTACCCTCTGACCTCTCAGTTCTTGAACTTAATCCCATGACCGATGAAGATTTTTGTCAAAGCTTGCCAAAGTTTTTGTCTCCACCTTCAGGGGAATATATGCCTGTACCTCTAAGTCCTTCTGTTCGATAACCCTTTCTTGAACTTCACCATTTGCTGTCTAAGGGCTGCCCTGGTTTAATTTACCACAGTGCAACACCTCACACTCGTCCAAGTTAAATTCTTTTTGCCATTTTCTGGTCTACTTCCTAAGTTGGTCTAGAACCTCGTGTAAACCTAGTTAACCTTCTTCATTTTCCAGTATATCACCAATTTTGGTGTCTTCTACAAGCTCACTAATCATGTTAACAATGTTGTCATCCAAGTTGTTAACATAAAGGACAAACAGAGGACCCTGCACCAATATCGATTACTAGTCCAGACCTCCAATCTAAAAAAACAATGCTCCCCTGCCATCCTCTGCCCCCTTCCACCAAGACAGGTTTGTATCCAATTAGCCAGCTCACCCTTGATTTCATATGATCTAACCTTCCAGTCTATCCTACACTGTGGACCTTGTCAAAAGTCTTGCTAAAGTCCATGTCAACCATTTAAATCACACAGCCCTCATCAATCCTCTTGGTCATTTCTTCAAAAAGCTCAATCAAATTTGTCACACCCAATTCCCTATGCACAAAGCCGTGCTGAACATGTCTAATCAATCCTCGCCTTCCCAAATGCTGGATGATCATGCCCCTCAGAATCCCATGCAGTAAATTTTCCACCATTAATGTTAAGTTTATTGTGGCCTGTAGTTGTCCTCCTTGTCCTTGCAGTCTTCCTTGAAGAAAGGGATAACAATAGCCACCCCCCATCTTCTAGTAACTCACTTGGGGTTAGCGAAGATGCAAGTATCTGTGCAATTTCTCTCTTAGCTTCTCACAATGTTGTAGAATAAGTCTGGTCAGGACCTGGGCATTTGTTCCCCTCTCAGACTTCCAGCATCTCCTTTTTTGCAATGTGGATATATTCTGGCACATCACTATTCAGTTCCTTTAATTCCTTAGCTTGCATGGCCTTTGTCACAGTAAGTACAGATGAGAAATGTTCATTAAGATTTCACCAACATCTCGTGCTTCCACACATAGACAACTGCATCAATTCTTAAGGGGACCTCTTTCCTCCAGAATTACTGCTTTGTTCTTAATATACTTGTAGTATCTCTTAGGACTCTCCTTTATCTTATCTGCCAGAGTTATTTCATATTGTCTTTTTGCCCTCCTGATTTCCCTGTTGTGAACTCCTAAATCTCTTGTACTCCCCAAAGGATTTGCTTAATCCCAGCTGCCTATCCTCATCATACACTTCCATCTACATGTTTCTCCATATAGTTCACACTGATTGAGATCTGCAAAATGACGAGTTGGTCAATAGGTTCCAACATACGAAGGATTCAGGACTGATGAGAAATGTATCAAATGTGGTTTAAACTTGATCTAGAAGAGCAATTGTTATAATCGATTTGATAAAATAGGGAAAGAGAAGAAGGGTTTTCATAGTTGCATTTAAATTAGAAGAGGTGAGAGTGTAAAGAAAAATCATTGTTGCGTTATTTACTCAAACATTTTAAATGCCGCAGGACAGGAACTGGATCAAAGATTCAGCACTCCAACCTTGTTTTTCAAACTGGATACATAATCCTAGTGAGGAGCAAAATAAGACTGGGTGGTATTGAAACTATTCAGATTACACACACTGATTCAATACATTATTGAAATAGTCCATTAAAGGAGAAGGAAGTTCTCAGTATGGAGAAACTTGGCCAAAGGACCAAGGCTGGAAAGAAATTGTGAGAGGTGAGATGAATAAACCAGTGATTAAAAAACAAAGCTTGGGTTGTAACATCTTGTAGATGTAGTAGAAATACATCACTGGATGTAGAATAATTACTGCAACACTTCTAGTTATTTATATGCAACAAAGAATTGAGTTCACACAGTAACTTCTAATGGGATAATGAGATTGAGTCCAACTGTTCGTGCTTTTTTTTGCAGCTATTAATCCATTTTAATTATGAATTGGTAAAGGCTATTTCTTTCCAAATGAGGTAATTTCTGAGCTCCCACACCTATAACCTTGAAGAGACTACAAAAAAAAATTTCAAGATAATTTCTTCTGCTAAGGGATGGACAATAGGACCACGATAAAAGAATCAAATTTATACACCATATACATTTACAAGTATTAGGAATGTTGGTGCAGCATGCAACAAAATAAACTTTGAAGTTAAAGTATGGACATGAGCTAAAATATAAGTAAAATGGAATTTAAGGTACACATCTGAAGGCTTTATTTATAAAATTTTACACTTAACTAATGCAAAATATTATACTTATTATCTATTCAGTTAAGAGAGCAAAAACATTCTCAGAATACCTAGTCCTGATGAAGGGTCTCTGCCCAAAACATTGATTCTGTATTCCTTTCCATATATGCTGCCTGACCTGCTGAGTTCCTCCAGCGTTTTGTGTGCGTTACTCTGGATTTTCAGTGTCTGCAGAATCTCTTGTGTTTAGAACATCTCACTATATCATCAAATACATTTAAGCTCAAAAATGTTTCAAGTTCTGTTTTACACTTTAGTGCCAAGTAGTAACTTTACTGATAAACATCTTGATGTCAAAAGCCTTGTTATAATCACAGCGGTGTAGTCAGCCAGCCACAATTTTCAAGTAGCACTTTAGTTCAAAATGCAGCCTTTTAATATGCACATTTAGTTAGAAAGCTCAGAGATTAAAAGAGTGGAAACATTTATCCACAAGCGCTTACCTGAAATCAGGCAGAACAGAAACAGAGGTAGTGGCATTTCCTTCCAGGAGGACTTGGGCTTTGAATCTTTGCTGCTTTATCTCGATCACAGTGAACTGAGTGAAATTTATTTGGCAATTCTGACCTCTGTAATGTTTCCAAACTTTAAATAGCAGCCTGGTGAATTAATCCCATGTAAACCTTATCAGTTTGTCTCCTGTGATAATGAGCTCTCTGATATCTTGATTCAACAGGTCCAAGCAAAAAAGTAATCCTGAAAAGATTGTAATTGGGCTGCAGGTTTCTAACTGTGGACTGGAATTTGATTTGACTGCAGGTTGAGAGGAGCGAAATGGATGAAGGTTTAATGGGAGTGAATCTCCTGGGGTTTGTGATAGCTATACTGAGTGAATGTGTAAATGCATAATGTTCCCCACTGCTGTCTCTGATACAGTATAGCTAAACTTGGCAGGACCAGATTTTTATCAGTGACCATTGATAATATCTGTTTATTTTTAATTTTGTGCTCAAACAAGAAAGCATTTTCAAAGTTAAAGTAAAATGTATTATTAAAGTACATGTATAGTATGTTACCATGCACAACCTTGGAATTCATTTTCATACAGGCATTTACAGGAAAATTAACAACTACAAAATCTTTACATAAACAAAGATTGACAAATAACCAATGTACAAAAGAAGACAAATTGTACAAATGTTAAAAAAATACTAAGAACATGAATTGTAAAGAGTCCTTGAAAGCGAGGTGTCGATAGGTTGTAAAATCAGGTCAGAGTAGCAGGGGTTGAAATCATCCACATCGGAGCCTGATGGTTGGAGGGTAGTAACTGTTCTTGAACCTGGCGATGTGGGGCCTAAGGCTCCACCTCTTGCCCAATGGTAGTAGTGAGAAGAGAGCTTAGTCTGGATGGTGGGGATCCTTGATGATGGATGGTGTTTTACGTGGTTGCACTCCTTGTGAACGGAAGGCTTTACCTTTGAAGGACTGGGCTGTATCCACCACTTTCTGTAGCCTTTTCCATTCCTGGGTGTTGGTGTTTGCATACAAGGCCATGATGCAACCAGTTTGAATACTCTCCACTGTGTATCAATAAAAGTTTGACAAAGGATTCAGTGACATGCTGAATCTACGCAAACTTCTTAGAAAGTAGAGTTAACCATATAACCATATAACAATCACAGCACAGAAACAGGCCATCTTGGCCCTCCTAGTCCGTGCCGAACCCTTAATCTCACCTCGTCCCACCTACCCGCACTCAGCCCATAACCCTCCACTCCTTTCCTGTCCATATACCTATCCAATTTTACCTTAAATGACACAACTGAACTGGCCTCTACTACTTCTACAGGAAGCTCATTCCACACAGCTATCACTCTTTGAGTAAAGAAATACCCCCTCGTGTTTCCCTTAAACTTCTGCCCCCTAACTCTCAAATCATGTCCTCTCGTTTGAATCTCCCCTACTCTCAATGGAAACAGCCTGTTCATGTCAACTCTATCTATCCCTCTCAAAAATTTAAATACCTCGATCAAATCCCCCCTCAACCTTCTACGCTCCAATGAATAGAGACCTAACTTGTTCAACCTTTGATAATCTTTGATAACCAGGTTCATCATTGATAATCAGATTTTATTAATGTGTCCACTTTATCAACCGCAGGAAATCAATGAGATTTAGAGAAGTACAGTGCAGAAAAAGGCCCTTCAGCACATCTAGTCTGTGCTGAACCATTTAAACTGCCTACTCCCATTGACCTGCACCAGGACCATAGCCCTCCATACCCCTACCATCCATGTACCTATCCAACTTCTCTTAAACATTGAAATCGAGCTTGTATGCGCCAATTGTACTGGTAGCTCATTCCACACTCTCAGGACCCTGTGAGTGAAAAAGTTTCCCCTCATGTTCCCCTAAAACCTTTCACCCTTAATCCATGACCCAAAGAGCATCAGTGGAAAAAGCCTGCTTGCATTCTCCCTATCTATACCCCTCATAATTTTATATATCACTATCAAATCTTATCTGAATCTTCTATGTTCTAAAGAATACAGTCCAAACTTATCCAACCTTTCCTTATAACTCAAGTCCCCAGACCCAGCAAAATCCTTGTAAATTTCATCTGTACTCTTTTAACCTTGTTTACATCTTTCCTGTAGGTAGGTGACCAAAAGTGCTCACAATACTCCAAATTAGGCCTCACCAATATCTTATACAACTTCAACATAACATCCCATCTCCTGTACACAATGCATTGATTTATGAAGTCCAATGTGCCACAAGCTTTCTCGGCGACCCTATCAATCTGTGATGCCACTCTCAATGAATTATGGACAGGTATTTCCAGATCCCTTTGTTCTGCCGCACTCCTCAGTGCCCTGTGTAAGACCTATCCTGGTTGGTCATACTGAAGTGCAAGATCTCGCACTTCTCTGCATTAACTTCCATCTGCCATTTTTAATCCGATTTTTCCAGCTGATCCAGATCCCTCTGCAAGACATGATAGCCTTCCTCACTGTCCACTATATCTCCAATCTTGGTGTCACCCACAATTTGCTAACCCAGTTAACCACATTATCATCCAGATCATTAATATAGATGACAAACAACAAAGGACCCAGCACCGATACCTGTGGCACACCATTAGTCACGGGCCTCCAGTCAGAGAGGCAACCATCTACTACCACTCTCTGGCTTCTTCCACAAAGCCAATGTCTAATCCAATTTACTACCTCATCCTGAATGCCGAGTGACTGGACCTTCTTGACCAGCCTCCCATGCAGGACTTTGTCAAATGCCTTGCTAAAGTCCATGTAGACAACATCCACTGCCTTGCCTTCATCTACTTTCCTGGTAACTTCCTTGAAAAACTCTATAAGATTGGTTAGACATGACCTATCACACATGAATCCATGCTGACTATCCTTAATCAATCCATGTCTATCCAAATACTTATATATCCAGTATATTCCTGGTTTACGTTTAGAGCATTTTAAGACAATGGAACAACATTGGCTATCCTCCAATCCTCTGGAACCTCTCCTGTCACTGAGGATGATTTAATTATCTCTGCTAGAGCCCTGGCAATTTCCACACTTGCTTCCCTTAGGGTCTAAGGGAAAACCTTGTCAGGCCCTGGGGGATTTATCCACCCTGGTGTCCCTTAGGGTAGCAAACACCTCCACCTCTGTAAACTTTACAGGGTCCATGAAATTGTTGCCTATAGACTCTGTGTCCATCTTCAGAGTTAAAATAGATACAAAGAATTCACTTGAGATCTCCCCCCATCTGTTTTGGCTCTATATATGGATTATCATTCTGGTCTTCTAGAGAACCAATTTTGTCCCTTGTAATCCTTTTGTCCTTAACATATCTGTATAATCCCTTAGGATTCTCCTTCACCTTGTCTGATAGAACAACTTCATGCCTTCTTTTAGCCTTCCTGATTTCTTTCTTAAGTGTTCCCTTGCATCTCTTATACTCCATAAGCACCTGATTTGTTCTTGCTTTCCTCAACCTGTTATGCACCTCCTTTTTTCTCTTAACCAGGCCTTAATATCTCTTGATGACCAAGGTTCCCTACATTTGTTATTTTTACTTTTTATTCTGACAGGTACTTATAAACTTTGTACTCTCAAAATTTCATTTTTGATGGCTTCCCACTTGCCAAGTACTCCTTTCCCAGAAAACAGCCTGTCTCAATCCACACTTGCCAGACCCTTTCTCCAATTTAGAATCCTAACCCATGGACCAGACCTATTTTTTTGCTAATTTACTTTGAAGCTAATGGCATCGTGGCCACTGAATGCAAAGTGTTCCCCTACACAAACTTCTGTCATCTGTCCTGTCTCATTCCCTAATAGCAGATGTAATATCTCGTGCTCTCTCATTGGGATTTCGATGTACTGATGCAGGGAACTTTCCTAAACATATTAGACAAACGCTATACCATCTAGTCCAGGGGTGGGCAAACTTTTTGACTTGTGGGCCGCAAAGGGTTCTAAAATTTGACAGGGGGCCGGACCAGGAGCAGATGGACGGAGTGTTTTGGTAATACACCTCATAAGAGAAAATAAAATATCATGGGATGTGTAGAAAACATGTGCTTTAATTTCAATTGAAAATGAACAAATGCATTACAACAAAATATCTGTCTTTGAAGTCCCATGGTATTTAGCTATTTATTGAAATGACTTTTAAAACACTGAAAATTAAATGAATAAAATACAGCTTTTATTAATAGTAACAGTTATTATTTTAAAGCACTGAAAATTCTGTTATCCTTCAAGATATTATCATCATCACTCTCCTCCTGACTGTCTTTATTTCAAAAACGGTAGGAGATGCAGGTCTACTTGTCCTGCTCCTTCTTATTCAATTGTCCCCTGTGCCAAAACTCAACAACGACCAGCACCAGGACAGAACAGTGACAGCGTGCCAGTATGCGGAGCACGTTATTTGATCTGGAGCGCATTTTTTTATTTTGAGAACGTACGTGCACCTGCGCACTACTCATGTCCATCACTTAACAGAAATGACATGTAACATGTAAGGCTTATTGAAAAAAATATTTTCAAATGCATTTTTTACATAACACAACGAAGAAACTTATTTTTAATTTCAGTGGGAACAGTGTTGTTGGTCTCCCTTTTTTAACCAACGCATCAAAGTCTAGATTTATTTTTGTTGTGGCGATTCTCAGGATGGATCTGAGGTGTTGGTCAGTTAACTTGGATCTGTGGCTGGCTTTGTTGATGTTCATGACGCTGAACGCCTGTTCACACAAATAGGTTGAGCCGAACAAAGAGTAAAGCGCAAATGTGGAGTAATACGCTGCACCCCAACAAAGGTCAATGTATATAGAGTGCGTCATCTATTGGGAAAACGCCAGAATTGCGGGGAAAAAACGTTAACAAGGTTTATTAATATAATTTCATCAAGTTCTGCGGGCCGGATTAAAAAGCTTAACAGGCCGCATATGGCCCCTGGGCCGTAGTTTGCCCATGCCTGATCTAGTCCTTTCCCTCATTTTTTCTTTCTGAATGTGATACTACTGCCAAATTATCATATGCAAACCAGATATGATAAGATTTTAGGATATTTTTAATATATTGACAGACAATTTTGTAAAGCTTCTTAATGGTCTGCTGACATTGGCACACCAGAATGGAGCAATTTCAAAGATCTAAACAATGAAAAAAAAATCAAAATTAAAACCTAATATAAACTTTACTTCTATCTGTCAAAATTACTGAAGGATAAATGTGAAATTCCGTCAGAGAGGTCCATTGGCTGCAGTGTTAGCAGCTGGAATGGAACTGCAGGATGGATTTGAGCTGGTATGATGGTGGTCACTCTGTGCTGTCATCTTTGTGTAGAGGTTGAGGGAAACCAGATACTCTCAGTATAATGGAAATAAGCAGGGCTTGCCTCTGTTGACTCTGCCTCACTTCAATGCTGCAGTCTTGGCAAACCTGCTGACTGGAGATGACTGCAAACATGCAACAAGATATACATTAAAATTTCCTTACATTTTGCCTCATGCGGGAAACTGAGGAGGTAGTTATCCATAACTTGCAAGAGGCAGGTAATTAGGTGACTGTCAGGACAAATAAAGGAAATGGGCAGCCAGTACAGGATACCCCTCTGGCCATTCCCCTCAATCGTAAGTATATAATTTTGGATACTTTTGAAGGATACAACCTACTGGAAGGAGCCCAGTGACCAAGTCTCTGGCACTGATTCTGACATTGTGGCTCAGAAGGGAAAGGGGGAGAAGAGGACTTCAGTAGTGACAGGGGATTCCATAATTAGAGGAGTAAACACGAGATTCTGCGGATGTGATAGATGGTATGTAGTTTCCCACTGAGTTGTGACCGACAGAAGATTATAGTTGTGAGTTTAACATCCTAGGATGCACATTGAATTGAGAGGACATGAGGCATTACAGATGCACAAGAGAGGAGCTATCCAAAGTTGATTGGAAGGGGTCACTAGAAGAGATGATGGCAGAGCAGTGATGACTGGAGTTTCTGGGAGCAATTCGGAAGGCGCTGGATAGATACATCCCAAAGAAATATTCTAATGGAAAGATGACACAACTGTGGTTGACACAGGAAGTCAAAGCCAACATAAAAGCAAAAGAGAGGGCATTTAACAGAGCAAAAATTACTGGGAAGTTAGAGGTTTGGAAGTTTTTAAAAAGCAACAGATGGCAACTAAAAAGTCATAAGGAGAGAAGATATGAAATGTGAAGGTAAGCTGGCCAATAATGTGGTTAAGAAGGCATACAGTGCATTGGCCTTCATCAATCATGGGATTGAGTTTAGGAGCAGAGAGGTATTGTTGCAGTTTTATAGGAGTCTGGTCAGACCCCACTTGGAGTACTGTGCTCAGTTCTGGTCGCCTCACTACAGGAAGGATGTGGAAACCATAGAAAGGGTGCAGAGGAGATTTACAAGGATTTTGCCTGGATTGGGGAGCATGCCTTATGAGAATAGGTTGAGTGAACTCGGCCTTTTCTCCTTGGAGCGACAAAGGATGAGAGGTGACCTGATAGAGGTGTATAAGATGATGAGAGGCATTGATCATGTGGATAGTCAGAGGCTTTTTCCCAGGGCTGAAATGGCTAACACGAGAGGGCACAGTTTTAAGGTGCTTGGAAGTAGGTACTGAGGAGATGTCAGGGGTAAGCTTTTTACGCAGAGGGTGGTGAGTGTGTGGAATGGGCTGCGGGCAATGGTGGTGGAGGTGGATATGATAGGGTCTTTTAAGAGACTCCTGGATAGGTACATGGAGCTTAGCAAAATAGAGGGCTATGGGTAACCCTAGTTAATTTCTAACATAAGGACATGTTCTGCACAGATTTGTGGGCCAAAGGGCCTGTATTGTGCTGTAGGGTTTCTATGTTTCTAATAATATCAAAGAGTATACCAGACCAGGTTGCCAGACTGCTAGAGCAACTTCATATCTTCTTTTACACTTCCTGATTTCTTTCTTAAGTCTTCTCTTGCATCTCTTGTACATATTTTTCTCTTAACCAGGGCTTCACTACCTCTTAAAAACCAAGATTCCTTAAACCGGCTATCTTTACCTTTTATTCCGACAAGTACGTACACGTTTTGTACTCAAAATTTTTCTTTTGAAGGCCTCCCACTTACCAAACACACCTTTGCCAGAAAACAGCCTGTCCCAATCCACACTTGCCAGATCCTTTCTGATACCATCAAAATTGGCCGTTCTCCAAATTAGAATCTCAACCCCTGGACCAGACCTATTTTTTCCCATATTTACTTTGAAACTGATGGCATTATGGTCGCTAGATGCAAAGTGTTTCTCTACTCAAACTTCTGTCACCTGCCCTGTCTCATTCCCTAATAGCAGATTAAGTATCGCAAGCTCTCTCATTAGGACTTCTACGCACTAATGAAGGAAACTTTCCTGAACACACTTGACAAACTCCATCCCATCTAGTCCCTTTGCAGTATGGAAGTCCCAGTCAATATGTGGAAAGTTAAAATCACCTACTATCATAGCCTTATGTTTCTTGCAACAGTCTGCAATCTCTCAACAAATTTGTTCCTCTAAATCTCTTGGACTGTTGGGTGGACTGTAACATAGCCCCATTAACTTGGTCATACCTTTCTTATTCCCCAATTCCACCCATAATGCCTCACTAGACAAGTTCTCCAGCCTGTTCTGGTTGAGCACTGCTGTGACATTTTCCCTCACTAGTAAAACCACCTCTTCTTTAATTCCTCCCACTCTGTTGTGTCAAAAATAATGGAACCCCAGAATATTGCCCTACCAATCCTTCCCTTCCTGCAAACAAATCTCACTGATGGCTACAATATCATAATTCCACGTGTCGATCCATGCCCTGAGGTCTCCTGCCTTTCCTACAATACTTCTTGCATTGAAATATACACAGCTCAGGACACTAGTCATACCATGCTAAGCATTTTGAATCCTGACTTTCTCTAAGGTCTTAACAATATTTGTCTCCACAACATCTCCACTATCTGTTCTGGCACTCTGGTTCCACCCCCCCCCCCGCAACTCTAGTTTAAACCCTGCTCCGTGCAGTATTAGCAAATCTTCCCACAGGGATATTAGACCCCTTCCAGGTGTAAACCATCTCTTCTGTACAGGGCCCACCTTTCCAGAAAGAGCCCAGTAATCCAAAAATCTGACACTAACTCCTTAGCTACATGTTAAACTGTTTCTGGCCTCACTAACATGTGAAACAGGTACCAATCCTGAGATCACAACCCTGGAGATCCTGCCCTTCAACTTAGCACCTAACTCCCTGAACCCACTTTGCAGAACCTCGTCACTCATCCTACCTATGTCCTACATGGACCACGCCCTCTGGCTGTTCACCCTCCCACTTAAGAATGCTGAGGACTCAATCCAAGATATCCTGGACCCTGGCACCCTGGAGGCAACGTACCATCTGGGAATCTCGTTTTTGCCCACAGAACCTCGCATCCATAACTCTAACTAATGAACCCCCTATCACCACAAGGTGCCTTTTCTTCCCACTTCCTTTCTGAGTAACAGAGATACTCAGTGCCAGAGAGCCTACCACTATGACTTTTCTCTGTTAGATCATTCCTCCCCCACCCCACCACCCATTCCCGATAGTATCCAAAGTGATATACCCATTGTTGAGGGGGATGGCCACAAGACTACTCTGCACTGGCTCCTTAACCCCTTTCTCCTTCCTGACTGTCACCCAGTTCCTGTTCTTAATTATTTACTTTAGCTTCACATTTAATTTCCAAGGCAATGTTAATAGTTAACTGTGTGTGACATTATTAAAACTGTCCTCACATTCTTCAACAGCCCTGAACCACCATTGTGCCTCTGAAATGGAAAGTGTGTATTTGCTATTCATAACATCAAAGGAATTAGTTTACATCTGGCATTCCCCACATTTCCTCTGAGCTCTATCATGGTTGCTCAACTCATTCTCTTATTTGCACATAGGATTATTTTTGAAGAGTAGGCCAGGTTTATTCCAAATTAAAACTAAGAAACTGAGGCCTGTACACGAGGAAATCTGCAGATGCTGGAAATTCAAACAACACACACAAAATGCTGGTGGAATACAGCAGGTCAGGCGGCATCTATAAGGAGAACCACTGTTGATGTTTCAGGCCGAGACCCTTCGTCAGGACTAACTGAAAGAAAAGATAGTAAGAGATTTGAAAGTAGTTGGGGGAGGGGGAAATGCAAAATGATAGGAGAAGACCGGAGGGGGTGGGATGAAGCTAAGAGCTGGAAAGGTGATTGGCAAAAGGGATACAGAGCTGGAGAAGGGAAAGGATCATGGGATGGTGTTGTTCCTCCAACCTGAGTGTGGCTTCATTTTGACAATAGAGGCGGCCATGGACAGACATATCAGAATGGGAATGGGACGTGGAATTAAAATGTGTGGCCACTGGGAGATCCTGCTTTTTCTGGTGGACCGAGCGTAGGTGTTCCACGAAACGGTCTCCCAGTCTGCATTGGGTCTCACCAATATATAAAAGGCCACACCGGGAGCACCGGACGCAGTATACCACACCAGCCAACTCACAGGTGAAGTGTCATCTCACCTGGAAGGACTGTCTGGGGCCCTGAATGGTGATGAGGGAGGAAGTGTAGCACTTGTTCCGTTTACAAGGATAAGTGCCAGGAGGGAGATCGGCGGGAAGGGATAGGGGGGGACGAATGTCACTACCCACTAACAAGCACATCTTTCCCTCCCCACCCTTTCTGCTTTCCGCAGGGATCGCTCCCTACGCGACTCCCTTGTCCATTTGCCCTCCCTCCCCTTCCCACTGATCTCCCTCCTGGCACTTATCCTTGTAGACGGAAGTGTGAGTCCTGAGGCTCCTGTACCTTCTTCCTGATGGCAGAAACAAGGAGAGCGCATGGCCTGGGTGGTGGGGATCCCTGATGATGGATGCTGCTTTCCTGTGACAGCTTTATCCATGATGGACTGGGCCGTATCCTTTACTTTTTGTCGGACTTTCTGTTCAAGAGCATTGGTGTTTCCATGCCAGGCTGTGATGCAGTTACCCTGTGAAAGGTAACATGCAAGTTACGTTGGATTAACATGATAAAAATACATAATATAGCTTATATATACATAGACTGATTGCATGTCACTAGGAGGAGCGCCTGTACATAAGGTGACTGACAGGAAATGATAAAGTGATGGTAGTGGGGATGTGGAGGGGTGCGTTAATAGTTGGAGGCGTTGATCAGCCCAATGGCTTGGGGGAAGTAACTATTTTTAAGTCTGGTAATCCTGGTGTGGGTGCTACATAGCCTCTTCCCTGATGGCAGTGGGACAAACAGTCCATGGCGGGTGGGATCCTTCATGATATTGCTGGCCTTGTCTCTAGATATGTCCTTGGTGGCGGGTAGGCTAGTGCCAGTAAAGCGTTGGGCAGTTTTGACTACCTGTTGTAGAGCCTTCCTGTCTGCCGCAGTGCAGTTTCCGTACCACGCAGTGATGCAGCTTGTTGAGGTGGATATCTACTGTGCAGCTGTAGAATGATGTGAGTGTAGATTTGCACAGTCCACCCCTCTTCAGCTTTCTCAGAAAATAGAGGTGTGGATGAGCTTTCGTGGTAGTGTAGGATGTGCTTTGGGACAGTGAGAGGTTGTGCGAGATGTGCTCTCCCAGGAGTATGAAACTGCCCGCTGTTCCCACCACTGTGCTGCTGATGTAAAGGGGAGTGTGAGCGTGTGACAGAGAGCACTCGGTAAATGCACTCCTTACCTATGTGCATTTACACACTTACAAACATTATCTTCCGTTCTGTGTCATCGCGCCAAGTGTGCTGACTTCAAAGTCTTCCTCCGATATATTCTCAGAACGGATTTTAAACCCAGCTGATGTGCTCAAGGTGGCTCTTTGGAGACTTCCCCACCATACACAGTGGAATGTTTCATTTCTTTAGTAATGGGGATGTGTATATTGTGTTTAAGGCCGATACTTCTGTTTATTTTGTAATATGATTGTAACTACATTGAGGGGTACATCATATTCGAATTCATGTGTTTTAAGTTAACTTTGTTAGTAATTAACAATGATACGTCCTGGTTACTAATCAATGGGGTTCTTCACCCTCAATAGGAATGTGAGAGAGAGAGAGAGAGAGAGAGAAAGATTAGGCTGCAAGGAGTTCACATTGGACAAATAGTATGGAGTTATCATTGTGTTTTCTGGTAGGTATCTTTTTGTAATATTGGCAGTTTGCTTTTCACTATTTTTGCTAATTTCTGTAAATTTGATTTTTTAATGAACATCCTAAGCAACTCCAGCCATTTATTTCCTTGGTTATAACCCACATATCCACCAGAGTAGTCAAAATTCAAGTCGATAAAGATCTCCCTTGTCCTGTTGACATTGAGACAGAGGTTATTTCCCTGGCACTAGGCCTCGAGCTCTTCCACCTCCTCTCTGTAGGCCGTTACATCGTTATTGGTGATGAACCCTGCCACTGTTGTGTCATCAGCAAATTGAATGATGTGATTTCTTGGTTGTTCGACCGTACAGTCACATGTGAGCAGAGTGTACAGCAGTGGACTCAGCACACAGCCCTAGAGGCACCCGTGTTAATGATAATGGGGAGGGGAGGAGCAGACCTGACAGTCTGAGGTCTGTTGATTGTTAACTTCAGTGATAGTCAGACTGATTACAAAAGTTCAGAAGGGAACTGAAAACATGAAATAAGACAGACAAATGATAAAATGACCAACAGCTTGCAGCTGCCAGAATCTGGAGCATAAAACTAACAGCTGGAGAAACTCAGCAGTTCGAGCAAGATCTGTGGGAGGAAAGGAATTGTCAACATTTCCAGATGCAACGCTGCAGCAGGGTCTCATCCTGAAATGTTGGTAATTCCTTTCTCCCCACAGATGCTGCTCGACCCACTGAGTTCCTCCAGCAGTTTGCTTTTTAATGCAAAAATAAAACTGCCAGCAAGGATAAATCTGAATTGAAAAATATTCTCTCTGGGTGTGAAAAGAAAAAGAGCTGTAAGAGGTGAGATACAGATGGTCAGAAGCAGAGAACATGACTTTGATTTCTAAATGAATAATTCATATTAGTCTTCACCATGAAAGAAAATGCATTTGGAAGCTTGGTATAAAAAAATAAATTGCAGGGCTGTGTGGTGAACTGGTACACCAGATGCCTTTTACTTGGAACTGGTATAAACCTGTAGAAAGTCCTTTCATTCTGCAATTTTGATGTAGCTAGTCCTCAGCCAACTTATCAAAACAGCAAATGAAGATAAAATTGCAGGTGCTTTCTATAAATAAAAACAGAAAATACTGGAAGAACTCAGCAGGTGTGGAAAGAAAAAAACATGCAGTGGCCCAGTACATATGCCCAGTGACTGCTGTACATTTTCCCCCAGCCTAGAGAATAACTTCTCACTGCTATTGCAACCAGAAGATACCAGAGGAACTCAGCAGGTCAGGCAGCATCTATGAAAGGAAATAGACAGTCGATCTTTCAGATTGAGATGGTCTTGACCAAAGCATTGATTGTCCATTACCTCCATATTTCCCTGTCTGACCTGCTAAGATCTTCTAGCTTCTTGTATGTTGCTCCAGTTTCCAGAATCTACAATCTCTTGTGCCTCTTTCACTTCTGCTCTGTTTTCTCTGACCCAAATAAATTCAGGCTGGAGACCCTTCTTCAAAAATGACAATTCCCTAACAGCAATTGCCAACTGTTTCTCTTTCCACAAATGATATCTAGCCTCTCAGTATTTCCAGAATTAGTGTTTTGCTTTATTTTCAGCATCTGTATTTTTTTGAATCAGACTCAAAATCAGGTTTAATATCAGTAGCATATGTAATGAATTTGTTGTTTTGTGGCAGTAGTACATTGCAATACATGATAATAAAAACTGTAAATCACGATAAGTAT
Source organism: Hypanus sabinus (assembly GCF_030144855.1). Lineage (NCBI taxonomy): Eukaryota > Metazoa > Chordata > Chondrichthyes > Myliobatiformes > Dasyatidae > Hypanus > Hypanus sabinus. Next base: position 6,505,875 of record NC_082739.1, on the reverse strand, counting down.
ATATATAAAAAGTAAATTAAATAAGTAGTAAAAAAAGAGAGGGGAGAAACAGAGGTAGTGTTCACGGGTTCAAAGTCTATTCAGGAATTGGATGACAGAGGGGAAGAAGCTATTCATGAAACACTGAGTGTTGTGTGCTTTCAGGCTCCTGTACCTCCTCCCTGATGGTAGCACATCCTGGGTGATGGTGATCCTTAAGATTCCCTGAGACATTGCTGTTTGAGAGATGCTGCTGTGCCATAATACCATCAGACACAGGAGCAAAATTAGACCATTCAGCCATCAAGACTGGTCTGCCATTTAAGCGTGTCTGAATTACTTTTGCTCTCAAATCCATTCTCCTGCCGTCTCCCCACAACTTTAGACATCCTTACTACTGAATAACCTGTCAGCCTCCACTTTAAGTATACTCAATGACAGCTGTCTGTGGCAATGAATTCCACAGATTCACCACCCTCTGGCTGACGAAGTATCTCCTGATCTTTGTTCTAAAGGGATGCCTTTGTATGTTTCCTGTAACGGGAGAGACTATGCCCTCTGTTTCTAGACTCCCCTACTGCAGGAAACATCCTCTCTACGTTCACTCTATCTAGACCTTTCAATATTAGAAAGGTTTCAGTGAGATCCCCAAACCCATATTGTTCTAAAATACAGTGAGTACAGGCCCAGAACTCTCAAACACTCCTCACACATTAACCTTTTCATTCCTGGGGTCACTCATGAACAAAGGGCCCAAAACTGCTTACAATACTCCAAGTGTGGTCTGATCATTGCCTTATAAAGCCTCAGCATTACATCCTTGCTTTTATATCCTAGTTTTCTCAAAATGAATGATAACATTGCATTTGCCTTCCTTAACCCTTAAAACTGCAAGTTAACCTTCAGGGAATACTGTACTAAGACTCCCAAGTCCCTTTGCACCTCTGATTTCTGAATTTACTCCCCAAATATGAACACTGTAAATAAGTTTAACTTATTCAGTCATTTTGTTTCTTGAGTGAATTTATTTAAATTGGAAGATAAATCAGAAGTAACTTGATTTTTGTTGTCTTTATGTTTAAGTAATAAAATGTCTTTATAGTTCAAAGTTCCTAGGGAATGAAAGTCTCTAATTTTGGTCATATTGTGTATGTTTTGATGACACAAAGTTTGGGGGTGTTGTGGATAGTCTTGAGGGTTGTCAGAGGTTACAGTGGGACCTTGATAGGATGCAAAACTGGGCTGAGAAGTGGCAGATGGAGTTCACCCCAGATAAGTGTGAGGTGGTTCATTTTGGTAGGTCAAATATGATGGCAGAATATAGTATTAATGGTAAGACTCTTGGCAGTGTGGAGGATCAGAGGGATCTTGTGGTCCGAGTCCATAGGACGCTCAAAGCTGCTGCGTGGGTTGACCCTGTGGTTAAGAAGGCGTACAGTGTATTGGCCTTCATTAATCGTGGGATTGAGTTTAGGAGCCGAGAGGTAATGTTGAAGCTATATAGGACTCTGGTCAGACCCCACTTGGAGTACTGTGCTCAATTCTGGTCACCGCACTACAGGAAGGATGTGGAAACTATAGAAAGGGTGCAGAGGAGATTTACAAGAATGTTGTCTGGATTGGGGAGCATACCTTATGAGAATAGGTTGAGTGAACTTGGCCTTTTCTCCCTGGAGCGACGGAGGATGAGAGGTGACCTAATAGAGGTGTACAAGATGATGAGAGGCATTGATAGTGTGGATAGTCAGAGGCTTTTTCCCAGGGCTGAAATGGCTAACATGAGAGGGCACAGTTTTAAGGTGCTTGGAAGTTTGTGCAGAGGAGAGGTCAGGGATAAGTTTTTTAAAACAGAGAGTGTGTGTGTGTGGAATGGGCTGCTGGCAACGGTGGTGGAGGCGGATACAATAGGGCCTTTTCAGAGACTCCTGGAGAGGTACGTGGAGCTTAAGAAAATAGAGGGCTATGGGTAACCCTAGGTAATTTCTAAAGTAAGTGCACAGCTTTGTGGGCTGAAGGGCCTGTATTGCGCTGTAGGTTTTCTACTTTTCTATGTTTATTTATTGGTTACACTTCCCTAAACTATTCCATCGGCCACTTTGCTCATCTGTCATTTTACTGAGCAGTACAGTAGATCAGGAGCTATAACATACTCCTAAATCAACTTTTCAGTTCTGGATAGAAATAAGGCGGCCATACATCCTTCTACTAACTCAGTTGTGGTTTCGGAAGTGGCTGCACATTCTCACATGGACGACCACGGTTTCAAAAAGCGTTTTGTTGCCCGTTTGATCTTTCTGGAAGGGAAATGAAAGGCCCCATACAGAGGCAAAACTCTCCCTCCCAAATATATAAAGTCTGCTGGAAGAAGATGGGGCAAGTCATCTCGGCAAACTCAAATCGGTGAGAGAGATTCAATCAGTTGAGCTTACTTCACTGAATCCTACACCAGGAAAGCGAAAGTAGTACAGTAACGGCTCGCAAATCGAGCTAATCAAAGGCAATCCATTTCCCTCACTTTCCAGCGGCGGCGCGCGCGCGCGCACGCACACACGCAATGTGGCGTGCGCGGGAGCGCCGGCACGAGCTGCAGGGGGGTGGAGTGGGTCTGTGTGGCCGTCGGCGGGGGCTGTTGTTGCTGCTGCTGCTCCCTTCCACCTTCCCGGCGCGGGCTTGGAGACTCATCTGACACCAACTTTTATCGAAATAAAGTAAAATCATTTTCTTCAAGAGGAAGCCGTGATCATGACGGCGGGGGAGAGCCGGCCGGAACAGAACGGCGAGGGAAAGGTAACAACACGCCGGCAGTAATGTTACAAAGTTTAATAGCGCAGGGATACTTTGTAATATTTTCCTCACCCGCGCTTTTCTGATACTTTAAAGCCAATTTAGTGTTTCTCCTGCAACTTCTTGAAGTTCACCTATGATCCTGCTAATCTTTGTCCGAACCCACATTGTAAATGGCCACATGGCGTGTTTGCTTTTTCAAATAGTAATTGATTTTTTTGTTTGCTTAAATGCTGTTTTTTTAAAATAGCTGTCCCCTTGTTTGCGGGTTTGGGGAGGGGAATGGGCTGTAGCCGTTGTATGGTGTGGCTGCAGCCTTTGATTTAAAAGTCTGCCCTTGGCATAAGTTACAGAAGATGGTCATTCAACCTGTCTAAACTGCCTGTAATCCACATAAAATGCTAGAATAACACAGCAGGTCAGGTAGTATCTATGGATGTATGGCCGCCTTATTTCTATCCAGAACTGAAAAGTTGATTTAGGAGTAAGTTATACCTCCTGATCTGCTGTGCTGCTCAGTAAAATGACTGACTTTATGCTACCACTTTGTACTAAACCCGGGTCACTAGAGTTGTGAGGCAGCTGCTCTTTAGGTTACCAGGGACAAGGCAGGAGAATGGGATAATAAATCAGCCATAATTGAACGGTGGAGAAGACTTGGGCCGATTGCCCTAATTCTGTTTCTTTGTCCTATGGTCTTATTAGCTCATGGGTGCCACTGTGGTAGAGTAGGAAATGTGACATTGGATTTATGTATGGAAATTCCCAAAGACAGCTAGCTGCGTGGTTATGACAAGCAATCTGTTTTCAGTGGTGTTGGTTGTGAGAAAAGTATTGGACAGGAGAGCAGGATAACTTGTCTACTCTTCTTTGAAATAACATCCTCCTGAGTGTTTGGATGGGATTTATTTTAACATCTCATTCGCAAAGTGACTTTGCCAATACTATGGCACTCCTTTGGTATAGCATTAGACTGTTAGCCTAGGCATATGCATCTCTTTAGACTTAAATCCACAACCTAGGGAAAAACTTGTGGGTGCTTGCAAATATGGAGGTCCATAGACCTGATGGTTAGGCAACAATGAGGGAGAGTCCAGAAGCAAAAGGCACAATGCTTTACTGCACAGGCGACCTGGGTTCAATTCTCACTGCTGCATGGAAGAAGTTTGTGCGTTCTCCCTTTGACCGCATGGGTTTATTCCAGTGCTTTGGTTTTCTCCCACGTTCCAAAGATGTACAAGTTAGTAGGTTAATTGGTCATTGCAAATTGTTCTGTTATTAGGCTAGGGTTAAATAGATAGGTTGCTGGGAGGTGCAGCTTGAAGGGCCTTATGGACCTATTCTACGCTATATGTCAATAAATAAATTTAAAGCTAGATCTGAGGGTTTAGTTTTCATGCTGAGGGTGGGGAATATCTGGAATGAACTGCTAACGGAGGTGATGGAGGCAATGTTTACCATGTTTAAAAGGTGTTTGGACATGTAGTTGAATAGGAAAGGCATGGAGGGATATGGGCCTAATGCAGACAAAATGAGTTGGCATAGTGGGTATCACAGTTGGCATGGATGAGTGGGCTTCTGGGGCACATTTCTGCGCTGTATGATTCTATGAACTTGGAGAGACAAGTTTCCTGTTGGGCTCTGATTCTAGCCAGCACATTCTGTTCCAGGTCCTGAGCTAGCAAGTGAGACTAAAGGTTATACGTTCTTGGTCCTTGTCTTTTGACAGCAGCTGAAGAACCCTTCAGACTTTGGAACAGTGGTATCAGAGTTAGATTTGGCAGCTCTACCATATTGCCTCTGAGCTTTGGATACTCTGGGAAGTTTACTCTCATCTCATGCTGAAAGTAATATCACTGGCGTTCCTCTTCTCTGGCATCTCTCAGCTTTATTCCAGCAATGCTTCTGAGCAGGAGCATTGAAAACTGAAAAGAGATGTGCGCTAGGTGTAGACCTCTGTCATACACTCAATTGGCACTTTATTGTGTGCACCTGCTTGTTAAAGCAAATATCTAATCAGCCAATCACATGGCAACAGCTCATTGCATAAAAGCATGCAGACATGGTCAAGAGGTTCAGTTGTTCAAACCAAGCATCAGAATGGGGAAGAAATGTGATGTAAGTGACTTAGACTGTGGAATGATTGTTGGTGCCAGATGGGGTGGTTTGAGTATCTCAGAAACTGCTGATCTCCTGGGATTTTCACATACAACAGTCTCTAGAGTTACAGAGAATGGTGTGAAAAACAAAAAACACCCAGTGAGCAGCAGTTCTGTGGGCAAAGCACATTGTTAATGACAGAGGTCAAAGGAGAATGGCCAGACTGTTTCAAGCTGATAGGAAAGCAATGTAATTCAAATAATCATGTGTGCAGAAGAGCATTTCTGAACGCATTATCACTTCGAACCGTGAAGAGGATGGGCTACAGCAGCAGAAGAACATAAAGGTACAATCAGTGACCACTTTGTTAGGTACAGGAGGTGCTCAATAAAATGTCTGCTGAGTGTACGTAGCCTCAAGAGCGGGATAGAATGTATCCATAATTTCTCATTGCTTCCCTTTTCCTCATCTCCAGTGAACTTTTCTGCATTCATAACAATTTGGATGCAGACTCTCCCAAACTGGGGAGGCATACGTCATGCTAGAAATGTATAAAACAGCAGCTAGGCCACAGCTAGATTCCTCCATCCAGCTCTTCTCGCCATGCTTCAGGAAAGAAGTAATGGCACTAGGGAGGGTGCAGAAATTTATTGTAGTGTTACCAGGGTTGAAGAAACTTAGTTGTATGGGAACATTTGTTTGGGTGATTTTTTTTTTAGAGCAGTTTTAATTAAAGGATGTAAAATGAAGAAAGGCCTGGTTAAGGGAAATAAGAATGTAGAACAGTACAGCACAGTCCAAAACCCTTTGGTTGATGTTGGATCAAGCAATGTAAACCTACACCATGAACACTCTAACCTTTCCCTCCTACGCAGCCCATAACTCTCCATTTTTTCTTATCTGTACCCTTCTAAGTCTTTTCAAGCTCCATATTGTATCGATCTCTACCACCACCTCTGGCTGTGCTTTCCAGGCACCTGCCACTCTGTGTGTGTGTGTGTATGTATATATATATATATATATATATATATATATATATATATATATATATATATATATATATATATATATAAATGCTGCATCTGCCACCTGCCCTAAACTTTCCTCCATTCACCTTAAGAGAGGATGTCCTCTGGTATTGGCCATTGACACCCTGGGTAAAAAGTACTGGTTGTTTACTGTGTGCCTCTCATAATCTTATGCAACTCTATCAAGTTGCATCTTGTCCTCCATAACACCAAGGGAAAAGCCCTAGCTTGCTCATAAAACATGTTCTCTAGTTCAAGCAACATCCTGATACATTTCCTCTGCACACTCTCTAAAGCTTCCACATCTTTAATATAATGAGGTGGGCAGCACAGAACACAATATTTTATGTTTGACTAATCAGAGTTTTATAGAGCTGCTTTTGAACTCAATCCCCTGGGTAATGAAAGCCAGCACACTATACACCTTCTTAACCACTCTATCAACTTGAGTGACCACATTGGATTCAGACCCCAAGATCTTTCTATTACACCACACTGCCATTAACTTTGAACTCTGCCTTTAAATTCAATCTTTGAAAGTGCATCTTGTCACACTTTTCTGGATTGAACTCCATTTGCTACTTCTCAGCCTAACTCTGTATCCTACCTATATCTCGTTGCAACCTATGACAACCTTCTAAATTGTCTGCAGCATCACCAACTAAACCACACCTCCACTTTTTCATCCCAAGTCATTTATAAAAATCATAAAGAGCAGGGGTCACAGAATTGATCTGTGAGGAACGCCACTAGTCACCAATGCCCAGGCAGAATACTACTAATCTACTACTAGATTCCCTTTGTGAAGGTGTCAGAACTGCAAGGCATAGATTTAAGCATCAGAGGCTTAGAAGGCATTTGAAAGAAATAAAGGATTTTTTTTTAACCTCAAGAATGGAATCCATTCCTGGGGAGATGGAGGCAGAAAATGATCATATTTGATTCTCACTAAGATCCCTTAACCCATTAGAGATTACAATCAGTGAGGCAAGGGAAGGTATGGCTCTTTTGTCAGACATAGATTTAACAAGTGAATAATTTCCCGATGTGTCATAAATGTTTATGATTCTGGCAATGCTTTACCAACCACTTGACTGCATCTCATACAGAATTGGTTTCAAGCTGACAGTTTGCTTGAGATAACAAAGAAAACCAACTTTTTTTTCAAAATGGGGAAAGAAGACATTTCAGAAACCAAATCATATTAACTGCACAGCAATTCATCTTGTGATGTTGTTTCAGAGGCCTCTTGACAGCGACCTACAGCAAAAGCCCCTTGAAGGCGGTCATGGCCTTTCATGCTATTTTTTTGGTTTGTGTATCTTGTGGTCCACAAGGTCATCCAAAAACTGATATGGCTGGGGGAACTACTGGTCAGTCACATTTTTCTAAGATAAATTGAAGTATGATGACATGTTGCTGACAGTTATCTATTAATGGCTTCTCATTTGGTTAACGCTCATACCCTGTAATTATGCTGTTGCCTTTGGAAAGTGGCTCCATAATGTTGACAACTGTGTCAGTTTTGAGCAGTTGTAACATAACAACAACTTGGATTGTTACAGCACCCTTTAACCTTGATTGCAACTTAACTAAGGAGCATGAGTCTTCTCTCGATATCAAGGGTTCCTGATTCATAACCGATTGGTCAGCTTTCCCTTTAGCAGCCATCCCAGACACCTTCCACCCTCTGTGTGGAAAAGCATTCCCCTTCTTACCTTAAACTTATTCTATTTAGTATTTGAGAATTATCTGTTTCTGTCTATACCTCTCGTAATTTTATAAACTATCAGATCACTTCTCAGCCTCTGATGCTCATGAGGAAACAACCCAAGTTTGCCTAACTTCTTGTCATAGCTTCTACCCTTGAATCCAGGCAGCACCCTAGGAAACCCTTCTAAAACCTCCACAGTGCCCAAAAGCAGGAGTTGACCCTGGTTGTTTTTGATTGGGTAGAGTTTGCAAGTTCTCCCTGTGGCCCAAAGTGTTTCTTCCATGTGCCCTGGTTTCCTCCTGTGCAATAAGAAGTGCAGGTTGGTAGGTTAATTGCCTCTGGTGTGTAGGTGAGTGATAAAATCTGAGGGAAGTTGATGAGAATCTGGGATTAATGTAGGTGCAAAGGGATGGATCTTCCATGACCTGGATCAACATATTGATGTCATGTGGAGGCTCGCATGTTTCAAAGATTCCATCAGGCGATGCCAGCTCAGGGTCAGGCATGTTGGAATGGCTGCCGGACAAAGATCAATCCAACCCTAGCCCCCAAATGGACAGACTTGCACCTGCCCCTCCCAGGCCTCCCTTCAATTAGAAGTGTGAATGCCATATGAAACAATAACAACAGAGGGGTAGTTGAAGATCACTGTGTAGAGGTCTTGTTTGTGAGTCTGGTGGAAAAGCCAAGGTATTCTTCAGTTGTATTGTATGCTGCTCTGGTTCTCTATTTACAGGAAGGATGTGGAGGTTTTGGTAAGGTTTCTTAGGGTGCTGCCCAGATTCAAGGGTATGAGAAGAAGTTGGACAAACTTTGCTTGTTTTCTCTGGAGCATTGAGGCTGATGGGAGATCTGATAAAGGTTTATAAAATTTTAAGAGGTTTAGATCTTTTTCCCAGGGTAGAAATCTCTTGATACTGGAGGGAATAGTTTTAAGGTGAGAAGAGCAAAGTTTTTCCACGCAGGGTGGTAAGTGCCTGGAACGGTTTCCAAGGGGAGTGGTGGAAGGAAATGCACCAGTATCATTTAAACAAACACATAGATATGGATCATGTACAGGCAGAAAATAGCATAATTCAACATTGTGTTCAGTGCAGACATCATGGCCAAAAAGACCTGGTCCTGTGCTGTAGTGTTCCTTGTCCTAAGTCTGATTGTGATATGTTTCAAAGTGAATCTGATTCAAAGATTCAGAGACAGAATGTTACAACACAGTTATGAATCTTTCAGCTCAAGTAGGCCCACTTTTACTTACTCTATACAAGCTCTGTCATGTTAGAATTCATGTGAAGAGAGAATGTTATGTGGTGACTAGATAATGCCATGGAGTATGATCACAAGATAGTAATTTGACCAAGAGCTTGGATGAAATAACTGCAGAGACTGGAATTTGAGTAATCAACAATGCACTATGCTTTACTGCATAATAGTAATTTCTGTAATATTAATAATGACATGTATACATAAATACTAATTTCTGGATGAAATTGACCAAGGCAATATTACTATAAATACAGAAGTACTTAATAGTTTTCCAACATCTCCCAAATGAATGTCATCTTCTATGATCTTTGCCAAACTCTGTATGTGACTACAATGAGCTTTTACTTTGTAATAGTTGTGTTTCAACATGATTAACATTTTGGCACATTATCAAGTACTTGTTACGACTTGTAATACTAGAGTACACCTTTACAACGGATACTCTATTATTGTTATTATTATTATTGGTGTTGGTAACTGATCAAAACATAAATACAGATCCCTTCTCTTCGGTTGTCCATCGGAATCCGATGACAACGTCCACTCCTTTAACGGTGAGATCTTTGATGACTATACAGTCCTATCCTGGGCCCACAAGTTCTATTGCAGGTGTGACACGTATAGGTGGTAGTGGTGGTAGTGATGGCAGCCATGGCTGCATTTCTCCTGGCTCTCTGATATGAACCCCATCCCTACACGGCTGACACCAAGTGTTATGGTCAGCAGCAACATCCTCCAGGTCCTCAGTTCTGATCTTGCACTTCCTTAAAGCATTCTTCATCTGATCCTTATAGCGCTTCTTCAGCCCTCCAGCTGAGCGTCGACCGTGATGTAGCTGGCCGTATAACACTCTGTGGGGTAGCTGACATTGGGGGGCATCCTTATCATGTGCCCCAGTCACTGCAGCTGACTCATAAAACAAAATAAAGATAGTCTCATCTGATCCATCAAGACCACCTCTTTAGTCAAAAAAAGCATAGAAGTGCCTCGACTTCCTAAGGAGATTGAGATGAGTGAGGCTCCCCCATCCCTCATTCTAACACAGTTTTTACAGGAGCACCATCAAGTCTCCTAATTGTTTGATATGGAAATTGCAAGGCATCTGACTTCAAGTCCCTACAGAGCATTATGAGGACTGCTAAGAGGATCATTGTGGTCTCTGTTCCACCCATCCAAGGTGCGCTGTGTACACAGGGCCCTTAGCATTGTCAGTGATCTCTCCCATCTATCTAACAGTCTCTTTGACCCCCTACCATCAGGCAGGAGGTACCATAACATTAGGACAAGAACTGTTAGGATGTGAAACTTTCTTTCCCCAGGCTGCAAGACTGCTGAACTTCCTGCCACCACCCAGGTGTCAGCATGTATGTAGTGCCAGTAGTGTTATACTGTTTATTTTTTTAACTTGTGTCATAAATGCATTGTATGCTAAATGTCAAACTTCTAACAAATAATAATTCATTATTTGTTAATTTATTTGTGGTAATATTGCTTTGTGTTGTGTATGAGTTATATGTACTGTGTTGTGTGTCATTGTTTCATTTGGTGGTATACATGATTCCAGTTGAAGGACAATGAACTTGAAGTGGCGAGAGTTTTGGAGAACATAAGGATGAAGTCCTTACAGACATGTTGCATGCATACATGTTCTACTGCCTGCAAAATGTCACCTCACTCCAGGGTAATCTCTTGTGGCTGCATTAGCGCCTTGAATTATTCACATACTGAGTTCCTAAAAATATCCATAGTAATGTACATGGAGGAAGTTAATTTTGTTTTGGAGCACATTTTTACTGTATCAACTGCACATTTACTGCAGATTTTTACTGTATATGTTTGAGTGTACTTGGTGATGAATAGATTTAAATTAATTAACCTACATGTCCTGCTTCAAGCAGAGATTTTTAAACTTGTGTGACAAAGGGTAGGAGAATAAAAAGATTGTTACACTGCCTTGTCCGCCACAAAGGGTTATTGGCTAGAAGTCAGATGTTAAAGTCAAAGAATCACTGACACATTTAAAAAAATTTGCGCCTCCTGTGGAATCTAAAACCAGTAGCAAGCTTGTCTAAGATAGATATGAGCTTCCCAAATGACTGACTTTGTAGATGCACTGTCATGTCTTTGTATTGCTGGAAATAGCAGCGAGGTTGCCACAATCACAAAGCAATTTATGCTTTATCGGGATAGTAGTCATCAAGGAAATTCTCTTGAGTATGGTCGTGTAGAGGTTGTGGAAACAATTGTGAGATGTTGCTTTCTTTCGAAGAAATGGAGAGATCTTTTCCACTGAAGATGAGTGAGACTAGAACTAGAAGTTGTATGTTAAGAGTGAAAGGTGAAATATTTAAGGGGGAAGCTGAAGGGGATCTTTTTCACTCAGGGTGGTGAGAGTGTGGAATAAACTGCCAATGGAAGTGTTGGATGTGGGTTCAATTGCAACGTTTGAGCGAAGTTTGGATAAGTACATGATGGGAGGGGTATTGTCCAAATGCGAGTTGATGGGAATAGTTCAGCACGGACTCTGTGCTGAAGGATCTGTTTCTGTGCTGCAGAGCTCTCTGACTCTGACTTTATAACTTTGGGAAACTGGAATTGCATTTAAAATTAATTATTGTGTTGAAGGTAAACTCTGTTTATCAGCTGATGTATCCTTGTGACATTTGACTTGGTTCTGAACAATCATACAACCCAAACTTGTAACTCCACATCTTTTAGACATCATAGTCATAGAGTGCATAGACAGATTTTTGTTTTCTTTTTGTCTTGACAGTCTTTCTATTCCAGTGCAGCCCCCTTCCACCCATTTGCTTTTAACTTGTCAGCATGATCCATTCTGTCATGACAACAATGTTTTCCTTTGACACTGTGCTTTGGAAATGAAGGCAGGGGATTCCCAGAAATATGCTTGTAGGGGATTTCAAGCAGTCTGCAGGTATTTGCAGGAGGCTAGTAGGAATGTCTTAATACTTCCAAATGTTTTTTTTCCGATGTGTAATTTGTTTTAAAGCTATTGAAGATCATAATTACACTTTTGAAGCAGATTAATCATGGACTTGTTATCAGACTATCGAATGGACCCTTTTGTGTGATACAATGGACCCCGTAACCTCACAATCTATCTCGTTATGATCTTTTACTTGCAATACACTTTCCCTGTACTTTTTACACTTGATTTTGCATTGTTGTTCTACTGTGTAATGCACTGTGTAATGATTTATCTGTATGAACAGTATGCAAAACATGCTTTTCACCCTATCTTGGTACACATGACATATCAAAATCGCTGGCATATGTTGTGAAACTTAAGTGGCAGCACTGCTTATAATACATAATAAAAACTGTAAATTACAGTAAATGTTCCTGAATAAGCTGTTCCTGAGTCATGTATGTGCACCTTCAGGCTCCTGTAACTTCTCCCTGATGGTAGCAATGAGAAGAGGGAATGCCCTGGGTGATGGGGGTTCTTAAGGATGAATACCACCTTTTTGATGCATGGTTCATTGAAGATGTACTGGATGCTGAGGTGGCTAGTGCCCATGATGGAGCTGACTGAGTTCACAAATTTCTGCAGCTTATTTTGATCCTGTGCAGTGAACCCCGTCCTATGCTGGACGATGATGTAGCCAGTTAGAATGCTCTCCATGGTACATTTGTAGAAATCTGCGAATGTCTATGGTGATATAATTCTTCTCAAATTCCTAATGAAATATAGCCGCTGTCGTGCCTTCTTTGTAGCCGTACCGATATACTGGGCCCCGGACAGGCCATCAGATCTGTTGACACCCAGGAATTTGAAACTGCTCACCCTTTTCACTGCTGATCCCGCGATGAGGACTGCTGAGTGTTCCTTCATCTTACACCTTCTGAAGTCTACAGACAGTTCTTTGGTTGATCCAATAGTGAACCAATATCAATATTAATTCTGATAATTAAAAAGATACTAGCCAAACTGAAGAGTGGAAGCCACAGCTTACTGATACCCAGTTCCTAATGCAAAGCAAGCAGCTGACACATAAGTTCCTGTAAATGCTTGAGCAACACACAAGTGCTGGAGGTATTCAAGCAGGTTCCTCAGCATCTATGGAGGAAAATGAACAGTTGGAGTTTTGGGCTGAAGGATCCAGGGCTGAAATGTTGACTGTTTCTTTCCCTCCATCGCTGCTGCCTGTGTTGTAAATATTAGTTTAATCCAACTGTCTTTAAAGTTGGGTCTTTTGTTGTTGGAGCTTTGGGCTGAACTGTCATTGATTTAAATGTTGCTGGTTTGTGGAGTAGTCTCCTGAAATAATGAGAGAATTGTCAATGAAAGTGGCAAAGGAAGGAAGAAGATGTATCTGTTCAAAGTAAGCCCTGACTCCAGCCAACTTAGCTCTCCAGGTCATTGAGGCATGCAAGTTTCCACACCACAACAAGGTTGTGGTCCTTTTGGAGGGAGGTACATACAGTACTGTGCAAAAGTCTTAGGTAAATGTATATAGCTGGGGTGCCTCAGACTTTTCCACAGTACCTCATTGTCAACGTAGAATGGAGAGCGAGTTTCTAAATCTGACGGGAGCAAAAGGCGTTGGGAATATGAGGGTAGAGTGCCATGGGAGGGGTGTGGGAGAGGTGGCAGAGAAGGAGTACCAGTTGCAGGGGGCAGGGTAGTGTGGGTGCAGATATATCCAGCCCTCAGACAGCAGGCAAGGTCACTTGATTCCAAACAACTGAGTTATTGACAATTACAGAATGTCTCTGTGGTGCTTCCTGTTCCCTCCCCTCTCCATCCTCCTTTTCCCAACCATGATTCCCCTCTCCCTGCCCCTTTCCCATTCTTAGTCTACAATAGGGACCCATATCAGGATCAGGTTTATCATCACTCTCATGTGTCATGAGATTTGTTTTTTTTGTGCAGCAGTACAGTGCAATACATAAAATCACTACAGTACTGTGCAAAAGTCTTAGGCACCCTAGCTGTTTTCCTGAAACAGCGTTGTATGTAGATGTGCTCAGTGTTGCAGAGAGCTTTATCTGTGATGTACTGGGCCATATCCACTACTTTTTGTAGGCTTTTCAGTTCAAGGGCATTGGTGTTTCCATACCAGGCTGCGATACAACCAGTCAATATATTCTCCACCATACTTCTATAGAGGTTTGATAAAGATATGATGACATGCCTAATCTTCGCAAGCATCTAAGGAAGTAGAGAATTTGCTGTGCTTTCTACATACTGGCACTTGCGAGCTGGGCCCAGGATAGATCTTTTGAAATGATAGCACAGGAATTTAACGTTGCTTACCCTCTCCACTGACTGGCTACATCTGATCCCTGATGATGACTGGCTCATGAATGTCTGGTTTCCTCCTCCTGAAAGTCAAGTATCAGCTCCTTGGTCTTGCTGACATGAGTAAGAGGTGGTTGTTGTGGCACTACGCAACCAAATTTTCAATGCTCTATGCTAATTCGTCACCACCTTTGTTTTGGGCCTACAATGCAGTCATAAGTGTAAAGTGAGTAGAGCAGGGGACTAAGCACACATCCACATGATCATTCTGTGATGATGGAGATTGTGGAGGAGGTGTTGCCAATCTGAACTGATTGGGGTTTACAAGTGTGGAAATCGCGGGTCCAATTGCACAAGGAGGTATTGAGACCAATGTCTTGGAGCTTGTTGATCACTTCTGAGGGGATGTTGTAGTGAATGCAGAGTTGTAGTTGATAAAGAGCATCCTGATGTTATGTATCTTTGTTGTCCCGATGTTCTGGCTTGAGTTAAGAGCCAATGAAATGACATCTGCTGTGGACCTGTTGCTCCAGTAGGCAAATTGGACCTGTTTGCTCCGGTAGGCAAGTTGGGGAGCATGCCTTATGAGAATAGGATGAGTGAACTCAGCCTTTTCTCCTTGGAGTGGGGGAGGATGAGAGGTGACCTGATAGAGGTATACAAGATGATGAGAGGCATTGATCATGTGGATAGTCAGAGGCTTTTTCCTAGGGCTGAAATGGCTAACATGAGAGGGCACAGTTTTAAGGTGCTTGGAAGTAGGTGCAGAGGCGATGTCAGGGGTAAGTTTTTAACGCAGAGAGTGGTGAGTGGGTGGAATGGGCTGCCGGTGACTGTGGTGGAGGCAGAAATGATAAGGTCTTTTAAGAGACTCCTGGATGGATACGTGGAGCTTGGAAAAAAAAGAGCTATGGGTAAGCCTAGGTAGTTCTAAGGTAAGGACATGTTTGGCACAGCTTTGTGGGCCGAAGGGCTTGTATTGTGCTGTAGGTTTTCTATGTTTCTCTGATCTAAGTGCTACTGGGCGATAGTCATTGAGGCAGGTTACCATGTCTTCTTGGGCACCGGTATAATTGAAGCCTGCAGTATAATTGAAGTAGGTGGGTTCCTCAGTCTGCTTCAAGGCATGCTCCCCAATTGGTCTACCGGAGCAAAAGGCCCACAGCAGATGTCATTTCATTGGCTCTTTACTCAAGCCAGAACATCTGGACAGCAAAGGTACATACATCAGGATGCTCTTTATTGACTACAACTCGGTATTCAATGCAACATCCCCTCAGAAGTGAGAGGTTAAAGATCTCAGTGAACATTCCAGCCAGTTGATCAGCACAGGTCTTTAGTATTTGGTCAGGTACTCCTTCTGGGCCGGATATTTTCCATGGATTCGCCCTCCTGAAGGCTGCTCGCACGCCAGCCGCAGAAACTGAAATCACAGGTTCATCAGGTGCTATGGGAAACTGTGACGATACCTCCATGTATTGAAGGTCAAAGCAAGCATCGAAGGCATTGAGCTCATTTGGAAGCGAAGTCCTGTAGTCACCTATGTCACTTGATTTTACTTTATAAGAGGGGTTAGCATTCAAGCCCTGTCACACCTGTCGAGCTTCCAAAGTTTAGTCTGGGATTGCTACTTCGCCAGTGAGATGGCCTTCTAGAGATTGTAGCTGAACCTCATGTAACTTTCTTGGTCACCAGACTTGAATGCCTCCGATCTGGCCCTCAGCAGATTGCAGATCTCATGGTTCATCCAGGGCTTCTGGTAGGGGCATGATTTTATGGGGACACACTCGTCTACAACTGTTTTAATAAAGTCCGTGACAGCCAGGCTGAATTCATTCAGATCCACAGATGAGTCCTTGAACACGGCCCAGCCACTGACTCAAAGCAATCCGATAGCCAGCTGCTCCTCTGCCTCCCGCAACCAGTTCTTTGCTGTCCTAATCTCTGGAGCTTTGCTCTTTAGCCTCTGCCTGTGTGCAGATAGGAGGAGGACAGCCAAGTGATCCAGTTTACCAAAGTGCAGTCTGGGCAGGAACAGGAGACTTTCTTTATCTTTGTATAACAGTTGTCTGGTATGTGGGGATCTCTGGTGCTACAAGTTATATGCAGATGGTAATTGGGCAGGGCTTTCTTCAAACAAGCCTGGTTGAAGTCTCTGACTGATTAAAAATGCATCAGGATGGACTGTTCCTTGTTTGGGGACAGCATCATTCAGTGTCTCAAGTGTTTGATTAGTCGGCCTCGTTAAGGAGAACTCCCTAGGTAAATAGAATGGACAGCATTTGATCATCAGATTTTCAAGGTTGGGGAAGCATGAGTTTAATAAAACTGCCATATTGGAGCACAGCCTAGAGGTTATCATAAACCACACACCTTTTTACCTTTCGCCTCTTCCAAATCAGTCCATCCCGTGAACCGAGAAGCCTTTGGGTCTAATCGTCAAATCTTATGTGCTGGGAGTAATCCATATCTCGATTACACATAGAACACAACAATCCTGCTGAAGGGTTTCAGTCCAAAATGTTGACTATATTCTTCCATAGATATTGCCTGGCCTGCTGAGTTCCTCCAGCATTTTGTGTGTGTTGCTTGAATCTCTCGATTCCCCTCTGTTACAACAATTTTGCCCTCAGGTCCTCCATTTTGTTCTGCAGCAACTGCTCATTTGCTAACAAGATGCTTGGCTAATGGGGGTCTCATTTCTCTGTTACCCTTATTTAACTTGGAGTGCTCCCCCCCCCCATTCCACCCCCCTCCGCTTTGCTTCCAGCAATGGTGATGAACCTTTGTCCACTTAAAGTTGCAGTACCTGCTTGCTTTCTGTAGAGTTAAGTCTGCTGAGTCATTAAGAAAATCATGAAACCTGTAGTATGTGATGTACTTTGTATTTAATGAATTACTTGTGGAATGTAACTGTTGTTGTACTGTGACTTCTTGATTTCTGAACTTTCAGTTAATGAGTTTCCACTAAAATGCTCCTGGCTGTTTGAGGTCCATGTCTTTGACTTAAGCTATTATATAACGAATGATGTGTCGTTCCACACCTGGGAATATATGGTATGAAAATGCTCATTATTTTTTCATTTTTTACCCTTTCCCAAGGAATGCTTACTACTATTTTTCAGGTACAAGAGAAAATCTGCAGACGCTGGAGATCTGAGCAACACACACAAAATGCTGGAGGAAATCAGCAGGTCAGGATACATCTATGGAAAAAAAAAGTACAGTTAATGTTTCAGGTTGAAACCCTTCAGCAAGACTGGAGAAAAAATAGCAGAGGAGTGGATTTAAAAGGTGGGGGAGGAGAGAGAGAAACACAAGGTGATACTGAGAGGAGAAGGGTGAAGTAAAGAGCTGGGAAGTTGATTGGTGAAAGAGATACAGGGCTGGAGAAGGGACAGTCTGATAGGAGAGGACAGAATGCCATGGAAGAAAGAGAAAGGGTGAGGAGCACGAGAGGGGGGGGCGATGGGCAGACAAAGAGATAAGGTGAGAGAGGGGATGGAGATTGGTGAAGGGGAGGGGCATTATTGGAAGTTCGAAAAATCGATGTTCATGCCATCAGCTTGGAGGCTACTCTGACAGAATTTTAAGGTGTTATTTATTTATTTATTGGTTGAGATACAGAGCAGAACAGCTCCTTATGGCCTTTTGAGCCGGGCTGCCCCTTTTTAATCCTAGCCTAATCACAGCCCAGTGAAATCCTTAGACTGATTGAGAAAGTTACTTACAACCTCCATTCCATGCTGGTTTCTGGTCTCTCCTCAAGGTAGCTAGACAATTCTGAAGGGCAGTAAAGAAAGGTGTTAAGATGTTGCACCCCACCCCCTGCCCCAATTAGACACTGATCCAGCAGAACTTACTGCAGAGTTTACTACCAGGCAGAGTGCACCCAAACAGCAGCACTCCTTTGTCCTCGGTCTTTCCTTTCTTAGGGAATACGGCAGAGGTTTTAAAATTATGAAGGTGTTTTACTTATTGAATGAAAGCCAGCGCAGAAGATGCCCTTCTGGCACTTTGGACCATGCTGCTCAGCAATCCCCCAATTTAATCCTAACCTAATCATGGGACAATTTGCAATGACCAATTAACTACCAACTTGTATGTCTTTGTATTGTAGGAGGAAGCGAAAGCACCCGGAGGAATCCCACGCAGTCACAGGGAGAATGTACAAACTTGCTTACAAAGGGCATTGGAATTGAACCTGGGTCGCCTGTACTGTAAAGTGTTGTGCTAACCGTTATGTCACTGTGCTACCCCAGTCTTTGGTGTTGTGACTTGCTCCCACAATATTTTGTGCAGAGCGTTACTCCGTAAGCCACGCTGACTCTGTTTCATAATTATTCTAGTTTATATCCATCCCAGAACCCAGACTTCTCTCTTGCATCATTGACCCACCTCCATGGGGATCTTGGCCAGAATTGTGCACAGAACTTGCACAGCGTAATATGTGTGAGTTGTGAGCTCGTGAAACGGGTATCAGAGGTGAATAAAACTAGAGGGCATAGATTTATGTGAAAAGCTATCAGATTTGAAGAGGATCTGAAGGCATGAGATCAATGGTGAGAACTTGGAATGCATTGCTTGGTGGGAGAGCAGAAGCAGAGTTGCTGATGGGATTTAAGAGGTCGTCTATTGCTTGGGCATTTACAGTTGGGATTAATGTGGATGAGTGCCCATTGGTCAGTGTAGATATGGACTGAATGACCTGTTCCTGTACTATATGACTAAGTTTATTTATCTACTGGATATCAATTAATTTGGATCAGAAGACTGTATGAGCATTTAATTCATGCAAATGACATTCTTTATAATAGGCATGATGCAATAATTGATTTTGCAGCATGTTGTTAAGGTTCAAGATCGGGAGAAGGCAGCAGAATGGGGTTGAGAGGGTTAATAAATCATGGTGGAGCAGACTTAATGGGCTGAATGGCCTAATTCTGCTTCTATGTCATATGGTCCAAGATGGAACTAATTCCACACCTGGGCTTTTTATCCTGTTTATTTCTTGGACTGATGTTGAATTGAATATTGTCTATCAGAACACTACGCCTTTGTTTCCTTTGGTCAAAGCTCAGGACACGTGTCAGTGTTGAATAAGGAGTTCTTGTGTATGTGCTTTAGTTCTTGTCTGAATTGCAGGAAATTTGTAAAGGAGGCTTGTGTGGATGTGGCTGACTAATGTAATCTGAAGCTAAGAATCTATTAAGAATACTCAAGTTTTTTAAAACCCCTTTTCATCATTTAGATCAATCTAATCATGTATTAATAGGCAGTATAGATTTTGTAATACTTTGCTAAAGTGTAGTACTTTCAGGTGAGGGCTTAGATATTGACAATCACTTGGCTATTCAAGCATCATTTCTGAAAGGGATGGATCCCAGATGTAACTACCATCGAGAGCCGTGTATACGCCATCCCACTCGTGTGCAGCTGCATATTCCTCTTCTGTTAGGGAGGGAGACGTGTGGCTATTAGACCAACCCTTCCCTTTGTATAACTTCTAGAACCAGTTGCCTACACTCCCTTCCCCTTCCTCTCCCACCACCATCTCTCAACACTGGTCTGCACCACCATTCCACAGCTGGAATAGAGGTAGAGGCCAAGAGCGAAAGCTGGGACTTTTATAATCTGTGTGCTTTAGTGTAATCACCACAAACCCTTCAAAGGAGCTCTTTTTAGAAATTCATCCTTTTTTGTGTGTGTGCTGAATCTGAATTGTATGGTTATAGAGATCAAAGTAGTAAAATATGTCATTCAGGTTAACTGAATTTCTCTGCTCATGTTTATGCATTTTGCATCAAATGTCCAAGTAATGTATTACTTCCTTCATATTTTTTAAAATCCACTTTGCCTCATAAGCATTCGTTACTTAACTCGTTTGGTTCATAGTGTAGTGAGTTTCAGATTCTTAACCACTTTTGGAATAAACTGAACTTCTGAATTAACTTTGAGAGTAACTAATGCCTCCTTTTTTTTCCATGGTTCCTAATGTGGAATTTCAATAAATCCTTTCAAAATCTTAGAAGTTTTCAATCAGAATGCCCCCGAGGATAACTACTTTATGTAGAAAAGAGATCAATTGTGTTAATCTTTTCCTGGTAGATATGATGTTCAGTTCTGGTGTTATCCTTTTAATTCTTTTTTGCCTCTACCAGTGCTTCCTTAGTGTTTGAGATATCGTGACCTGACAGTGAAGCTTTGCAAATATAATATAATCAAGATCATATAAATTTCGAAGTTAATTTTTTTAATCAAAGTACACATGTTTCCATATACTATCTTGAGATTCATTTTCTTTTGGGCATTGACAGGAAAAATACTAACACAACACAATAATACAGGAAATGTACATGCCTCCTTTCCAGTGGTTTGAACTCAGTAGTTTTTCTTTTAATATGGCTTTACTAATCTGACTACTTTAAATATCACATTTTCTCTGCACATTATTCCCCCACTCTCTTTTGTTTTACATTCCAAGAAGCATGTTGTTTACTTTTCTTGCTACTGAATTTCAGCATCTTGCATCCTATTGAAAACAACCCACACTAAGTGCTGGAGGAACTCAGTAGGTCAGGCAGTATCTACGGAGGGGAATAAACAGTTGACATTTCAGGCCAAGACCCTTCATCAGGACCCATTGAAATTCACTTGTCAATTTAAATCTACTCTTTAAGATCTGCCGAGGATTTAATTGTATTTTAATGTCGTCAGTAAAATCTGCAGTTGTATTTCTTCTTGCTTGAACTTTCTTCACACTGCTGCATTTAGCAATTGGTTCATTGGGAGGGGGGGATCCTCCCATGAATGATACAGTACTGAATGAATGACGATTTATAACAGCTTAATATTTGGGAAGCCACATGCTGATCTCTAACCATGGTTCTTGTTGACAGTTTGAAAGTGAACCAGATTTGTTCACACCTTTTAGTATTATATTTGGCCTGAGGATGGCTTTGGACCACATATCTATACCATCAGCAAAATGCCAATTTCTGGCTCTGTAACATTGATCAACTTTGTCCATGTCAGCTGATACTTAAACATTCAATTTAAGCTTAACTATTCTAACATCTGGCGGTTTATCACTGGAAATTCTGTGGCCTTTTGGAGTAACTCTTGGGGCTCATCATTGCTGTGCATGTTGACTTACAAAGTGTTGTGGAACAACAATGCCTCAATTTTAAAATTTATTGATTTCAAACCTTTTACCTCTCCTTCCCTCCAGCAACTGCAACATCCTGAGATCTACATTCCTCTGATTCTGACCTTTGATCATATCAAATACACTCAACGGTCACTTTATTAGATACAGGAGGTACCTAATAAAGTGGCCACTGAGTGTATATTCATGGTCTTCTGCTGCTGTAGCCCATCCACTTCAAGGTTTGAGGTATTGTGCAGAGATGCCCTTCTGCACATCACTGTTGAAACATGTAGTTATTTGAAATACAGTCGCTTTCCCATCAGCTTGAGCCAGACTGGCCATTTTCCTCTGACCTCTCTTATTAACAAGGCATTTTCGACCACAGAATTGTCGCTCACTGGATGTTTTTTTGTTTTCTCGCACTATTGTCTGTAAACTCCAGAGGCTGTTGTGTGTGAAAATCCCAGGAGATCAGCAGTTTCTGAGATACTCAAACCACCCCATCTGGCACCAACACCATTCCAGTCTTAAGTCATTTAGATCACATTTCTTCCCCATTCTGATGTTTGATCTGAACAACAACAGAGCCTCTTGACCATGTCTGCATGCTTTTGTGCATTGAACTGCTGCCACATGATTGGCTGATTAGATATTTGCAATAATGAGCAGGTGTACTTAATAAAATGGCCACTGAGTGAATTGACTTGAATTGAATTTATTACTTGCATCCTTCATATACATGATTGGTAAAAATCTCTAGGCTTTATCTCCATCTAAATGTACAACAGGACAGTAACAATATAGTTAAATATGAACAGTCAATATAACATAGAAATACAGTTGTATCAGCATGAATTAATCAGTCTGATGGCCTGGTGGAAGAAGCTGTCCCGGAGCCTGTTGGTCCTGGCTTTTATGCTGCGGTACCGTTTCCCGGATGGTAGCAGCTGGAACAGTTTGTGGTTGGGATGACTCAGGTCCCCAGTGATCCTTTGGGCCCTTTTTACACACCAGTCTTTGTAAAGGTCCTGAATAGTGGGAAGTTCACAACTACAGATGCACTGGGCTGTCCGCACCACTCTCTGCAGAGTCCTGTGATTGAGGGAGGTACAGTCCCCGTACCAGGCAGTGATGCAGCCAGTCAGGATGCTCTCAATTGTGCCCCTGTAGAAAGTCCTTAGGATCTGGGGGCCCATACCAAACTTCTTCAACCGTCTGAGGTGAAAGAGGCGCTGTTGTGCCTTTTTCACCACACAGCTGGTGTGTACAGACCACGTGAGATCCTTGGTGATGTGGATGCCGAGGAACTTAGAGCTGTTCACCCCTTCAACCCCAGATCCATTGATGTCAATGGGGGTTAGCCTGTCTCCATTCCTCCTGTAATCCACAACCAACTCCTTTGTTTTTGTGACATTGAGGAAGAGATTGTCAAGAGGGAGGGAGTGTATAATAACGTCACTATTGTCCTTATCTGGCAAGTTCCTAAGCTTTATAATTCTCTCTGCCTCTTTCTAACTAATGAGTTAGAGCTCATTAAAATTTGCCTCGTTGAACAAGCTTTTGAACAACTGCTTTAATAATCTAGAGTGTTTTGATGTTAGGTTTATGACCTTCCTATGGATATACCTTGAAGCAGTTTAACTAAAATAAAGGTGTTAAATTAATTCAAGTTGTTGTTTGTGTTCTATCTAGTTGGAACCTTATGGCATTTGATGTACCTGAAGCATGGTTCTAATTTGCTACCTAACTTTCTACCCTCCCCACCCCCCCACCAAGCAGCTGTTTCGCCAGTTCTATTTCTGAGTCTGGCTCATGACAGGCAGACCAGCACATTGCAGTTGCGATATTTCTGGAATGATGAACTCAGCTCTCCCATCCTGCACGTAAAGTAGGCCATGTTTTGACACCTACACCCGAGAAGCATGGTGATGCTGATATCTGCATAAGAGTCAATTTAAAAACTGGTTGGCATTAGAATTATAGTCATATAACATGAAATGTGCCCTTTGCCCATTGACTCCACACTAGAAGCCTGAGGCTTCACACCACCAGATTCAGGAATGGTTGTTGTCCAACAACCATCAGGCTCCCGAACCAGCATGGAGAACTTCACTCACCTCAACACTGAACTGATTCCACAACCTATGGACTCACAAGGATTGTACAACTCATGTTCTCAATATTATTGATTATTATTGTTTTGTATTTGCACAGCTTGTCTTTTGCATATTGTTTCTTTGTACATTTTTTGTGTAGTTTTGCATTGTTACATTGTATTTACTGGGAATGCCTGCAAGAAAGTGAATCTCAGGGTAGCATATAGTGACATGTGTACTTTGTACTTTGAACCATCAAGTGTCCATTTAAACAAATCCTATTTTATTCTCCTCACATTTCTTCAACTCTCCCCTACATTCTACCTCTTCCTTACACATTAGAGGGCAGCCTGCAGTAGCCAATTAAGCCCGAACTCCCTCAGGTATGGGAGGAAGCTGGAGCACCCAGAGGAAACCTCCACATTTGCAGTGAAAATGTGAAATCATCAGAGGCCAGGATTGAACCTGGGTTACTGGAGCTGTGACGCAGTGGCTCTATTAGCTGCACCACTATACTGTTTCAAATAATGCTTGATGCACTTGTAGACTGCTGACTGCATTTGATATTTTGAAACTGATTCCAGCCCCAATGTACTTTTGATACATTGGGCGGCAATTTAGTGGGCGTAGCGTAGTGGTTAACATATTTGCTTTGCAGCGGCAGTAATCACTGGAGTTGATACTCACTGTGAAAGGAGTCTGCATGCACTTCCTGTAACTGTGTGGGCATCCTCCAGATGCTCCTATTTCCTACCACACTTCAAAGATATCAGGATTAGTGAGTTGTGAGCATGTTATGTTGGCACCAGAAGCGTGGCGACACTTAACAGGATACCCTCAGCACAATCTTCACTGATTTGGCGCAAATGACGCATTTCACTGTATGTTTCAATGTACATATGACAAATAAAGCTTATCTTTAGATTAAATACTTCTCCTTCATTTCTCCTTTCCCTGAAAGTCAATGGTTCTTGGTCTTCTGCTATCCTGTTAATTTGCGCATATAATCGTTCTTCTGCAACTACTAGTCACCAATTGTGATCTCTGTAAAAGATGGCCTCATTGCCTCAAGGTACCATAGAGTTAGGAAGTGCATGCTAAGTGTAGTACTTGAATTGATGAAGGAAACCTGGCAGCTAATTTCTGCTGTTAAGGTTTCACTGCTGCGTAACATGCTGTACGGTTTCACTGATAATGTAATGGTTTCTCCGTAGCAGCAATGTTTGGGTTATGACTAGAGATAACGAGGCTTTGGAATGCTGTTGTTCTTTCTTGTGAGCTGGAAGAGAGATTTTCGTGGTTTTTGGTCGGCAAGAGGAGAAGGAAGGAAGCTGTGTGTGGAGAGAGCTGAAAGACCACTGGATGGAGTGGACTGGGAGCGAAGGTCAGAAGGTCGGTGAAATTCGAAGGAGGTCGATGGTTGATGAATGGCCGTATCAGTGAGCTCCAATGTGCATTTCTGACTTTTCTCTTAAAATGGGCCCTTTTTCTTTTTATTTTCTTTATTAACCCTATTTTCAGATCAAGATTTATAAAGTTCGATCGCTTAATTGCATATGGTGTCCTGTTTGATATTTTGCGGTGTGGATTTGTAACCGGGCAACACATCACACAGCATCCACATGAACGAGACTTCTCTTTAGCAGGGCTAAAAATTGTTTTCCCCAAGACGAACACGTGCTGGCCCAGCCTGAGGGTCACAGAAGTCTCTCAGACAATGATTTAATGTTGACCAGATTTTCTCTCAGCTTAAAGGGTGAATGTTAGTCAGGCCAGAGCAGAGAATCTTCCTGCTATTTATAACAGAGGCAGAGGGTGCTTTATGTTCACATGATAGCACATAGATTTTAGTTCCTCGCCTGATCTCACTTCTGAGGGTGCTGTTTTCTTTGAAAATTGCACTGAATTGGAGTGGGATTTAAATTCACAATCTGCCTGGTGACACAACTGTAAATGAGGAATTGATTGTGGACTTCAGAAAGGGAAATCAGGAAAACGTGCACCAGTCCTCGTTACTGGGTCAGCGGTGGAAAGGGCGAGCAGCGTCAACATCTCAGATGATCTATCTAAGGCCCAACACATTGATGAAACTACAGATGAGAAGGAAAAGACTGGACCCAGAGTTGAGATTTTTGATTGGAGGAA
This sequence comes from Hypanus sabinus, assembly GCF_030144855.1. Lineage (NCBI taxonomy): Eukaryota > Metazoa > Chordata > Chondrichthyes > Myliobatiformes > Dasyatidae > Hypanus > Hypanus sabinus. The sequence continues at coordinate 6,480,350 of NC_082739.1, read as the reverse complement.
GGCTAACTTTGAGAAGATGCGAAGGGATTTAGAGAGAGTGGATTGGGGCAAGTTGTTTTATGGGAAGGATGTAATAGAGAAATGGAGGTCATTTAAGGGTGAAATTATGAGGGTACAGAATCTTTATGTTCCTGTTAGGTTGAAAGGAAAGGTTAAAGGTTTGAAAGCACCATGGTTTTCAAGGGATATTAGAAATTTGGTTAGGAAAAAGAGGGATGTCTACAATGGATATAGGCAGCATGGAGTAAAGGAATTGCTCGAGGAATATAAAGAATGTAAAAAGAATCTTAAGAAAGAGGTTAGAAAAGCTAAAAGAAGATACGAGGTTGGTTTGGCAAATAAGGTGAAAGTAAATCCAAAAGGTTTCTACAGTTCTATTAAAAGCAAGAGGATAGTGAGGGATAAAATTGGCTCCTTAGAGAATCAGAGTGGTCAGCTATGTGTGGAGCCGAGGGAGATGGGAGAGATTTTGAACGATTTCTTCTCTTCGGTATTCACTAAGGAGAAGGATATTGAATTGTGTAAGGTGTGGGAAACAAGTAAGGAAGTTATGGAACCTATGACAATTAAAGAGGTCTAAGTACTGGTGCTTTTAAGAAATTTAAAAGTAGATAAATCTCCGGGTCCTGACAGGATATTCCTCAGGACCTTGAGGGAAGTATGTGTAGAAATAGCAGGAGCTCTGACGGAGATCTTTAAGATGTCATTAGAAACGGGGATTGTGCCGGAGGATTGGCGTATTGCTCATGTGGTTCCATTGTTTAAAAAGGGTTCTAGAAGTAGGCCTAGCAATTATAGACCTGTCAGTTTGACATCAGTGGTGGGTAAATTAATGGAAAGTATTCTTAGAGATAGTATTAATAATTATCTGGATAGACAGGATCTGATTAGGAGTAGCCAGCATGGATTTGTGCGTGGAAGGTCATGTTTGACAAACCTTATTGAATTTTTTGAAGAAGTTACAAGGAATGTTGACGAGGGTAAGGCAGTGGATGTAGTCTATATGGACTTCAGCAAGGCCTTTGACAAAGTTCCACATGGAAGGTTAGTTAAGAAGGTTCAGTCGTTAGGTAATAATGCTGGAGTAATAAAATGGATTCAACAGTGGCTAGATGGGAGATGCCAGAGAGTAGTGGTGGATAATTGTTTATCGGGATGGAGGCCGGTGACTAGCGGGGTGCCTCAGGGATCTGTTTTGGGCCCAGTGTTGTTTGTAATATACATAAATGATCTGGATGATGGGGTGGTAAATTGGATTAGTAAGTATGCCGATGATACTAAGGTAGGAGGTGTTGTGGATAATGAGGTGGGTTTTCAAAGCTTGCAGGGAGATTTATGCCGGTTAGAAGAATGGGCTGAACGTTGGCAGATGGAGTTTAATGCTGAGAAGTGTGAGGTTCTACATTTTGGCAGGAATAATCCAAATAGAACATACAGGGTAAATGGTAGGGCATTGAGGAATGCAGTGGAACAGAGAGATCTAGGAATAACAGTGCATAGTTCCCTGAAGGTGGAGTCTCATGTAGATAGGGTGGTGAAGAAGGCTTTTGGAACGCTGGCCTTTATAAATCAAAGCATTGAGTACAGAAGTTGGGATGTAATGTTAAAATTGTACAAGGCATTGGTAAGGCCAAATTTGGAATATTGTGTACAGTTCTGGTCACCGAATTATAGGAAAGATATCAATAAATTAGAGAGAGTGCAGAGACGATTTACTAGGATGCTACCTGGGTTTCAGCACTCAAGTTACAGAGAAAGGTTGAACAAGTTAGGTCTCTATTCACTGGAGCGTAGAAGGTTGAGGGGGGATTTGATCGAGGTATTTAAAATTTTGAGAGGGACAGATAGAGTTGCCGTGAATAGGCTGTTTCCATTGAGAGTAGGGGAGATTCAAATGAGAGGACATGATTTGAGAGTTGGGGGCAGAAGTTTAAGGGAAACACGAGGGGGTATTTCTTTACTCAGAGAGTGATGGCTGTGTGGAATGAGCTTCCTGTAGAAGTAGTAGAGGCCAGTTCAGTTGTGTCATTTAAGGTAAAATTGGATAGGTATATATGGACAGGAAAGGAGTGGAGGGTTATGGGCTGAGTGCGGGTAGGTGGGACTAGGTGAGATTAAGAGTTCGGCATGGACTAGGAGGGCCGAGATGGCCTGTTTCCGTGCTGTGATTGTTATATGGTTATATGAGCTATGCCAGTGACTCCACTTTGTTAGGATTTTGAAAAGACTTGTTGTGCTTCAACTCTTACAAATTTCTCTAAGTTTATGGTGGAGAGCATTCTGACTGGTTGAATCACACCCTGGTGTAGAGACTCCAATAGTCAGATAATAAGAGGCTGCAGAGGGTTGTAGACTGCATCATTACCAATGAGGACATCTTCAAGAGGTCTTTCAAGAAGATGCCATCCATCACTAAGGACCCTTACCAAATGGGACTTGCCCTGTCCTTGTTACTGCTGTGAGGGGAAAGAGGTACAGGAGCTTAGACCCAAACTCAAAGTTCAAAGTAAATTTTATTATCAAAATACATTTATCACCCTTAGAGTCATTTTCCTGTGGGTACACTCAGCAAATCTATAGAATAGTAACTGTAACAGGATCATTAAAAGATCAAGCAGAGTCCAGAAGGTAACAAACTTTGCAAATGAAAATATAAATAAATAGCAATAAATAATGAGGTAATGAGTCCTTAAAGTAAGATCACTGGTTGTAGAAACATTTCAATGATGGGGCAAATGAGTGTAGTTATCCCCTTGAGTTCAAGAACCTGATGGTTGAGGGGGGGAGTCTGATGGTGCAAGTCCTGAGGCTCTTATATCTTCTACCTGATGGTGGCAATGAGAAGAGAGCATGAACTAGGTGGTGGGGATCCCCAGTGTTTCATGTAGATGTGCTCAATGGTAGTGGTCGGGGTGGGGAGGGTTACCCATGATGGACTGGGCCATATCCACTTCTTTTTTTTAGGATTTTTCATTCGAGGATATTGATGTTTCCATACCAGGCTGTGATGCAGCCAGTCAATATACTCCCCACCACACATCTATAGAAGTTCATCAAAGTTTTAGATACCATGCCAAATCTCTGCAGACTGCTAAGGAAATAGAGGAGCTGCTATGCTTTCTTCGCAATTGCACTGATGTGCTGGGCCCAGGATAGATCCTCTGAAATAATAGCGCAATGATTTTCTTCCCCTGCACCATCAGATTTCTGAATGGTCCATGAACACCACCTTGTCATTCAATTCTTTATTTGTCTTTGTAACTTCTAGCTGTTTTATGTCTGTATTGTGCTGCTGCCACAAAACAAATTTCACGTCATTCAAGTAGTGATAATAAATCTGATCCTGTGTGGCACCTTCAGACATGTAATTAAGCTAAAAGATTTCTAATAGCCAACTGGTGGTGTAGTGGCATCAGCACCGAACCTCTAGGCGAGTGGTTTGAATCTGGCCAGCTCCTTGCACGCTTTCCATCTGTGCTGGGTTGAGCGTCAAGCTGGCAACTCAGCCTTGTAAAAAAAAAACAGACAAATGCTGAAGAAGCTTGCAGCCCGATGTGCCACAAGCAAGAACGAACAACAACAAAAGATTTCTATAAGCAAAAATGCTTGGAGCTGCTTTAAAAAGGATGTCTAGTTTTCTCTAGTCAAATAATTTACATTTTGATAATTATATTGCTCACTTATCATTTGATAAGTACACTGGCTCCTTCATGCAGAACATAGTTTTCAAAGAATAGCACGTCACAATTTTATACAAAGAGGAACCATTATAATTAGTATAATGATACATTGGTTAGACTGCAATTAGAATATTGTGTACAATTCAGGTCACTGCACTGCAGAAAGCATGTGGTGGAAATACGAGAGAGCGCAGAAGAATTTCCCCAGGATGTTCCTAAAATCGAGGGCTGTAGTTAAATGGAGAGTTTAGATAAGCTGTCAATGGACCATGGGAGGCTGAGGGGAGGTTTGTAAAATTACATTGAATTGAATTGAATTGACTTTTATTACTTACATCCTTCATATACACAAGGAGTAAAAATCTTTGTTACATCTCTGTCTAAATGTGCAATTTATAGTAATTTATAATAAATAGTATGTACAACAGGATGGTCGTTACAACATAGAAATACAGTTGTGTCAGCATGAACTAATCAGTCTGATGGCCTGGTGGAAGAAGCTGTCCCGGAGCCTGTTGGTCCTGGCTTTTATGCTGCGGTACCGTTTCCCGGATGGTAGCAGCTGGAACAGTTTGTGGTTGGGGTGCCTCAGGTCCCCAATGATCCTTCGGGCCCTTTTCTCATACCTATCTTTGTAAAGGTCCTGAATAGTGGGAAGTTCACATACGCTGGGCTGTCCGCACCACTCTCTGCAGAGTCCTGCGATTGAGGGAGGTACAGTTCCCATATCAGGCAGTGATGCAGCCAGTCAGGATGCTCTCAATGGTGCCCCTATAGAAAGTCCTTAGGATTTGGGGGCCTATACCAAACTTTCTCAACCGTCTGAGGTGAAAGAGGCGCTGTTGTGCTTTTTCACCACACAGCCAATATGTACAAACCACGAGATCCTTGATGATGTGTATGTCGAGGAACTTAAAGCTGTTCACCCTCTTAACCCCAAATCCATTAATGTCAATAGGGGTTAGCCTGTCTCCATTCCTCCTGTAATCCACAACCAGCTCCTTTGTTTTTTGCAACATTGAGGGAGAGGTTGTTTTCTTGACACCACTGTGTCAGAGAGATGACTTCTTCCCTGTAGGCCACCTCGTTATTGTTTGAGATTAGGCCAATCAGTGTAGTGCCATTGGCAAATTTAATTAGCAGATTGGAGCTGTGGGTGGTGATACGTCCATGGGAATACAGAGAATAAAGGAGGGGGCTTAGGACACAGCCCTGAGGGGCACCTGTGTTGAAGGTCAGAGGGGCAGAGGTGAGGGAGTCCACTCTTACCACCTGCTGGCGATCTGGCAGGAAATCCATGATCCAATTACACAAGATGGGGTCAATGCCGAGGTCTCTGAGCTTCTTGTCGAGCCTGAATGGAATTATGGTGTTGAATGCTGAACAGTCACCCAAGAACAGCATTCTCACATATGTATCCTTCTCCAGATATGTAAGGACGGTGTGTAGAGCTGTGGCTATTATGTTGTCTGTCAATCGGTTGTGTCGGTAGGTGAATTGAAGGGGGTCCAGTGTGGGTGGTAGCAAGCTGCAGATGTGATCCTTGACCAGCCTTTCAAAAGCATTTGCTTATTATTGAGGTGAGTGCGACAGACCGTCAGTTGTTCAGACATGTTACCTTGATCTTTTATGGTACAGCAACAATGGTGGATGTTTTGAAGCAGGAGGGCATTCTACACTGGGAGTTAGTCAAAGTTAATCAGGTAGCTGTGAATTATAGAAGCTAGTCAAACTTTTTATCAGGGCAGGGTGTTTAGAAATAGAGGACACAGGTTTAAGGTGAGAGGGGAAACATTTAAAGGGATTTAAGGGGTAGGTTTTTCCATACGGAGGGTGGTGAATATCTGGGATGAGTGGATAGAGGTGGTGGTGGAGGCATATACAATTAGAACGTTTAAAGTGCATTTGGGCAGATACTTGGATTGGAAAGGCATGGAGTGATATGGTCCTAATGAGGGGAAAATGGGATTAGTGTGGGCAAGGTGGGTCAAAATGGCCCCTTGTACATTTCTATGATAGCGTGGTGATAATTACCAGCTTTGCTGCTATGCCAGGAACCTGGTGCTGCAATTTGATGTGCATCCCTCTCCCCTTTGCTGGCACTTGCATTGCAATGCATCGCCCAGGGTGCAGTGAAGTGAGAACTGGTGTTGATCAGGCTTGCAAATCCCCACCCAGCTGCTTCATTGGGACCACAAAGCTAAAGTGATTGCAAGACATTCTCAATCCTGAGGGACAGCTGAGGTAAAAAGTAATAGTACAAGTGGCCCGTTTTCCGAACGTTCGCTTTATGACACCTCACTGTTACGAAAGACCTACATTAGTTACCTGTTTTCACTAACAGAAGGTGTTTTCATTGTTACGAAAAAAGGCAGCGCGCGCACGCCCCGAGCAGCCGAGCTCCTCCCCTGGAACTGCATTCTAGCCGGCGTTGCTTAAACACGTGTCTGTGAGCATTTGTACTTTATGTCGATTTATTTTGTGCATCCGTTAGAATCAGAATCAGAATCAGACTTTAATCGCCAAGTACCTGTGCACACACAAGGAATTTACTTCGGGCAGATGTTGTCTCTCTGCTCATAACAATAATAATGATAAATATAAATGAAAATATAGATTATACATACAAGTAGTGCAATCCAAGTAATAGTTAGCCGGCAGTTAACTGTTCAGCAAAGTGACCGCAGTAGGGAAAAAACTTCTCCAGTGCCTATTAGTCTTAGTCTGGAGGGATCTGAAGCGCCTACCAGACGGAAGCAGTTCAAACAGTCCATGCGCAGGATGGAAGGAATCCATTATGATGTTCCCCGCCCTCTTCTTCAACCTGGAAGAGTACAGGTCCACAATAGAGGGCAGGGAGGCTCCAATGATTTGTTCAAACAGGTAGAGGTGTGGGAGGAAGACTGGCCAGACCATTCCGAGAGTATTGCTCCATTCACTGATCCAATTACACAAGGGGAATGAAACCGAATATTCTGGAACACCATTATCCTGCAAACCCACTACTTCCACAGATGCTAAACCTATTAGTTTTCTACTGACACTTCAGTGCTCCACTGTTCCAACTCACTCAGAGTGTTCACCTGAACACACAAAATGCTGGAAAGTGGGGAGGAGGGAAAGATAGATGTGATTGATGGTGGGGTTTCGTTGGAGATGGCAGTAGTTACAGAGATTTAAGTGCTGGACACAGAGGCTAGTGGGGTGACAGGTGAGGACAAGACAAACCCGATCCCTAGTAGGGTGGCAGGAAGATGTCCCGTCTCCATTTTCTATTTTGCATGAATTAACAAACTATTTTTATGGAGAGCTTTATCAGCACAGGTTTCCCCCACTATCTGAAGGTAGAGTGTTCCTATGAAACGGTTCGTAAGCCAGAATGTCGTAAAGTAAATAAGCAATTACCATTTATCTATATGGGAAAAATTTGAGAGCGTTCCCAGACCCAAAAAATAACCTACAAAATCATGCCAAATAACACATAAAACATAAAATAACAGTAACATATAGTCAAAGGAGGAATTATATGATAAATACAGCCTATATAAAGTAGAAATACTTTTCTGCAATCATTGCAGCACTGTTTAGTGAAAATCTCACTACGTAGCATATAATCTCACTACATAGCGCTACTAGCATAGCAGAAGCACTCTCTCCAGTAACCTTTAAGCTATGAATCTGCCAAATCATACCAAATAACACAAAAATACACAGCCTATATAAAGTAGAAATAATGTATGTACTGTACAGTGTAGTTTCACTCACTGGAATTGGGAAGAGAGCGAGCACACTGATAATGGTGTGTTAGGCTGATTCGTTGGAGGTTGGGGTGCTCAGCGATTTTTTCCAATAAATTGCAGTTTTGTCACAGTTAAACACTTGCTTATACGAATAACCACCTTCTGTACTTATTGTCTTCAGTTCTGCTGGGAACTTTTCGGCAGTTTCAGTATCAGCCGAAGCACTCTCTCCAGTAAACGTTAAACTATGAAGCTGCTGAAAAGTTCCCAGCAGACTAAAAGACACCACTTTACTATGAGCAGAACCAATAGTAACATTGGCAGCTTTCAAGATTCTCTCTCTCTGTGTAAATAGTGCGAATGGTGGACGCAGGCAAGTTCAACGCACGGACATTGTCCTTACTTCGTTCACCACAATTGAAACACTTAATTATGTCTAGTTTTACCCTAAGTGTAACGTCCTTACAAGCTCTTTTAGGCTTTTCCGATACCTTAGAACTCATCACTTTCCAGCATTTTGTGTGTTCAGGTGAACACTCTGAGTGAGTTGGAACAGTGGAGCACTGAAGTGTCAGTAGAAAACTAATAGGTTTAGCATCTGTGGAAGTAGTGGGTTTGCGGGATAATGGTGTTCCAGAATATTCAGTTTCATTCCCCTTGTGTAATTGGATCAGTGAATGGAGCAATACTCTCGGAATGGTCTGGCCAGTCTTCCTCCCACACCTCTACTGTTTGAAGATCTTTCTTTGAGATTTATTCCCAAGGAAGTAATTTCCCCACCCAGAAAGATGGGGTAAGGGGGTGTAAAGTACCTCCATTAATCTGGGTGTATAGGAATAGGTCCAAAACTCTGTAAAGAACAGGTATGCATCTATGAATGTGGTCGGTGAGGAACTGGTAGGGAGGGGAAGGTGAGCATCTCTCTGAGATTCTGCTGTAAGTTTGTTAAATTTTCAAGGCAATGCGCACAATGCCTTGCCATAAACTGTTCTGAGGTGCCATTAACAAGCTTCTAATGAGTTGTTGCAAATATTGCAATGCACAATTTTAAATCATTTATGTGAACTCTCATCAAGTTCAAGTTTATTGTAATCTAACTGTAGTTATACACCTACATAATCAATGCTTCTCCAAACCACAGTACACCCACAAAATGTGTATTACACACAGCACGTAGAACAAAAATATTACCACATGTAAGTTAAAATGTAATTCAAAATGCACGTGAAGTGTACAGCACAGGTGAACAGTACATACAGTAACAGTGTATGTCCTAGTGATGAGACCTCAGTAGTGGTAGGGTCTGAGGGACGAAGATGTTAGCCAGTCTGGCAGTCCTAGTCCTGGTGCTCCCGTACCTCTTTCCTGACGGTAGGTCAAAGAGGTTGCGGGATTGGTAATAGGGATCCCCAAAAATGATTCAGGCCCTTCGTATAGTGTTCTCGGTAAATCCCAGTGACCCTCTCAGCAGTTTTACTATTTTTTTGTAGTCTGAATCCTTGCAGCTTCCGTACCACACAATGATGCAGCCAGATGAGATACTCTCGATGGTTCTCCTGTAGAAAGTTGTTCGAACAGAGGTTGGAGGCCTTGCAGGCCTCAGTCTCCTCAGAAAGTGTAGATGCCGCTGTGCCTTTCTTGACAAATGAACTGCATTAGGAACATATTAGGAGAGTCAACTTTAATCAAATTCGATAACCTGTTATATTATAGTGCACGCACTGTGATACTGTGATAGTCACCAAGCAATTTTAATTTTGTGTTAATATAGTTTGCTCCAGTTATATTCTTATTCAGTAAACGGGCAAAATGTGTTTTATGATTGTGGCAGTGCATTAAGTAGTATAATTAGGTTTTTATAGAGAATGAATACAATGAGCTTGTAGGCCATCCTTAAACCTCTGGTTTTCTAATGAAGCCAGTTATAAATGACTAGGAATGTTTCATCTTCTGTGTTTACCCATTTCATCAACTTTGAGCATTACCTGGAAATTAGGTGATTCAGCAGTGCAGAACAGAATTAGCCAAATGAGAGGTAGCAGGTCAAGGATTGTAGCTCTAGTGCCTGTTATCCCTTCTCCTGTAGAACGTCTTTTCTGGCTTTTTTGTCTATACTTTCTTCCCTAAGGGGAAGAAAATCGCCAACTTTAAATCCCTCAGCTGTGTTTGAATCTTTGCTTCTGCAATATCCTTCTGCCTAGATTGAGGAAATTTCCCTTCTCAAAACTGGGAGGCATAGTGGATGTTGAGGCTGGAAATAGAATTGCGGTACAGGCAGGTTGGTGGAAAGGTCCTACAGGTAACAGATGAAATGTATGAAATTTACAGGTAACATGACAAATATGAAGATCTACATTTTATAGGAAGAATAGGAGGAAACAATATAAACTGTCTCTTTGCTATCGTAGTCTAACACTTTACAGCGCCAACGATCATAGGTAGGGGTTCAAATCCGGACGCTGCCTGTAAGGAGTTTGTATGTTCTCCCTGTGACCACATGGGTTTCCTCCAGGTGCTCCAGTTTCCTCCCACAGTTCAAAGATGGTATGTTTAGGGTTGGGGTTAGTGAGTTTTGGACATGCTACGTTGGTGACACCTGTGGGCTGCCTCCAACGCAATCCTTGAACTGTGTTGATCCTTGATGCAACCTGTTACATTTATTTGTATTCCTTAATGTACATGTGACAAATAAAGCTAATCTTTCATCCTTATCCTTAAATCTGACATGTCAGGTGCATTGCTGAGACAGTAGTCAGGGCAGATCCAATTGTTCCATTGAAAAGGGAGCTGGATAAGCATCTGCCAAGAAAGAATTTGCAGGAAAGTGGGATTACTCAATGGGTCAAAATTTCCATGCTGTATTAGAATTCCTGGATTTACAGCCACTGCTATGGGATACAGGTGGGAAAATGAACTACTCTTCAGATAGTGTCCTAAATCGAGGTCTTATTTTTACCGTAACATCTTTAATGGCCATGCGGAAATTTTGACCCATTCCAGGCAATTAAATATCTTTTGAAATGAAAACAGTGATTTTATGCACAGCTAACTCCAATGGGAACCAATGATTATAATCCGAGGAGAACACACAAAATGCTGGAGGAAGTTAGATGGCATCTATGGAGAGGAATAAACAGTGGATAGGAAAGCAAGGTGGAAGAAGTCAGAATATGGTGGGGGAAGGGGAAGGTGAAACCAGGTGAGGTTCTCTCCTATCAGATTCCTCCTTCAGCCCTTCACCACTTCTACCTATCACCTCCTGACTTCTTACTTCATACATCTCTCCCCACCCACTCACCTGGTTTCATCTATCATGTGTAATTTGTACTTCCCCACCCCCCCCCCCAATGTATTCTGGCCTCTTCTTACTTCCTTTTCCGTCCAGATGAAGCATCTTGGCCTGAAACCTGGACTGTTTATTCATTTCGATAGATGCTACCTGACTTGCTGAGTTCCTCCAGCAACTTATGTGTGTTGCGCTGGATTTTCAGCAACTGCAGAATCTCGTGTTTACTATAATCAGCAGACTTTTGTATGCTGTGATTCAGAAATACAAGATCCTACTGCTACTGCCATTCCATTTCCTTGAGATACTCTTTAATAATCTGTACTCAACCTTTTGTTATTCCTAATATTCCTTTACATGGTTGGAGCACTTCTGTAGATTCTGTCATTTAAAAAAAATTGGATACGTATATGGACAGGAAAGGAATGGAGGGTTATGGGCTGAGTGCAGATAGGTGGGACGAGGTGAAAGTAAGCGTTTGGCACGGACTATAAGGGCCGAGATGGCCTGTTTCCGTGCTGTAATTGTTATATGGTTATATGGTAGAGTATGATGTGGGAAAATAAAAGGTATTTTAATTAATATCACAGCAGGATAGAATTTACATTTGCAAGTTCCTTACAATCCCAATGTCATCTATCTCCAGACAATGCTTGAATCAAAAATCAAAAAGAATCTTAGTATTTATGTGGCATATTATCACATAAGAATACTAAATAGTTTTATAAATGTGGTTGTAACTATACCCTGTGCAATGTTAGATATAATGATGGCTCTTGCTTCTGGAAGTGATATTAAAAGTTGGGATGTGTAAGTCATGAGCTTAGCATTAATTCCTGTATTTTCAATTGTTATGAGATCTTAAAAATTCATCTGAAAAAGCAGGTGGGGCTTTTAAGTCTGTTTTCACGTTGAGGGAACACTCTGTCACTTGTTAATTATAAAACCTTACCCAGCAACTTTAACATGCATGTAAAGAGTTTCTTAAATAGTCACAACTATGAACTATGAGCAAAGGTCACTGCATGTCACAGCTGCAAACACATTCAATCAGAGATGTGCAGTGTTTCCAAATTGAGTGATCACACCAGGGAATGCTCTAGTGGCCTTATTCCTTAAGTTATTTATAGTAGGCTAGGAATGTATTTTCTCATATGTTATCTGTTATTGTGGTGTAATGGAAAATACAGAATATGATGACTTCTAATAACATGCAGAATTTTATGCAGGCCGGTCTGCCTGCTTCCACAGCCATCTTATAGTGTGTGCTATTTCAGTCATTTATGTAGAACCTCAATTTTACCTGTGTATAAAAATGTTCGATGAACATTCAAACGAGAGGACATGATTTGAGAGTTAGGGGGTAGAAGTTTAAGGGAAACACGAGGGGGTATTTCTTTACTCAGAGAGTGATAGCTGTGTGGAATGAGCTTCCTGTAGAAGTAGTAGAGGCCAGTTCAGTTGTGTCATTTAAGGTAAAATTGGATAGGTATATGGACAGGAAAGGAGTGGAGGGTTATGGGCTGAGTGCGGGTAGGTGGAACTAGGTGAGATTAAGAGTTCAGCACGGACTAGGAGGGCCGAGATGGCCTGTTTCCGTGCTGTGATTGTTATATGGTTATATGGTTAACAGCAGATTCCTAATGCTCTTAGGCCATTAGTCCTGTTCAGACATGTAGTGTGATCTAATTTTAAGAACCTGGATGGCTATTTTATTCAGCGGGTGTAGGCAGAGCTAGTTTGGCCCATCCTCATTGTCTGTACCTATCTGGCCTCAGCTGGGTTCCTTACTATACAATGCAGAAAATTGTTCTGGCAAGAAATGCATATAAGGCAGATTAGGAATGTCGGTACCTTGGAAGAAGCCCAAAAAGCTACAGTAAGGCTCTAATCTGGCATGTAATTGTTTGGAAGTCTTGATGATTTAGCACCTGGCTCGGTTATCAGACTGTGTTGTACGCTATAGGTTTGCAGTACAATTGGGGTATCTAGTCAAACCTTGACAGGTGGGGTTGGCTCATTGTGTATCTCCTGCCAGACTGTGGTCTGGGTGTGTGCCCAGAAATATGTGCAGTTTGGATAGTTTAGCCTTCAGAATGGAATTGGATAGACATTTGAAGGGGAAGAGCTATGGAATAAAGTTAACTGAGTTTGTTTTTTTAAGACAACAGCACAGATTCAGTGGGATGAATAGTATTATTCTGTGATTCCAGTCACTATTCTGCAGCTGAAGGGCCACTCTCTACCCCCATCCTCCACCCCCCCCCCCCATTGGGACCTGCTCATTAGATGATCCGTCAGCTAACAACTTATTTGCTAACAACACTCTTCTACACTCTTCCACCCAGAAACACATGGCGGTGGGGAAAGCATAGGAAAGAAAAGTAACCACACTCTTAATGGCACCTTACTGATTTTCCCCGACACATTTAAAAAAAATGCACATGTTTGGGAATCGAGTAAGAGCAAAGAACCAATCACAGCTCCTTGATTTTCCTGACCGTGAAGAACTTCCAGTTGACAGGAGTTACAGTGGCCACTGGTCTTTGGAACAATAATCCTATAGAGAACGGACTCCATGGAGGGGATAATTTTCTGAATAAATAAATAGATTGATGGCTTTGCTTTCCCTCTAAAGAAATGTTCTGAACAGTTCTTCTGTGACATGTCATGTGAGAAGTGGAATGACAAACAGAGATGGTATTCGTGATCCTGCTGAAAATAAATCTCTTGCCAGCACCGTGTCAGCATTAGTTCCATATATGTCTGATGCCCCATGACCTAGCTCCTGAGCAGAAGTAAACAAACCTTGCTGTGGCTTTTCTTAGCCTCTGATGCATATTGGTAGCAATTTTTCATGGAAGTGTCTAACTGTTGTAAAGGGCAATAACTCACCAGTATTTCACCATTGATTTACAAGTAAAAGATATCCTTGTATATTGTGCACAATCCTCAACAAAAGCCTCATTAGGTTGAATCTTGGATGTGGAGTTGTCTCTGAGGAAGTGTTCCTTCTCCTCAATGTAATCCAATACAGTGTCTGCCCTTCTTCCACCCCCCCCCCACAGACACACACATAACCCTTTCCTCCATGTTCTTGATAGCCATCTGCCACGATAATGTAGTTAAATCCTTGTTCTGGTGGTCTCTATGTGATGCATTCCACGTGTCACGCCTGGCAAACTTACTCTGTCCAAAGGATTCCCTTTAGCACCTCGGGACCTTGTAAATATTGGCACTTTATGATTGGGGCATCTTCCCTTACATCATCCCACTAAATATTGATACATTCTGAAGGACTTCCCTTTTAAATATGGACATATTTCTAAGCATGCCCTCTAAACTTCCACACAACCTTTATTTCCCTTTACATACTCCTTGAGACTCCCTCTAAATATTGTGATCTGTCTGGGACTTCCCTTTCAATAATGACCCATGCTAAGGCACTTTCTAAGTTTCAACAATCTCTGGGGGTCCTCTTTAATGCTAACCAGTTTGTAGAGGTGCCCATTAAATAGATGAATGGCTGAAAATTTAAAGTGAGTCCTTTTTGGAAACCCATCTTGCCTCAGAGCAGTACCTTGCAAATGTTTTCCCTTCCTCTCTGAATGCCTTCACTCCTTTGTAATGAGGGTATTTGCTGAAACGCAAGATATTCCATTGCCCCTCCCCACATGTTACCCTTTGGGCACTGAGGCCAACAGCTCACGTGCACTACAATAGCTTGGAACATCTGAATTAGACAAGGGTCAAAGTTTGTCCTTGGTCTCAGCTCGGTCCAGCTTCTTAGTCTATGTTGAAGACATTGGGTCTTGATGTCTTTTAATGAGTAATTTTATTCCATGTTGCTCTTACCGCTATAAATCCTTGATAGAAGCTACACAATTGGGTATATTTAAAATGGAGATTGATGGATTTTTGGTTAATTAGAGTGTCAAATGTTATGGGAGAAGGCAGGAAAATGGGGTTGGGAGGGAAAAGAAATCAGCTGTGATTGAATCTTAGAACAGATCTAATGGGCCGAACGGCCCAATTCTGCTCCTACGTCCTAGTCTTGTATTCTACCATGTGACACCACATTAAAGCGCTAACCATGATGCTTTATTAAATACGTCTGTTTGCACATGATCCATATTCCTTCATTCCCTGATATGCTTGTCAGAATACTACTTAAATGCCACTTGTTTCCGTTTCTTCCTCTACCCCTTCCATGCACCCAGCACTCTTGAGTTTTCAAAACAAAATTACTGCACACATCTCTTAAACTTTCCCCCTCTCACCATAAAGTTATATTCTCTAGTATTTGAGATTCATATCTTGGGAAAAAGACATTGATTGTCTATCCTATCCCTGCCTCTGATAATTTTATGAAACTCCATTGGGTTTTTACTCACCCTCTGACACTTCGTAGAAAACAATCTAAGTCCATTGATCACCTCTCCATAATAGAGGCAGGCCTTTTGGCCCAAATAATTTGTAAGAAGCTCCATCTAGGTCTCTTCAGCATCAGTTCTCCTTTGTTTTCCATCGGCTGCTGTCCAGGATAGCATTTCCAGATAATAAGCACATTGGGTAAAGGGGTTTCTCCCAAATAATTACATTGTTGAGAAAGGATTTATTGGAGTAAATTACATTTTGAGTTGCCCCCAGCATTATTATTGTTGGACAGAAATGATATGCAGAGTGGCACATTGCCATTCTCGGTTGTATCTTTGTCCTGTTGGTATTATTTTAACAATGAGAGAACACAAGAAATAAGCTCTTATTAAGGAAATGGTCCATGAAAACATTGTGCAATATTCACACTGGTGGTGTTGGACTCCCAGATTATCCATTCCCGACCTGAAATGTCAACTGTCCATTTCCTTCCATCGATGCTGCCTGACCCATTGAGTTCCTCCAGTGTTTTGTGTGTTGCTTCAGATTCCAGCATTTGTGGTCTCTTGTGTCTCCAGATTGTCCATACTATTGGATAATATTTCTCTTGATATCCCAGCATATTTCTTTCAACTATATGAGTTCAGCTGAATGAAACAGCATTCCCCTGGGACCAAGGTGCAAAACACACACAGTACTTCGAACACTGGAGGGCAGCACCAATGGGAGAGGCCAGCCCCCAGCCAAGCACGGATGCCACACTACACCGCCTTCAGCATTTCCTCGCCTGGACTGCAGCAGCAGGAAAGCTTGTGGCTTGAGACCTGGTCCCCGCTATAACCGAGGCTATGCAGCCTTCACCCCACCTGTCTAACCACCAAACAAGGGAAACTGGCTTGCGGCATCATATATTATCAATGTCCACCAGGGTCTTGCGATCGCAAGGGAAACGTTCTAAATTTTCCAGTAAATCAGATAAGTTCAAAAGGAGCATGTGAACAGAGAGGTCAGGTATGTGGGAAGGGGAGTGTGTGAACTAGCTGCCCAAGTTAGGAAGTAAGTATAAATAACATTACTTGATCAGCCAGATTACTAAACAGATTATCAGTTTTCACTGTACATTAGCTCAGGACTTGGGACAGCATTTCTTCCAAGGCAAAGAGAAAAGACTGCTTTGTGGTTTGATACACCTTGTTAACAGAAGGAAGGAAACAAACTTCATTTCCTTTAAGCGGCTTAGCTGGTGTCTGTGGAGAAAGATAAGAAATCCCAGAAGCATAATTTAAGTGGAGGGAAAGTCTAGCGGCAGTTTCTGTCTTCATTGAAAAAGCAATAGACTATAAGAAGATTAATTTTTACACTCTGTCTCTGGAGTAAAATTCAGATTCAGTACACGACACCAGCACCTTTAGCTTCAGACAGGTACCTGAATACAGAGAAATGAGTTAATTGGAGCATCTGATATAGATTCATCATAAAGAATTGATTGTGTTAAACTATGAATTATGTTTTTTTGAAGAGATCATTACATGAAAAATGGTTGATGGTTCCAATTGTTACGTAAGTATGGATTTTGATCACATCACACTGGACAGTTGTTCCTGAGCTGGGAGCATTCATGCCTGGTTCCAATCCCTGTTGGCTGGGCATTACCCTCGAGTTTAGGCTAGCAGTCAGTTCCGTATTGAGGGAGGTCCATCCAGTTGAAAATACACTCTTTCACTGGTTTGGGTGCATGTACTCTATTACACTGTTTTGATGTGTAGAAAGTTATCCCTGGGCTTTGATCAGCATCTCTCCTTAAACCAAGAAGAAGAGTTATCTACTCATTATCACCTTGGTATTTCCTGCGAGTGTACTCGCTGTATTTTCAAAGTTTCAGATTTTCAGAACTTCATAGGCTGCACAGGGATTAAGATGCTATCGAAATGCAAATTTGTTCATTTGTTGAATAAAGGTGTGGAATCAGAGTGAGATACAACATGGCAACCATATCTATGACTGAGTCCATGCAAACCCATCAGTCTCCTCCATCTTAATTGCAATTTTTATTTCCAGTCAACTCCCTCTGAATTCCACTTCTCGTCTGTACGCAAGGAGCAATATACAGGCGTGAATTAACCTACCAATTTGTATGTTTTTGGAATGTGGGAGGAAACCAGAGCATCCTGAGGAAACTCAGTTACAGGGAGGATGTCCAAACTCCACACCGACAGGACCCAGGTCTAAGTTGAACCTGTGCCTCTAGCTTTGTGAGGAATTGACTCTACTAGTTGTACCTTTATGGAGTTCAGGTAATTCAAATTTCAAAATACATTTATTATCAAAGTACATGTATGTCACTATGTTCTACCCTGAGATTCATTTTCTTGCAGGCATTTACAGTAGACCAAAGAAGTACAATAGAGTCAAGGAAAAACTACACACAAACACTGACAAACAACCAATTGCAAAAGAAGGCAAGCTGCAAATATAAATAAACAAGTCTGAGTCCTTGAAAATTAGTCTATAGGGGTTGTGTTGGAGAAAAAAAGAATTATTGGAACAGTACATTTAAAAGTAAATGTGTTTAGAGAAGAGTACAGAAGACACTTGAAGGGTTATTCAGTGTACTAGCACAGTGTTCTGAATGGCCTTCAAGTGCTGAAACTTCAGTGAAGACTGATTGCTAATAGTTTCTGGTTGCACATCATAAACTCGAGATTCTACGGATGCTGGAAATCCAGGGTAACACACACACACACTATTCTGGAGGAACTATGGAGCGTCTATAGAGAGGAATAAACTGTTGACATCTCAGGCCGAGACCCTTCATCAGGACTTGTCAAATGAGAGGTCACTGCATGAGTTCTGATGAAGGGTCTGGGCCCGAAACTTTGACTGTTGATTCCTTTCCATAGGTGCTACCTGACCTACTGAGTTCCTCCAGCAATTAGTGTGAGTTTCTGATGGCAGTCTTGAGACTAGGACCATTTGTGTGCTATGCCTTCCAATAATCAACCACTCATCCATTTGGAAGCTACATGGGTCAACACCTGCAGAGCACTAGAGCATGTCTGATTACACTGTATTACATTACTTGTTCTTCTTTTCTCTCCCAGAACAGTTGCTTAATCATCAGCCAGCTACGGGAGATCACAGGAGTCCATGATAATCGGTTGCTACAGAAGGCTCTCCAGGTTAGTGTTCCCCTTGTTGGTGTATTGCACAACAGATTGGTGTGAAATTATGTTTCTCAGCCTATCCACCACTGCCCCACAACCCAGTCATGCAAAATGCACTATGGCCCACAAATTCCCAGCCACCTTTCACTAAGTTCCTTCTGAATAGATAATGGAGCATCTACACAAATTTGAGTAAAAACCATCCTTATTGGATTTAGTATTTGTTTATTTTTGGAACATCCTAAACTGGCCACTCTTTAAGGATGTGTCAAGGCAGAATGTGTTAACAAAGTTACGAGGTACTTCGTCCAGTCCTGTTCAGTCCTGGACCAGCACGTAAGTGCCATCACAAAGAAGGCATGACAGCACCTCACCATTCCCTGTTGTCCAGTCAGCTCCCTCTGGATTCTTCGTAGATTTGGCATGTGACCATAACTAACAAACTTCTATAGATGCACAGTGGAGAGTATCCCAACTGGATGCATTGGTGTTTCCTGGTAAGGAAACATCAATGCCCCTGAATAGAAAATGCTATAAAAAGTGAAGGATACAGCTCAGTCCATCACAGGCAAAAACCTTTCCCACCATTGAGAAAAATTACATGGAGCACTGCCGCACAAAAGCAGGATCCATCTTTAAAAGACCTGCAACATCCAGGCCATGCTCTCTTCTTGCTACTATCATCAGACAGGAACTGCAGAAGCCTTGGGTCCTGCACCACCAGGTTCGGAAAGAGTTATTACCCTACACCCATCAGGCTCCTGAACCAGTGTGGATAATTTCATTCACTCCTACTCTGAACTGATTCCACAACCTATAAGACTCTACAACTCATGTTCTCAGTTTACCACCTTTTGCTTGTTGGTCTTTGTTTATAGTTTTTCATAAAATCTATTATATTTCTTTGTATGTACTGTGAAAGCCCACAACAAAATAAACCTCAAGGTAGTGCACACAGACACAGGCACGCACACAGACACACAATATTGTACTTTTATAGTAAATTTACTTTTGATTTTATTCAAGCTGAGCACTGATGTAATTAACAGTGAGTCAAGTAGTATATCCTTCAGAGAAAATAGTGCTAACACACGAACTGCAATGCTGTAGAGCAGTTGACCTTCTGAAGCTAAACTGAGCCGCCTTTTCTGCCAGTGGATGACCATGCTATGATCACACATCTTTTTGGGTAAATCTGGTGTATATAGAGACTGCTGTGTATATTGACAGCAATGGGTAAACTGGAAAAGTATTTTAATTCCTTCTGAACACCTTAACTATGGTGTTGATTTCTTTTTTATGCTGTTGCTAGCTTGAGTCACTACACATTGATTAGGTTGGTCAATTTAACCTCTCAGCTTTAGGTCCAGGTTTAGAACCAACGTTCTCTCGCATCAAGATTTTTTTTTACAGTTGCGCAGACCGATCGTTGCTCTGAACCGGAAATTTTTACATGGCTTGAAAACTGTGCTGCATTAAAAAAATTTTTTTGTTGATGTCATCAGCATTCAGCAGTTTATTAACAATAAACTACTGACTTCCATTCCGTGTTTATTGTTGCAATTTGTAAAAGCGTTGTAACTTGAAACAGTGAGAATGTAAATACGTTGAAGCTGTAAAATGTTTCAAAGTTGTGGTGTGTTTATTATTTTATGGATTACATTCATTAACATAAGTACAGGTTATTTCACAATTATATTAGCATAGATTTTGAGATTATATAAACATAATTTCAAAATTATGTTAACATATGTAAAAGAAAATTCCAGCTGCCCAGCAACAAAGGCTATGATGCGCTGGAGAATTTCAGTTACCACGTGGATACACACCTATGCAACTGAGAGAGAATAGTGTTTTGAACTGTGGTTGAGATTAGCATCGCAAGATGATGCTCATTTTCATTCCACACCGCGCAGTGACTTATTCAAGAACATTAGGTGAGTTGCTAGTAAAGAACTGTGGCTTGAGTATTATTATGTCAGATGTGCATCTCAAAGGAGTGTTTGTTTGGGAATAAATGATTGTGATAGATTTTGTAGTATTTCTTCAAGAAAAATCTATTTTACACAAGAAAGAGTGCACTGTAGTTCAATAAGTTTAACTCAGGAACATGAATTAGGGAGAAAGGAATAGATGGAGATGAGGAATGGTGAGATGGGAGTTTGGAAGGAGCCCTGTTGGACATGAACAATGGTTTGACAAATTGAGCCAAATGATACAAGTTTGTACTGGGAGTAATAATGAAATAACACCTTCAGTAGCCGAAGGAGCCACTGACCGAACAAATGCATTGCCAAGCAGTGCCATAAATGCTTTGTGGTGTTACCCAAGCCAATATCAAAGCTGATCGTTGGTCTGAACCATGAACAAGGAAGCTTTCTGGAGAGTGTGCTGGAAATGCAGTCACCCACATGAAGCATGGCCATGTGCAAAATGAATGTTTACTACTGTGGAAGAACAACACCACACTCAGTAAGGAAACTGACATTTATAAATTTGCTGTTAATACAACCATTGGTGACAGAATCTCAGATGGAGAAGAGGGGACGTACAGGAGCAAGGTAAACCAACTAGTTGAGTAGTGCTGCAACAAACTTACACTCAACATCAGTAAGACCAAAGAACAGATTGTGTATTTCAGAATTGATAGAATGAGGGAACACAAACCAATCCTCAGAGAGGGATCAGAAGTGGAGAGAACCATAGAACACTACAGCACAGTACAGGCCCTTCAGCCCTCCATGTTGTGCTGACCCATATAATTCTTTAAAAAAAGTACTAAACCCCATAACCCTCTATTTTTCTTTCATCCATGTGCCTGTCCAAGAGGCTCTTAAATACCCCTAATGTTTTAGCCTCCACCACCATCCCTGGCAAGTCATTCCAGGCACTCACAAACCTCTGTGTAAAAAAAACACACACTTACCCCTGATGTCTCCTCTCCCTTAATTTTGTACGTATGCCCTCTGGTGTTTGCTATTGGTGCTCTGGGAAACAGGTACTGACTATCCACCCTATCTATGCCACTCATAAACTTGTAGAGAGAGTGAGCAATTTCAAATTCCTTGGTGCCAAGATCTCCGAGGATCTAACGTGGTCGCCAACATATTGATGCAGCTATAAAGAAGGCAAGACAGCGACTATATTTCATAAGGAGTTTGAGGAGATTTGGCTTATCACCGAAGACACCCAAACTTCTACAGATGTACTGTGGAGAGCATTCTGACATGTTGCATCACTGTTGGGGATGGGTGTGGGTGGGTGGAGGGAAGAAACTACTGCACAGGATTGAAAGAAGCTACAGAAAGCTGTAAAATTAGTCAACTCCATTTAGCCTCTGTAGTATCCAAGACATTGTCAAGGAGCAGTGCCTCAGAAAGGTGGCATCCATCATGAAGGATATTATCCAGCACGCAGGACATTCCCTCTTCTCACTGTTACTGTCAAGGAGGAGGTACAGAAGCCTGAAGGCACATACTCAGCAATTCAGGAACAGCTTCTTCCCATCTGTCATCCAATTTCTGATTGGACATTGAACCCGTGAACCCTACCTCACTTTTATTATTTCTGTTTTTGCACTTTTTTAAATTTAACTATTTAATATACATATATACATACTGTAATTGATTTATATTTATTTTCTATATTATGATGTATTACATTTTACTGCTGCTGCTAAATTAGCAAATTTCATGACATATGCTGGTGATATTAAATCTGATTCTGACCCTTTCCATAATCAGCTTGTGTGACAGTTACACAGCTAAAGTATGGCCTCTTGTGGTAGAAGTCTGAAATTGCAGCCACCCATTTTGTTGAGCTGGCATACTCAATAAATAATAACCATAATAAAATCTATGAAAGAATACAACAACAAGGCAGACACTAGTGTGCAAAAGGCAACAAACTGCAAATACAAAAAGAAAGAAAAATAATAATGAGAACATGAGATGAAGAGTCTTTGAAAGTAACTCCATAGGTTGTGGGAGCAGTTCAATGATGGGGTGAGTGAAATTTTGAGGTTATCCCCTCTGGGTCAAGAACTTGATGGTTGAGAAGTAATATCTGTTCCTGAACCATGGAGGCTAAGCATATAGCCTAGTGGTTCACCTGTGCTGATGGAGATTGTGGAGGAGATATTGTTGCCAATCTGAATTTACTGGGGTGCAAGTAAGGAAATCCAGCATACAATTGCGCAAGGAGGAATTGAGGCCCAGGACTTGAAGCTTATTAATTTGTTTCAAGGGGACAATAGTGTTGAATGCCGAACTGTATTCAATGAAGAGCATCCTGATGTATGCACCTCTGCTATTCAGGTGTTCCAGAGTTGAGTGAAAAGCAAATGAAATGGCATCTGTTTTGGACCTGTTGCTCTGGTAGGCAAAATGTAGCGAATCCAAGTCGCTCTCAGGCAGGAGTTAATGTTCATCACCAACCTCTCAAAACATTTCATTACTGTGGATGTTAGTGCTACTGGATGCTAGTCATTGAGGCAGGTTACCATGTTCTTCTCAGTCACAGGTATAATTGAAGCCTCCTTGAAGCAGGTGGGTTCTTCAGACTGCTGAAGTGAGAGGTTAAATATCTCAGTGAACACTCTAGCCAGTTGATCTTTAGTATTCGGCCAGGTACCCCGCCCAAGCTGTGTGTTTTCCAAGCGTTCACTCTCCTGAAGGCTGCTCTCACGTCAGCCTCAGAGACTGAAATCACAGGATCGTGGAGGTGCTGTGGGAGTTTGTGATGATTTGCTTTGATATACAATGACTTTTGAATACTGTGGTTACAAACAGCAAGATCCTACATGTGGCATTAGTAGCGACCACTTAATTCGCGTTTAACTCCGCTGGTTAAATGAGTAACACGGATTAGGCTGCCCAGAGATCCTAGTCATCTTGGAATATCATCAAAGGTTGCCTAAATCCTTGGTATAATACCCATCGCAAAGAAAACAGCTCAAGAATTATATTCCTTTTGTTCTTCATTTGATATTGTTTCCCAATGTAATTGAAACACTTTCCAGCACATGAGTCCTTTTCACCAGCTTGATCTCCACTCTCGTCGGACAAGGCTTACACATTCTGTGTCAAATGAGAATCATCTAATGAGCTGATTTCACAGCCTATGTACTCACTATCAAGGACTCTACAACTCGCTTTCAAGTTTACAATATTTGTCATCAGTATTTTGTATTTTTAGTTTATCTACTTTTACACATTGTGTGTATTTCTCATGGATTCTATTGTATGTCTTTGTTTTGTGAATGCCCGCAAGAAAATGAATTTCAGGATTGTATATGGTGACATGTACGTATTTTGATAATAAATTTACTTTGTTCTTTGATATGTTAACTGTTTCACTTTGCACCGATGCTGCCTGGCCTGCAGTCTACTTTTAGTATTTTGCTTTGTTTCAGATTTCCAGTGTCTGCTGTTTTATTTGTGGGATGTAGGTTGCTTGGAGTGTATATTACCAAAATCAGCAATATATCATGCCACTAACATTGTAAGATATCCCTAGCATCTAACCCAAGCAAAATTTGATTCTGAGCCACACAAGTTAACAAAAGCAAAAGGTTTTAAGCTGTCCTGAAGGAGAGCCAGGTGGAAAGTATTTCATCTCAGTCCTTGCCTCTAAAGCAGCTTCCCCTTTCTTGTGTATTTAAAGTCTGTTCAGATGTTTCATTCCCTTAAGATTTGTAGTTAGAATGTTAGCATTTCCTGTTTTCTCTTTTCTGAAGTGTTGATTATAAGCATGCTAAATCGTTGCTGTAATCTTTTAACATGGTTATTGCCTGTCCTGCCTCTTGCAGGTCAGTAATGGTGACATAAATCAGGCAGTGAGCTTCCTCACTGATGAAAGTGCCAGGGAGCCAGATTATGGAGCAACAGCCACTGAACCGGACAGTGAGTGCAGTGGAACCACAGATAACCACTCGCGTAGCAGTAAGTAGTTTCTGCCTGCAGTTGTCTTTACTTTAGTTCTGCGCCAAAAGGCAGGGTAACTGAATTCTGGTTAATCGGGGCACCACTTATCTGGAAAAACTCTTAAAGAACAAAAATGAATCAAAGAAATAGCCAGGATTCCTTTCATTTATTAGGAGCACTATGCCACTTAATTGGACAGGAGACTTTTGCCAAACAGTTTCTAACTAACGTTAGATGTGTGCACTTGTGTGGCTGTTAGACACTACACTGTGCTTAGGGTGAACAGTTTTTAAATAGAGTCAGTGCGTGTGTTTATGTTCAAAAAACAGTGATTTTTGTTACTGATAGCTGGCGAGAAATAAGCAATAAGACAATTAAGAACAGTTTTGCTCGCTGCCGCTTCAAGAATTCAGGCTTGGGATGTGAGAAATGGCCATGAGTGAAAATGAAATGATTTCACAACTTCAACAAGTTAGATACTACAAAGAATTTGAAGGTATTCAGTGTTACAGTGAAAATGAAGATTTTGAGGATGCAATCATCGACAACATAGTATGAAAGCTGTTCATTATTTGCACTAGGTGTCTGAGCTGACGTTGTTCATTTACATCAGAAGAATGCATTGTGGATAAATTCTCTGTCAATAACTATTAGAAACTAATACACAGTTTTATAATACTGCTGTAGTATTGGCAGTGCTACACTTCGGTATTTCATTTAAATACATGATTTGCTACTTAGTTTGTCTTTTTTTGCATACCTTTTTAGCTATTTCCGTGAAACTTTGTCTAATTGGGGCAGCCACTTAATTGGGCCAAAATATACTGATGTGTCCCAATTAACTGGAATCCACTGTAAATGATTGGGGTGGTATGGTAGCGTAGTGGTTAGCACAGTCACTTTGTAGCGGCAGCGATCACAGATTGGGCTTCAATTCCCACCGCTGTCTGTAAGGAGTTTGTATGTTCTCCACATGAGCATGTGGGTTTCCTCTGGGTGCTCCAGTTTCCTCCCATATTCGAAAGACATATGGTTAGGGTTAGTAAGTTGTGGTGATGTTGTGGTCATGCTGTGGTGACTTTTCTGGGCTGCCCCTCGGCGCAATCCTTGCTGATTTGATTCGACGCAAATCGCATGCGCATTTCACTGTATATAATGTTTCAATGCGCTAAATAAAAAGCTAATCTCTTGAAGATGATCTCTATTTTGGTTCTTTTCGGCTACTGGCTCCTGAACCGACCTGCTCTACCCTAATCCTACCTGAGTGACAGAACACTATGGAGCAGCTCCTGCATTACTGTGGACTTCGTTTGCACTATTGTCTATTTTGCGCAGTCTTGGTTTTTCTCTTCACTGGTATAACTTATGTTCTCTGTGCTATCCGAACCCTCGTATCTGTGATGCTGTTGCAAACAGTTTTTAAATTTTACCTACACCTCACTGCATGTGCACATGTGATAATGAGCTTAACCTGATAAATTCCCACTGTCTCTTTCAGGTGTCATTGACCTTACTGGTGATGAAAAGGAGGACCTTCAAAAAGCGATTGCACTGAGCCTGAAAGAAAGCAATAAGCTGCAGAAGGACGCTGGGATTGCCATCGAGAATCGGGACCCTAACCAGTACGAACTCCACAAGCATCCTAAAGGGAACGGGTTTGGTAGTGCTGCGCAGGTGCTAGTTTGGCAGGGGATTGAAACACAGTAAGAATATGGCAAGGTTGAGGAACAGCAAGATATAGAAGGAAAATGCATGAAATGTACATATACTTGATAAGGCAAGGCAAGAAAGAGAGGATTACATCTACTTTAGCCTGAGTTTTACATGTGGGGCAGATGAACTGAAGCCATTGTGATATTGAGGTAATGTGATTCAAAGGTGGGTAGGACATTCCTGGGTGGGGGTAATGGGGGTGGGCAGGATGTAAATGAGGACATGACATTGCAATATTAATCAAACAGTTCAGTACTACAGTAATAGGAGGAGATATTCCAGCTTCTTCAAATGAAGCAATATGATGTGAATGAAGTAACTAAAATTGTAAACTGAGCTCTAACTCCATTGGCTCCCATATTTTCTTCACAATGGCTCCTTCATCACTTTAGTCACTGCTATTTTTAATATTGAGGTGTGGATAACT
Organism: Hypanus sabinus; assembly: GCF_030144855.1. Classification (NCBI taxonomy): domain Eukaryota; kingdom Metazoa; phylum Chordata; class Chondrichthyes; order Myliobatiformes; family Dasyatidae; genus Hypanus; species Hypanus sabinus. The sequence goes on along the minus strand of NC_082739.1, from coordinate 6,454,039 downwards.
CAAAATTTCCAACAATTTAAATGCCAGGAAATCTGTAGCATTGCCCTTGACTTCTGGATTCTATCAAATCCCTGAACATCACCCACTCCCATCCTTTGCGAGAAAAAGCAGCACCTAGATTTTTTGCCTTTTTATATAATTTGTTTACATGTCTTTCAACTTAATCATGCACTTATTGATTGAAAGATGATGAAAATATCCTCTTGCCTTATAGAGCAGGCGATGCAAATGCTGCTGAGAGTAAAGCTGGCTTGAAAAGGAAGAGATGTGAAGCGTGGGGTGATTCTCCTAACCCACATGATCGTAAACGGGAGGATCAGTGGCCAGTGGGACTCAAGAATGTCGGGAATACTTGCTGGTTCAGTGCCGTGATACAGGTAATGACATTGAGTGTTGAGGATCATCGTAAGTCAATGGAACAATGAGTTATCCTTAACTCTGTGGCTATTCTCTGTTATCACAGTGCATTAATAATGGTTATATAGTGTCTTTTACATAGTAAAGTATTCCAGAATACCTATTTGAAGAACAATATGGAGCCATCTGGTCAAAGAAGAGAAAAGGGAGATGGAGTGGGTAATTAATAGTATTAATCATTCCAATGATAGAAGCAGCATTTGCTATGCCACTTATAAAATTTGATTCCAATGAAGACAAATAATCAGTTCTTGAGCTTGGAATGGAATGTATTACTGCTTCTCTAAAGAACAAGCACCTAGCACTGCTGACCAGCAATGATTTTTCTTGGTATTTACAAACTGATTCTTTTTATTTTGCTTGTATCTTATATCTGTAGATTGTAAATGAGTCTGGCTGGTTTCTTCAATTATGTCTAACTCTGAATTTTTTATCTGATTCCTCCATTTCTTATTGAATTTGTTTTTGCTTTGGATTGGCAATGGATTTTCAGTACAAGGAAGTCCCTGGGATACCCTTCTGTGGTTGACTTTTTTTGTTAGCTTGGGTTTTGTTATGAGGGCTGTAGTTAAGGAAGTCTGGTTCTGATGAAAGCTCATTAGTTTTGAACCATCCTCAATTTCTCACCTGCCTATCACTTCCCCCGGGTCACCTCCTCCTTCCCTTTCTCCTATGATCAGATTCCTTCTTCTCTAGCCCTTTATCTTTCAAACCCAGCAGGCTTCACCAATACCCTTCTAACTATCCTCCTTCCCCCTCCCTACCCACCTTTTTATTCTGGCATCTTCACCCTTCGTTCCCAGTCCTGATGAGGGTCTCGGACCAAAATGTCAATTATTTATTCATTTCCATAGATGCTGCCTGACCTGCTGAGTTACTCCAACATTTTGTGTGTGTTAGTCTGAACCATTAACTCTTGTTTCTCTTTTTACAGATTCCTGTTGAGTGTTTCCAGTATTTTCTATTTTTATTTCTCCTTGAATTTAAGTAATTACTTCATTTCCTCAAAGTTAATGTGGAAATGTGCGCATATTTATCTGGCTTTTTACACAAGTTAGCATCACCCTTGTGTGGGTAGCTTAGTGCATGAGGTGGTCTGTCAATTGTGGTCCAAGCTTAAACGTTATACAGGGTAAATGACACAAGAAATGCAAAACTAGAGATACAAGCTATTTATGTAGCTCAATTAATCCTAAAGGAAATATAAGACATAATTTATCCTAAAGGAAGTATAAGGCACAATTTATCTGGGGGAAGAAAGGAATCCCAGGTCATTCTTACAATTTGAGGAGTATGGCGCCCCGTTATCAGCAAGTTCTGGGGTCAATACCAAAAATGGAAGTCCGGAAGTCAAGGCCTGATGGCCGAAGCCCTGGGTCTTCGAGTCCACTGGGAATCTTGGAGCCCTGATATCTGCAAGGCTGAAAATCGGTTGGAGCCTGGAGGCCTTGAGATGGCCCATCCTAGGGTCGGAAGACTGTGACTGGGTGGGTGGATGGGAGGGAGGAAAGGGGCTTGTTTTGCTGTTGTTGTTTTGTGTTGTTGTTCTGAGCATTGTGGACATGCTATGTTGGCGCTGGAAAGTGTGGTGACACTTGCAGGCTGCCGCTAGCATATCCTTAATGCATATCCAAATAATGCGTTTCACTGAAAGTTTACGTGTACATGTAATGAATAAATGAAATGAACTTATTGCCCTCTTTCTTTCCTCCAGTAAGCTTTCCGCACACTACCCTGACAGTTATTTTTCTTAGTTAATCTGTGCTCTAAAGTTCCTGTAGAAACCAGTATACCACTGACAGTTGGCTTCATGCTACTTAGTTTGAGTTATTATTCACATTTTCTGACAGATTCCTTTGGGACATCACTGCATAAACTGGAGTGGCAGATTTTACAGGAGGATCTGCAAGGCTGCAGGGATACAAAATGAGTTTCTGCTCAAATTCACTGATTAGAGAGCAGTGTAAAATAATATTGATGGAGATCAAATCTGTGCAGTAATTACTACTTTAATTTCTAGCCAAGCTATGCAGTAGAATTAAATTATAACTTGGCATCTCTGATATACTGTATGTCTCATTGAGCGGATGGCATGGCATTGTTGGTATGAGGTGCTAAGAATAGGCTGAGGCAGAGCACTCTTGTTGATCAGAACAGATGAGCTCACTCCACATTCTTAATGGAATATAATTGCTTAGGAATAGGTTGTGGGACAACTTGATCCAAACACATCTCCTGCAACCTCATTTAACAATGCAGCTCTCCAAAACCTTTTAAAGATGATTTTCCTCATCTCGTCCCTTTTTGTTTGTGATTTTTTTTGCATTTCCTGTTGTGTAACAATATCTACAATTGCTATAAATCTGTACATTTACTGCCTTTGAATAATTGTGTTGACTGAGGTGGAGAGTATCTGGAAAAATTCCGTTTTCCCTGTACCTCTCTAGCATTATCATAATCTAAGGCATTTCTTCCCTTCTACTCCATTTGGTATTGTCTTTAATCTCTGGATGCACCTCCCCCTTGAAAATGAGGAATTTTTATCATGTTTCTACCTTAACTTGCACTCCCGTTTATAGCTCGCTGTGGCTTCTCAACATCTCTTGGTGGCCATTCTTCACAAGACAAATAATAATGACTGTTGATAGATTAGAGTCTGCTATGATAATCCATCAATGGCCAATATTTATACAGAGTTCCTGGAGAGCAAGTCAGGATTCCTAAGTAATTTAACAATTAGAAAGGGAAGTTCAGAACTTGAGGCTTCCAATAGTGATAAAAGGAAATTGGGGACACGTAGGAGGTCAGAACAGGAAAACTTTGGAAGTTTGTAGAGCTAAAGGTGGTTAGAAGTTGAGGAACGGGAGCAGAATTAAATTATTTCACAATTACAATCTATAGGGAGCTATTTTGGGTTTAAGTTCTGTTTCAGATTCATTCAATTTCTTTGGTTTAACATCTGTGTGTTTTTTGTTTTCAGTCACTATTCCAACTACCTGTGTTTCGTCGCCTTGTGCTGAGCTACAAGGTGCCAGAAAATCCACACGAAAACTGCAGAAGCCGCACTGTAAGTTCATGAAGGAAAGGGCTCAATGGTTCACAAAAAAATTACAGTAATGGTGCACAAACTGCATTATGTGGTGGCAGGTGAATCTGAGAGGGAGAAAGGAACAGGTGGAAACAGACACAAGAGATTTGCAGTTGCTAGAAATCTGGAGTAACACACACACAAGGCTGAAGGGATTCAGCAGGTCAGGCAGCATCCATGGAAAGAAATGAACAGGTCTCAGCCCAAAACTTCAACTCTTTATTCCTCTCCATAAATGCTGCTTGATCTGCTGAGTCTCTTCAGAATCTTGTGTATGTTAGGTCAAAACATAGGAGATTGGACACACTTGAATCTGGAGGAGCTTGGCAGGTCGGGCAGCATCTTTGAAAGGAATTGTGTAGATGAATTGGGCATCCCAGATGAAGATTCTTGATTGAAAATGTGGACTGTCCATCTCCACAGATGCTGTGTAACCAAAACGGGAATAGGCAATGTTGTTAATGAAGATGTAAGGAGATCTGGATGAAACATGTCTAATGTTTCATTGGCTGTGTCCAATGGATTCTCTGCTTCACAATGTACTTCTAAGAATTCTGCTAGCTGATTCTCATGTTTACAATGACCTGCATGATTATAAAAAAAAAGGTTGAGAGGGTGACTGACAAAAAAACTCTTATGTCATAGTGTTTTATATTTGTATTTAATTTTGATTACTTTGTAGAGATTTGTTTTCACTTTGACACGAAAGAGTCTTTTTCTGTTGATCAGTGTCCAAAAAAAAGCCAAATTAAATCCACTGTGATTCAATGTTGTAAAACAATAAAACATGAAGACTTCCAAGGTGGGGTGAATACTTTTTATATGTGCTGTATGTATATTTTTTATATAAAAGTAGTGTAAGTATTGGAAAAAGAGGGCCAAAAAGTAGTGAGGTAGTGTATGTGAGTTCATTATCCCATGTGGAGTAGAGAGGCTGGGATTGAATGGCTTGTCATATGAAGAGCATTTGATGGCTCTAGGCCTGTATTTGCTGGAATTCAGAAGAATGAAGGGTGACCTCATTGAAACCTATTGAATGGTGAAAGGCCTTGATAGAGTGGATATGGAGAGGATGTTTTTTATGGTGGGGGAGTCGAAGACCAGAGAGCACAGCCTCAGAATAGAGGGGTATCCTTTTAAAACAGAGATGAGGAGGAATTTCTTTAGCCGGAGAGTGGAGAATCTATGGAATTCTTTGCCACAGGCAGCCATAGAGGCCAAGTCTTTATGCATATTTAAGGCAAAGGTTGGTAGATTCTTCATTGGTCAGGGCATGAGGGAATATGGGGAGAAGGCAGAAGATTTGGGCTGAGAGGAAAATTGGATCAGCCATGATTGGAGCAGACTCGATATGCTAAATGGCCTAATTCTGCTCCTATATCTTACGATGTTCTGAAATGACAGTGAATATTATCAATCTTACCTCTTTAAAATTTGGCCATTGATAACCAATCTTAAATAGTTTGCACATTAATGCATCCACTGTTCTCTCAAAATTTTGATTGAAAACATTTCATGTTCTGTCCTAAATAGTTAACCCTTTTTTTGCAGGGCATATTTTCTGATTATTCAGCTGTCAATCACTTATGTCATGATGTTGCAGTGTTACATCAGTCTTTATTTTGAATTTTTTAATGTAATCTTCTATTTTAAAACTATGGTTTTACGGAAATGAGATTTATTCCTTTTGCTCAGATTGAACTTTTAAAGTTTTCAAGAGGATCATTCTTTGTTTTATTTCAATGGATTTTCTCCAATTCTCAGTCTTCCTGCTTCTGGTGAAAAGAATGAACTGCAATGTCAATAAGAAAGAAATTCAGGGATAAGTAATGGACCTGCTGATGGATCTCAGCTTGAAACATCGGCTCTTTATTCCCCTCCATAGATGCTGTCTGACCTGCTGAATTCCTTCAACGTTTTGTGTGTGTTACTGTGGAATCTCTTGTGTTTGTAAATGATGGAAGGTAAACTGCATACATCACTCCTTAGGGAAAAAAAACCATATATTTGGAACCCTCCTATTCTTTAGAAATGGTTCACTTCAGATATTATAAGACTTGGCATTCTGGTTCTTGCAAAGCAATGTTGAGCAATTTATTCAGCACTTACAACAGAGTATATTCACTCTAGAGAGTTATTTAAATAATTGTGTTTCTTCTTTAACAGGAGCTGCGAAACTTGGCCTTTATGCAGGAACTTCGCTGTCTGTTTGCATTGATGGTTGCCTCCAAACGGAAGTATGTTGATCCTTCTAATGCAGTAGATCTTCTTAAAGATGCATTTCGGTCAGCTGAAGCACAGCAGGTGAGTTTGTACCATGTGGAAATATTGTCATCCGTGGCATACACTGGCTAATTAAACAGAAGTGTTCAATGCTGATAAATGCAGAAGATGTTAAAATGCTTGGTGAATTAGAAACCATCTGGAAAGGAATGAAAGGTTAATATTTCCCTTGTGGACTTGCCACAGTTGTTGAGGCTTCAGGAGCTAATCTACCTGCCTGTTGATCAATTGACACCATTGGGTAATTTATAATGTTGACTGGATGCAGAATACTCAATATGCCTAGGAGCAGAATTCAGCCATTCCATGGAATCTGCTTGCCATTCAATCATCACTGATTTATTATCCTTCTTCCTTCATTCTCTAGCCTTCTTCCTGTAACCTTTGACTCCCTTTCAAATCAAGAGCCTAAAACTTCTGCTTTAAATATATTCAATGATTTGATCTTCATAGTCATTGGTGGCAATGAATTCCACGGATACACCACCCTCTGGCTAAAGAAATTCCTCCTAATCTCTGTTCTAAAGTAACATCCTTCAATTCTGAGCTGTGTCCTCTGGTTCTAGACTCTCCCACTATTGAAGGAACCTCAGCACGTCCACCCTATCCAGGCCTTTCAATATTCGATAGATTTCAATGAGACACCACCCAGATTTCCTCGTGTTTGCTCAGCAAGTACAGGCCTAGAGCCAACAGATGCTATTCATATGTTAACTCTTTCATTCCCAGGATCATTCTCATGAACTTCCTCTGGGCTCTCTCCAGTGCCAGCACATCCATCCTTAGACAAGGGGCACAAAACGGTTCAAAAACCTCCAGATGCAGTCTAGTCAATGCCTTAAAAAGCTTCATCATTGCTTTTATATTTTAATCCTGTTTCATACTGCAATGCAGTTTGTTCCATGTGTGATGTGTTATTGATTTCTTTGTACCTCAAATATTTTGAGTAACCTTTTCTCCATTTCCAGTTATAACGTAGCTAGCTTAGTATTTATCACTACACTGATTGGTACATCATAACTGGAGTTATGAAAAGTGCTTACCAATTTCATCTTTGAGAAAGAGTTGCTAAGTGAAGTTTGAAAGATCCTGGTTTGGCTAGGTTGCTACCACTTATACCTCTGAAGTGGTGATTGATATCTGCGCACAGAAGGAAAGGGGGCGATACAGGTTAAGCTGTGATCCAGTTTGTAGTTCAACATGTGTTAACATTTTCAGCATTGTGGTTTTTATCAGCCGACTGTTTAGGTTGTGATATTGTTACTGGGGTTGTTCTGTAGCCCTTGACCTTTCCCACCCACCTGGCTTCACCTATCACCTTCCAGCCTCTTTTCCCTCCCCCGCCACCTTTTAATTCAGGCATCTCACTCCTTCCCTCTCTGTCCCAAATAGGGTCTTGGCCCGAAATGTCAACTGTTTACTCTTTTCCATAGACGCTGCCTGACCTGATGAGTTCCTCCAGCATTTTGTGTGTGTGCTGCTTTTGTTCTCTAGATCTTCTGCCAGCTTGACAGAACTGTCAATACTTTGAATCATAAGATTAAGGATTTGAATCCCATAGACTTTTAACCTAGGCCAACAGACTGAATCTGTGCACAACAAAGGGAATGCTGCCTTGGCAGATGTGTCTTCTGACAGGTTCCATCTTGTATAGGTACAGTATTAAAGGTGAAAACAGCTGGGTTTTGTTGGAATGACTGTCGAAGAGGAGATCAGATGAAATGAAGAGTCTTTGTGATTTTTGTCTTTGCTTTTAACCAGGATGTGAGTGAGTTTACACACAAACTCCTGGATTGGTTGGAAGATTCTTTCCAATTGGCAGCAAGTACAAAGTAAGTAAAGAGAAAGATAAAAATTAGCTTTATTTGTCACACGTACATCAAAACATGCAGTGAAAAACGTTGTTTGCATCAATGACCAGCCCACATGGGATGTATGCAGCCTGCAAGTGTCGCCATGCTTCAGGCACCAACATAGCATGTCCACAACTTACTAATCCTAACCAGTAAGTGCACCTCTTCATCTAAATGCTCACTGTCGTAAAGACACTCAGTAGGGGAACCTTGCAGAAGTCAGATTCTGCTTTAATATGAACATGATATCTTAAAACAAAATATTTGAATAGGAATTATCATCATCATGCTCTTGTCGCTGATAATTTTCTCCAAATCATTGAAAAGGTTGGTATAAAATTAGTTGGGGGAAATGAATATTTTATAGTTTAATTTTACTAGAGCTACATATAATTAAAGTCATAGAGTGCTATAATACAAAAATTGGCCCTTTAGCTCATCTACTCTGCCTAGTCCCATCAACGTGCACCTGGACCATAGTCCTCCATACCCTTCTCATCCGTATACTTATTCAAACTTCTCTTGAATGTTGCAGTCACTTTACAGAGTTTCTGCAAATATATAATCAGCACTCCCCTTCAGGCTGTCACTGTATATATTGCTCCATCACCTGTTGTCTGCTGTCTGTCAATTAAATCATACACTCAGTGGCCACTTTATTAGGTACACCTGTGCACCTGCTCGTTATTGCAAATATCTGATCAGCCAGTCGTAGCAGCAACTCAATGCATAAAAACATGCAGACATAGTTAAGAGGTTTATCTGTTGTTCAGATGAAACATCAGAATGGGAAAGAAATGTGATCTAAGTGACTTTGACCATGCTGCCAGGTGGGGTGGTTTGAGTATCTCAGAAACTGATGATCTTCTTGGATTTTCATGCACAGTAGTTTCTGGAGTTTACAGAGCATGGTGTGAAAAACAAAACAAAAAATCCAGTGAACGCCAATTCTGCGGGTGAAAACACCTTGTTAATGAGAGAGGTCGGAGGAGAATGGCCAGACTGGTTCAGTCTGACAGGAAGGTGACAGTAACTCAAATAACCACACGTTACAACAGTGGTGTGCAGAAGAGCATCTCTGAATGCACAACACGTTGACCCTTGAAGTGGATGGGCTACAGCAGCAGAAGACCATGAACATACACTTAGTGGCCACTTTATTGGGCACAGGAGACACCTAATAAAGTGACCACTGAGTGTAGTATCCAGGCTTCCATTTTCCCTTTAATGCCATTGTCTTCTATTTTTTCAGGTGCCTGTTGTGAAATATCATTTATTTTGTATTTTCTCTCAATTAACCATTAAGTCAGGGGTTCCCAACCTTTTTAGTGCCATGGACCCCTACCATTAACTGAGGGGTCTGTGGACCCCAGGTTGACAACCTCTGCATTAAAAGGAAGCCTATGACTGTGCTTAAAAATATTTGTCCTCTGTGTGCTACAGAAATTCATGCAAAACGTCGCAAAATCCAATGGTGGAGCTCTTCTATGGCACATTTTTGGCTGAAGGCATTCATGACGGTACAGAGTTCATAAAATAATTCAGATAATTTAAAAGGTTGCATTTATTTTGTTAATTTTGTAAATTGCATGTAATTAGGAAGGTCAAATGACATTTGGATCCTTAGGTGCTGGGAGGCAAAGGAGCATGAAACATACTTAGTGGGCTGATTCTTTTAACTTTGCTTATTTTGGTTATAAGACCTGTAGCGACAAAACTAAACTAAAACTAATTCAAAATCAATTGCCACTAGCCTGCGACTGCTGCAGAGCCCTTAGCTCCAATGAAATGGTTGTTCCAATGAGTCAAATCCTTTATTCGATCCTTTATTAGCAATTAGCAAACATACAGTCTTGAAGCAATGAAACTTAAGCTTACCCAAGTGTAAGCTAAGCAATATTTAGCGCTGTTGAACGTTATCTCAGCAGTCAGCAAAAGATGTGATTTCCCCCTCCCACTTCCAAGCCATGAAATAAGCAAGAATATGTAACTTGTTCCCTTCTCTTTAACGTGGCCCCACTGGTAACTAGTTACCATAATAAACACACAACATGGAATACAATGCAGATAGAGAACACATACATGGCTCCTACACCCCAGCCCCCTAATTATTTTACTATAATAATTACAACTATATGCTGCCAAAACACAGGTGACATGAAATCTTAACATACACACAAATGTCCCCTTTTGTTATGTGGTCCATCCTGGATCGTGATTTTCTCTTGACAAGCCAGGTTGTTCCTCTTGACTGCATTCAGGAAAATCTGTCTTGAATCGCTGCTGCCAAAGCTCATCGAAATGCAAAACTGAAATCCCATTAATTGTCAGCGCTGGCTGAGTGTCGTCTCTTCTACCACCAGTGTATTTGTTTTGGTGGTCCATTAACAGTCCAGCCCAGCATTGTGTTGGTTGCATTAGGGTCTATCATTAACACTGCAATTCACTTGCAGTGGCTCCAATGCTTTCGGCACATTCGTCCCTATCAGCAGCTCAGTTTCTGGCAGTGTGCTTCAGGTGAGACTATTCCTGACAATCTCTGATGAGGAATGTTTCCTTTGTAGACGGGCATATGTTCCTGTGTATAGATGTTAGGCAGTTCACAATAAGTTTTCACCATCTCAGCCAGCCACTTCCAGTCCTGAAACGACGTAGCTACTCACAGCATTCTCATGACCCCTCAATGCGTAAGAGAATGTGTAATTCCTTTTGCTGTCAGGTTGAGCTTGTTTATGAGGCTCTCTGTGCAGAACACTGCTGTACCTCCTTGATCTAGGAAAGCATAAATACCCACTGTCTTATTACTCTTTACCTGAACTGGAATTATCGGAAGTTTTCACTTATGATTGCCAGCTCCCATAAAGCCATTAGATATCAGACTGTTACTCGCTGCTGTGTCTGATTCTCTCTCAGCTTGTTTCGAATCAGCCGGGCTCAGTTGTAGCTTCACGCTCCACAGTAGCAGTAAAGCTGTTTTCTTTAGCTTGAGAATGTACTTGTTCACGCCTTTACTTACTGCCAGCGATGTAGAACATAGAAAATCTACAGCACGTTAGAGGCCCTTCAGCCCACAATGTTGTGCCGACCATGTAACCTACTCTAGAAGCTGCCTAGAATTTCCCTACCGCAAAGCCCTCTATTTCCCTAAGCATTGTATTTTTTCACAGTAGCCGCAAAGCATTTGTATTTCTTGTAGCAATCTTTACTTACCTTTCAATAAAACCAACAATGTCAGTGAAAATAACCTTGTGGATGCATCTTTCTTGCAGTTTATAGACAGCCAACTTCCTCTTTTTGCATTTTCCCCAAAGTTTGTCAGGCAATTTGTTTATAGCAACCCTCATACTAGCAGGCATGTCCAACTCACACATGTCCTACATGTCTTCTGTGGCATTGCAGCAGCCTCTAAGATAAAGACGGTAATCTTGAAGAGCTTTCATCTCTTCCAATTTGATATGCGGTCAAGAAAGAGCCTTTTCCATGTTGCCACAGCAATTTTGTGCTCATGACTAAAATGTTCCTGTAGTAAAGCTTGGGCCTTCAGTTATTCTTGCTCCGGGCTGGCTCCTTGGCAATTTTTGACGAGCTCTCTAGGGTGACCTCCAGTGAGCTGTTCTGGAAAATGGCCACACTCACCAGAATCATCAGTCTTGCCTTCAATGCTATTCTTGAAAGTCCTCATAAATGAATGATACTGCAATGCTTCACCAACAAAGGTTTGAATCTCTCTTTTAGGCAGAGATGTGATGTGTTGTTGTTGCTTCACTATGCTTGTTATTTCCCTTTGGGTCCTTGTGGCCTCCAGCGCGGCATTTAGACCCTTATCATCTGAAGCACCAGTGTCGCCCTACTGCAGTTCATTACCTTTGTATGTAATACAGCCTGTTCGTTGGCTTTGTAAATATTTTCATTTCTTCCAACAAACTGCCTATCAACATCACATACTTGTTTAATTTCTCTCTGTCTTGGCTTCAAAGTCACTGCTTTCAGCTGGACTTGCATTGTTTCCAAGTGCGCAAACCAGACAAGAGGCAAATTCAGTTCAGCTTTTCACAAAACCAAGGGCAAAATCTTCAGGCAACCACCACTATACAGCTTTTCAGTCCAAACCAGTTGGACACGGCAAAGATGACCATTCAAAACTGTTTCAAACCCAAATACATAGCATGAATCAACAAATAGTCGTTACTTGCTGCAAGCTGCTCCAATCAGCAGAGCTCCAAACTTTTAGGACCTATCGAATGAGTGTTTGGTATAACTGTCAAAATCTTTTGCTGACAAAATGTAGTGGCAAAACTAAACCAAAACAAACAACTGACACTAGCCCGCAACCACTATGGAGTTATGACAAACCTTATTGAATTTTTTGAAGAAGTTACGAGGAATGTTGACGAGGGTAAGGCAGTGGATGTAGTCTATATGGACTTCAGCAAAGCCTTTGACAAAGTTCCACATGGAAGGTTAGTTAAGAAGGTTCAGTCGTTAGGTATTAATGCTGGAGTAATAAAATGGATTCAACAGTGGCTAGATGGGAGATGCCAGAGAGTAGTGGTGGATAATTGTTCATCCGGATGGAGGCCGGTGACTAGCGGGGTGCCTCAGGGATCTGTTTTGGGCCCAATGTTGTTTGTAATATACATAAATGATCTGGATAATGGGGTGGTAAATTGGATTAGTAAGTATGCCGATGATACTAAGGTAGGAGGTGTTGTGGATAATGAGGTGGGTTTTCAAAGCTTGCATGGAGATTTATGCCGGTTAGAAGAATGGGCTGAACGTTGACAGATGGAGTTTAATGCTGAGAAGTGTGAGGTTCTACATTTTGGCAGGAATAATCCAAATAGAACATACAGGGTAAATGGTAGGGCATTGAGGAATGCAGTGGAACGGAGAGATCTAGGAATAACAGTGCATAGTTCCCTGAAGGTGGAGTCTCATGTAGATAGGGTGGTGAAGAAGGCTTTTGGAACGCTGGCCTTTATAAATCAGAGCATTGAGTACAGAAGTTGGGATGTAATGTTAAACTTGTACAAGGCATTGGTAAGGCCAAATTTGGAATATTGTGTACAGTTCTGGTCACTGAATTATAGGAAAGATATCAATGAATTAGAGAGAGTGCAGAGACGATTTACTAGGATGTTACCTGGGTTTCAGCACTTAAGTTACAGAGAAAGGTTGAACAAGTTAGGTCTCTATTCATTGGAGCGTAGAAGGTTGAGGGGGATTTGATCGAGGTATTTAAAATTTTGAGAGGGATAGATAGAGCCGTGAATAGGCTGTTTTCATTGAGAATAGGGGAGATTCAAACGAGAGGACATGATTTGAGAGTTAGGGGGCAGAAGTTTAAGGGAAACACGAGGGGGTATTTCTTTACTCAGAGAGTGATAGCTGTGTGGAATGAGCTTCCTGTAGAAGTAGTAGAGGCCAGTTCAGTTGAGTCATTTAAGGTAAAATTGGATAGGTATATATGGACAGGAAAGGAGTGGAGGGTTATGGGCTGAGTGCGGGTAGGTGGGACTAGGTGAGATTAAGAGTTTGGCACGGACTAGGAGTGCCGAGATGGCCTGTTTCCATGCTGTGATTGTTATATGGTTATATAATACTTCCATGGCGTGCCCTCAGCTCCATTGAAATGGAGTCGAATCTTTTATTAGCAATTAGCAAACATACAATCTTGAAGCAATGAAACTTAAGCATATCCAAGTGTAAGCTAAACGGTATTTAGCATTATTGAGCATTATCTCAGCAGTCAGCAGAAGATACGTCCCAAGCCACAAATCGCCATGAAATAAGCATATTTCATGAAATAACTTATTCCCTTTGCTTTTACCACATTCTCCTCCTCCTCCCCCCCCCCCCCATACTTGTGACCAACTTACCATAATACACATAATAAACACTCAACACTGAATACAATGCAGATGGAGAATGGATTCATGACTCCTACAAGACCCTTATGCCAGCTGAACTTGACTCCGCTCTAGAAGTCAGAAGCCCAGTGCAGGTCACTTCATTGGCATTCCTGTTATTTTCCTATATTTTTTCTTGGGAAAGGCTATAGAGCTCATTGGTGTGAAAGCAAGAGTTTCATTTTCATAGGAGCTGGTTCAATTCTGAGCCAAGTTAGAAGCAAAGGAGCCAATAATTGATAGCTCATTAATAGTGAAGCGTGGCATTCCCCAAATGTGATGAACAAGATCCTTTCCTTTCATACACCGTGGCCAAGTGAAAGCACAGTTTGTTTTAAACTTGATCTTTTAGCACACCTTCAATGTCAGTCTCTTTTAATTTTGTCTATCTACCCCCTCCCCCTCCAGATCTGTTGATTTTGTAGAATTACTTGTTAGCTTTTTACCTTCATGCAGCTGGAGCAGAGAACCGCAGCATGGGGCAATGCCCATTTTAATCGTATTTATTGTGACACCACTACACTCATTGGGATTGTTAATCTATTGGTTCACTATGATAAGTCACGGAGATTCTTCTCTTTACGTGTAATTTGTATTCCATTCACTGGGCAATTTCTTCAGCAAATTGCAAAGTTTATTCAATAGAGCATCATCGTGCAGTTCAATTAGGCTCCGTTTGATAACTTAAAAGATCTGTGCATTGTAAAATAAATTATTTCCGTTAGGTCTTATTCATCTTCAACTCATTTTTAAATCAACAATGATAACATGTCATGCCATTATGGTGTGGAACCTTCCCCATTGCTTTTAGTGAAAGTTTAAAAAATATTCAGAAGCATTTCATCATTCATACCATGCCGTTTATTCTTGATAAAATTTATTCTGTGTTGCCTTAAGAATTGGTTGTCTACGTTCCCAAAACTTGTCAGATTTTGAAAATAGACCATCAAATAAATATTATGTTGAGACTTGGCTCCTATTTGTTCTTAATGGGGAATGACACCTAAAATGTCTGAAGGTTAAAGTGGAACCATGTTAGTGAGATAAAAGTTTTATTTCAAGTCTATAAAAAGTGCACCTGGCTATTTGTATTGATCAGATACAAAAGGAGTGTAGTTACGATTAAAAGTTAATGATAAGTTTTCCAACATGAACTTAGATATTTCACTTTCTTCAACAATGCAGTTGTTTCAATTCTTAACTCTGTCAATGTGAATAATATCTCTTATAAAATGTATTCCTTGCAAAATATGAGATTATGTGGTGCCATTCTTTTGTATCAACTATGCCACCTGAAGCCATCTTACAGTCTTGTTTGTCTTATTGTCACTTCTGCAGGCAAGATGTTCTCTAATATTGAAACGTTCGGACAGTATCCTCTACAGGTTAATGGATTTAATGATCTCCATGAGTGTCTGGAAGGAGCCATGGTTGTTGGAGAGATTGAGACTCTGCATTCAGATCAGTCAGTGAGATCTGGCCAAGAGGTGAGAATAAGAAAAGAACAGTAGGTGCCACATCTTCTTGCCCTGTTGCTGCTGCTCTTATCCATGTGTGACAGTCCATCTCCATCTGGGAAATATTTTTCTCTAGATTTTCTTGGAAAAATGCAGTAAAGTCCCAACAGCTTGGTTATGGCTCCAATATTTTGTCTTCCATCTTGGAAATTTGGGGCCTCTGAAGACTGGAATTTATCTCTATCCATATTTTCATTTTCTTCTCTCTTTTCGTCACCTTTCTAATCCAGTAAATGACTGTGAATTTCATTACTATTTCAAGGGACCTGGTCACGTGCAGAACGTTGAGATTTTCGGTAACAGCCGAGTTTAATTTGAGAGGAGATGGGAAAAATCAATATCTATGTATGAACTTTGTCAGAATCAGCTTTATTATCACTGACATATGTCTTGAAATTTGTTGTTTTGTGGCAGCGGTACAATGCAATACAATAATAAAAATTACTCTATGTTACAATAAAAATAATGAATAATGCAAAGGGAAGTAGTGAGGTTGTGTTCCTCTTTTGTACTATTTATTTATTTTATTTTTCCTTCCTATTCATTCCTTACTAACTTTCGAGATTAATCCATGAATGGACAAGTTCAATTCTCAAGTGTTCACATTAACCTCAGTTCTCACTAAAACTCTGATATTCAGCTCTGCCATTTTGTTTTTCAGAACTGGTTTACAAAATTGCCTCCTGTGCTGACTTTTGAACTCTCTAGATTTGAGTTCAATCAATCCTTGGGAAGACCAGAAAAAATTCACAAGAAACTGGAATTTCCTCACATCATCTATATGGACAGGTAGGTTCAGCCGGTGGTCAGTAGAAAGTGTTTATGGAGAATTAATGATTGGTTTATTTTGATAAGTGATCTGGATGGATGGCATGCAAAGCAAAAGTTTTTCACACTACTTTGGTGCATGTGACAACAATAAACCAGTTTATAATTTACAATGCCTTAAAGATCCCAGGTCTTTAATATCCAAATTATGTGCAAGGTCGGTTTTCTGATGTTGCAGCTTGGTTTATAACACAAACGCAGAGTAAGTTAGATTCGTATTATACTGTAAATTCAGAATATATTAGAATGTTACAGATGTCTTTTCACTATGAAGCATTGTCATTTGTTATACCAGATGTACTATAGAAGTTGAGAGAGTTGCATGATGCATCTATGAGATGGGTCTAAAACGGTAAATCTGGAATCCCTTATTCTGTCTTCTGCCCCCTTTCCAACCCTGATGAAGTATCTTGGCCCAAAGTGTTGACTGTTTATTCCTTTCCATAGATGCTGCCTGCCCTGCTGAGTTCCTCCATCGTTTTGTGTATATGACTCTGGATTTTCAGCATCTGCAGAATCTCTTGTGTTTATAATTTGGAATCTTTTTGCCATGTTGAGAGATTTCTTAGAAAATTGCATTGATTTATGACAGACCAGTCTGTTTTCTACACTTTAATGCTTGCTTTGCAATAAATTTATCAGATAATTTGGACACAGTAGAGGTATGCTAGTTTCCAATTTCACTAGACTCTACTTTTTACTTAATAAATCTTTGATTCTTGCTAATAAGCCCAACAAGTTAGATGGTGATTTACATTTCATGTGGCTGTTCCAGATGAATTTGGAATGCTTACTGTTGTGAGTGCTGAATGCAAAGTGGGAATGGAAGTTTAACCAAGTGAAACTATTTCAAATTGTTTCATTTATACCTGCTCACATGCATACAGCCAGTAAAGTATGATTAAAAGGTGATTTGGTACCTGTGTCGAGGTGCCACATACCTCTGTCCAAGAGGCAGGCAGGAAGGAAGGAATTCAGTAAATCTCTGGTTTCTCATGTAAATTCCAAAATAAAAGAGCAATTTGAATAATATTGCAAAATCTTTCCTGCTTGGAAATGAGACTCCGGTTCATTGTTGCAACCTTCTTTAAGATTCTGGGGCTGTACTCCATCTTAACTTCCCCAACCCCTATTCCCTCATCCCAAATGTTCAAACCGATGCCAACCTCAGGGAGAAAGATCATTTCTAAGCCACACCAGAGACCAGAGTTTGCAATCCAAATTGATGTATGCTGAGGGAGCATTCTACCATCTTTCAGATGAAACGATTGGAATCTGATCTCATGTACTCTGGTGGACATCACTAGATATTTATCGAATAACAACTACATTTTCCCCGGTGCCCTGACCAAGAACCAGCGTGGATCTCATTGTTTGTTGTCTTTGAGTTATCAACTGTATTTCTCTGCAGTACAGGAGGCCTATTGCAAAAGTAATTCACTGGCTATGAAGCGCTTTGGGATATTCAAAAGCTGTTAAAAGTTCTCTGTAAAGGCAAATTATTTCCAAATTATAAAGATCTGGTAATTGAGGATGGGTTAGTAACTTGGAGCTTGTACGTAGATACTGTATCACTATATCAGGAGGTAGTCGTTTCAGCTAATGAGCATTATGTTTAAAGCTTCACTATTTAAAACAACCGTTTCACTACTGTCCTTCAGGAAGAGGGTGTTCACCATGGTTTAATCTACATTAGTCTTTCATGATGCTTTTTCATCTTGGTGATAATGTAATACTACTACACCTAGCAAGCTAATTATTAAATAAAATTTTGATTGCTAGACCCCATTATCTACTCTTCTGTGATAGCCTTTATTGCAATTGAGATTTAAGCAAAGTTCGGCTTTAGATTAGTGTCTAACCATTAATGTTGTTATAAATTTTACAGGATAAGGCAAGTCGCCTTAAAATGATCTGCAGTGTCTGTGGTTCAAGGGAAGGAAGATATTATTTATTTAGAGATACAGCACAGAACAGGCCCTTCCTGGTCCAATGAGCCACACCACCCAGCAACCCACCTATTTAACCCCAGCTTAATCACAGGACAATTTACAATGACCAATTAACCTACTAACTGGTACAAATTTGGTCTATGTGAGGAAACCAGAGCACCCAGAGAAAACCCACGTGTTCACAGGGAGGACGTACAAAACTCCTTATAAACAACATTGAAATTGAACTCTGACCACCAACACTCCAAGCTGTAGTCGTGTCATGCTAACCGCTACGTGGTGTTAATATTGACTTTGTGTAGTGGGAAGTGGTTTGCAGTTTCAAGTATGAAAGTGCATAACCATGTCCCACTCTCCAAAGCCAGTATGTTCTGTAGAAGATGCAAGATTTGGAGGAATATGGATCATAATTGTCATGTATCTGGTAAAAATCTCCTTGCATTGCACCTTTTTCTTATGTATGCATAGGTATCTACACAAGAACAAGGAACTGACTCGCAGCAGAAGGGAAGAGGTGAAGAAGCTCAAAGAACAATCAACTGTCCTCCTGCAGCGATTAGAAAGGTTATTTCCATAATTCTGTCAATTTTTTTCTTAATACATAGACTACTTAATCTATTGAGTTCCTGAAGGAGCACCATCAATTGTCCATGTATTTTCCTGAAAGCTATTGTTTCTCCCATGCCCATTCTAATACCCTCACCCCACTATCCTGATTTTCTCACAGACTACCTACACTGGTTTATTCAGAGTGGCCAGTGTAGGTAACTTAACATCCTGCAGGTCTTTGGAAGGTGGGAGGGAACTGGAGCTGTTGCAAAACCCATGTAGTAAGTTCAATGTGATACAGATGCTTTCATCACTCATTGACAAGTCATTTCAGATTTATAGAAAGAGAAAGTTCTCTTGATTTTTGTATTAGTGAGGGTTCAAGTGTATTGAATTAGAATCATCACTAAGGGATACAGAAGGGATGAAGCTTATTATCCTTTTTGGTTATGCCAACTTAGCTCCTGCCATCTGAAACAATTTTTCCTTACTCATGCTTTCAAGCCACTCTTTATTCTGAACGCCTCCAAATTACCTTGACTTGATGGCACCAGCCTGCCAGCCAGCAAGAACCTGGAACAAGGCCAGCAATATCATGAGAAACCCACTCGCCCTGCTCGTGGACTGTTTGTCCCACTCCCATCAGGGAGGAGGCTATGCAGCATCCACACTGGGACCACCAGACTCAAAAACTGTTACTTTCCCCATGCAGTAAAGGCTGATCAACACTTTTAAAGTTTTAAAATTTTAAAACTCGGACGGCAGTCTGCAAAAGCACATACAGTGCAAAACAGTTAATGGTGTGCCAGGGTAAACATTTCAGAAAAAATCCAAAAATATTTACAGTACAAAAAATGACAAAAATGTCAAAAAGAGAAAATGCAAATGTATTCCATCAGACCTTTAGGCCTGCAGTGCCAAACCATCCATCTGAATTAACTATCACTAAAGAGGTAGTGTGGGCTTGAAGATAGGTAAGTCCTCTTGTCTTGATGGATCCCAGGGTACTGAAAGAAATGGCAGAAGTTATAGTAGAGGCTTTGGTGATAAATTAGCAAAATTCTCTGGACTCTAAGCAGGTCCCAGCGGATAGGAAGATGCCAAATGTCACACCACTGTTCTAAAAAGGATGTAGGCAAAAGGCAGGTAACGTATAGGCTAGTTAGTTTAACATCTGTAGTTGGGAAAATATTTGAAGCTATCATTAACGAAGAAATAGCGAGGCATCTGAAAAGAAATGGATTCATCAGGCAGAAGCAATGTGGATTCAGCAAAGGTAGGTCCTGTTTGACAAACTTACTGGAGTTGTTTGAGGTTATAATGAGTGCACTGGATAGAGTGGATTTTATTTTCTTGGATTTCCAGAAGGCATTCCATAAGGAGCCACATAAAAGACTTGTCTATAAGATAAGGATACATAGAGTTGGGGGTGATGTATTAGCATGGATAGAGGATTGGTTAACAAACAGAAAGCAGAGAGTTTGGATACATGGTTGTTACTCTGGTTGTGAATCAGTGGGGAGTGGTGTGCCATAGGGGTCAGTGCTGGGCCCGCCACTGTTCACAATAAGCATTAATGATCTGGAAGAGGGGATTGAGTGTAGTGTATCTAAGTTTGCTGATGATACTAATTTGAGTGGAAAAGCAAGTTATGCAGAAGATATGGAGAGTCTGCAGAGAGATATAGATAGGCTAAGTGAGTGGGCAAGGGTCTGGCAGATGGAGTACAATGTTGGTAAATGCGAGGTCCACTTTGGAAGGAAAAATGAAAGAGCAGATTATTATTTAAATGATAAAAAAAATTACAGCATGCTGCTGTGCAGAGGGACTTGGGAGTGCTTGTGCATGAGTCATAAAAGGTTGGTTTGCAGGTGCACAGGCTATCAAGAAGGCAAATGGAATGTTGGCCTTCATTGCTAGGGGGATTGAATTCAAGAGCAGGGAGGTTATGCTAAAACTGTACAGGGTACTGGTGAGGCCACACCTGGAGTATTGTGTGCAGTCCTGGTCTCCTTACTTGAAGAAGGATATACTGGCTTTGGAGGCCACGCAGAGGAGGTTCACCAGGTTGATTCCAGAGATGAGGAGAGATTTAGTCGCCTGGGACTGTAGTTGCTGGAATTGAGAGGAGATCTTATAGAAACATATAAAATTATGAGAGGGATTGATGAGTAGAGGCAGGATATAGCCTCAAGATTCAGGGGAGTAGATTTAGGATGGAGATGAGGAGGAACTGTTTTTCCCAGAGAGTGGTGAATCTGTGGAATTCTCTGCCCAATGAATCATTGGAGGCTGCCTCAGTAAATATATTTAAGGCAGGGTTGGATAGATTTTTGCATAGTAGGGGAATTGAGGGTTATGGGGAAAAAGCAGGGAGGTGGAGATGAGTTGATGGCCAGATGAGCCATGATCTTATTGAATAGCGGAGCGGGATCAACGGGCCAGATGGGCGACTCCTGCTCCTATTTCTTATGTTTCTTATGTACGCATCTCACCTCACCTTACCACAGCCTCTCTACCCTCCCCATTTACACCAAAATGAACTTTTGAGCAGCGATTGCCTTTACCAGAGGAGAAGAGGAATATTCCATTCTTTGGAATGTAGGGGAAGTCATTACCATTAGCCTGAACAATTACACAAAAACCAAAACGCAAGAATTCACATCCTTCTTCACAATCACAAATGTCTACAAATACATTCATTGCAATAAGATCACAATGACTTTGTGCAACAAAATCAATCAACAACTAACCATTTTCCAGGAGCCAGGACTCTTCCCCCATCCCCAATATGAGCACTTACACTGAGCCAGCACTGAGCACGCACCACCACAAGCAGACACCCAACCCATCGGTCAGGTCCCCTCCCTGAAACTGGAAGCAGCAACAAGCTTCAAAGAGTGCTCCTGTTCTGGAATGTGCAAGGACTAACAAAAGCATTTGTCTAGCGTGTGCACCTGATAAACATAACATCAGCACTGCCAGACTGGGATAATGGGAATTACGGGGCTACTGGGGGTGGGTTGGGGGGATGTGGGGAGGAGGCAGACCTGCTCTGTCACACAGAGTAAAGATTAATGGGAGGATATTTAGTAGTGTGGGTCTTGGTGTTCACATCTATAGATCCCTCAATATTGCTGCACAAGTTGATAGGGTGGTGTGTTGGTCTTCATCAGTTGGAGAATTGAGTTGAAGAGCTGCGAGGTGATGTTGCAGCTCTATGAAACCCTGATTAGACCACTCTTTAGAGTATTGTGTTCATTTCTGGTCGCCTCATTTATAGGAAGTATGTAAACCTTTTGAGAGGGCGTACAGCTGACTTACCAGGACGCTGCCTGGATTAGAAAGCATGTTTTATGAGGATAGTTGGAGTGAAGGAGGAAGAGAGGTGGCTTGATAGAGGTGTATAATACGATAAGAGGTATAGATAAAGTGGACAGCCAGAGACTTTTTCCCCGGGGTGGAAATGGCTAAAATGAGAGGAGGGGGCATAATTTTAACGTGATTGGACGAAAGTATGGGGGGATGTCAGAGGTAGAGTCTTTACACAGAGAGTGGTGAGTACTTGATACACACTGGCAGTGGCAGTAGTAGAGGCGGATAAATTAAGGATATTTAAGAGACTCTGAGATAGGCACATGATCAAAGAAAAAATGGAGGGCTATGTGGAAAGGAAGGGTTAGAAGGATCTTGGAGTAGGTTAAAAAGTTGGCACAACATTGTAGGCCAAAGGACCTGTACTGTGCTGTGCTGTACTGTTCTATGTCCCATTGACCAGTTTGATTAAAGTTTTGTTTTTGTGTCGTAAATCCTATGGAATTCTTTGAAACTGTTTTCCCATTATTACAATGTAATTTGTTTTCTCCCCTGTGGTTCTCTTTAGGTATATGAATTATGGGTCTGGTCCCAGTCGGTTCCCTCTGGCAGACATGCTACAATATGTCTGGGAGTTTGCCAGCACTCAGCCATCAAGCATACCTCCTACTCAAGATGCCACGATTATATCACCTCCAAAGCCACAGCCTGACACGAACGTGGCCCTGCCGATGCCAGTCAGGTAGTAGAGATGGGATGCAATTTGTGTACGGGCATGGAGGCTAAGTCATTGGGTATATTTAAAGTGGAGGTTTGTCAGTTCTTGGTTAGCCAGGGCATCAAAGGTTACAGGGAGAGGGCAGGAGAATGGTGCTGAGAGGGATCATAAATCAGCCATGATTGAATGGTGGAGCAGACTCAGTGGGCCAAATGGCCTAATTCTGCTCCTATATCTTATGGTCTTAAAGTGCAAGTTAAACAATTAAGTCAGAGAGTGAGTTGACATGTCAATGTTTGAATTTTCAAGTCGGTAAGTTTAGCAGGACACTGACTGGGAAGAAAAGAAACCATTTGCCCAGAGGCTAAAATGGACCAGTATTTCTTTAATTTGTTCTCAAAATGTGAGCATTACCACATTTATTGCTGAGCAAGTTAACCCTTGAGAAGATGGTAATGAGCCTTCCTCTTGAGCCACCGCATTCGGTGCAAAACAATGCTGTTAGGCAGCAAGTTCCAGCAATGTTTTTTTTTGTAAATTTTTATTATTGAATTTTCAAATGGTTACAGAAGGAAAAAAAATTATTAAAAAATTTATCAATCCTTCCCCCCTAACATATCCCTGTAGAAAGAGGAAAAAAAAGAGAAGGAAAAAGAAAGTAAGAAAGAATGCCTGGATATCGGAAGATCCCCACATGCTCCATGGAGTTCATAATAGCTTTAGTATACATATTTATTTCTTTCCCTAGATAACCAATAATTTTATCTTCAGAGCACCTATATATTTAATCCTATCTTTTGTAAATAAGGGCACCAAATTTTTAGAAATATTTCATATTTATCTCTTAAATTATAAGTAATTTTCTCAAGTGGAATGCAGCTAAAAATTTCATTCTTCTAACGATCTATACTTAAGTATGAATCCAATTTCCAAGTAACTGCAATAGCCTTTTTGGCTACTGCCAACGCAATTTTTATGAATTCTTTCTGATATTTATTCAGTTTGGATTTCAGTTTTATCCCTTCAATATTGCCTAGTAAAAATAATGTTGGATTATGTGGAAGTTGTGTTCCAATAATTTGTTCCAATAAAACTCTTAAATTTGTCCAAAAAGGTTGAATTTTAGAACAAGACCAAGTAGAATGTAAAAAAGTACCAATTTCTTGTTACATCGGAAACACTGATCAGATAAATTTGGATTTAATTTATTTATTTTTTGTTGTGTAATATATAATTGATGTAAAAAATTATATTGCACTAATCTTAACCGGACATTTATTGTATTTGTCATACTATCAAGACATAGTCTTGACCAATTTGTTTCTTCAATTTTAATATTCAAGTCACTTTCCCATTTTTGTCTTGACTTATGGACTCCTTGTTTAGTTGCCTGTTTTTGAATCAAGCTATACATACAAGAAATAAATTTTTTAGTTTTTCCTTTTTGGATTAAAGTTTCTATTTCACTAGATTTCGGCAATAACATTGACCTAATTTTTCTCTTAAATAAGCCCTTAATTGGAAGTAACAAAAAAGAGTGTTGTTTGATACTTTATATTTATTCTTTAATTGATCAAATGACATTAATATACTTCCTTCAAAACAATCTCCTATATATCTAATCCCTTTTTGAAACCAGTTGTATAAAGGTTGGTTATCCATTGTAAAAGGAATAAATTTATTTTGAAATAAAGATCTCTTTGCTAATAAAGATTTCTTTATCTCATCATCAATATTTATCTTATTCCATAAATCAATCAAATGTTTTAATATTGGAGATTCTTTCTTTTCCCGTATCCATTTAGATTCCCACTTATATATAAAATCTTCTGGTATATTTTCTCCTGTTTTATCTAGTTCTATTCTAATCCATGCCGGTTTATCTGCATCAAAAAAACATGCAATAAATCTAAGTTGATTTGCTTTATAATAATTTTTAAAGTTTGGAAGTTGTAACCCTCTGAGGTCAAATTTCCATGTCAATTTTTCCAACGATATTCTTGACATCTTACCTTTCCAAAGATACTTCCTCACATATTTATTTAACTCTTGAAAAAACTTCTGGGGTAATTGTATTGGTAGTGATTGAAATAAGTATTGTAGTCTAGGGAATATATTCATTTTTACGGTATTTACTCTGCCTACTAATGTTATTGGTAATATCATCCATTTATCAAGATCTTCTTGAATTTTTTTCAATAATGGTAAGTAATTTAATTTGTAAAAGTTCTTTATATCATTATCGACTCTTATACCTAAATATTTTATACCATTTGCTGGCCATCTAAATTGAGTTATTAATTGACATTGACTATAATCTCCTTTAGTAAGAGGTAAAATTTCACTTTTATCCCAATTTATTTTGTAACCTGATATTTTTCCATATTCTTCTAATCTATAGGATAATTTACACAACGAGTGCAATGGGTTTGTTAAATAAAGCAGAACGTCATCAGCAAATAAGTTAATCTTGTATTCTTCCTGATTAACTCTGAAACCCTTAATATCTGGGTCCATTCTAATTAATTCAGCTATTGGTTCTATCGCCAACACAAATAAAGCAGGTGATAATGGACAACCTTGCCTTGTTGACCTTGTTAACTGAAATGATGTTGAAATTTGACCATTTATCACTACTTTAGCTTTGGGATTAATATTTAAGGTTTTGATCCATTTTATAAAAGATACCCCTAATCCATATTTTTCCAATACCTTAAATAAAAAATCCCATTCCAATCTATCAAATGCTTTTTCTGCATCTAAAGCAACTACCACTCTCATTTCCTCCCTCTTTTGAGCCAAATGAATTATACTAAATAACCAAGTTACATTATCTGCCGATTGTCTATTTTTAATAAATCCTGTTTGATCCATATGTATTAATTTTGGTAAGTATTTATATAGTCTGTTAGATAAGATTTTTGCTATTATTTTATACTCAGTATTTAACAAAGAAATAGGTCTATATGATGTTGGCTTTAAAAGATCTCTATCTTTTTTTGGCAATACTATTAAAATAGCTGTCGAAAAAGATTCTGGAAGTTTATGCGTTCTTTCCACTTGATGTATTAGCTCCATAAAAGGAGGAATTAATAAATCTTTAAACTTTTTATAAAATTCAGGCAGAAAACCATCTTCTCCTGGAGATTTATTACTTTGAAATGATCCTAAAGCTTCTTCAACCTCTTTTAATGTAAAAGGCATATCTAATCTCTTCTGTTCTTCCGTATTTAATTTTGGAAGAGTTATTTGTGATAAAAACCTTTCTATCTTGACATTAGCATTTTGTGATTATGATTTATACAATTCAGAATAAAAATTCTTGAAAGTTTCATTAATTTCTAAAGGTTTATAAGTAATTTTATTTACTCTTGTTCGAATTGCATTTATCGTTTTAGAAGTCTGGTCTGTTTTTAACTGCCATGCAAGAACCTTATGTGATCTTTCACCTAGTTCATAATATCTCTGTTTAGTTCTCATAATTGCTTTTTCTGTTCGATATGTCTGAAGTGTATTATATTGTAACTTCTTATTAATAAGTTGTCTTCGTTTTTCTTCTGTCATATATCTTTGAGATTCTTTTTCTAATTTTGTAATCTTTTTCCAATTGATCTATTTCTATCATATATTCCTTCTTAATCTTAGAAGTATAGCTTATTATCTGATCTCTCAAATATGCCTTCATTGCTTCCCACAATATAAATTTATCATCAACTGAATGTGAATTTGTATCTTAAAAAAAACTGAATCTGCTTTTTCATAAAATCACAAAAATCTTGACGTTTTAGTAACATTGAATTAAATCTCCATCTATAAATTGATTCCTCTTTATCTATCATTATCATTATCAAAGGAGAATGATCTGACAATATTCTTGCTTTATATTCCATGTTTTTCACTCTATCTTGCATATTCGTTGATAATAAGAAAAAATCTATCCTTGAATATGTTTTATGTCTATTTGAATAAAATGAATAATCTCTTTCTTTTGGATTAATTCTTCTCCACATATCAATCAAATTTAAGTATTTCATCAATGATAGAGTTAATTTTGCTACTTTTGATTTTGTGACAACCTTTGTTGATCTATCTAAAACTGGATCTAAACAAAAGTTAAGATCTCCACCTATTAATATTTTGTCATGTGCATTAGCCAAATTCAAAAAGACCTCTTGTATAAATTTTACATCATTTT
Organism: Hypanus sabinus; assembly: GCF_030144855.1. Taxonomy (NCBI): domain Eukaryota; kingdom Metazoa; phylum Chordata; class Chondrichthyes; order Myliobatiformes; family Dasyatidae; genus Hypanus; species Hypanus sabinus. The sequence goes on along the minus strand of NC_082739.1, from coordinate 6,427,415 downwards.
TGTTTGGTGCATATATATTCATAAGAGTCCATAATTCTGAAAAATATTGACAATGTATAATTACATATCTCCCCGCCGAATCAATTAATGTTTTGTATTTTAATTGGTAAATTTTTATTAACCAAAACTGCAACTCCTCTCGCCTTTGAATTAAATGAAGCTGCAATAACATTTCCAACCCAGTCTCTTTTTAATTTCTGATGTTCTATCTCCGTTAAGTGTGTTTCTTGTAAAAAAAAGCTATATCTATTTTCATTTTTTTTTGTGTATGTTAAAATTCTTTTTCTTTTCACTGGTCCATTAGGCCCATTAACATTAAAACTTAAAAAATTCAGTAAATTAGTCATTATTTTCAATTATGTTACTCCAATCTATAATAATACCTAATCTTTCAGCTTTCGTGGTATCTTGGGAAATCTTTCTAAAATTCTCCATGTTGCTATGTGTGTCCCCACCGATAATCCAGGCAGAAAGATAGAAGGAAAATAGAGTGTAAAGAAAAAAACAAAATACCCCCATACTAATGTTGTGGAAAAAAAAAGAACACAACATTACCCCCCTCTATGGTATGGGTCATGGCGATCGCCACGATCACACACATGGATCCCGTAGTAATCGATCCAAAGCTCCCCAGCCCCCCCGCAACATAAAGAAGTATGTATATATATATATATATATATATATATAAGAAGAAAAAAATACTATTCTCAATTAGTATATCTGAAATTTTGCTTTTCTCCCTATGTCATCCTTAAATGTCCATCACTTCCATTCACTGTCTCTGTCTTCATCTTTAATCCATTACACTTGTGTAATTAGAAAGTACTTGGAAGTTTTTGTGCAAACTCCTCCGCTTCTCGATAATCGGTAAAAAATATCCTTTTTCCCTCCAAAAAAATTATCAGTGTTGCTGGGTGATGCATTATAAATTTATAACCCTTTTCCCATAAAACTCTTTTCGCTGGGTTAAATTCCTTCTTTCTCTTCAAAAGGTTATAACTTATATCAGGATAGAAAAGAACTGCTTTCCCTGCTATCATCAATGGCCCGTTTCTCTTTTTGGCACATTGGGCAGCTGCCTTCAGGATCTTTTCTTTATCTTGGTATCTTAAGCATTTTATCAAAATTGATCGTAGATTTTGGTCAGCTTGAGGTCTTGACCTTAAGGCTCTATGAGCCCTTTCAATTTCAATTAGAGTTTCTCCTTCCATTTCCAATTTTTCAGGAATCCATTTCTGAAAAAAATTTATTGGATCTTCTCCTTCTATATCTTCTTTAAGTCCAACAATTTTAATATTATTTCGTCTACTAAAATTTTCAAGTACATCCACTTTTTCCAACAACCGTTTTCTTTCTGCTGTCCAGGCAGAAATATTATCTTCCATTTTATTCACTATCAATGGTGTCTCCCGTTATTTCTTCCAAGTTTTTAATTTTCTTGTCCATTTTGTCCTGTCTTTTCATCATTTTATCAAACATAATCTTCATAACAAAAGATAAAAATAACTTTTTTATTACTTTTAATGCTTTTAATTCATGCATTATTTGCACCAAAGATTTCTTTATGTCTCCAATATCACTTCCAACCTCTTCCTGTTGCTCTTCTTTGTTTGTCTCTTCATCTTCGTCTGATTTATCCAGAGAATCTGATTCCACCTCATATTCACATTCTCTTTCACTTTCAGTTCCGGTCATAGCTGGGATTTGTAGTTTGGGTTGCTCGTGTTTGCGCATGCCCCTCTTTCACGCATGCGCAATTCCTGTTGCTCTTTTTCTTGGAAGCGGTTGATGTTGTCGCAGTTTCCTGTTCTGTATCGCTGGAGGTAAAATGCACTTGAGCCCGAGGCTCTTTCATGGCTGCCAGCCTTGATTCTTTTCCAACTTGTGTTGTCTTCAAAGTAGTAGTTTTCTTCTGCTTCTGTTTAGGAGACATATCTTAAGACAATCCTCAGTAGTTTATAAGTAATTTTAAAAAAGTGTTTACTAACTTTTCTTCACTTAAACACTATTTTACTGTTTTTTTACGGGAGAGCTGGATTTCCACGTCTCGATCCTATGTCATCACGTGACGTCCCCCCTGACCCAGCAATGGTGAAGTAACATCTGACATACCTTCATTTTGGTTAGCTGTGTAACCTGGTTAATGGTGTTCTTGTGTGCTTGCTGTCGGTATCTTTCTAGTTCATGGAGGTTGTGCGGTGCACCTTGTGAATGTTACACACTACAGTAGTTACTGGGATTACTTCATTCTTTTACAGAACTTCCTGATTCTGTATCGAGGCCGTTACCTCCCCATCAATGATTGTAGTTAATTTTTTCCCCTTTTCAGTCACTCAGAATTAAATGCTGAATTGCCTGGAAGTGCAAGCACCACAAGCACACCCCAGTTGCAGCGTGCAACCTTGCACAAGCCTTTCACCCAGACCAAGCCTCCCATGGAAATGCCTGCACACCCAGCACCCCGACACATCACGGCCGAAGAGCTTACCTTCTTGGAGAACTGTCTTCAGCGCTGGAGGGCAGAGGTCGAACATGATATTGCAGGTAGGCAAATGGAAAATCAAAAGGTGTATGTAGGCATTGCCTGTGTGTATATATTTTGGAATGTGCACATGTGTCCTAGAGTTTCTGTCTGTGTGTGAGACAAAAATCTCAACAACCCTTGGAAAAAATAGTGAGTTAAATGAACTTATGGAGTTGCATCTTTTACAGTCTCTTAATTTTTTTCCATTTAAGATCTGAAGAACAAGATCATACAGATCAAGCATTCAATTGAACAAATGTACATGGACAGTTTAATGTGTCAGGTACAGCCATCATGATTTATTTATTTATTGTGATACAATGTGGATTAGGCCTTTCCGGCCCTTCGAGCCACGCCACCCAGCAATCTCTGGATTTTAATCCTAGCCTAATCATGGGACAATTTACAATGACCAACTGGTACGTTGTTGGACTGTGTGAGGAAACCGGAGCACCCGGAGGAAACCCACGCAGCCATGGGGAGAATGTACAAACTCCTTACGGGCATCGGCAGAAATTGAACCTGGGTCGCCTTTACTGTAAAGCATGTAAACCACTACGCTACTGTGCCACCCAGTGTTGCTCTTTGAGAATCTTTTTCTTTTTACAATATTTTTATTCAGAAGAAAAAAAAGCAAGATTTACAGAGTGCAACACATAGATACATCTCAACATAACTTGTGTACATTCATATAGTGTGATAAAATTGATCAAAATGTTATAGCATAACACATAAAGGTATACCACTCTGTAATCAAAAATTTAAAGATAAGTCATACATCATAAAAGAAATTTTTTATATTAAAAAAAGTCAACCCCCTACCAACTACCAAAGAAAAAAGCTGATGGATGACAATGGATAATTAGAAAAAAAAAACATATTCACTTAAGAAGAGAAGATAAAAATATACATAAAAGTCTGTGCACTGTTAAACTTTATAAATTGGAAAAGTAATTTAGGAAAGGTCCCCAAATATCATAAAAAGATTGTTTCAAATTTAAGACTGAGCAGCGGATCTTTTCTAAATTTAAATAAGACATGATATCACGTAGCCATTGAAGATGTGTAGGAGGGGTAGACTCCTTCCATTTAAGCAAGATTGCTCTTCTTGCTAAAAGAGAGGTAAAAACTAAAACCTGTAGGTTAGGAGTATTTAAAGTTATATCTTCATTTGCAATAATACCAAACAAGGCAGTAAGGGGATTTGGTTTAAATTGGACCCTAAAAAGTTGAGAGAAGGTATGAAATACTTCCCGCCAAAACTTTTCAATTGTAGGGCAAAACCAAAACATATGAATTAAAGAGGCATCAGCAGAGTTGCATTTATTACAAAGTGGAGAAACATTCGGGTAAAAACTGGAGAGCTTCTGTTTAGAAATGTAAGCTCTATGAACCACTTTAAATTATAGAAGAGAATGACGAGCACAGAAAGATGATTTATTAACCCGTTTAAGAATTTTATTCCATCTATCATCAGAAATCTGACAATTTAGGTCATCCTCCCAAGCTTTTTTTATTTTATCTAAAAAGTCTTGTCTAGAACCAATCAAGTTATAGATACTGGTAATAGAACCATTAACAAAAGGTTTTAAATTTAAAAGTTCGTCCAGTAAATTTTTATCAGGACCTATAGGAAAAGTAGCTAATTGGAAACGTAGAAAATCTCTAATTTGAAGGTATCTGTAAAAATGTGTTTTTGGGAGTGCAAATTTATTTGACAATTGGTCAAATGAAGCAAGAGATCCTGAGATAAACAGGTCCCAAAAACACTTAATACCTAGTTCATCACAATCTTTAAAGACTTTGTCAGTCATGGAAAGGATAAAAAAATAATTAAGGAGAAAGGGAGATGATAATGAAAAATTCGCTAAGCCAAAAAATTTTCTAAATTGAGACCAGATCATTAAAGTTTGCTTAACAATTATGTTACCTGTTGTTTTAATTGCTGAAAAAGAAGAGTATGATCCAAGAAGAGAGACAATAGAGGAATTTTTTACAGAATTAACTTCTAAGGAGACCCATGATGGGCGATCTATATGATAAATATAATAGGACCAGAAAGGAATATTCTTTATATTGGCAGCCCAATAGTAAAACCTAAAATTGGGTAGGGCTAGTCCACCCATCTCTTTATTTCTTTGTAAGTAAACTTAACTTAAACAAGCTTGTTTGTTATTCCAAATATAAGAGGTTAAAATTGAATCTAAAGAATCAAAGTACATCTTAGGAATAAAAATAGGTAAGGCCTGAAAAAGATATAAAAATTTAGGAAGAATCTTCATTTTAATCAAATTAATTCAGCCAATTCGGGATAAAGAAAGAGGGGACCATTTAGAAAGAGTCTTTTTCACATAGTTCAATAAGGGGTTTAAGTTTTCTTTAAATAAATTCTTGAAGTTTTTAGTAACTGTTACACCTATCTAGGTAAATTGACTTGTAACAACTTTGAATGGAAATTCGGCATTTGTTGACATTAGGTCATTTAAAGGAAATAGCTCACACTCTTTGAGAATCTTGAGTGTAAAACAAGCAGAAAATGGCCATGGAAGATAACGTGGGTTTAGCTCATTTTGGCTTAGAATCAGAAACAGGTTTATTATCACCGACATACTGCATATTGTTAAGTTTGTTGTTTTGTGGTAGCAGAACAGTGCAATGGAAAAAGTACTCTAAATTATAAATTAAAATAAATAAAATTATAAAATAACTAGTGCAAAAAAGAGAGCAACAAGTGAGGTAGTGTACATAGGTTCATTGTCCAGTCAGAAATCTGATGGCAGAGAGGAAGAAGCTGTTCTTGAAACATTTAGTGTGGGTCTTCAGGCTCTTGTACCTTCTCTTTGATAGTAGCAATGAGAAGAGGGTATGTCCCAGATGGAGAGGGTCCTTAATGATGCTCAGTGCACAATAGGTACTTGTGTTCCCCTACCAGGTCTAAAATGATCTGGAGTTAATCGTGGAGCCGGGTGACAGTGAAGTCCTGTCACACCCAATAATGTTATGGTGAGCATTTGAGGACTGGTGGGAAGAGGAGAAAGTTCAATGTAAATTTTATTATCAAAGTACTTACAGTACATGTCACCATATACAACCTTGAGATTCATTTTCTTGCGGACATGCTCAGCAAATCTATAGAATAGTAACTGTAATAGGTCAACCAATGAAAGGTCAACCAAAGCGTAGCAGACAACAAACTGTGCAAATGCAAATACGAATAAATTAGCAATATATAACAAGAGCACAAAATAAATGATAGAGTCCTTAAAGTGAGACCATTGGTTGTGGGGAAAATCTTAATAGATGAGTGCAGTTATCCTCTTTTGTTCAAGACCCTGATGGTTGAGGGATAGTAAATGTTCTTCAGCTTGGTGGTGGAATTCCTGAGGCACCTCTACCTTCTACCTGATGGCAGCAGTGAGAAAAGGGCACGGCCTGGGTGGTGAGGATCTCTGATGATGGATGCTGCTTTTCTACGGCAACGTTTCACGTAGATGGATTCAATGATTGGGAGGGCTTTACCCATGATGTACTGGGTCAAATCCACTACCTTTTGTGGGATTTTCCGTTCACATGCATTGGTGTTGCCATACCAGGCTGTGATGCAGCCAGTCAGTATACACATATATGTTCAATGATAACACACGGCACTTGAGAGTCAAATATAAGGTGAAAGTTCTGTAGCCATTTTTTTTATCACTAATTTTTATTGCAACACCAACAAATTACATTCAATAGAACCAGTTGCTGATTACATTTTGACTGTTTAACCTAGCCACCCCCCAACCCTCATTGCCATCCTCATCCTTTTCCTCATCCCCACCCCCTCTCCACCCCTCTCTCCCCCCATCCCTCTCCCCTCCACCAACCAGCTGAATAGTAGTGCTTACACAGACAGAATATTCCTATTTTAACAGAAGTTCTTTTAATGTAGATATCAAATTTGTCCACATTAAGATTGTGTTTGGTCGTGCATCATTTATTCTTGCTGAAGTTTTGCAACCATTTTCAACCAGGATCCTTAAGATACACACTCAGTGTTTTCGGAACAGCTTCTTCCTCTTCAGCATCAGATTTCTGAACAGTGAACCAACCCATGAACACTAGCTCACTATTTTTGTTCTCTTTTTTGCAATACTTGTTTAATTTAATTTTGATATATATTTCTCATTGCAATTTGCACTGTACTGTCACATAACTATGAACTTCACAACATATTAAATCTGATTCTGCTGCCTCCTAATGTCACAGGGTGGTAAAGAAAGCTTTTGGTATGCTGGCCTTTATAAGTCAGAGCATTGAGTATAGGAGTTGGGATGTAATGTTAAAATTGTACAAGGCATTGGTGAGGCCAAATTTGGAGTATTGTGTACAGTTCTGGTCACCCAATTATAGGAAAGATGTCAATAAAATAGAGAGAGTACAGAGGAGATTTACTAGAATGTTACCTGGGTTTCAGCACCTAAGTTACAGAGAAAGGTTGAACAAGTTAGGTCTTTATTCTTTGGAGCGCAGAAGGTTGAGGGGGGACTTGATAGAGGTATTTAAAATTATGAGGGGGATAGATAGAGTTGACGTTGATAGGCTTTATCCATTGAGAGGAGGGGAGATTCAAACAAGAGGGCATGAGTTGAGAGTTAAGGGGCAAAAGTTTAGGGGTAACACGAGGATGAGCTTCTTTACTCAGAGAATGGTAGCTGTGTGGAACGAGCTTCCAGTAAAAGTGGTAGAGGCAGGTTCAATTTTGTCATTTAAAAAAAAAATTGGATAGGAATATGAACAGGAAAGGAATGGAGGGTTATGGGCTGAGTGCAGGTCGGTGGGACTAGGTGAGAGCAAGCGTTCGGCACGGACTAGAAGGGCCGAGATGGCCTGTTTCCGTGCTGTAATTGTTACATGGTTATATGCAGTTTTGAGTTCCCTTCCCGTGATTATAGGAAACAACTGAAATATGTTGAATAACAGCATCCTGAGTTGCAGTGCTGCAGAACCCAGAGCTTTGCCTCAGAGTTGGTGAACAATTTTGGGGTCAGCCATATTACATTGGAGCTGGTGGAATAAGTTTTCTGGAGTGTTACAGCAAAGACATTGTTAATTTGGTGAATGTTTCTCTGCCAACTAGGTTCCTTATCGGCTTCACGCAGTGCTTGTGCATGAAGGCCAGGCTTCAGCTGGACACTATTGGGCTTACATCTATGACCACAGCAAGAAAATATGGCTGAAGTACAATGATGTCTCAGTCTCTGTATCGTCATGGGAAGAACTGCAGAGAGATTCATATGGAGGGTCACGGAATGCTAGCGCATATTGCCTGATGTACATCAATGATAACTTACCTCAGCTTATCGCTGGTAAAGAAAAAAGCCCTTCCATGTTTTCTGTTGAATTAGTAAATTGGTTTGTTACTGTCATGTGCACCAAGGTACAATGGAAAAAATGTTTGCATACCATTCATACAAATCAATTCATTTCACAGTGTATTGAGGTATTAAGTAGTACAATATCAGAACGTAGAATGAAGTGTTACAGAAGAAGTGCAGTGCAGGGAAGCAATAAGGTGCAAGGCCATAGTGAAGTAAATTGTAAGTTCAGTGTCCATCTTAACATACTAGTGCAATGTTCAATAGTCTAGAAACAGTGGGTGAAAGCTGCCCTTGAGTCTGGTGATATGCACTTTCAAGCTTTGTATTTTCTGCCCGATGCTCCATCTCTTTGATCCTCTAATTCTGGCAGCTTTCATATCACTGATTTTCCATGCCCAGACATTACTTAACATGTCTTCAACTCTTAAGCTTTAGAAACTTTACTGAAGCCTTCTACACCTCTACTGCTCATTATTTTTAGTCTGCTCTTGAAAATCAACTTTGTGGACATTCTTTGAGTATTTCCTCTATTGAAAAGACTTGAGATATTTTATATCATTAAAGGTACAATGCAAATGCAAGTTGTTGAGGTCATTATCACATAAGGCCTTTTCATTATTTCCTACCAGAAAATTTAAGCACCTAGATTGGTATTTTAGTTCATTAGTAGTAGAGATAAAAGAGGTTAAAGAGTAATAGAGGTTAAAGACAGATGGAAGACCATGATCGCCCACGTTATATGACATGGCACATAATGATAATGAGTAATGAAGACTACGTTAAATTCAAGATTTTAGACTAAGCTCCAATGAGGCTGATGAAGGTGCCCTGTAGAATTAGCAGTAACACAGCCCATTTTCCAGTCTTTCTTGCATTGGACAAAATCACAAAATGCAAACAATGAACAATGGTAGGAACGCACTGCGGGTCAGCACCTTTTACTGGAAGAGGTGTAGGCATCCTTTAGCTTTTATTTTCTGAGTTCAGTGTGAATCTATTCTGGTAGGGAAAATCGTATAATAATCATAAGCAGCAAACCTCATATCTCTCTAGTTTATTAAAGCCTTGCTCAATGCCACAAGCAAAATAATCTAAATACAAGCACTACAAATGATGTTGCTTGTGATGTTACACAAAATTACCTAAGTAATGTTCTAAAATGTTGCACACTCTTATACTCTTAATAGGTCTCCTGCATGAGGGCTGGAAAGGAAGAGGGAAGAAGCTGGCTGCTTCTCCCTTACTTTCCAGTTTTGATGAATGGTCTTGGTCCGAAACATCGACTGTTTCAATAGATGTTGCCTGACTTGCTGAGTTCCTCCAGCATTTTGTGTGTGTTACTGTGGATTTCCAGCATCTGCAGAATTTCTGGTGTTGTCATGAATATTCATACCTGCAAATGACTGGTGAGGACAGAGCTAGACACATCGCAGTCACCTTTGTTCTTATAGTGGCTTGTTATTGGGTAACAGTGTCACAGTAAATGTCCAGAGAAAAATTGCATCTTTTAAATAAACAAATACCTAGGCATTTTCTTCCCATTTACAAATTGCTTAAGAGTTTCAACCCTGACATTGGGCCCCACTGCACCATTAGATTGGATTTATCAACCTTCTGGTCAAGTGTGATCTGTCGTTCTAGCTGCAGGGACCTGACTAGAGTGCATGTGTTGGACCTCTCTTTAAGGAGAAAATTAATGGTCTTTAGATCAGGTCTCCCAGCCCGGGGTCCTCAGACCCTTCGCTTATTGATATTGGTCCATGGCGTAAAAAAGGTTGGGAGCTGCTGCTTTAGACCGTCCTGGTGTAGATGAAATGGATGTTCTTTCCTAAATTGAACTATGGTGCATTTGTGGCATTTTCTGTTTTCGTTTGCAATTTCCAGCGTCTACTTGACATTATTTAGATCATTTTTCAGAAATAAGACAGGACCCTAATATGGTGTTTGCAGTGTACAGTCTTTCCATATGCTACAGATTATATTCATTGTGTGTTGATTAAATTGACTTAAATGCTAACACAGCTGCAGAAACTATCATTTTGTGCAGGTTTCTTGAGCAGTTATTCTGTGGGTACGTGCTCATTGGACTATTCTGTAGGTCAAGAGGGCAATAATATTGATATGTTGCTTTCCAATTCTTCACTTGACATGTTAAGAAATCATGAGTGTTGTCAACATTACAGAGGACACGGATGTGGAAACAGGACAGATTTTGAGATCCATCCATGCCCTTCCACTTGAACTTGTGGAGTTTGTTCGTGAAGATAACCAGCATTTTCTGCAGGAACTGGAAGAGTGGAATGATGAGCAGGTCCGAAAAATCCCACAAAAGGAACTGGTTCCAATGCCACAGGTTCAGGAACCTACGGACAGTGCGACTGAAGGTATTTGATTTCATTGGGAATTGGCTTGAGAGCCAAAGGTCTCTGTTGCAGAACATAATCAGTATCCAGTAATTGACACTAAACTTTGAAAGGAAAGGATTTACAAGAAAGATTAACTGGAACTGTACCAAGATGAGGCACTTCATTTCTGTGCAGTGAGCAAACTAACTGATTGGTCACCTTATGGTAGAGCTGATAAATGAGAAATATGGAAACTTTGGGAAAGCTTTAATGATTGTAAACACAAATTTAAGGTAAAACAATTGAACTCCTTATTTTTAAATGCAATTAATTGTTATGATCTACAATATAAAACCTAATAAAGGTGATAGAAGCAGAGTTGGAAGTAACTGTATAAAGGAATGTGAATAAATATCTGGTTAGAAAAAACCTCACGAATATGGAGAAAGGCCACAGGACTGGGATATCATTCAATGTGAGGGAGTTGTCCAGTGTTATACAACTTGAGCAATGTACCTCAGTCCTTTTAAATTTTGGGGAACTTGTGACTTGGCAAACTTAAACATTTAAGAACAATTTTGATGACTGTAAATATGAAGTACCTACAGAAAGTTCTATAAATATAGAGCAGGAAGATGAACATACTGTATGAGGAATGGAAATAACTTATTATATGGGATCTCTCACTGCAAAGTAAGAGTATAACAGGGTGAGACCCATACACGGAGAAAGCAGGGTAGATGATTGCAGCTTTGTTAAAGAGCTAGTTTTAAAACCATCAAACGTACAGAGAGCAGAAGCTTATGGGGGAATTAGAGAGCTTGAGGTCTAGCTGATTGGGACTACATCCAAAGAAGGACTCAGGAAAATTAGCAGTGTGTGAAAGATCACAATTGTAAGCGCACAGGGGTATTGACCGGCATGTGGTATGAGTAATATGAGGCAAGAGCACTTTTTCCTTGCAATGGAAAATGCTTCGCTGCTTCCAAGTTTTCAATGGTTTTAACCTCTGAAAGCATATGAAAGGTTTTGGAAACTAAAAACAAAGTTCAAAGTAACTATTATTAAAATATGTACATGTCACCATCTACTACCCTGAGATTTGTTTTCCTATGGGCATTCACAGTCGAAAAAAGAAATACAATAGAATCGATGAAAAACTTCACACAAAGTTGGGCAACCAACCAATGTGCAAAAGAGGACAAACTGCAAACACAAAAATAACCAAGTAGTAATAATAAATAAAAAAATAATAATACTGAGAACTTAAGTGTTAGAATCCTTGAAAGTGTGTGCATTGATTGTGGAATCAGTTCAGTGTTGAGGTGAGTGAAGTTATCCCCTCTAGTTCAGAAGCCTAGTGGTTGAGGGATGAAAACTGTTCCTGAACCTGGTGGTGTGGGTCTTGAGGCTCCTGTACCACCTTCCTAATGACAGCAGTGAGAAGAGAGCATGGGCTGGGTGATGGGAGTAGTCGATGATGGAACAGTTGAGTGCATTACATAAGTATTAACATGCTCATCAGATTCTGTCCATTGCATATCTGATGAATATGCTGCATGCGCAATTGCAGTGCTCTGAAACATTTGGAAAGGATCTTAAGATCATAATTTGAAAGTTTCAAAGAATCTGACTAAAATTCTTAAGTTCTCTTTTTGACAGGTTAGTGTTAGCTGCACTGCAGTAAAGTCCGACAGTTCTCTCATCTCCTATGGTTTTGCCCTGTGTCCTACAGAACAAACTGTTGCCAGTCAGCAGAGTACATGTTCTGCCTCTGCCAAGCACGCTGTGATGGTCAAGGATCAGACAGCCCAAGCCATTGAGAAAGCTGCAACGTCTTATGAGAACGTTGGTGCTGAGGCTGCCCTGAAGGAGGTGAGAGCACTAGAGCTGCATACAACCATTTCTTTGGCATGTTACTGGTGTAGAAGTTTTATCACAAGAAAAAGACCATAAGCTCAGCTTTAAGCAGTTTAGCTGTGAATATGTCTCCTGGCATTGTGTCGTTGAGTCAAATTTCAACAAGGCTTAATTTCTGATAGAGAGTTGTAAAGAGATGTAGCCCAGAAGCTGGCCCTTCAGCCCATTAATATTTCACCTACCATCAACCACACTAATAGATGAATCCTATCCTCACCCATTTTATTCTGCCCAGCAACTCCCCCAAATTCTCCCACTTGCTTACACGCTGGGGGCAATTTACAGTGAGATGTGACAAACTGTGAGATGTGGGAGGAATCTGAGCAGTTGAATGGAATGCAAGCTGGGCATGAAGGGAAATGAATAGTTGACACTTCGAGCTGAGACCCTTCATTGGGACCAGCCAGACCCCAGTTCTTATGAAGGGTCGCTGTAGAGCAATTCATAAAGCACTGTATTATCAAGAGGGCTGCTTTGTCATTGGACTGATGAGATGATCCGGTGGCGAAAGTGATCATTGAAATCTATGGTTATGTTAAAGCACAGCATCCTTCCGGTCCACCAAGCGGCAATTATTTCTATTCTGATGTAGATGAATGCTGATTCTGTGATCACCATGTTCCAAATTTCTGTAACTTGCTGAGAGGTTGGAGTGAGCACAATATCTATTGCGGCTTATCAATTGTAGGTGCTCCTGAAATGTGATGAGATATTTCATATCAATGCGATAAATTCCTTTTGTAATATATTGCTGCAAAGCAAGGCAATGTTTTGCTCTTTGGAAGTGGAGCTGTTTGCAATCCTTTTTAAATTGTGTTTAGTGCCATTTAATTAGTGAATTAATTGAATAATTGAGAAATCCCCCATTAGGGAGCAATGCTGATACTATGAGAAGCCTGTGTTAATCACCTTTTGTAAACCTCTCTTCAGTGCCTGGATCTGATACCCCTTTCTGGTGGATTACATCAAGGAAGTTTATTTCTTGGATTCTAATATAGACATCACCGAGAATTTGTTTGGAAGCTGCAGTCAATGCCAGAGTTTATTTTCCATTCCTAGCTTTCTAGTAGATTGTGGCAAACCATCTACTTGGATCAACACATATAAAATGCTGGATGAACTCAGTAGGTCAGGCTGCATCCTTGGAGGGAAATAAACAGTCAATGTTTTAGGCCGAGATGCTTCATCAGGACTGAGGTCTGGCTGGTTCCGATGAAGGGATTCAGCCCAAAACGTCAACTGTTTATTCTTCTCCATAGATGCTACCTGACTTGCTGTATTCCTCCAGCATTTTGTGTGCGTTGCTCTGGATTTCCAGCAAATTCAGAATCTGTTGTGTTTCTCCACTGCTTGACTCTTGATTAGCTTGATACACCAAAGTTTTATTAGATCATTTCAAAAGGGTTTTAGGTCAGAGGGCTGTGGGTTCAGAATTTCTTCTAAGCAAGTCCAGCCTTCCTTGTCAAAAGTATGAAAGCAAGCCAGTTAGGTTTCCAACAATACAATAGCTTCGTGGTTGACAACAATTTATTTCTTCAACTAATTTCTCACTCTCACAGTACAGAGTTGATCTTAAGATTATCAGAGCAATCCATGGTTATTGCTCCAATACTACCCTATCCAAATACTTCTGCTGAAGATACTTATATTTTACACAAATGCTACTAATAAGCACACACTTTTAACTTTCCTTGATTATCATGCTTGCTTTTCTCTGTCCTCTTCTTTCCCTTTCCTTTCACTTCCTCTGCTCTTTCACCATTGTTTTCTGAGCTAGTCAGAACCAGGCCTGGAGACCAAGGAAACCAAAGAGAAGTCTGAGCCTGAGCTCAAGCCTGAAGCAGAGCAATTGCCAGAGCCGGAGGCAGTCAGTGAGCAAGAGGAACAGTCTGAGCACACTGGTACCCAGATAACAGAAGTGGACATTCCGACTATTGGAAAGGTTCAGGTTCGCCATGATGCTGATGGCTACAACGAGGAGGTACTAGGTCAACAGAAGACTGAGCAATGTTAAATTCCTTGCCTGATGAAATTAGTACATTGTAGTTGTAATTTATAACTTTTGAGGAAACTTAGCTAAGTTTTATTTGACATTGCAATTTTAAAGGCATCATTAATATTGCAAATATTGGTGCAACAAAGTCCTGAGTCAAATTGTTCATTCATAGTGTCTCACAATTCATTGCATCAGTATTAGTTTGAGATTCAAGTTCTAAGACTGACCCCTTTTGTTGTTAACGCCGGTGCCAACATGAAGCCAAACTGCTTCATATTGTGCTGCCAATGGGTGATATAAGTGAGGAGCTTACGTGATTCCAAACGTAGCAAAGATTTACAGCAGTAACATTTAAAAGAAAATTGAGATGACTGCAACTGGTGAAAAGTTGGTCTCTCTTTATCCTTAGTACCTGCCTTTACTCCTGTCCTGTGATTTGTAATCCTACTAATTATCTCACAACACTGGAATTGGAGCCAGCCTTTTGACTATATCACTATTTCCTGGTGATCTTCTGTAAAAGCCGCATCCAGTACCAAGAATGGTAGGACTTTGGAAAGTATTGGCACTTTGCTACAGTATACTGAATGGAGATCATGAGTATCTTAGAAATATTGTGGCATTCTTGGGTAACCCTTCAAAGAGTGGCACAGTTCTGATCTGGAAATGGTGCTAACTGGTCATTGGTAGTGCTGGGCTTCAAATACTCAACAAATCTGACAGTTACTAAGATGAGAGAAACCCTTCTGAGAGAAATGTTAGCTCTACTGTCTCTACTGACGCTCCCTGAACTGAGTACTTAGATTTCATACCTCTGATATTGCAAATTTTTGCTTATCATTAAATTATTTACCATTATTGAAAGAAATTCAAGAAGATCTTGATAAATGGATTACATTACCAATAACATTAGTAGGCAGAGTAAATGCTGTAAAAATGAATATATTCCCTAGATTACAATATTTATTCCAAACACTACCAATACAATTACCACAGAAGTTTTTTCAAGAGTTAAATAAATGTGTGAGGAAGTTCCTTTGGAAAGGCAAGATGTCAAGAATATCGTTGGAAAAATTGACATGGAAATTTGACCTAGGAGGGTTACAACTTCCAAACTTTAAAAATTATTATAAAGCAAATCAACTTAGATTTATTGCATCTTTTTTTGATGAAGGTAAACCGGCATGGATTAGAATAGAATTAGATAAAATAGGAGAAAATATACCAGAAGATTTTATATATAAGTGGGAATCTAAATGGATACGGGAAAAGAAAGAATCTCCTATATTAAAATCCTTTCAAATCTCTTACTATCTTTCCTTTCGGTTAGTCCTGACGAAGGGTCTTGGCCCGAAACGTCGACAGTGCTTCTCCCTATAGATGCTGCCTGGCCTGCTGTGTTCCACCAGCATTTTGTGTGTGTTGTTGTTTGAATTTCCAGCATCTGCAGATTTCCTCGTGTTTGCTCCTATATTAAAACATTTGATTGATTTATGGGATAAGATAAATGTTGATGATGAGATATCTTTATTAGCAAATCTTTATTAGCAAAGAGACCTTTAATTCAAAATAAACTTATTCCTTTTACAATGGATAACCAACTTTTATACAATTGGCTTCAAAAAGGGATTAGATATATAGGAGATTGTTTTGAAGGAGGTATATTAATGTCATTTGATCAATTAAAGAATAAATACAAAATATCAAACAACACTCTTTTTTGTTATTTCCAATTAAGGGCTTATTTAAGAGATAAATTGGGTCAAACAATGTTATTGCCGAAACTTAATGAAATAGAAACTTTAATTCAAAAAGGAAAAATTAAAAAAATTATTTCTTGTATGTACAGTTTGATTCAAAAACAGGCAATTAAACAAGGAATTCATAAGTCAAGACAAAAATGGGAAACTGATTTGAATATTAAAATTGAAGAAACAAGTTGGTCAAGACTATGTCTTGACAGTATGACAAATACAATAAATGTCCGGTTAAGATTAGTGCAATATAACTTTTTACATCAATTACATATTACACCACAAAAAATAAATAAATTAAACCCAAATTTATCTGATCAATGTTTCCGATGTAATCAAGAAATTGGTACTTTTTTACACTCTACTTGTTTTAAAATTCAACCTTTTTGGACAAATTTAAGAATTTTATTGGAACAAATTATTAGAACACAACTTCCACATAATCCAACATTATTTTTACTAGGCAATATTGAAGGGATAAAACTGAAATCCAAACTGAATAAATATCAGAAAGAATTCATAAAAATTGCGTTGGCAGTAGCCAAAAAGGCTATTGCAGTTACTTGGAAATCGGATTCATACTTAAGTATAGATCGTTAGAAGAATGAAATTTTTAGCTGCATTCCACTTGAAAAAATTACTTATAATTTAAGAGATAAATATGAAATATTTCTAAAAATTTGGTGCCCTTATTTACAAAAGATAGGATTAAATATATAGGTGCTCCGAAGATAAAATTATTGGTTATCTAGGGAAATAAATAAATATGTATACTAAAGCTATTATGAACTCCGTGGAGCATGTGGGGATCTTCCGATATCCAGGCATTCTTTCTTTCTTTCTTTTTTTTTCTCCTCTTTCTATAGGGATATGTTAGGAGGGAGGGGGGAAGGGTTGATAAATTTTTTAATATTTTTTTTCCTTCTGTAACCTATTTGAAAATTCATTAAAAAATTTTATTTAAAAGAAAGTTCTTAGCTCAGCTCCTGTAATGCTTTTAAAATTTGTATAGACCTCAGTCCTTTTTTTTTCTATGACATTTCTCTGTCTTTCTGATGCATTTTTTTCCTTCCTATCACTGTCTTACGGCAGGAAATGTTAAGTCCGGCTATGCAGGGCATCATTCTAGCTATTGCCAAGTCCAGACAAGTCTATGACCGGGATGGTGCTGAGGCAGGGTTAAGAAAGGTATTTGCTCTGTTGTACTTTTGCCAAGCTTGTAATTTGCATGGATCTTTATTTACTTATTTTTATAGTCAGCCCTTCTGGCCCTCCAAGCTCAGCTGCCCAGTAACCCACTGATTTAACCCTAGCTTATCCATGGGACAATTTATAATAACCAATTAACCTACTAACTGGTATGTCTTTGGGCTGCAGGAGAAAACCAGAGCACCTGGAGAAAACACGATCACACAGGAAGGACATACAAAATTTCTTAGCCAGGACGCCAGAATTGAACTCTGAACTCCATTGCCTGAGCTGTAATAGCATCGTGCTAACCACTATGCTACTGTACACAAGTCTTGTGTAGACTTATTTTGATTAACAATCTTACTGTCCTGGTTTGGTAGATTTTCGAGATTTAATTTATTCTAATATGTTGCCTGCTTCATCTTAACATATACCATTTATTTCTGGAATCTTGGGTGTAGAAAGAGACTGATATTCCCTTGGTTCTTTCAAACCACTATCCAGTTAATTCCACTCAGCATTGTTCTTCTGACATAACCTTATTTATTTCCATTCTGTTACCTTTTGAGAATTATGAATCTGTTTTGCCATCTCCTTCACAGCAGTACATATTGGACAATAAATATGTTCTTGTACAATGTCTGGCCTCAATGTACTTACCCCCAAGTAATTGTCCTTTAGATCTAAATCAGCAAATGTTGGTGTGCTTGTCTGACCAACCCAACAACATCCTGTCCAGGTCAGAATGGCATGTTCTCCATCATTGCATGTAAATGCCATGTACCAGAACTTCTGTGCTCACAATGATGGGTGGTCAGGTTAGTGATACACAAGTCCTAAATGGCAAATTAATTTTCATTCCAATGGATCTGTATTATTAGTCAGTGTGCGCCAACTCAACCTCCAAATCACTAATTGAGTCAAGCAGTTTATATTTGTCAGCAAGCTGAGCTGCTTCATGATGATATGTGTAATGTAATGTAACCTGTAATGTCTAGGGTCAACTCAACATCTGTATTTCTTGCGAAGGTAGCATTTACCAATTTTTCTTCCTGTAGTAAGATAATCTGGCAGTATATATATCTGGAATTGCAAATTAATGAGGCATATA
The DNA here is from genome assembly GCF_030144855.1 of Hypanus sabinus. Lineage (NCBI taxonomy): Eukaryota > Metazoa > Chordata > Chondrichthyes > Myliobatiformes > Dasyatidae > Hypanus > Hypanus sabinus. Next base: position 6,409,214 of record NC_082739.1, on the reverse strand, counting down.
AAACTGAAGTTTGAACTACATTTGAAAAATTGTCAAAAGGTTTTATTTTCTAAAAGTCTGCTTGCAAATATCCCTTAAGGAACAGTTTTCATACTTTTTTTTGGTCATCATCTCTCTGTTGTTCATCAGTGAATACAATTTTAGGCTGACAATTTTAAATTTAGAGATAGCTTTCTGACATATGGGAAGTTGGAATATGAATAGATGTCTGTGTAGAAATGTTAAACATCAGGCTTGATAAAGATTAAAGATAAAGTTTGGCTTTATTTGTCACATGTACATCAAAATGTACAGTGAAATGTGTCTTTTGCATCAGCGACTACCACAATCAGAGGAAGTGTTGGGGGCAGCCCATGAGTGTCCCCGTGCTTCCAGTCCCAACATAGCATGCCTGCAACTTACTAACCCGAACATGTACATCTTTGGAATGTGGGAGGAAACCAGAGGAAACCCACACAGTCATGGGGAGAAAATAAAAAAAAAACTCTTTACAGACAGCGGCAGGAAGCGAACCCCAATCGATGATTGCTGGTTTTGTAAAGCTATTGTGCCACCCCACACTTTGTTGGAGCCTTACAGTAAGCCTGGCTGTGATCTTCAATGGTTGCTGTTGAGGCTCATTTTTATTATTTCAACTATAAACTTAGATACAAATTAAATATGTAAACAAAAGGAGGTGCTACGGGAGCCAGAAGTTTCTCACTCTTCTTTCACTCCACCGTGTTTTGCACTTTTTAATTTTGTAACTCACTGTAATTATCATATCTTATAACTACTCCTGCGAAACAACAAATTTCATGACATACTGTATGTCAGTGATAATAAACCTGATACTAATGGCACCATGGTTTAAAGAGAATGTTAATATGATTGTACTCGTGTGTTCCCCTGGTGTTTTTGAGGGTCTTCCCCATCCATCTCAGCCACTCCATGTCTGTAGTGGAAGGAGCCACTGCACTGGCTGCACCAAGCCTCAGTGCATCCCTCACCCGTAGTATGGAATCTACTAGCCAGCAGCACTTGCGTACATATATCTTGGTGGAAAGACAAGAGGTTTCAGGCAGATCAAAAAGCCTGTCAAAAATCTTCACTGGAGACCACCAGGGTGGAGTTATCACTGCTCTAACTTGCTGATTGGGGTCAGTTATGCTCCTCCGTGGCCTTTTCGCCTTGACGAATTGGATGGCAAGTTGGGAGGGCCAATGTTAGTCACCTCAGTTCCTGACCTCCTGCCAAGTCAGTTTAAAACCGCCCCAGTAGGATTGCTTAATTTATTAAGGGTTTAAACTAATTTCGCAGGGGGTTGGGAACTGGAGTGATAGGGCTAAGGGTGGAGCAAATGGTAACCAAATCGATGCAGTGTGTAGTGAGACTGTGAGAAAGGACAAGACAAAATTGAATGAGTAGAAGTGTAATATGGGGGAAAATGAAAAAGGATGATGAATGCAGGACTGAAGGTGTTATATTTGAATGCATGCAGTATAAGGAATAAGGTAGATGAAAGAGGTGACATAGGATCAGAAGATGTAGAATTCTTGTATGTAGACTTAATAAACTGGAAGGGTAAAAACTCCCTGATGGGAGTTACATACAGACCTCCAAACAATAGCTGGGTTGTGGGGTACAAATTACAATGGGAGATAGAAAAGGCATGTAAAAAGAGCAATGTTGCACTAGTCATGGGGGATTTCAATATGCAGGTAAATTTGGAAAATCAGTTTGGTGTTGAACCCCAAGAGAAGGGATTGCCCCAAGAGAATGCCTTTAAGATGGCTTTTTAGAGCAGCCAGTGATTGAGCCCACTGGGGTAAGGGAAATTCTGGATTGGGTGTTATGTAATGACCCAGATTTGTTTAGGAAGCTTAAGGTCAAGGAACCCTTAGGAGATAGTGATCATGATATGATAGAATTCACCCTGCAATTTGAAAAGGAGAAACTTAAATCAGATGTATTACAATTAAGAGGCATGAGAGAGGAGCTGGCCAAAATTGATTGGAAGGGGACACTAGCAGGGATGATGGCAGACCTACAATGACTGGAGTTTCTGAGAGCAATTTGGAAGGTGCAGGAAAGATGCAACCCAAAGATGAAGTAGTACTCTAAAGGGAGGATGAGGCAACCATGGCTGACAAGGGACAAAGATGACATAACAAAAGAAAGGGCATATAGCAAAAAATAGCAGGAAGTTAGAGTATTGGGAAGCTTTTAAAAACCAACAGAAGGCAACTAAAAAGCTATAAGGGGGAAAAATGAAATATGAAGGTAAGATGGCCAATAATATCAAAGAGGATACCAAATGTTTTTTCAGATATATAATCAGTTAAAAAGAGGCAAGAGTGGATATTGAGCTGCTGAAAAATGACTCTGGAGAAATAGTAATGGGAATAAAGAAATGGTGGATGAGTTTAATAAATATCTTACATCAGTCTTCATTGCGGAAGACACTAGCAATACGCCAGAAATTTGAGAGTGTCGGGGCTCAAGTGAATGTAGTTGCTATTGCTAGGGGGAAGGTGCTTTAGAAGCTGAAGGTACGCAAGTCACCTGGACTACACCACAGGGCTCTGAAAGAGGTGGCTGAAGAGATCGTGAAGGCATTAGTAATGATCCTTCAAGAATCACTAGATTCTGGAATGGTTACAGAGGTTTGGAAAATTGAAAATGTCACTCCACTCTTCAAGAAGGGCGGGAGGCAGATAAAAAGGAAATAATAGACAAGTTAGCCTGACTTTAGTGATTGCAAAGATGTTGGTGTCCATTATTAAGGATGAGGTTTCGTGTACTTGGAGGCACATGATAAAATAGGCCAAAATCAGCATGGTTTCCTTAAGGAGAAATTTTGCCTGACAAATCTGTTGGAATTCTTTCAGGAAATAACAGGCAAGGTAGACAAAGGAGAGTTGGTGGATGTCATTTGCATGGATTTTCAGAAAGCTACACATGATGCTGCTTAACAAGTTCAGGGTATTACAGAAAATATACTAGCATGGATAGAGCATTGGCTGGTTAGCAGGAGGCAAAGAGTGGGAAGAAAGGGAGCTTTTTCTGTTTGGCTGCTGGTGACTAGTGGTATTCTACAGGGGTCTGTGTTGGGACTGGTTCTTTTCACATTATATGTCAATGGATGATGGAATTGATGGCTTTGTGGCCAAGTTTGCAGGTGATACAATGCTAGGTAGTGTTGAGGAAGCAATGTGTCTGTAGAAGGACTTAGACAGATTGGGAGAATGGGCAAAGAAGTGGCAGATGGAATATAGTGTAGGGGAGTGTATGGTCATGCACTTTGGTAGAAGGAATGGTAGACAGGTAGAAAATTCAAAAATTACAACTGCAAAGGGACTTGGGAGTGCTTGTGCAGGAATCCCTAAAGGATAACTTGCAGGTTGAGTCAGTGGTGAGGAAGGCAAAAGCAGTGCTAGCATTAATTTCGAGAGGAATACAATATAAAAACAGGGATGTAATAGTGAGGCTTTATAAGGCATTGATCAGACCGTACTTGGTGTGTGAGTAGTTTTGGGCATATTATCTTGGAAAGGATGTGCTGGTATTGGAATTGGCCCAGTGGAGGTTCATGTAAACAGTTCTGGGAATAAAAGGGTTAATGTTTGAGGAGCATTTGAGGGCTCCGAGCCTGTACTCACTGGAGTTGAGAAGAATAAAGGGGAATCTCATTAAAATCTCATTAAAACCTATTGAATATTGAAGGGCGTAGATAGAATGGATGGGGAGAGGATATTTCCTATGGTGGGTAAGCACAGCCTCAGAATAGAGGGATGTCCATTTAGAATGGAGATGAGGAGGAATTTCTTTAGCCAGATCATAGTGAATCCATGAAATGTGTGGAATTCATTGCCACAAACATCTGTGGAGTTCAAGTCATTGGGTATATTTAAAATGAAGGTTGATAGGTTCTTGATTAGTCAGGATGTCAAAGGTTACGGGGAGTAAGCAGAAATGTTTTGAGAGGCCTAATAAATCAGCCATGACGGAATGGCGGAGCAGGCTTGATGGGCCAAACGGCCTAATTGTGCTCCTCTGTCTTAAGGTCTTATGATTTTATAATGAATTCGGGTGAAGCTTTAAAGCAACTCTCCAAATAAGGTAGCGGCAGGGTGAGGCCCAGTTGTGTTTATGTGTGTGTCTGTGAGGTGTTTTTTCTTCCTTAGACTTGTATTTCATATTCAGTCACTAATCAATGGAGCTGCATGTTGTCAGTAACACCTATTCTGCCTTTAGTGTCACTAACCTGTGAGCTCAGACTGGATGTCTGCCCAGGTAGCTTTGTGAATTTTGGTCTTTCCACTAGTCTAAGGAGAGCTTGTCCAACCTTTGTATGATTTCCATCCTGTCATTCTGCAGAGCTGCTTAGCCACTTTTCCCTTAGTTAGTGCTAGGTTCAAGAGTACTACTTTCCCTCATTAGCCTCAATTACTTTGGTAAATGTCCTTTTTTGTGTGCTAAATGCCAGTTCTGATCTCTACCCATCATCTTCAAATAGGCAAGATACCTCAGGCGGGTGCTGAGTAATTTCATGAATTTATCCACCATTCACCCTTACTTTGCTTCCAGCTTCTGTTCTCTTGTTTGGTACTCAGTTATATGTTTCTTTCCTCTCTTTCCCTTATCTACCTAGGCATTCCACGAAGAGTACTCGCGGTTGTTTGATTTGGCCAAGGACAAACCGACACCCCAGAATGATCCTCGACTGCAGCATGTCCTGGTTTACTTTTTCCAGAACAAGGCTTCCAAGCGGGTGATTGAGCGGACGCTCCTGGAGCAGTTTGCAGACAAAAACCTGAGTTATGATGAAAGGTGCTGATCTTTCTGAATAAGAGTTCCAGACCTGAAATGTTAACTGTTCCTCATTCCCACATATGCTGCTTGAACTGCTGAGTGTTTGTAACGTTTTCTGTTTTTATACCAACTAATTGTCCACATACATTGGTGCTGGAAGGGGAGCAGCTTTGCAGGATGAATGATTTCTTTTGACACTTTCTTCAATGTTTATTCAAATACAAAGTAGATTGCATCGCTTTGTACAGTGTTCGTTTAGAGTTGGGACTCCCCAATTCTAGAATGAAGCTTCATCCTCCATTCCAATTATGGTACAAAAACTTCAATATAATCATCACTGTCCGGTATGGAGGGGCCACTGCACTGGATCGGAAAAAGCTGCAGAAAGTTGTAAACTTTGCCAGCTTCATCATGGGCACGAGCCTCCCTAGCATCGAGGGCACTTTCAAAAGGCAATGTCTCAAGTGGCATCCATCATTAAGGATCCCCATCACCCAGGTCATGCCCTCTTCTCATCGCTACCATCAAGAAGGAGGCACAGAAGCCTGAAGACACACTCTGTGTTTCAGGAGCAGCTTTTCCCTTCTGCCATTGGATTTCTGAATGGACAATGAACCCACGAATGCTACCTTTGTATTTTTTATCCCTCACTTTTGCACTACTTATTCAATTTAATTCTTTTTATATATACTGTACTTGTTATTGTAATTTATCGTTTTTATTACTATGTATTGCATCGTGCTGCTGCCGCAAAACAACAAATTTCATGATATATGCCGGTGATATTAAACCCAATTCTGATTCCATTTAGATATATCACAATTCCAGTGTAATGTTGCTTTATCCAATTACTTTACTACTTTAATTTGGGGGCGTCGTTGTAGCATAAACTGATGTTGCCCATTGGGATTTGTGTAAAAACTGACCAGAAATGATAATGTTTGGATTCATGGATCATGGACTGGGACTTTATTCCCTGGAATATTGATTAAGGGTTGATCCAGTAGAGATCTACTAGATCATAAGAGACAAAGGGTGAAAGCACACAGTCTTTTTCCCATGGAGGGGTTGCTGAAAACAAGAGGGCATGATTTAAAAGGGACACTAGGGGCAGCTGCTTAATGGAAAGAAAGGTTTCTATTTGGAATGAGCTGCCAGAAATAGTGGTTGAGGCAGGCACCTTAGCAACATTTAAAAGCCATCCAGATAAGTAGATGGATAGGAGAGGTTGATAGAGGCTAAGAGCAAACACTGGCAGATGGGACTAGCTCAGTGGGCAATGCTATTGGCGTGGATGAGTTGGGCCAAAAGGGGCTGTTCCATGCATAACAGAATTGGACAAGTCAGCCTTTTGTTCCTCTTCAAAAAGCTATCTGGTTAATCTCATTCCTCTACATCTTTCCCACAACCATTAATGTTCTCTAAGCTTTTACCTTTTGAAAGTTACTCTACACTCTTATTAAGTGACATTTGTGTTAAATGCAAACTGTCATGGTTCTTATGTAAAAACATAAATAGGTGTAGATCATACAGCCTCTGGACTTGCTCTGACATTCAGTAAAGTTGTAGTTGATCTAATAGTTCTAGCAGAAAACTTCAGCTCCATCTGGCACGAGCCCCGATGTGACTCCAATCCTATACTAGTGTGTTTGGCTCTTTACCCAGGACTGACATTGCAAGCCACTCAATTACTTTCTCAAGAGCAACTGGGGATGGGCAATAATGGATGTTATGGAACAAATATATGTACATATTCATCAACCCCATTGCAAAATATTAAAGAAAATCCCTTTTTATTCAATTTGTAGGTCCATAAGTATAATGAAAGTGGCACAGACAAAGCTCAAGCTTATTGGACCCTCTGATATGGACATGCAGGAATATAAGGTACGATTATTCTTGTCTAATGTATGACTTTTGTTAACTAGATTTTTAAGCCCTGTAATGTGGTGGGGTAAAATAGCAATTGACAACTAAGTATATTGTTTTTAACCTTTGCTATAAATTCACTTTGTTTTTCCTCTCCTATTTCTGTTTTGGCTTCAGGAAGCCCATTATAAATGTCAAATGCTCCTGCCTTTAACATCTCCATACAATGTATGAATGCCAATTGTATCTGAAATGGCAGCCTTAATGGGTGCAATTTATCTTTTTGTGCACCGCATTTCAATACTAATTCAGTGACGTACTGCCCTTGTTTCCAGGAATGGCACGAGGACTACAGCCTGTTTCGGAAAGTTTCTGTCTACTTCCTGACTGGACTCGAGTGCTACCAAAATGGAAAGTATGTATTGAATGCTTGGAAGCCAGGCTAAAACTCTGACTCAGGAACTTATTTTTGAAAATGCATTGTCCACAGCCTTTGAAAGTTCACAGAAGTTGAGTTTATCACAGTGAGTCCCCATGGGGAAATCTCTCCAAACTAGCCTGGGTCATGAAACCTATTTCAGGACATCATTCTGGAGGCAGATGTGAACGAAATTTTAGACCAAGTTCTTCTTCTGCCCTACTGAAGGTTTTACTGAAAGGAATTTGGAAGTGGGCTAGTTGTTTGAAGTCATTGGTAGAACCTTATTCCTAGATTTAAAAGCCTTAAAGTGCTACTCAACAGGGAAGAGGTATTGGGAAAATAGACTAAATGATCTTGTACTGTCTATGATAGGATTACTTGTTCAAAATAGTGCTTGAGTCCAAATATTTGTACCTTGCAGATGCCGTGAATCCCTCACTTACTTGGTCCATGCATACCACAGCAACCTGAAGCTGTTGAAGAATGGGAAAAATCGAGGAGTTGATGAGGCATTGATTGCATTCTACAGGAGAAAGTGCCTTTTGGTCAGTTGTTGAACATATAGGATTTAATATTTTATTATAAAATAATAAAATATTTTATTTAAAATAAAGTTATTACACAATATTAGAAATAAGTAGGTTAATACTTAAGACTTCTTTACAAGCCTTTGAAGTTACTTATCCAAGAGAGTTAATGATTTTTCTCCTTTGCTCTCAGCTCTCTATCATATCAAATCTTATTTAATTTTAGACTCTTGCAACTTCAACATTTTTCCTGCTGCCATATTGTTATACTGTGCTGTTGATCAGCTTTCTGAATGGGGTTTTGTGCTCCATTTGTATCTCAAGTCTATCCAGGATTTGCTTTTGCAAGAAAGCAGATTGTGCTTATTTATATAGAACATAGAAAATCTACAGCACGTTAGAGGCCCTTCAGCCCACAATGTTGTGCCGACCATGTAACCTACTCTAGAAACTGCCTAGAATTCCCCTACTGCATAGCCCTCTACCTTTCTAAGCTCCATATATCTATCTGAGAGTCTCTTAAAAGACCCTATTGTATCCACCTCCACCACTGTCGTCGGCAATGCATTCCACGCACCCACTACTCTCTGTGTGGAAAAACTTACCTCTGACATCTCCTCTGTTCCTACTTCCAAGCACCTTAAGACTATGCCCCATCGTGTTAGCCATTTCAGTCCTGGGAAAAAGCCTCTGGCTATCTACGTGATCAATGCCTCATCATCTTATACACCCCTATCAAGTCACCTCTCATTCTCAGTTGCTCCAAGGAGAAAAGGCCAAGTTCGCTCAACCTATTCTCATAAGGCATGCTCCCCAATCCAGGCAACCTCCTTGTAAGTCTCCTCTACACTCTCACTATAGTATCCACATCGTTCCTGTAACGAGGTGAACAGAACTGAGCACAGTACTCCAAGTGGGGTCTGACTAAGGTCTTGTATAGCTGTAACATTACCTCACAGCTCTTGAACTCAGTCCCATGGTTGATGAAGGCCAACACACCATGCACCTTCTTAACAACACTGTCAACCTGTACACCAGTTTTGAGTGTCCTATGGACTTGGACCCCAAGATCCCTCAGATCCTCCACACTGCCAAGAGTCTTACCATTAATATTATATTCTGTCTTCAAATTTGACCTACCAGAATGAACCACTTCACACTTACCTGGGTTGAACTACCATCAGCCACTTCTCAGCCCAGTTCTGCATCCTATCGATGTCCTACTGTAAACTCGGACAACCCTCCAGACTATCCACAACACCCACAACTTTTGTGTCATCAGCAAACTTACTAACCCACCCTTCTATTTCTTCATCCAGGTCATTTATAAAAATCACAAAGAGGAGAGGTCCCAGAGCAAATCTCCACAGAACACCACTGGTCACTGACCTCCATGCAGAATACGAACCATCTACAACCACACTTTGCCTTCTGTGGGAATGCCAATTCTGGATCCACAAAGCAAGGTGTCCTTGGATCCCATGCCTCCTTACTTTCTGAAGGAGCATTGCAAGGGGAAGCCTTATCAAATGTCTTACTAAAATCCATATACACTACATCCACTGCTGTACCTTCATCAATGTGTTTAGTCACATCCTCAAATAATTCAATCAGGTTCATAAGGCACGACCTGCCCTTGACAAAGCCATGCTGACTAATCCTAATCAGATTAGGTCTCTCAAAACGCTCATAAATCCTGCCTCTCAGGATCTTCTCCAACAACTTGCCCACCACTGAAGTCAGACTCACTGGTCTATAATTTCCTGGGTTATCTCTACTACCTTTCTTGAACAAGGGAACAGCACTTGCAACCCTACAATCTTCCATAACCTCTCCTGTCCCCATTGATGATGCAAAGATCGTCGCCAGAGGCTCAGTAATCTCCTCCCTCACCTCCCACAGTAGTCTGGGGTACATCTCATCCGGTCCTGTTGACTTATCAAACTTAATGCTTTTCAAAAGCTCCAGCTCCTCTTTCTTAATGTTTATATGCTCAAGCATTTCAGTCCCCTGTAAGTTATCCCCACAATTGCCAAGGTCCTTTTCCCTGGTGAATACTGAAGCAAGATATTCATTAAGTACCTTCGCTACCACCTCTGACTCCACGCACATGTTTCCACGATCGCACCGGATCGGTCCTATTCTCACACGGCTCATCCTCTTGCTCTTCACATACTTGTAGAATGCCTTGGGGTTTTCCTTAATCCTGACCGCCAAGGCCTTCTCATGGCCCCTTCTAGCTCTCCTAATTTCATTCTTAAACTCCTTCCTAGCAACCCTGTAATTTTCTAGTGCTCTATCAGTACCTAGTTTCTTGAACCTTTTGTAAGCTTTTCATTTCTTCTTAACTAGATTTTCCACACAAGATGGTTCCTGTACCCTACCATCCTTCCCCTGCTTCTATGGAACATACCTATGCAGAACACCATGCAAATGTTCCCTGACATTTGCCACATTTCTGCCATGCATTTCCCTGAGAACATCTGCTCCCAAGTTCCTGCCTAATAGCATTATATTTCCCTTTACTCCAATTAAACGCTTTCCTAACTTGTCTGTTCCAATCCCTCTCCAATACTATGGTAAGGGAGATAGAATTGTGATCACTATCTCTAAAATGCTCTCCAACCGAGAGATCAGACACCTGACCAGGTTCATTTCCCAATACCAGATCAAGTACAGCCTCTCCTCTTGTAGGCTTATCAACATATTGCGTCAAGAAACCTTCCTGGACACATCTAACAAACTCCACCCCATGTAAACTCCTCGCACTAAGGAGATGCCACTCAGTATTAGGAAAGTTAAAATCGCCCATCACAACAACCCTATTATTATTGCACCATTCCAGAATTTGCCTCCTTATATGCTCCTCGCTGTCCCTATTACTACTGGGTAGCCTGTAAGTAAGTAAGTAAGTAAGTAAATAAATAAATAAATAAATAAAGAGTTATTGCCCCCTTCCTGTTTCCGATTTCCACACAGACTGCCTCAGTAGATGATTCCTCCATGACTTCCTCCCTTTCTGTGCCGTGACACTATCCCTGATTTAGCAGTGCCACACCGCACCTCCCTCCATCTAAAGAAACATCTAAAGCCTGGCACATTCAGCAGCCATTCCTGCCCGTGACATCCAAGTCTCGGTAATGGCCACAGTGTCATATTGTATTGATCCACGCTCTAAGTTCATCCACCATGTTTATGATACTCCTTGCATTAAAATAGACACATCTCAAACCATCAGGCTGAGTGCATCTTTGCTCTATCATCTGCCTGTCCTTCCACACAAACTCCCGACAAGCTGTCTCTACTTGTATGCTAACCGCCCTATCGTCTGTTTCTTCACTTCGGTTCCCACTCCCCTTCACATCTAGTTGAAATCCTCCCATCATTGTGTCTGTAGTTCTTTTGGTAGAAGAATTCTTTGGGTTCTGTGGGGTTCCTTCTCATTGGCATAGAATGTGGAATTATAAAGTGTTTATTATTTATAATTGTTGAATGTTTTTATGGCATGTTGCATCAACACACTACAGCAAATTCCTAATACATGTAAATGTATATGGTGATTAAAATCGGTCCTTGGTCCTGATAATATTTCAGTGTTGATAGCTATACAAGCAGGAAAAGAATTGCTTGGATTAAGCTACAGGTATCGATAGAGTAGAACAATTCTTACAGTATTTATAAACACAAGCTTTTGCAGATGCAGGAAATCTTGAGTGACACACAAAATGCTGGAGGAATTCAGCAAGTCATGCAGCATCTATGGAGGGGAATAACCAGTCCATGTTTAAGGCTGATGCCCTTCATCAGGACTCAATATTTTACAGTACAGTATTTAAATCCCTCTCAATAACAATATACTAACCTGTACTTCGCTTCTCATTGCAGGAGCTGAACGCATATGCAGCAAACCTGTTTGAAAGTGGCAGTGAGAGCGATGTGGCGGAAGGATTGAGTATAATGAATGATCTGGTCATTCCCTGCATGCACCTGATTGTCACGAATGAGCTCTCTAAAGAAGACCTGGCTGCAGTGGAGATGATGAGAAACCATTGGTGCTCCTACCTTGGTGAAGACATGGATTGTAAGTCTCAGTATCTGCTCCTTGAAAGGAGTTATTTGACTTTCCTTCTCTGTGTCATCTTTTTGAAAACACTTGAATTACCTCTTCCCTTTGTTTGGTTGCCCTCTTGATTTGATCAATGTGTCTGTAGTTCATTTGGTAGAAGAATGCTTTGGATTCAGTGCAGTTCCTTCTTATTAGCATAGAATGCAGAACAATACAGCCCCTTCTGCCCACAATGTCAGCAGTGGACACGATGCCAGAGTAAACTCAATCCATTTTCCTGCTCATGACCCATATTCCTCCATTGCTTGCATATTCATGTGTTCATCCAAAAGCCTCTTAAACACAAGCTTCAAGTTACATTTATTATCAAAGTATGTATGCAGTATACAACTCTGAGATTCATCTTCTCCAGACAGCCATGAAATAAAACCATTGACCCTCCCCCACCCCACGAAATAGCGCAAGCAGCAACAAGAACATCAAACCCCCCCTCCCCACACAAAAACCCCCCAGCAAATTGCACAAACTGCAACCAGAAAGAACAGGCGAAAGCACAATATAAAAATATAAAACTGTAAGTGTCCAATCTGAACTACAGTCCAATCCATAAATTGCAGAACTTTGGTAACATCGTCTAACAGCATTGTGCATGAGAGAGCACTTGAACGCAGAGGCCTTCCCTTGGGAGCAGAGAGTAAGAGTCCGTCACACGCACACATCTTCTCCGAGAGGCTGTTAGTCGGCACTGAACACTTGCCTTCTGCATTCCCCTTGACGCTGTAGTTGGGAGAAATCGCGTCCTGTCTCCAAGCTTCTTCACCTTGAAGTCACTCACCTTCTGGAATCTTCTCAGAGACAGCAAAATGCCAGATCACTCAATTAATCTTCAAACTGTAGATCACTGGTTCTAACAGTACCAGAAACAAGTTTAAAATCAAAGGAAGACATAGAAGAAGTGAAATAAACAAAATCACTATTATGTGTGTTTCCATCACTACCCCTGGCATAAGAGGAAGTAGGAGTGTCATTAGCAAAAGAGACTTTCTCAGGATACGTAATGGACATAGAGCTGTGTGGTGCTACCATTTGAAGGTGAAGATAACCAATTTTTAAAAAAAACTACCTCTGCAAATAGGTGAAATTAAGGATCTTCCTAAACTGATGTTTTCAAATGGCTGCTCAAGAATCAGCATCCATAAGACAAGGGAGCAGAATTGGGCTGTTCAGCCCTTTGAGTCTGTTCCACCATTCCATAACGGCCAATCTTTTCCCCACTTTCAATCCCATTCTTCTTCCTTCTCCCCATAATCTTCGAAGCTCTCCCTAACGTAGAACCTATCAACCTCTGCTTTAAATATATCCAATGACTGGGCCTCCAGAGCTGTCTGTGGCAATGAATTCCACAGATTCACCACCCTCTGGCTGTAGACATGCATTTGTATGTATCTTGCAATTATCCATGCAGGGATTGAGCCCATTTCACTCCTTTTGTATAATTTTAAGTAATGGTTAGCATAGTAATTATAGCTAGCATAGTAATTACTATTAGCATAATCACTGTACCATGGATAAAATGCAAATCAAGCTGCTTCGATAGATCCATGAGATTCTACGGCACCAATGCAAGATGAGTAGAAAGTTTGATGTTCAATCCAATTGATCCATCAACCAGCTCCTCCAAAGTCAAGTTAACTAGATATTCATAATACTTGATGATGAATTCCTGAAGTAATTTATTTGACAGTTTTTTCTGATATTCTGGAAATATATTCCATCTGTGTGGAGTCAATACTCTCAAATGTTGAAACGATAATCTTGGTTAATTTCTATGCTTTTACTTTGTAGCCCATCTGCAGGAGAAACTCACTGAATTCCTCCCGAGGCTTCTGGACTGTTCTGTAGAAGTTCGAATCCTACGAGAGCCGCCAAAGATCCGGCCAAACTCACCCCACGACCTGTGTAATAGGTTTGCAGCAGTAATGGAATCCATTCACAGCACTTCACCTGTCACTGTCAAATAGTCCCTCCATCTGATAAGGCCAAATGCGATTTTCAATTTTTCATCCTTTGAATTATGTGGTCCTTGAGTCCCAAAGCAATTCACAAGCATTGATCCTCTATTTGTTACACCTGGTCAGAGAGAGTGGAGAAATAGCATTAGTTACATGAAATACTGGGCACATTTGTTCTCATGCAACTCTAAATTTTGTATTTGTTGTGCAATAAATACAATTTGTATTTTATTTCCTTGTGTGCTATTGTCATTTCCTGTGTTTGTATAAGTTTCAAAGTTTGTATAAGTTTCAAAAGATTTTGATGGAAGTCAAGGCCAATATTAGCTCCACACAAGCTGCAGCAGGAGGATGAAGTGATCAGGGTCATAGGGTTAGAGCATTCAGGTCCTTGAGTCTGTTTTACTCATTTGAGCAGGTGGATACAGTTACTGAACAACCCATCTCGGGGCTTGAACCACAGGCCTTGCCCGTCAGCGTTGCAGATGTTCACAGATGTACAAAGAAGGTGTCACTTAAGTATTTGATTCACTTTATTTGTTACAAGTACATTGAAACATGCAGTGAAATGTGTTGCTTGCGTCAACGACCAACACAGTCCAAATATATGCTGCGGGCCTCCAAGTCTTGCCAGCATAGCATGCCACAACTTACTAACCCTTATTAATCTGTACATTTTTAGGCTGTGGGAGGAAACAGTAACAGGAGCACCCAGAGGAAACCTGTGTAGTCACAGGGAGGTCATACAAATTGAACCCTGCGTGCTGGTGCTGTAAAGTGTTACACTAGCCATTACGTTACCATGCCGCAGTTAAATTGCTTTTCAGCTCATGCTTTGAAATCTTTCCGTAGAACTTGCACTTAAGTAGAAAATCTATAATGAAAATGTTATTTGACAAGGTCTCTGCTGTGATTGTGGAACATATTCTTTACATGACCTCACTCCTAATCCTGTAACTCCTTCAGTTGCAGAAGCTTCTGGGTTACCCGCACTCCTTTAATTCTGTCCTAATACTCAGGCCAATTGTAATTGCTGAACTTTGCTGATGGTACATGCCAATGTCCAGATTTCTGGAATTTTCCCCCCTATTAAACTGTCCTCTGCCGCTATTTCCACCTTGAAGATATCCCTTATAATCAACCTCCTTGACCAAGCTTACGGTCCTCTAACCTGATGCCATAGAATTGTAAAAGTGCAGAAATTGTCTCTGCCACTGCTCTCTAGGCATCACTGTAAGAAACAACTCCACAAATGATTGACACTTTTTAAATTGGTATATTAAATTACAAGAGACATTGAAAGGTAAATAGACTGTCCAGGGTGGAGATGTCAAAAATAGGAAGGGATAGTTTAAGGTGAGAAGGTGAAGGTTTTGAGGTATTTTTTTTACATAGTGGTATGTGTCTGAAACACTGTCAAGGGAATTGGTGGAAGCAGATAAGATGGCAACATTTAAGAAGCATTTAGGTAGATATATGAAAAGGCAGGACATGAAGGGATTTAGGTCAACTGCAGGCAGATGTGCAGTTTAAGTTGGCATCATAGTTGGCACAGACATTGTGGGTTGAAAGGCCTGTTCCTGTGCTGTACTGTTCAATGAAGTTCTATGATGTGCTAAAGTAATAATTGATCCATGGGTCTATAGTGACTCTGAGCTACATTCCCTGCTCTTTTCCCACAACTGTGCAATCTTCTCTCTTCTAATTGCCTGTCTAATTCCATTTCAAAGACATTGATTTTGTTTCCACCATCCTTGTAGGCAGTGTGCTGAAGATCATTGCTACTCTGTACAACATTTTCCCTATTCCTCTTATCTTTTAAATTGTGTTTCCCCAGTCCATGAACCATCTGCTAATTGCAACAATCTCTCCTTATCTACCCTATTTAATTTGGTCAGTTTTCTGATCTCATGTGACATTGCATCCCATTCTTTGTTCGAAGGAGAAGAATTTTCTTCGGAAATCTTTATATAAATCTTATCCAATCTATTTGGTGGCATTCCCTTAAAGCATGTTTAGGTATTTCATTACATTAACAATGATGCGTGAAGTCGTTATTGCTCGTATCCAACATTTTCACCTACATCCTGATGGACACAAAGCAACTTGGCTTCAACACAGAATTTTAATTATAACAGCATGACCCTGTACTCCACTCTCCCCAATCATTGTAGATAGTTAAGATTCAAGTCATGTAAAACCACATGATTTGTTTATTTACTTGAAATAGTTTGGACAAGTATTTTCACAATGCACATTGTTAATAACCACATTCTCCATTTTGATCTTTTAGCTTTCATGATCTGGTTCCCTGTGTGGGACATTATGATGTTGTTGTATAAGACTTTGGTGAGGCCTAATTTGGTATTGTCTCCAGTTCTGGTCACTTACCTACATGATAATATCAATAAGATTGAAAGAGTGCTGTGAAAATTTACAAGGATGATGCCGAGACTTGACCTGAGTTATAGGAATAGGTTAGGACTTTATTCCCTAGAACGTACGAGATTGAGAGAAGATAAAGGTGTACAGAATTATGAGGGGCATAGATAGGGTAAATGTAAGTATGCTTTTTTCACTGAAGTTAAGTGAAACTAGAAGTAGATAGAAGTCACAGGTTAAGGGTGAAAGGTGAAATGTTTAAGGGGAACATGAGGGGAAACCTCTTTACTCAGGGTGGTGAGAGTGTGGAACCAGCTGCCAGTGGAAGTGGTGGATGTAATTTTGATTTCAACATTTAAGAGCAATCTGGACACATGGATGGGGATGGATATGGAGGGCTGTGGTCAATGGGACTAGGCCGATTAGTAGTTTGGCACATGATGGGCTGAAGGGCCTGTTCCTGTGCTGTACTGCTCTGACTCTATGAAGATTTCAGAATGTGCAGTGTTTGAAGTTTAGTAATGGATATGAAGAGTTTTAACCCAGTGATGACAGACAATGGTAACATTTTAACAGCCTGGAGTTATGGTGTAATGAAGAATTAAGTTGGTGAGTTATTGCAGAACACATCCTATTGATAGTAACTGCCAGGATTGTCCAACATATTAGCCAAGCCAACATGGGTCATGAGTTTAACTGGGACTATAGATCTAACTAAATAGATTTCTAATTAGTAAATTAATGCAAAATAATACATATTAACTTGGCCATATGAGATTGGTACTTCTATTACCAGGTGTACTGTAATAACTGGCTGCATCACAGTCTGGTATTGAAATGCCAATACCCTTAAATGGAAAATTCGACTAAAAGTAATGGATATGGCCCAGTCGATCACGAGTAAAGCCCTCTCCACCATTGAGCACATCTGCATGGAACGCTCGCTGTTGCAGGAAATCAGCATCCATCATCAAGGACCCCCTCTACCCCATACTCTCTTCTCACTGCTGCCATCAGGAAGAAGGTACAGGAGCCTCGGGACTCACATCACCAGATTCAGGAACAGTTATTACCCCTCAATCATCAAGATCTTGAACCAAAAAGGATAACTTCACTTGCCTCATCACTGAATTGTCCCCACAACCTATGGACTCACTTTCAAAGATTCCTCATCTCATGTTCTTGATATTTATTGCTTATTTATTTATTATTATTGTTTTCTTTTGTATTTGCTCTGTTGTCTTTTGCACACTGATTATCTGCCTTGTTGGGTACAACATTGACTCTATTATTGTTAATGGATTTATTGAGTATGCCCACAGTTAATATGGTGACAATTATGTACTTTGATAATAAACTTACTTTGAGCTTTAAAATGAAATTATGTAAAATCTATACAGTTAAGATTACAAACTGACAGCATAACACATTTTCTACTAAAGATTAAACACATGTCTCATTTGGTATTGATACTGCAATGTCCTTGGACTTTTGATACAGAGAATAAATTTCTAGAGTTGAATCCCTAAAGGTTTGAAGTAGATGCTGAGGGGCAGTTGACCCTGCTGAAGATTCATGTGAGTGGATGAGAGGGAGTGGGGCAGGAAGAATAAGCCCAAGATTGAAGTGAAAAATGCCTTCATGTGAAAGTCTATGCAGCTTGGAATTCTGCACTCCAGAGATCTGTAGTGTATATTGCTGAGTTGTGGGTCAGTGGGTTGTGGTAATTGAATCAGGTGGAGTGAGAACAGATTGCTGAAGCAGCATTACCCCTGCTGTAACTCGGGAAGTTAAATGAAAGAGCAATTACAATTAAGCATTGTGTGAAATTTCTAAAACAGGCTGTCACTGCCATTGATTTACCACAAAGGATATGGGCACCTCTAAACTTCATTGTTCATAACAGATCTGGAAAGATGATGTGCAAATAGATATAATCTTGCAACCATGATTGTACTTGTCTGGCTTCATTCTCTAAGTGTTAAATTATAATTTATACTGAAAGAGAGAGATAAGACCATAAGACATATAAGGCCGTAAGATATCGGAGCAGAAGTAGGCCATTCATCCCATCATGTCTGCTCCGCCATTCAATCATGGGCTGATCCAATTCTTCCAATCATCCCCACTATGGAGTACAAGAAATGCAAGAGATGCTCAAGAAAGAAATCAGGATGGTTAAAATAAGGGATGATGTTGTTCTAGCAAACAAGGTGAAGGGGAATCCAAAGGGCTTCTACCAATATGTTAAGAGCAAAAGAATTGCAAGCGACAAAATTGGTCCTCTGGAAGGCCAGAATGATAATCCAGGTGTGGAGTCAAAACGGATGGGAGAGATCTTAAATGCATCCTTTGCGTCTCTAATTACCTGGGAGATGGACACAGAGTCTATAGAAGTGAGGCAAAATGGTATCAACTTCATGGACCCTGTACAGATTACAGAGGAGGAGGTGTTTACTACCCTGAGGCTCATTGGGTGGATAAATCCCCAGAGCCTACCAAAGTGTTCCCTTGGACTCTACAAGAGGCAAGTGCAGAAATTGCTGGAGCCCTAGCAGAGATATTTAAAACATCCTTAGCAAGAGGAGAAGTACCAAAAGATTGGAGTATAGTCAATGTTGTTCCACTGTTTAAAAAAAGTTCTAAACAAAATTTAGGAAATTATAGGCTTGTGAGTCTGGCATCACTTGTGGGAAAGTTATTGGAAGGTATTCTGAGGGTCTGGATATATAAGTATTTTGGACAGACATGCATGGACTGATTAAGGATAGTTAGCTTGGCTTTGTGCATGGTAGGTGATGTCTAACCAATCTTATAGAGTTTTTCTTGGAAAGTCCCACATGGGAGGCTGGTCAAGAAGGTTCAGTCACTTGGTATTCAAGAAAATTGGATTAGACATTGGCTTCACGGGAGAAGCCAGCAGCCGGTTGTAGAGGGCTGCCTCTCTGACTGGAGTCTGGTGACTTGTGGTGCGCCGCGAGGATCAGTGCTGGGTCTTTTGTTATCAATGATCTGGATGATGATGTGGTTAACTGGATCAGCATATTTGTGGGTGACACCAAGACAGTGGACAGTGAGGAAGGTTATCATGGCTTACAGAGTGATCTGCATCAGCTGGAAAAATGGGCTAAAAATGGCAGATGGAATTTAATACAGACAAATGCGTGGTGTTGCACCTTAGGAGGACCAAACCAGGGTAGGTCTTACACAGTGAACACTAGGGCACTGTGAAGTGCGGTAGAACAAAAGGATCTGGGAATTCAGGTCCATAACTCATTGAAATTGTCACAGGTAGATAGGGTTGAAAAGAAAGTTCTTTGCATATTGGCCTTCATAGATCAAAGTATTGAGTACAGGAGATGGGATGTTACGTTGAACTTGTATAAGACATTGGTGAGGCCTAATTTGGAGAACTGTGTGCATTTTTGGTCACCTACCTACAGGAAAAATGTAAATAAGGTTGAAAGAGTACAAAGAAAAGTTACAAGGATGTTGCCAGGTCTGGAGGACCTGACTTATAAGTAAAGATTCAATAGGCTAGAACTTGATACCCTAAAATGTAGAAGATTGAGGAGAGATTTATAAAAATATACAAAATTATGAGGGGTATAGATAGGGTAAGTGCAAGCAGGGTTTTTCACTGAGTTTGGGTGGAATTACAACTAAAGGTCGCGGGTTAAGGAAAAATGAGGGGAAACTTCTTCACTCAGAGGGTGGTGAGAGTGTGGAATGAGCTGCCAGTATAAGTGGTGCCTACAAGCTCCATTTCAACATTTAAGAGAAGTTTGGATAGGCACTTGCTTAGTAGTGGTATGGAGGGCTATGGTCAGTTTAAATGGTTTTCGGCACAGACTAGATGGGCTGAATGACCTATTTCTGTGCTGTACTTCTCTATGACCATCCATGAGTTTGAATGAGGAAAGCGGTGGCTTCCTCCTCCTTACCCAAATGAAGAGCTGTGCATTTTCAGGTATTCACAGTTAGGGGTGAGGTTGGGGGTTAGGCCCAGGGATGGGTCAAAATAGACTCCAGGTTGGAACAGTCAACAGTCAAAAGCCAGCAATCCCTGAGGATGGATGTCAGATTGACAAGTGCTGTGGACAAAGCTCACTGCCCAGGCACGAGGGACTGTGACCCCTTAATTTGGCGAGTCTGGATTTTGAGGCCTGGGTTTTGGTGTCCAGGCATCAGTGAGTCCTGGGGTCAATACCAAATATCAAAGGTCAAAGACCGAAGTCAACAAGTCCAGAAGGCAAGCCCTGATGGCCAAAACCCTGGGTCTGTGAGTCTACTGGGGAAGTCAGAAGCAATATCTGTGAGTCCACTGAAGGCTGAATGCTCTGAGGAGGCCTGAATATGTGTGTGTGTGAGGGGCAGCTGGGAGGAAAGGGGCTTGTTTTGCTGCTGTTATTCTGTTGTTGTTGTTGTTGTTGTTGTGGTTCTGCTGAGAATTGTGGGCATAGTAAGTTGCTGCCGGAATGTGTGGCGATATTTGCGGTCTGCCCCCAGCATATCCTTAGGTTGTGTTGGTTTTTAATACAAACAACATTTTTCAATGTGTTTTTCTGTACATGTGATAAACGTAGGAAGCTGAATCTGAATTCTCCAGCAGAGGGCATTGCAAGCCCACAGCTACAGAGAGGTCTGAAGAATAAATCACAACCTTGAGATCATCCCATAGTGGAATTTTGTAGCTGTTGTGAAAACAGTTCCAAATGTAAAATTCAACTCACTTGATTTCCAATGACCATGTTATCAAAATTGTTTTAAAATCCCTTTAATTCAGTTTCTCTGTTAAGAATTAATTAATCAGCTGATGGTATTTGCAAGGAATTGAACAGATTTGTATATTTTTTCAGTTTAATTCCTTTTCAAGAGGCCTATTGAAAGGTCACCTGCCTAAAAAATAACAAATGTTGACTGACAAAGTAGATGCTGAAGTGCAGATTACACAGATTGAAGAGGTGTGTGTGTGTGTGGAGAGGGAAGACTGGGAGAAACAGAGAACATAAAGCCTCTGCATGAAAACTGTCTTTACTCAAAAGTCTATGCAGCTTGGAATTCTGTTCTCCAGAGATGTGTGGGTGAAGGCTCATGGAATGTATTCCCAATGGTTTGTGGTAATTGAATCATGTGGTGTGAGAACAGAGTGGTAAAGCTGTAATGCAGAAAGTTAAATGATAGCGTGATTACCATAAGCATCTTGGGGAATTTTGGACGCAGGGTCACAAGCTTTAACTACAACCAGTTGAAAAAGTAAAACTAACTATAACCACATAGATTATGATTGCCTGCAAACTTCATCATTCATAGCAGATCTAGAGAAATGACATGCAAAAGGACAAGGATTCTTGCAACTACAGTTACAATTGTCTGTCTTCATTCTCGAAGTGTTAAATTCTAACTTTTACTGTAAGAGAGAGATGTGAGGCACCAGAGGTGGAACACCAGCCATGACTTTGGATGACTACAGGGATTCTTCAATTTTTTTTGTCTTTATGAAGAAGTGGATCTATAACTCATTACTTGCTGCAAAATGAACAATAGATCTACTGGAACTCCATCCATGGTACTTGAGTCAAATAGTTTGGTGGTGCTGCACAGTAATGTCCCCTAGGAGCCTGACATGTTGTTCATCAAAACACTGAGGTTTTCAGTGAAATTAAACTTTCAGACCTTATTGGTTGCAAGCTTGAGTGCAGAGAGAATGAGAGGCACGCAGGCACAGCTGCCTCGGGTTCAATCCTGAACTTTGAGCGCTGTCTGTGTGGGGTTTGCACCTTCTCCCTGTGACTGCACGGGTTTCCTCTGGGTGCTCAGTTTTCCACCCACATCCATGCAGGCTGGTATGTTTTACTTGCCCACTGTAAATCGTACACATTAAAGGTGATTTACAGTGGGGATTAGTGTAAATGGGTGGTAAAGATAAAGATTAAAAATGAGCTTATTCGTCACATGTACATGGAAACATACATTGAAATGTATTGCTTGTATCAAATCAAATCAGTGGGCATGTGCTGGGGGCAGCCCACAAGCATTGCCACGCTTGCAGTGCCAACATAGCATGCCCACAACTTACTAACCCCTAACCCATACGCCTTTGGAATATGGGCTGAAAACAGAGCGCCCGGAGGAAGCACACACAGTCGTGGAGAGACAGCATCAGGAATCGAACCTCGATCGGTGATGGGTAGCGCCAGTATGTTGTAGGGCCTTTTTCCATGGCTCCATGGTCTTTGAATTTATTTTAAAATTATGGCATTGATTTATACTTACTATTGATTTTCACATCACTTCATGGTGAGATCTGTCTTTACTTGTTGGCCATGAACATGCAGGGATTAATTGGACTCAACGCAGCAAGACCAGAATTTCAATCATCTCGTATATTGCCTGGGAACCAGTTACCCTGAATCAGACTGCTGAATCAGTCTAAATTCTTCTTGTGGGATAAGATCAATTGACCTAATTGTCCTTGAATAGAAAATGTTGAACACTTTCTTAAACTGCTATAGTCCAAATTCATAGTTCAAGTTTAATTGTTATTCAACCATACATGAAAACAGCCAAATGAAACCGTGTTCCTCCAGGGCCAAGGTGCAAAACACAATGCCAACAGCACAGCATATAGCACATATAGCCAAAACAACATAGGTTATATTATATGTTTTGTGACTACGTCCCTGAATGGCTTGTAGACTGATGCTGTATGGAACGTTGTCTGGGTCTGGCTTGTCTTCCACCGAGAAAACCCTGGAGGGCAGCACCCTTGGAAGGGACCAGTCCCTACCCAACCCAGTATGGACTCCACAGAAGACTCTGCTCTCTCCCACACCTTTTTCTCAGTCTAGGTAAAGATAGATTGGGACCCAGCTGATTGCTAGAGATGGGATTCCCATGTTCCTAATGTCCTGTTTTTTTTGGTTAGTGGAAGTAATGGGAAATGCTGTTCAATAAGCCTGGCTACATTGCATCTGGAAGATGGAACAGATTACAGCCATAAAGCACCACAGAAGCAGTGTTGAATGTTCAGTGTGCTGAATGTGGTCTATAACAAACAAACACCTTTGTCATAGATGGGGGTGATCTGTTGAAGTATAGCTGGAACTGCAATATGCCTTTGAGGTATGAGGAGATGAGTTGATCACACCAAAATACCCAGACCGATTGTAACCTCAGTATTTATTTCATGTTTGTGGTGAAAGGTGACCTCCAGGTCTCTGGTGACTGGTCTACAGCACATTGATGCTCTCTGATTGGTGATTGGCATTGATTGACAGTTGTGTGACCTGATTGTCAATGCGGAACCAGAAAGGAAGGTGGTAGGTCACCAGGCCAAATAGTTACTTGGGGGGAAAATTTGAGTAGTAAATGCAATGCCAAAAAAAGGTGAAACACAATAATGAACAAATATTCGAATTGTGGTGTAACAAACAATCTGCTGGAGGAATTCAGTGGGCCGAGCAGCATCTGTCATGGAAGAGAATTCATGATGCTTTTGGTTGAAACCCTGCACCAGAACACATAGTTTTAGTTATAGTTATCATAGCGTTAGCTAGTTTTAAGAAATTGGTGTTGACCAGAACAGAAGGGAAATCTTAACAAACTTCTCTCCTTCCCAGTTCTGAATAAGGCTCTTTGATCTGAAACATTAATTCCATTTCTCTTCCTACAGATGTAGCCTGATCTGTATTTCCATTATTTTTGGTTTTTTATTATGTTGTAGTGAAATGTTGTGTCAGTTTGTGATTACCTTGTCATTGATTGAGCTGAAATCAGTGTAGGAGCTTTAACAGAAATGTATTGACATATTTAGAGTACAACTCTGCTTTAGTGCCAATGAAACATCATTAGAAATAGTTGATGGGATTATGCTAAATATTCTGACTGTTTGCATCGCTGTCTGGTATGGAGGCGCCAATGCACAGGTTTGGAAAAAGCTGTGGATGGTTGTGACCACAGATGGCTCTATCATGGACACTTGCCTTCCCTCCATTGAGGACATCTTCAAAAGGCTATGCATGGTTTAAGAAAGTAGCATCCATCACTGAAGACCCACACAATTCAGGCCATACCCTCTTCTCTTTACAGGCTAAGTACCTCTTACCTGAAATTCCAAAATCCAAATACCTCCAAAATCAGATTTTTTTTTGAGCATCACAAATGGAAAATTCCACGAGGCACTGGGAAGGTTCCTAGTGACGTGTAGGTCTCTACATGACCCAGACGGTTCTGAGAAATTATCTCACAAATGTATTGAACAGGAGTTAACGAAAAATAGAAAAAAAACTGCATAAAGTGAAAAATAGAGATCTTGATCGTGTATTGAAAAAGTGGAGTTATCAGCATCAGAATGAATATATGCCGCTTAACGGTATGCTGATCATGAAACAAGCAAAGATCTATCACGACGGCGTAGGACGGAGCACCTACACACGGATTTGTAGGTGTACATATTTTGTGTGTACACCTACGCTCCGTCCGCCACAACAGACAGGATCTCCCGGTTGCCACTCACTTCAACTCTCCTTCACATTCCCATTCGGATATGTCCATACATGGCCTCCTCTACTGCCATGATGAGGCCAAACTCAGGTTGAAGGAACAACATCTCATTTTCCGTCTGGGTAGTCTCCAGCCCCTTGGTATGAACATTAAATTCTCCAACTTCCGGTAATTCCCTCCCTCTCCCTTCCACCATCCCACTTTCACTCTGTCTCTTCTTCTTGCTGCTTATCACCTCTCTCATGACTCTGCCTCCTTCTACTACCAATAGTGCTTTCCCCTTACATTCCTTCTTCACCTCTCCTGCCTATCCCCTCCTTGCTTCCCCTCCCCCACCCCTTGATCTTTCCTCTGATTGGTTTTCCACCCTCTCCCCACCTTCTTTATAGGGCTCCTGCCCCCTCCTTCCTTAGTCTTGACGAAGAGTCTTGACCCGAAACGTTGACTGCTCCTTTCAACGGATGCTGCCCGACCTGCTGAGTTCATCCAGCTTGTTTGTACGTCTTGATTTGACCACAGCATCTGCAGTGTACTTTGTGTTTAGCATTTTGTGTGTGTTGCTTGAATATTGTGCTGAGCAGCCCACAAATATTGTCATGCTTCCAGCATCAGCATAGCATGCCCAGAACTTCCAGCCCATATGTCTTTGGACTGTGGGAGGAAACCTACGGAGTCACAGGAAGAACATAAGAACTCCTTAGACAAATTGAACCTTGTTCTTACAACTAGTGCTGTAAAGTGTTACACTAACCACTACATATACATAGAAACAAGGACAGTAGAGCTGAACATAATATCAATTCCTTCTGCCTGTATGTTCCTCCACTTTGCATTTTCATGCGCCTATCTATCTAACAGGTTCTCCAAACCCACTGTTTCCACTGTCCTCCTTGCAGCACCCACCACTCTCTGAGTGAAAAAAATCTTACCTCACGACTTTAAACATTTCCCCTCTCACCTTAAATCTATTCCCTTGAGTATTTATGATTTCTATCCTGGCAGAAAGATTCTGACTATCTGACTATCTATGCATATCACAATATATGCATTTCATAATTTTATAAATCTTTGACAGAACTCCTCTCAGTCTCTGGTGTACCAGAAAAGAAAATCAGTTAGTTTGTCCAATCTCTCCCTATAGCTCATGACCCCCTAATCCAGGCAGCATCTTCATAGACCTCTTCTGGACCCTCTCCAAAGCCTCCGCAATTTCTCATGTAATAGGATGACCAGCACTGCACGTGATGCCTGACTGAAGTTTTATACACTTGCAAAATGACTTCTGGGCTGTTAAACTCAATACCCTAATTGATGAAGGTAAGCATGCTGTATGCTTTCATTATCACTCTGTCTACTTGTGTTGTTACTTGCAGGGAGAATCCCAGAGGGAAGTACAGGAAGGGTATATTCAGACCCACAACTTTCTTGTAAATCTTCTTTGATATATCGTCTACAGCAGCAAGATATTGTACATCCTATAGTTTTATATTCTCCCACTTCAACATCTTGTGGGTATGATCTAGTTAAAAAGGTATTGATCTTGTAACTCAATATTATCAACATGTATTTAATTAAATGTTATTAACTTCCCCAATGTGACATAATCAGTGCTATAATATGCATATTGAATCAAAAGTGAACATCACATGGAGCGTGTAATGAAAATCATTTGCACAGATTCCTATTCCTACACATCCTGTGAATGAATCATCTGTAACACATGAGGAATTTGAAAGTAATTCTTAACACTGACGTATGTATTTATCAACAATTAGCAGTCCACGTTTTTGCATGGATGCTTCCAGGTGTCTGGGCTTAATGAACAATCTGCTGCCTTACCTCGTTCTAGTTCATGTCATTATGAGACTGAACCCTTGTGCTTGTTAGCCCATGATGTCTAACAAAGTGTTTTAGTGCTTTTGTTGATCAAGTGAATGTGTAGAGAGCACTGCCCAAGACCCTCATTACTAGAGCAGCTGTTTAACTTTCTGCAACAATTTTTCTCGATGGCACCGGTGATTATGTGAGTAACAGACTCTGCTTTACTAATTCCCACTTTGCCCCACAATTGAACTACAGAATAGTTAGAGAACTGAGACATAGGTTAACTACAGTGACTCCATCTGGGCGTCTTTCTGACGCAGCCGAAGAAAGTGTGAATAACTTCACTGACTGAATTGATTCTATGACCCCCAGACTCTTTTACCAAGGGCTCTTTTATAACTCATGTTCTCAAAGTGTTTTTTTTTGCAGTTTGACTTGTTTTGTACAGAGGTTGTTTATCTTTTTGTGTAGCTTTTCATAGATTTCTATACATTTATTTTTCCAGTAAATGCAATATATGGTAACATATATGTACTTTGGTAATTTTTTATATATTAGTGCAGATTATGCCCTTCTGATCTTTCAAACTGCACCACCCAGCAACCCCCAATTTAACCCTAACCTAATCACAGGACAATTTGCAATGACCAATTAACCAGAGCACCCAGAGGAAACTCACGCAATCACAGGGAGAGCATACAAACTCCTTGCAGGCAGCAGTGGGAATTGAACCCTGGTCCCTGGTACTGTAAAGCATTGTGCTAACCCCTATGCTACCATGCAGCCTTTGACCTTTGACCATTCACTATCTTCTGTCATTGCTGATGGTCATTTGGACTTCACTATCTTCTAATGACACCAGCAAATCAGATGATTACTCCTAGACCTGTAGTAAAGTGTGGCATCAAGAAAGTTACTAAGATGGTTAGAGCATTGGCTGATTGGTAGGAGGCAGTGAGTGGATCCTTGTCTGGTTGACTGCCAGTGACTAGTGGTTTTCCACAGGGGTTGGTGTTGGGACCATTTTTTTTTATGCTGTATATAAATTATTTAGATGATGGAATAGATGGCTTTGTTGCCAAGTTTGCAGGTAATACGAAGATTGGTGGAGGGGCAGGTAGTATTGAGGAAACAGGTAGGATGCAGAAGGACTTAGACAGATTAGGAGAATGGCCAAGAAAGTGGCAAATGAAATATAATGTTGGAAAATGCATTGTCATGCATTTTAGTAGTAGAAATAAATGTGTGGACTATTTTCTAAACAGAGAGAAAATCCAAAAATCTGAGATCCAAAGGGACTTGGCAGTCCTTGTGCAGAACACCCTGAAGGTTAATTTGCAGGTTGAGTCAGTGGTGAGGAAGGCAAATGCAATGTTAGCATTCATTTCAAGAGGTCTAGAATACAAGAGCAGGGATGTGATGCTGAGGCTTTATAAGGCACTGGTGAGGTCTTGCCTTGAGTATTGTGAACAGTTTTGGGCTCCTCATCTTAGAAGAGATGTGCTGGTATTGGAGAGGGTTCAGAGGAGGTTCACAAGGATGATTCCAGGAATGAAAGGGTTATCATATGAGGAATGTTTGATGGCTCTGGGTCTGTACTCACTGGAATTTAGAAGGATGAGGGGGGATCTCATTGAAACCTTTCGAATTTTGTAAGGCCTAGACAGAGTAGATGTGGAAAGGATGTTTCCCATGGTGGGGGAGTCTAGGACAAGAGGGCACAGCCTCAGGATAGAAGGGTGTATGGAGGCAGCTAGGGAGGCCAGGTTGTCAGGTGTATTTAAGGCAGACATTTATAGGTTCTTGATTAGACATGGCATCAAAGGTTATGGGGAGAACTGGGGTTGAGTAGGAGAAAAAAAAGTAACAGCCATGATTAAATGATGGAGCAGACTTGATGGGCCAAATGGCCTAATTCTGCTCCTATGTCTTATGATCTTATAGTCTTGATTTACCCAAGGCTACAGCTTGGCCTCAGTATGTTTCTTTGACTTAAGGGCAGTTGGGTAAGTTGGGCTGAAAGAGGAAGCATTTTCCATTTTATTTTGCACATGTCCTGATATCAGACCTGACAGTTCCCTCCAACACATCCTTAGAGAAATAAGCAGAATTTCCACTCTGTTACTCCCAGTCAGTTTAGCAGTACTGGTTGAGAATCACCTGCACATCACTTCACCTGATCATTTAGTAACTTTGCCCATCATCTATTAGCAATATCTAACCAACAATTAATATACAAGTTGGTACATAACATCATTTAAGTGTTTATCAAAATTAAAATATATCAAGAATCACCTAGCTAGAAACCTGCTTTATTAGCTATGAATGATCTGAATTTACTTTGCTCTGTAGGTCAGAAGATCCTGGGTCCCTGGACTCAAGTCTCTGTCCAGGGAATTGAATGCATTAGTGGAGAAGCATTTTGCTATCAGAGATGCCATCACGACATTTTAGAAACATCTTCTTCCCCTCTGCCATTGGTCCATACTATTCCTCTTTTGCAATATTTATTTATTTTTCTTGAAACTTAACAATTTTTTTTATGTTTGCAGTGTTCTTCTGCCACAAAACAGTAAATTTCATGGTATATGGCAGTGATAATAAACCCCATTGTGATTTTGATTCTGATTCATTCTGGTCAAGCAGAGAATGCCTGCTTGCAGTTCTACTGGTTAACCACCAGGGGTCAGGGTAGTTGTACAGAGCTGAGTTAACAGGAGCTGGTATTGAGATTGGATTTGGTTGAAAGGATTATTAAATATTGGTTCATTTGTTAAGCTAGAGACTATGGCAGAGGTATAATTTGCTGTAGGTGTCTGCTACATCATTCTATCCAATCTTATTTATTGCAGATTCCTTGTCAGTGGAGTATCAGATATTCTTAGATTTTTGAGGCACTTGACTGAGAATTTGACTCAACAGGAAAATAAATGGTGGATACTGGGAGGATATTTCCCCAAGTGAGGGGTTATATAGAACTAGGGAGAATGGTTTCAAAATTGGAAGCTGTCCATTTAAGACAGAAATGAAGATAAATTTCATCTCTCAGGGAGTCATGACTTCTTCCAGTTCTCTGCCCCAGAGAGCTGTGGAGCTGCAAGCACTCCAGCTAGACCTCGGATGCCTGTATATGCATGAACGTGGCCTGGAGTCAGAGGTGATTAACATTCATTTTGGGTGTCTGGAGTGTGGGTGTGAAGAAGAAGGTGTTTGAAAACTATATGTAATTCAAAGGAAGCACTGTAGATACATTGTAATTATACATTTGTCCTGCTGTAACCTTTGATCTTTAGCACATAAAAATGTCATGTAATATTGGGTTGAGGAGGCCTCTTCTTCCAAGGGTGTCTCAATACAATACCTGTTGCTAATTTTTGTTGAATTTTCTTCAGTGTCTCTCTGGTGACTTTGTTCACAATTACAACAGAGCCGTTGATTACATTCAGGGTGGAGACAGATAGATATTTGAATTATGAGGGAACCAAGGGTAGAGTGAAGGAAAGTGAAATTGAGGCGAGAATTGAATCAGTCATGGTTTTATTGAAGGATGCAACAGGTCCGAGTAGCTAATTAATAAATTCCTGTTCCTGTTTCATTCACTTATTTTTCCCAAAAACACAAAACATAGAACACAAATACATTTACTCCATGTATTAAGTCAAGACTGCTAACCACCAGCTTTTTGAGGGTGACTATGAATGGGCATTAAACACTGGCCTTGACAATGATGTCCTTGTATGATTTTAAATAAATTCTTAATTTTTTTATAGTCCATGGGATTGCCAGAGTCCAAATCTGCTGCAGAATGTTAAAAAGACTAAAGGTAGAAGATAAATTTCAACTCCTCTCCAGAGAAAGTGACTCTAATAAAATACTGATTGCTTGGCAAAGCTCACTGAAGCCCTGCCGTTTATTGAACCTGTCATGTTAGCCCGAGAAATACTAATGACTGTTTGAAACTGAATCAATCTTCCAGTACATTAGGTAAGCATAATTGTCTAGACACTGAAACCAACCAGGATTCTTCACCTGTATATCCTGCCCAACATGTGCCTCTGTGCCTCCTGTGGCCAAGCATCCATCAGCCACATTTTTTCTCATGAAGACATTTAATGCAGGTTTTTGAAACATTATTGTAAACTTTTGCTTTTATGAAACCAAGCTGGGCTCAAATTGACTGTCACATTTCCTCCATTACTACAGTAATAATATTTGAAAACATTCTCATTGGATTCAAGTTAGTTATGACATCAAGAACCCAAGCAGAATGTTAGATAAATTAAATGCTTCCTTTTTCATATTTCAGAACTGTTGTACATCAGCATTGCTGTACTCAATGCTGGATATCCAAGAATGTGTATTAGACACTAACAATCTACATAGTTTATCTCAAAACTCTAATAGTATTCTCTCACAATCTCCCTCCATTTTATATCAAACCATTATGCCCAGATTGACACATTCTGGTTCCCAGAACTAAATCCAACATGCCTCATCCTTTATAGGGTTAAAAACACATTAATCAAGATGTTCTTAAATACATTTTGAGAGTCAGCATTAAAATTTAGTGCTCACTGATGATTAATGATTATCTGATCATTTGAACGTTGCTACTTATCCGATAACTCCATCCCCAGACCACAACAAGTTTGGTCACTTTGGTGAGGCTACTGATGATCTGGTAACATCCATTGAAGTGGACAATAAAATTGCCAGCCCTGGATGGTCAAGACTTCATCACAGGTCCACTTACACTCACTGGCCACTTTATTATTACCTCCTGTACCTAATAAAGTGGTCATTGAGTGTATGTTCATGGCCTTCTGCTGCTGTAGCCCATCCATTTCAAGGTTCGACATGTTGTGCATTCAGAGATGCTCTTCTGCACACCACTGTTGTAACGTGTGGTTATTTGAGTTACTGTCACCTTCCTGTCAGCTTGAACCAGTCTGGCCATTCTCCTCCGACCTCTCTCATTAACAAGGTGTTTTCACCCACAGAACTACTGCTCACTGGATTTTTCTGTTTTTCACACCATTGTCTGTAAACTCTGGAGACTGTTGTGTGTGACAATCCCAGGAGATCAGCAGTTTCTGAGATACTCAAACCACCCTGTCTGTCTGACATCAACAATCATTCCATAGTCAAAGTCACTCACATCACATTTCTTTCTCATTCTGATGTTTGATCTGAACAACAACTGAACCTCTTGACCATGTCTGCATGATTTTATGTATTGAGTTTCTACCACATGATTGGCTGATTAGATATTTGTATTAATGAACAGGTGTACCAAATAAAGTGGCCACTGAATGTTTCACTCCCCTCTCATTCTGCCACTATTAGTCTCCCAGAACATCCATACCCACACGGTCTCTCCTCTCAGGTCCATTAGAAAGTGAGAAACTTACTGGCTGGATGGCTTGAACCTGCCATTCTAGCCACAGTTTCTTTTGTAGCAATAGGAAAGATATTCCACAAAGCGGACAACAAGCACTGTTAGCCATTGCATGATACATCGTTTCTCCAGGGATTTGCTTTCTGCAAGTACACAGGAAATTGATTCATTTGCCGAACTGAGAGTTCAGCATCCCAAGAGAGAAGGGACATAGTGCATTGGCAGAGAAGATAGTGAATATTATGAGAAAGACAGTTTAAATTCAGTTTGAAGCCAAAGTATAAATAAAAGAACAAAATGGGTCAGGTGTTAAGATTTTCTTGAAGAATTTCCTAATTACCTGCATTGTTTTTACAGGGGTCTGCAGAAATCTTGTATTATAACCAGGAATTCTTTGGAGCTTGAAAATAAGATATGACAACCGAGAGAGACAATAGACAATAGGTGTAGAAGTAGACCATTTGGCCCTTCGAGCCCGCACCGCCGTTCTGAGATTTTGGCTGATCATCTACTATCAATACCTGGTCACTGCCTTGTTCCCATATCCCTCGATTCCCCTATCCATAAGATACCTATCCAGCTCCTTCTTGAAAGCATCCAGAGAATTGGCCTCCACTACCTTCTGAGGCAGTGCATTCCAGACCCTCACAACTCTCTGGGAGAAGAAGTTTTTCCTTAACTCTGTCCTAAATGACCTACCCCTTATTCTCAAACCATGCCCTCTGGTACTGGACTCTCCCAGCATCTGGAACATATTTCCTGCCTCTATCTTGTCCAATCCCTTAATAATCTTATATGTTGCAATCAGATCCCCTCTCAATCTCCTTAATTCCAGCATGTACAAGCCCAGTCTCTCTAACCTCTCTGTGTAAGACAGTCCGGACATCCCAGGAATTAACCTCGTGAATCTACGCTGCATTACCTCTACAGCCAGGATGTCTTTCCTTAACCCTGGAGACCAAAACTGTACACAATACTCCAGGTGTGGTCTCACCAGGGCTCTGTGCAAATGCAAGAGGAATTCCTTGCTCTTGTACTCAATTCCCTTTGTAATAAAGGCCAACATTCCATTAGCCTTCTTCACTGCCTGCTGCACTTGCTCATTCACCTTCAGTGACTGATGAACAAGGACTCCTGGATCTCTTTGTATTTCTCCCTTACCTAACTCAACACTGTTCAGATAATAATCTGCCTTCCTGTTCTTACTCCCAAAGTAGATAACCTCACACTTATTCACATTAAACGTCATCTGCCAAGTATCTGCCCACTCACTCAGCCTATCCAAGTCACCCTGAATTCTCCTAACATCCTCATCACATGTCACACTGCCACCCAGCTTAGTATCAGCAGCAAATTTGCTGATGTTATTCTCAATGCCTTCATCTAAATCGTTGACGTAAATCATAAACAGCTGTGGTCCCAATACCGAGCCCTGTGGCACCCCACTAGTCACCACCTGCCATTCTGAGAAACACCCATTCACCGCTACCCTTTGCTTTCTATCTGCCAACCAGTTTCCTATCCATGTCAATGTCTTCCCCCCACAATGCCATGAGCTCCGATTTTACCCACCAATCTCCTATGTGGGACCTTATCAAATGCCTTCTGAAAATCAAGATACACTACATCCACTGGATCTCCCTTGTCAAACTTCCTGGTTACATCCTCGAAAAACTCCAATAGATTAGTCAAGCATGATTTACCCTTGGTAAATCCATGCTGGCTCAGCCCAATCCTATCACTGCTATCTAGATATGCCACGATTTCATCTTTAATAATGGACTCTAGCATCTTCCCCACTACCAATGTTAGACTGACAGGATGATAGTTCTCTGTTTTCTCCCTCCCTCCTTTCTTAAAAAGTGGGATAACATTAGCCATTCTTCAATCCTCAGGAACTGATCCTGAATCTAAGGAACATTGGAAAAATGCTTACCAATGCATCCACAATTTCCAGAGCCACCTCCTTTAGTGCCCTAGGATGCAGACCATCTGGACCTGGGGATTTGTCGGCCTTCAGTTCCATCAGTCTACTCATCACCGTTTCCTTCCTAATGTCAATCTGTTTCATTTCCTCTGTTACCCTATGTCCTTGGCCCATCCATACATCTGGGAGATTGCTTGTGTCTTCCCTAGTGAAGACAGATCTAAAGTACTTGTTAAATTCTTCTGCCATTTCTCTGTTTCCCATAACAATTTCACCCAATTCATTCTTCAAGGGCCCAACATTGTTCTTAACAATCTTCTTTCTCTTCGCATACCTAAAAAAAGCTTTTGCTATCCTCCTTTATAATCCTGGCTAGCTTGTGTTCGTAACTCATTTTTTCTCCCCATATTGCCTTTTTAGTTAAGTTCTGTTGTTCCTTAAAAATTTTCTAATCATCTGTCCTCCCACTCACCTTAGCTCTGTCATACTTCTTTTTTTTAATGCTATGCAATCTCTGACTTCCTTTGTCAACCACTGTGGCCCCTTTCCCCCCTTTGAATCTTTCCTTCTCCGGGGGATGAACTGATTTTGCACCTTGTGCATTATTCCCAAGAATACCTGCCATTGCTGTTCCACTGTCTTTTCTGCTAGGAAATCTGTCCATTTAACTTTGGCCAGCTCCTCCCTCTTGGCTCCATAGTCTCCTTTGTTCAACTGCAACACTGACACCTCCGATCTGCCCTTATCCTTCTCAAATTGCAGATAAAAACTTATCATATTATGGTCACTACCTCCTAATGGCTCCTTTACTTCAAGATCACATAAAATCTTGTTCATTACACAGGATCTACACAGAAAGACACACACAAGATTACAAATATTGGAATCTGGAACACACAAAGAAAACAAGCTTTTGGAGGACCTCTGTGGAGGGAAATAGATAATTAGTATTTTGGGTTGAGGCCTTGTATTTTCTTTGTTAGGCTTTACTTTGTTAGGAGTCTGATGAGGTTCAGTGACTCTAAATCCTTCTGAAGTGAATTTTCATTCTGTATCTGAAGACTGCCAAGTTTGCAGATGATACGAAGATTGGTGGATTTGTGATTTGTAAGTGTGTAAAGCAAGTTTCTGCTGCCTGAGCTCATGAATACATAGTACATTTCAAAAAGATTACCTCTCATGCTTCTAAATTTCAGTGACTACAGGCTCAGCGTCCTCTATGCTTTTCCATTACCAACGCCTTCATCACAGGCACCAACCTAGTGAACCATCTCTCCACACCCTCCTGTGCAAATATTCTTTCCTTAAGTATGAAGACCGAAACTGTGTGTAGTACTCCAGGTATGATCAACCCAGAACCCTGTCAATTTGCATCCAAACTTCCTTCATTTAATACCTTGTACCCATTGCAATGAATGCAATCATTCCTAATTACTTTGACTTTTTACCTCTTCTCACCTGCCTATTACATCCCCTGGGTCTCCTCCTCCTTCCTTTTCTCCTATGGTCCCTTCTCCTCTCCCATCAGATTCCTTCTTCTCCAGCCTTTTACCTTTCCCACTCACCTGGCTTCACCTATTAACTTCCAGCTAACCCCTTTACCCTCCCATAACCTTTTTATTCTGGCATCTGCCCCCTTCCTGCTCAGTCATGAAGAAGGGACTCAGCCCAAAATGTCAACCGTTTATTCTTTTGCGTAGATGCTACCTGACCAGCTGAATTCCTCCAGAATTTTGTGTGTATTCCTAATTATTCCCTTGTATCTGCAGTTTTAATGCTCTAGGATCTCAGACAATTTTGCACTGCAGCATTTTATAAATCTACTCAATTTACATAATATTTTTATTATACCTCCAAATAACAGCACTTTTTTCGCTCATTATACTCCATCTGTTAATGACTTCCCCACTTACCCCTATCTCTCTGCAGGCTCGTTTTGTCCTCACCACTTGAGAATCTACCTAACTCTGTATCATCAGTAAATTTGGCAACAGTACACTTCACCCCTTTGTACCCGTCCTTAATATAATCCCCGTGGCACAGCGGTGGTTACTGTGTGCCAATCTCAAAATGACCCAGTTAGCCCCACCTGTTTGCAAACTTTAACCCATTTTGCTTCCTTTGTCCTTCTCGGTGGTGGGGTGATGCAGACTTTGACTGGCCTGGGGCTGTTGCAGTTTGTTAAACTTGTGTAATTATTGATTCCAATTTTATTCTGAGGCTGGCATTTTATTCCATCATCAAGTGACTGAATTTAAATTCCACAGTTGCTGCTGATGATTTAGAAGCAATGCCTGGTTGCTGATTACTAGTCCTGCAATGTAATCACCTTCCTCTCATATGCTAAGATAATATAAATTTGATGGCCAGAACGTTATTGACAAGCTTTATATATTGAAATATGATAGACATCTTTCCATTACTTTCATGAATATTTTTCTTCCTCTAGTCTGTTTACATACTTAAGCCTCACGGTTTGTCATAAATTTGCTTTTTCTTCTTCTGTTCTGAGCTGGTAAAGATTATAAAAATTGTTATGAGTTCCTGCTAGATATTCTGTACACAGTCAATGATGAGCCGTTGATGAGACATAGATAAAATAAATCGCTAGAGATTTAACAACTAGGTAAGTAGATCTATCTTAGTACAACTTAGTAGAATCTCAACCATCACCTCCCTTTGGTGCCCCTCCTTCTTCTCTTTCTTCCATGGTCTACTGTCCTCTCCTATCAGATTCCTCCTCCTTGAGTCCTTTACCTCTTCCACTCACCCATCTTCCCCTTCACCTGGTT
This sequence comes from Hypanus sabinus, assembly GCF_030144855.1. NCBI lineage: Eukaryota > Metazoa > Chordata > Chondrichthyes > Myliobatiformes > Dasyatidae > Hypanus > Hypanus sabinus. Next base: position 6,372,697 of record NC_082739.1, on the reverse strand, counting down.
TCAGCTATCTCGATACCATCCTGTACTCCTTCACCTCCCCTCACTTTCTCTCCAGTCCCAATTAAGGATCTCGGCCTGAAACATATACTGTTTGTTCTTCTTCATAGGTGCTTACTGACTTGCTGAGTTCCTCTAGCACTTTGTGGGTGTCGCTCAATACAACTTAGTAAGGTTATTGGCACTCCTGCAGTAGATTTCAATCTTTCTCACTCTTCTCAAACTAAACCGTTAGGGTAAGAACACTTATTGTGGTCTGCTGTCTATACTTTAGTGATTTCCAAAGCCTGTACTGCTGGGGACTCACAGCTTTGATATATCCCTGCCTTTTAACCTTTCAGGTCTTTCATCTTTCATCCTTGCCACAGTGGCCCAGTCTCCTCCATATACTTTGCATATGAGGACAATATGGCAATGTGCGTTAGAGGCATTTTTTTCCCCTCAGGAAGTACTGGCTATTAAGTGAGTTATTTGCTGTTCCATGAGGGTCATTCATGAAGATAAATACGGCTGACTCTGAGATCTAGGGCTTTGGAAGGTGCTTGCAACTATTTCAAATCATTTATTTATTGAGATACAGCATGGAATAGACCTTTCCGGTTGTTCAAGCTGCATCACCCAGCAACCCCCCAATTTAACCCGAGCCTAATCACAGGGCAATTTACAAAGTCCAATCAACCTACCACCCGGTATGCCTTTGGACTGTGGGAGGAAACCGGAGAACCAAAAGGAAACCCTTGTGGTCACACAGAGAACGTACAAACTCCTTACAGACAGCAACGTGGTTCAGTCTACTGAAGTGAACTAAAAGATGAAGCTCCAGTAAACACACAAAAACTCAATCTTTCAGTCTCAAAAATGTCACCAAACTTAACTCCCCATTGGACTTTTTAATATATCTTGATGCAGCCTGTCAGAATGCTCTCCACTGTACAACTATAGAAGTTTTTGAGTGTATTTGTTGACATGCCAAGTGTTATGAATGTACCACAGCTCTGAGGGGCCGAAGGGGCGGGAGCAGCCCCCTCCTTCCGGAGAATCACAAGAGCACTATTAATTCGGGTCTCGGACCCAGGCAAATGAGAGACAATGTAATGGTTTTGGCCAGGGCTCTTAGAGACACCTGTGCTCAGGGCATGACCCTGCTACGTGACAGCTACCACGGATATGGACACCCTCGGGCAATGTGGGGGTGGGGATTGCATCACCCTACTTTGATGGACATCTACAACTCTGCAAGTCAAGATAAAAGGGGACTGCAAAAGGCGGTACCCCAGCGACGCACCAGAAGGACTCGATCGCTCAACGCTCCCGTGACAGCTGGAAGCCAGTCAAAAGCCACGTGCGCTCCGTAACTTCTCTGCCTGGGGAGCGGGTGGCTGATAATACCGAGAAGGACTTCGAACTAATAACAGGGAAACAATGCTCCCCTGATTCAACGGTGTTGCTTCGTCAAAGACCCGGGCAAGTTTTGTCGTTTCTCCTCACTCTCTCTGAAACACGTGAAACCCAGCGATTCCCCAAAAAGACTGAAGCCTGCAGACTTCTGAGTGACTTTTATATTTCCAACGGACAATATATTATCCCCTAGACAACAGTAGAGATTATTTCTTAATGATGATTATTGCTATATCCGCGCTTTAGATTAAGTTTTGCCGATGTATATGTTCTGAATGTTTGTATTAGCCTTACTTTTGTGCCCCCCTTTATGAATAAAAACGTTTGAAAATAGTGCCATCAGACTTCAACGGACCTCTCTATCTTTGCTGGTGAGTTATCCAGTTACGGGATACGTAACACCAAGTCTCTTCAAACTCCGGATGAAGTATAGTCGCTGTCTTGCCTTCTTTATAACTACATTGATATGTTGGGACCAGGTTAGATCCTCAGAGATCTTGACACCCAGGAACTTGAAACTGCTCACTCTCTCCACTTCTGATCCCTCTATGAGGATTGGTTCATGTTCCTTCATCTTACCCTTCCTGAAGTCCACAATCAGCTCTTTCATCTTACTGACATTCAGTGCCAGGTTGTTGCTGCGGCACCACTCCACTAGCTGGCATATCTCACTCCCGTACACCCTCTCGTCACCACCTGAGATTCTACCAACAATGTTTGTATCGTCAACAAATTTAGAGATGGTATTTGAGCTATGCCTCGCCACACAATCATGTGTGTTTAGAGAGTAGAGCAGTGGGCTAAGTACACACCCTTGAGGTGCACCAGTGTTGATCATCAGCGAGGAGGATATGTTATCACCAATCCGCATAGATTGTTGTCTTCCGGTTAGGAAGTTGAGGATTCAATTGCAGAGGGAGGTACAGAAGCCCAGGTTCTGCAACTTCTCAATCAGGATTGTGGGAATGATGGTATTAAATACTGAGCTATAGTCGATGAACAGCATTCTGACATAGGTGCTTGTGTTGTCCAGGTGGTCTAAAGCCATGTAGAAAGCCATTGAGATTGTGTCTGCCATTGACCTATTGTGGCGATAGGCAAATTGCAGTGGGTCCAGGTCCTTGCCGAGGCAAGAGTTCAGTCTAGTCATGACCAACCTCTCAAAGCATTTCATCACTGTTGATGTGAGTGCTACCAGGTGATAGTCATTAAGACAGCCTACATTATTCTTCTTAGGCACTGGTATGATTGTTGCCTTTTTGAAGCAAGTGGGGACTTCTGCCCATAGGAGTGAGAGGTTGAAAATGTCCTTGAATACTCCTGTTAGTTGGTTGGCACAGGGTTTCAGAGCCTTGCCAGGTACTCCATTGGGACCTTCTGCCTTGCGAGGGTTCACTCTCTTTAAAGACAGTCTAACATCGGCCTCTGAGACAGAGGTCACAGGGTCATCAGGTGCAGCAGGGATCTTCACTGCTGTAGTTGTTTTCTCCCTTTCAAAGCAGGTATAGAAGGCGTTGAGTTCATCTGGTAGTGAAGCATCACTGCCATTCATGCTTTGGGTTTCACTTTGTAGGAAGTAATGTCTTGCAGACCCTGCCAGAGTTGTCATGCATCCAATGTCAACTCCAACCTCATTTGAAATTATCTCTTCACCTTTGAAATAGCCCTCCGCAAATCATGCCTGGTTTTCTGGTATAGGCCTGGGTTGCCAGATTTGAATGCCACAGATCCAGCCTTCAGCAGATGATGTACCTCCTGGTTCATCCATGGCTTTTGGTTTGGGAATGTACAGTAAGTCTTTGTGGGCACACATTCATCCACACAGGTTTTAATGAAGTCGGTAACAACTGCAGCATACTCATCCAGGTTCGAAGATGAATCCCTGAATACAGTCCAGTCCACCGATTCAAAGCAGTCCTGTAGGCACTCCTGTGCTTCCCTTGTCCAAACTGTCTTGTCCTCACTGCTGGTGCTGCAGCCTTCAGTCTCTGCCTATACTCAGGGAGTAGAAGTACAGCCAGGTGATCAGACTTCCCCAAGTGAGGGTGTGGAATAGCACGGTAGGCATTCTAGATGGTGGTGTAACAATGGTCCAGTGTGTTGTTTCCTCTGGTATTGCAAGTGATCTGTTGATGCAGAAAGTTGTAAACTCAGCCAGTTCCATTGAGCATCGAGGACACTTTGAAAAGGTGATGTCTCAAAATGGCAGTATCCATCATCAAAGACACCCATCACCCAGAACATGCCCTTTTCTCATTGCTACCATCAAGCAGGAGGTACAGGAGCCTGAAGAGACACAGTCAATATTTCAGGAACAGATTTTCCCCTCCTTTATCAGATTTCTGATTGGACAATGAAGCCATGTACATATCTCACTATCTTTTCTCCTCTCTTTTTGCACTACTAATTTATTTTAATTTTAGATATATATTTTTGTTTTAATATATATTTTTTATTATCACCAATTGTAAAGTACTGCTGCTGCAAAACCATAAATTCTACGACATATGCCAGTGATATTAAATCTGATTCTGATTCCGTGCTTTGTCCAAGCAGGTGATGGAGATCATGAGCTTTGGTAGCAGTGCTGACAAAGTCCCGACTCCCTTGTGCAGTGGCCTCTATTACTGTGACCGTCGACAACCACATGGTACTTTTTGTGGTCAGAGCGGACATTTAGTATATTGGAGAAACCAACAATCAAGCAAACTATTTTATCCTGACCAGTTGTAGATGTTACTGGCGCTTCATTCACTTCAAGTTCAAGGTTATTTTCGGTAAATGGATCCACATTCTTCGGAGGCCAAGGTGCAAAATACAGTACACATGTCACACACAGCACATAGAGTTACGGTCTAGCACATGCAGTCACAAGTCCCTGAGTGACATGGCCTGAAGATTGCCAGTGTGAGGTGCATGTTTCTGTAAGACAGTATAATGTCAGTGACATAGTATAATAAAACAAACAGTCCTATAAAGATCCGAAACAGCAGCAATACAAGATGAAAAGTGACCAGAACAGGATGAGAATGTGAGTTTGGTAAATTTCAGCAGACTGGACATCAAGGAACAGTTTTAAGCATCTGCTGAAACCCAAGATCTCAGAGTCCATCAGACTTCACTTCATGGATGTTCCTCATGGGTCATGAGCTGATCGTAAGGACAGCAAACAACTCACTGGACACTTCCCGGAGAGAAAATGTCCCTAAAGCACATTGCAAAGAAGCCCTTATATGCAAAGTGCATGGAGGATAGAGGGCCACTGTGGCAAGAATAAAAGATAAAAAGCAAGAATACAATGCAGAATTGAGCAATTTTTTTTTAAATATTGAAAGCTGGAATGTGCTACAGTGAAATCAGATTCAATAAGAATTTACAATCATTAGTCAAGTTTGGAAGGATATTATTTTTTAGGGATGTGGGAATAGAGCAAGATTTCAATATTAATTGAATAGTCCCACTAAAGAGCTCACAAAGGGGCCAAATTGCTTTCTTGTCACTGCTTCACTTGAAGAAATAAAAAGGGCTTGATTATTAAAATAAAGGGAAGGGTTAAGTTCAGAATCAAAAATTGAAATGCTATTAAATAGATAAAAGAAGGGCATTTATGGAATTAAAAGCAGTAAGTAGATACGGTTAATGACTTTTTTGTGATATTCGCGTTATATAATGCTTCTTTTGGGACATTTCTCTGTTACGAGTTCAACAAAATTGCTGCAGGTATTTCAGAGTGTCCTGGGGTAGTGATAAGTGGGATATGAATAGATCAGTATGCACATCAGTATTCACCCAGGCGTAAACATACAAAGTAGTATCTACCACGCATTCTGTATGTAGTGGTGCTGAGGGACGTATCATGGACAAAGCTCCTTCTTTGTTTGAAATTATACAATGGGATCTTAAAAATCCAATTGAGGATTGTAGTGAAAGTACACAGATTGGTGACTTACTTGGGTGATGAATAGATCACTGGCTGGATGCAGGAAAATAGAATTTGATTGATGCATACATCAGAATGTCCTTTATTGACTACAGCTTGGCATTCAATACTACCATCCCCTCAAAACTAATCAATAACCTTCAAGGTCTGGGCCTCAGTTTCTCCTTGTGCAATTGGATCCTCAATTTCCTCACTTGCAGACCCCAATCAGTTTGGATTGGCAACAACATCTCCTCCACAATCTCCATCAGCAATGTTACACGACAGGCTGTGTGTTTAGCCCCCTGCTCTACTCACTTTACACTTATGACTGTATGGCTAAGTACATCTCCAATGCCATATTTAAGTTTGCTGATGAAACTGCTGTTCTTGGCTGAATCAAAGGTGGTGATAAATCAGCATACAGGAGGGAGAGTGAAAATCTGGCTGACTGGTGCCATAATAACAACTTCTCACTCAATGTTAGCAAGACCAAGGACTTGACTTCAGGTGGAAGAAACTGGAAGTCCATGAGCCAGTCTTCATCAGGGGATCAGAGGTGGAGAGGGTCAACAACTTTAAATTCCTTAGTGTTATCATTTCAGAGAAACCTGTCCTGGGCCCAGTACATAAGTGCAATTGTGCAATTATGCAAAAAAAAACATGGTGGTGCCTCTACTTCCTTAAGAGTTTGCAAAGATTTGGCATGACATCTAAAACTTTGACAAGCTTCTATAGATGTGCGGTGGAGAGTATGTTGACTGGCTGCATCATGGCCTGGTATGGAAACACCAATGCCCTTGAACAGAAAATCCTACAAAGTGTAGTGTATGCGGCCTTGTGCATCATGGGTAAAACCTTCCCGACCATTGAGCACATCAACATGGAGCCTTGTCACAGGAAAACAGCATCCATCATCAGGGATTCCCACCAACCAGGTCATTCTCTCTTCTCATTGCTGCCATCAGGAAGAAGGTACAGGAGCCTCAGGACTCACACCACGAGGTTCAGGAACAGTTATTACACCTCAACCTATCAAGCTCCTGAACCAGGATGGATAACTTCACTTACCCCATCACTGAAATATTCCCACAACCTATGGACTCACTTTCAAGGACTCTTCATCTCCCATTCTTGATATTTCCTGCTTATCTATTAATTGTCATTATTTCTTTCTTTTTGTATTTGCTCTTTTTGTTGTCTTTAGCATACTGGTTGTATGCCTAGTCGGTGTGGTTTTTTATTGACTATTGTGGTTATAGGATTTATTGAGTATGCCTGCAAGAAAATGAATCTCAGGGTTGTACAGTATATAGTGACATACATCTAGTTTGATAATAAATTTACTTTGAGTTTTCAACTTTGATTGATTGTCCTTGCAGGTATCCTTCCTTCCATACATACAATTCATTATGGATTGGATAGTGACAGCTTTATCAAGAGTTCCCCAGGTTTTTACTATGCAGCTTCCACCATTAGCTTCTGGGTTGTAGCACCTCATCTTGGCTGTGACCTGATCTGGCTTTACTGCCTGTTATGTTCTCCAACAACCAGCTCTGGTGTTGGTCTTGTGTTGACCCCATCCATCTTTCTGTCAGTGGCTTCCTTTCTGCCTTCCTCACTGGGTTATATACATGTCATTGACTCCTGAAACGGTTACTTTTTAATGAGCCACTGTGCCAACAAGACCATCCTGGGTGATGAAAATGTGTGTTTTGACTAAGCTCTTTTCCTCAGAGTGACCTGGAGTGGTTGAATCAAATAGAAGCCAAAGCCCCATCAGTACGAAACAACGCACACAAAATGCTGGAAGAACTCAGCAGGTCAGGCAGCACCTATGGAGAGGAATAAACAGTTGACTCTTCAGGCTGAGACCCTTCATCAGGACTGTAAAGGAAGGTGACAGAAGCCAGAATAGGAAGATGGGAGGAGGGGAAGGAGTAACTACAAGCTGGCAGGTGAGGGGGAAGGTGGGTGGGGGAGGGAAGATGAAGTAAGAATCTGGGAAATGATGGGTGGAAGAGCTGAAAAGTCAGTATAGAACTTGGAGATCAAAAAGCACACAGCATGACAAAGAATAGACAGCAGACTTCAAACTTTCCTTAGTGGTAGTATCTTTTTATATGGTTAGTTATTAATTGCTATACAACTTATCTCCTCTTGCATTCAACAAGATGTTTTAATTCATTAATTCATGTGATAGAAACATAGAAAACCTACAGCACAATACAGGCCCTTCGGCCCACAAAGTTGTGTCGAACATGTCCCTACCTCAGAAATTACTAGGCTTACCTTTAGCCCTCTATTTTACTAAACTCCATGTACCTAACCAAAAGTCTCTTAAAATACCCTATCATATCCACCTCCACTACCATTGCCAGCAGTCCATTCCACACACTCACTACTCTCTGAGTAAAAAACTTATCCCTGACATCTCCTCTGTACCTATTCCCTAGCACCTTAAACCTGTGTCCTCTTGTGGCAACCATTTCAGCCCTGGGAAAAAGCCTCTGACTATCCACACGATCAATGCCTCTCATCACCTCTATCATGTGGATGTCACTGACAAAACTTACATTTATTTTCTATCCCTAATTACAATAGATTAAATAGATTAGTAGATTATTCTACATGTGTTTGGGAAGAACAATTTGGAAAACATCATTAAGCTCTTACTGGTGATGTTTTATCTCTTTCATAATGTTTTACTATCCAGAAGGGACCTAGATTCAACCTCTGATCTTCTTCCCTAATTTGCCTGGAGACATTCAATTTCCCTTGTCCAGTGGAGGGGAAGGGAGTGTGTGGGAGTGAGGTGGTTAACTTCAATAGCAGTTCCTGCTTTTGATTGTTATAAAGTATTTTCTAGTAGATGGTCCGAATTTGTAAACTCTGGGTGAGTCACCTTTACATAGTTAGTGACAAGTTATTCAGCTCTGGCATTTTAAAAATCAAGTTTTAATATTGAAGTCTGATTTTTTTAATGAATGGGACAGAAAAGGAATCGTTGTAAGATTTCCATTATTGGTTCCATTTTGCAATATGGGGAGCACATTCTTTATTCTGAGTCTCAAAATGTCTATTCTTTAAGCAAATGATCCTATTTGACATTATATTTAATTCCAAATCTTCAATCTCTCTTATTGTTTCAGAGCTTTCTACACCCACTCTCAGATCATATTTTTGAGTCCTTATTTGCTATAGTGACTTTATTGCATGATAAAATACTGTACTTGTTTCTACTCGGAGTCTGTTTTCATTTTAACTCATTGCTTTCTGAGGGTTGAAAATAACACTTCACATATTTTGCCTTAATAGATTTGATTATATTTCTTGAAGTTAATTAAAATCAGCAACTGATATATTTTATGAATATTGGCTGGTTCATAAAATATCTTGAAAGTAAACAATAAGCCAGGCAACAAATCATAACCTTGAAAGAAGCAAGAGATTTTTAATGCCTTCCTGATGGGGGATAGAAGTGTATAACAAATGAACATGCTGTGCTACACTGATGCTGCTTCATGCACCCATTACGTCAACTTCCACCCTGCCCTCAAATTTACTTGGACCATATCTGATACCTCTCCTCTTTCTCAATCTCTCTTTTTCCATCTCTGGAGGCAGATTATCCACAGGTTTTTATAAACCTATTGACTCTCACAGCTGTCTTGACTAGACCTCTTTCCACCCTGTCACTTGAAAAAATACTATTCCCATTTCTCAGTTCCTCCGTCGCTGCTGCATCTGTTCTCAGGATGAGGCTTTCCAGTCCAGAATATCTGAGTTATCTTCTTCAAAGAATGAGGTGTCCCTTCTCTACTGTAAAGAGTAGGCAACCCATCTTTCCACCACCGCAACGGGGAGAGTCCTTAAGTCCTTAACTACAGCACCACCCCATGAACCTCTGCATCCAGCTCTGTTACTTCCACCATCTTCAATGGGATTTGACCATGAAACACATCTTTCCCTCCACCACCCAAACTCTCCATTTTCTGCAGGGATCACTCTCTCAGTGCCTTCCTTCTACATTTGTCCCTTCTCACTGATCTCGCTCCTGGCACTGATCCCTGCAAGCAGGACTGTTGTTCCTCCAAGGCAAAAGTGGCCTCCAAGTTGAGAAGGCCATGGGAATAGGAAGTAGAATTAAAATGGAAAATCATGCCTGTTGTGGTGGACAGAGTGAATGTGCTCAATTAAATAGTTCCCCAATCTGCATCAGTTTTCACTAGTATAGAGGTGGCTGCATCAAGGGCACCGGACACAGTAGGTGATCCAGATAAACTTCATGGTGAAGTGTTGCCTGACCTGGAAGGACTGTTGCTCCAAACCATCACCGATGGCACTGTTACCAACCTTATTGATTCTGGAGATCTCCCATCCACTGCCGGCAAGCTCATAGTTCCCTTACCCCACACTGCTTGTTTGTATCTCCTACACAAGATCCATAAAACTGACTGTTCAGGTAGCCCATTGTCTCTGCTTGTTTCTGCCCCACTGAACTCATGTCCACATATCTCGACTCCATTTTATCCCCATTGGTTCAGTCCCTTCCCATCTACATCCATGACACTTTACATGCTTTTAATCTCCTCACTAACTTTCAATTCCTTGGCAATGATCATCTCATTTTCATTATGGATGTCCAGTCCCTATACACTTCTAAATCCCATCAAGAAAGCCTAAGAGCTCTCCACCTTTTTTGTTGACAACGGACCCAACCATCCTCCCCCCCCCCCCCATTACCCTCCTCCATCTGGGGAAGCTGCTTCTCAAACTCAACAATTTCTCCTGCTCAAGGTGTAGCCATGGGCCCCAGCTATGCCTGCCTTTCCATTGGCTATGTAGTCTTCCCTAGTATTGCTCTCCATGCTTTTTGCACTTCATTGACGACTGCATTGGTGCTGCTTCATGCACCCATGCTGAGCTTGTCAATTTCATCAACTTTGTCTCCAACTTCCACCCTGACCTTAAATTCACTTGGTCCATTTCTAACATTACCCTCCCCATATTTGATCTCTCTGTCTCCATCTCTGGAGATAAACTATCTACCAATATCATTTATAAACCTACTGATTCTCATGGCTATCTTGACTCTACCTCTTTCACCCGGTTCCCTGTAAAATAAAGCCACTCTCTTTTCCTAGTTCCTTCATCTCTGCCGCATCTGTACCCAGGTTGAGACTTTCCTTTCTAGGACATCAGAGATGTCCTCCTCCTTCAAAGAATGGGGCTTCCCTTCCTCCACCATTGATGCTGCCCTCACTTGCATCTCCTCCATTTCCCAGACATCTATCGTAACTCCATATTTCTGATGTCTTAACAAAAGTACCTACTACCCCATTAGCCTCTGTATCTGGCACGTCGTTCACCGAAACTTCTGCCATCGTCAACTGGACTCTAGCACCAAACACATCTTTACCTTCCAGCCTTTCTCTGCTTTCCACAGGGATTGCACTCACTGTGATTCCCTTGCCCATTCATCCCTCCCCACTAATCTCCCTCTGCAAGCGGAAAAAGTGGTACACCTGCCATTCACCTCCTCACTTAACTTCATTCAGGGACCCAAACAATCCTTCCAGGTGAGGCAACACTTCACTTACAAATCTGTTGTGGTCATCTGCTGCATCAAGTGTTCCCAATGCAGCCTCCTCTACATTGGCGAGACCTGACGTAGATTGGGGGACTGCATTGTTCAGTACCTTTGCTCCATCCACAAAAAGTGGAATTTCTCATTGGCCAAAAATTTGAATTCTGATTGCCATTCCCGTTCTGATATGTTGGCCCATGGCGTTCTGCATAGGTACGCTCCAATGAGACAGGAAAGGATGGTAGGGTACAGGAACCGTGGTGTACAAAGGCTGTAATAAATCTAGTCAAGAAGAAAAGAAAAGCTTACAAAAGGCTCAAAAAACGAGGTAATGATAGAGATCTGGAAGATTATAAGGCTAGCAGGAAGGCGCTTTAGAATGAAATTAGGAATGGGAAAGAAGTACAGAGACTCCTCACAGAATGCTGCCAGAATTGAACTCTGAACTCTGAAACAACCTGATCTGTAATAGCGTCGTGCTAACCACAATGCAACTGTGGTACCCAGTAGGATAAATCTTTAATAAAATTCTTTGAAACCAAAACTTAAACCCTCAACTAATTAGACAGCACCTGTGGAGAAACAAAGAATAATATTCATATTTATTTATATAACGTTTAGGGCTAAACCTGGAAAATTTTATTTTTTCATCAGTTCTGAAAGATTTACACTAGTTTGTTTCTTCACAGGTGTTGTCTAAGCTGCTGAGGGTTTACAGCATTTAAGCTTTTATTTGAAAGTATTTTGTTGTTGTCCTTTTCTGTGCCCCCTCCCCTCTGGTTGCAGAAAGTTGTAAAATTAGTCTGCTCCATCATGAGATTATCCAGGACATCTTTAGGGAGTGGTGCCTCAGAAAGGCAGCGTCCATTATTAAGGACCCCCAGCACCCAGGGCATGCCCTTTTCTCACTGTTACCATCAGGTAGGAGGTACAGAAGCCTGAAGGCACACACTCAGCAATTCAGGGACAGCTTCTTCCCCTCTGCCATCCGATTTCTGAATGGACTTTGAACCCTTGGACACTACCTCATTAAAAAAAAATTGCACTACTTATTTTAACTTAACTATTTAAATATATATGGAAATATCTGGTTCATTGGGACTTGGGGAGAGCAGGCAGCGGCCCAGCACTTGGGGGTAACCAGGAGTAATAGCGTGCCCGTTGCTTAGTGACTGCATGCCCAATAGGCGCTGGAAGAACTCCGCGGTGCGCAACAACGACACGGACTATTGGCTGACTAGCAGAAGGAGTTCGTTAGAAGCGTTGGGAAGCATGGCTGGGAAAGTGGACCCGGAGTTGGAGCAGTTTTTGCAGAAAGTGGATGAAATCAGTAAGTGAGATCTCCGAGTGGTTAACTATAGGCACAGGTTACACGTTCCCAGTTATAATGCCGCATAAGCGGCTGACATAACCTGAAACATCGATTTTCCCCCCCGTTTGTAAAGGGTGGGTACACCTAATTCAATAGAGTTTAGATAGGGAAGCGTACATTGATTCTAAATTTAGACCAGGAATCACAGAATAAATTCTGTGGTTTATATTGGGGAACGTATATCTAATTATGGAGCTTTTATAAGAGGGTGCAGCTCTAATTTTAAGAAGTTTAAACAAAACAAGAAGCACACATTTAATTCTAAAGCGTTTATATTCGGCAGAACTCACCTGATTTTATGGAGTTTAGAAAAGGTTAATTTTAACTTAATTTTAAGGAATTTATATTAATTTAAAGAATTTTAAGGTCACACTTAATCCTATGGTTTATATAGGGAAGTGTTTACCTAATTATCTGTATTATCTGTATATATATATCATGCCTAATGCAATGGAATTTGTATTGGGAAGCGCTCGCCATTCAAATTCATCACCAGTCTTCGAGACCTGGGCCTCTTTACTTCCCTCTGCAATTGACAACCTGACTTATCGGTAGACATCAACCATTCAGGATTAATATGCAGATCTCCTTGCTGACCATCAATACAGGTGCACCCTGGTTGTATGCTTAGCCCTCGGCTCTACATTATAATCATGCATGACTATGTGACAAAGTGCACGCTCCACTGCCAGATACAAATCTACCAATGATGCAACTGTTATTAGATGAATTACAGGTGGTGATGAGTTAGATACTCTGTTGCGATACCAGCCAACTGGGACACCTGTTTGATTGGTGTCACAATGTTGTCCTCCCTCAACATCAGTGAACTGCAGAGTAAGATATCAGATGATCTGTCCTGGGCCCAGTCCACCATGCAATGGCTATGAAAGTGTAACAACATCTACCTTCTTAAGAGGTTAAAGGGGGGGGGGGGCAGAGTTAAGAAGGTAACATGCACTGTCCTAGATCCCCACCATCTGGGCTGTACCTGCTTCTTGCAACTGACATTTGTCATGGTGAGAGCTAGCAATGACTGAGCCCAGGTGCGGAGGAACAGTAGACTCCCATGTAGAGATGGAAACAATAAGTTATTTTATCTAGGAATTCCAACAGAACATCAGTCACATGACCTAGCATCACCATGAAACAAATCATTCTCAACACAAGGACCCCACAATCCATGCTAATCAGGAGTCCGCATTAAATAATCACAGAAAGTGATGGAAAGTGATAGAAATCATAGAAACTCTGTGACAGTCAGAGTTAACTTGACAAGATTAAACAGAAAGCACAAGGGCTTAATGACTCTAGTTAAGACAACGATGAATAAATCCAGGTGTTCGAGAAATCTAGCAGACAATGCTCTACGGCAGGACTCATGACAACAGTGGGCAGAAAGTAGAGAAGCCTGAAGTCCCACATCCGCCGGGTTCAAGAATAACACTTGAACCAACTAACAACACTCAAATCACCAGAGTTTAGCAACACAATGACTAGTTTGATCACTTCCACTGACTTTTTTGTTCTAATTGTGTTCATTCTTGTAAAATTATGCTTGTGTTTATGTTTTTCCTTGTGAATCCTGCTTATATGATGCTCAGTGCCTGTGATGCTCTTGAAAGTAAGTTTTTCATTACACATATGTATCCATGTACTTGTGCATATGATAATAAAATTGATTTTGATAAGAGTTTATAAAGGGAAGTGCACACTTAGTTCTATGGAATATATAAAGGGAGGCACACACTTTATTCTGAGGAGTTTATATAGACAGCATACATTTGATTTTATAGAGCTTATGGGGGAACGTACACCTAATTCTAATGAGTTTATATAGGGGAGCAAATTGATGTTAGGGCAAATAATTTTATTCTTTTTATAAAGGGGCTCCATACCTAATTTTATCCAGTTTATTTAGAGGTTGTGTACCTACTTTGATGGTGATTATATTGGGGATTGGATGCCTTCGTGTATACTCTACCTTTATGTTGGGTTTTGCATGTCTTATTTTATACTTTTCCTCAGGAGGAATGCATATAGCTAATTTTGTAGAGTTTAAAATATCTACTTACAGTATATAGGATTTATATATTGTGCAAATACAGTATAATTCTGTGAGATTTATATTTATCATGCACATATTGATATCAAGATTTATAATTTGCTATGCAAACCCCTTTCTTTACTAGGACTTGGAAATAATGAACATTTTTAATGTAAAAAATGTTATTTCCAATTTAATTCCATAAGAAGTGTGTCATCTTGCTCCCTTTTAGAGCCATAAAGGCATAGAACATTGTAGCACAGAAAGAAGCCCTTCAGCCCACCTGCTGTGCTGAACTGTTATTCTGCCTTGTCCCATTGACCTGCATCTGAACTGTAGCTCTCCCTACCCTCCCATCCATGTATCAAATTTCTCTTAAATGTTGCAATCAAACCACTGGCAGCTGTTCCACACTCTCACCACCCTCTGAGTGAAGAAGCTCCCCCTCAGGTTTCCCTTAAATATTTCACCTTTCACCATTAACCTTTCACAGGGAGGGAGAGCAGGCAGATGTCCTGGTACATGTTGGCACCAATGACATAGGAAGGAAAAGCAAAGAGGTCCTGAAAGGAGAATTTAACGAGCTAGGTAGAAAGCTGAGAAGCAGGACCTCCTGGGTAGTAATTTCTGTATTGCTACCTGTGCCATGCGCCAGTGAGGGCTGAAACAGGATGATTTGGCAGATTTACACGTGGCTGAGAAGCTGGTCCAGGGGGCAGGGCTTCAGGCTCTTGTATAATTGGAATCTCTTCAGGGGGAGGTGTGACCTGTTCAAAAGTGATGGGTTGCATCTGAACCCGAGGGGGACCAATAATCTCATGGGCAGGTTTGTTAGAGCTATTGGGGAGAGTTTAAACTAATTTGGCAGCGAGGTGGGAACCGGAATGATGGGACTCAGGATAGGACGGATGGTAAAAAAGCAAAGATAGCATCCAGTCAGACTGTCAGGAAGGACAGGCAGGTGATGGGGCAAAAATGCAGCCAGCAGGGTGAGGATCAGTGCATTCGGGATGCAGAATCAAAAAGGGTAGCAAACACCTTACTCAAAGTGTTACATCCCAATGCACGGAGTTGCATTATTACAGACTGTCGGGTATGATGTGGTCAACACTGAATCGTGGCTGAAGGATGGTTGTTGTTGGGAGCTGAATGTCCAAGATTATACGTTATATCAGAGGGATAGGAAGGTAGGCAGAGGGGGTGGTGTGGGTTGGCTAGTAGAGAATGGCATCAATTTACTGTTTGCAGTAGAAAGATGTGACATAGGATTGGAAGATGTTGAATCCTTGCGGGTTGAGTTAAGAAACTGCACGGGTAAAAGGACCCTAATGGCAGTTACAGGCCTCCCAACAACAGCTGGGATGTGGACCACAGATTACAACGGGAAATAGAAAAAGCATGTCAAAAGGGCAATGTTATGGTAGTCATGGGAAATTTCAACATGCAGGTCAATTGGGAAAATCAGGTTGGTAATGGATCTCAATAGAGTGAGTTTGTTGAATGACTATGAGATTGCTTTTCAGATCAGTTTGTTGTTGAGGCTACTAGGAGATCAGCTATACTGGATTAGGTGTGGCAAATTAAATACAATGTTGGAAAATGCATGATCATGCACTTTGGTAGAAGAAATAAATTTTCAAAATGGGGGGAAAATCCAAAAATCTGAGATGCAAAGGGACTTGGGAGTACTTGTGCAGAATGTCCTGCAGGTTAACTTTCAGATAGAGTCAGTGGTGAGGAAGGCAAATGCAAAGTTAACATTCATTTCAAGAGGTCTAGAATACAAGAGCAGGGATGTGATGCTGAGGCTTTATAAGGCACTGGTGAGGTCTTGCCTTGAGTATTGTGAACAGTTTTGGGCTCCTCATCTTAGAAGAGATGTGCTGGCATTGGAGAGGGTTCAGAGGAGGTTCACAAGGATGATTCCAGGAATGAAAGGGTTTTCATATGAGGAATGTTTGATGGCTCTGGGTCTGTACTCACTGGAGTTCAGAAGGATGAGGGGGGATCTCATTGAAACCTTTCGAATGTTGAAAGGTTTAAATAGGGTAGATGTAGAAAGGATGTTTCCCATGGTGGGGGAGTCTAGGACAAGAGGGCACAGCCTCAGGATAGAGGGGTATCCATTTAAAACAGAGATGTGGAGAAATTTCTTTAGTCAGAGGGTAGTAAATTTGTGGAATTTGTTACCACAGGCAGCTGTGGATGCCAGGTCATTGGGTGTATTTAAGGCAAAACTTGATAGGTTCTTGATTGGGCATGGCAACAAAGGTTATGGGGAGAAGGCTGGGGAGTGGAGCTGAGGAGGAAAAAAAAAGATCAGCCATGACTCGATGGGCCAAATGGCTTAACTCTACTCCTATGTCTTAGGGTCTTAACCTATTTATGCCCCTTAAGATATTCTCTACCTCTATCAAATTTTCCCTTTCTCCTACGCTCCAGAGAACAGAGTATTAACCTATTTTGCCTGTTGGAGATTGTTTGGCTGTTTCAGCGCTCTGCAGTCTCTGAGGGGATTCTGGGAGGCAGAGGCAGCGGCAGCGTGCGGGGACCTTGTGGAGAGAAAGCTGTGAGCTGATGTTCAGTTCCATTTTGCTGATTACAGCTTCTGTTGTTTGCCATTATGCCATTCATGTGTACGTCCTATACTGTTTGTCCACCCAAAGTACAACACCTCACACTTGTCTGCATCAAATTCCATCTTCCATTTTTCCAGTTGATATAGATCCCGCTTCAAGCTTTGAGAGCCTTCTTCGCTGTCACTACATGGTACAACAAAGTTGCTTTATTACTCAGTTTCTCTATTTGCTCCTTTACATTTAGCGGATCTAGTTGAAGGAATTAGGTCTGATGATCCTGCAATAAGAGACGAGGCTTTTCAGAAAGCAGACGAGAAGTTGATGAAACAGTCTGAAGAATCTGAGATCATGGATGGGTGCAGAGTAACGACTAACCGGACACTGATTAACAAAAATCCTTCCTCCAGTGCACCACCCAGATATTCTAATCTGCCAGGAAAATATGTGAGTCTTCAGTTAGTTTTGTCATTTGAAATGTTGCTAAATGCTTGTTCTCTTGTGGCACAGTGATTCAAAGAGTATAAGTCCCTGATATTCGACTATTGGATTATATTACTGCTTGCCTCACTTTAAACATTATAGATATGAGATCAGTATCAGTGTAAAAATACAGTACATTTTGTGAAGTTTAGGGCATAAGATGTCACAAATTGTTATCTTTATGGATGCTGAACAGCATGTATTGTGTTTTGTTATTTTTGAATTTTGTAGCTCTTTGTTTTAAAGTAAGGGACACTTGTGAAGAATTCATTATGTAGGACGTTATGTAAGTTGAATATATACTGTATGTGTATTAAGTCAAGAAGACATAGGTGCAGATATAGGTCATTAGGCCCATTGAATCTGCTCCACCATTCCATCATGGTTGATTTACTATCCCTCTCAACCCCATTCTCCCCTCTTTTCCCCATAACCTTT
Source organism: Hypanus sabinus (assembly GCF_030144855.1). Classification (NCBI taxonomy): domain Eukaryota; kingdom Metazoa; phylum Chordata; class Chondrichthyes; order Myliobatiformes; family Dasyatidae; genus Hypanus; species Hypanus sabinus. The sequence continues at coordinate 6,354,877 of NC_082739.1, read as the reverse complement.
AGCACCCTGACTGATCAGGAACCTATCAACCTTGTGATTTAGATATACCCAATCACTTTGACTTCACATCCATCTGTCGCAATTAATTCCACAGATTCACCATCCTCTGGTTCAATGCATTTCCCCTCATGTCTGTTTTAAATGGATACTCTTCTACTCTAAGTTTGTGCCCTCTGGTCCTAGACTCCGCCAATATAGGTAATCTTGGCCTTTCATTATTTGATAGGTATCTTTTTTCTTTCTTTCTTTTTCAATCTTTTTATTGAGTTTCATATAAATATAAAAAAAACATAACATAATAATGAATAGGTTATGAATACAATAGACTTAAGATTACATTAATAATAGGATAATGATATCCTATTAAACATCAACAACAAAAAAGTACATTAATCAATCAAGTCTATATAATTATATATGAAAAAAAACAAAACTAATCATCAAAAGAAAAAGAAAAAAAAATTAGAAATGTGTGAAAGAAAATATATATATGAAACAAACACTAAACTAAAACTAACATGGGCAATAATAACAGTTTATAAGTATATGATAGTGTCAAAGAACTCCGGAACTCCATACCTGAACAAGAATAAACAAAGAGAAGGTCTGGGAAAGGCCAAATTAATTCATATGAAAATGTCCGATGAACGGTCCCCAAGTTTCTTCAAATTTAATTGACGAGTCAAAAATAGTGCTCCTAATTTTTTCCAAACTCAGATAAGAAATAGTTTGAAAAAGCCACTGAGACGTGGTAGGAGGGTTTACTTCTTTCCAATTTTGTAATATAGACCTTCTGGCCATTAATGTTACAAAAGCAATCATTCGTCTGATTGAAGGAGAAAACTGATTACCATCCTCATTTGGTATACCAAAGATTGCAGTAATAAAGTTAGGTTGTAAATCGATGTTCCAAATTGAGGAAATGGTAACGAATATGTCCTTCCAATAGTTATGTAAAGTAGGACATGACCAAAACATATGGGTCAGTGAAGCCACTTCTGAATGACATCTATCACATTGAGGGTTAATATGAGAATAAAATCGAGCAAGTTTATCTTTAGACATATAAGCTCTATGTACAATTTTAAATTGTATTAAAGCATGTTTAGCACATATAGAAGAAGAATTAACCATTTGTAAAATTTTTTCCCATTTATCTGTTGGTATATTGTATCGAAGTTCTTTTTCCCATTGTTGTTTAATTCTATCAGACATCTCTGGTTGTATCTTCATAATCATGTTGTAAATAAAAGCAACTAATCCCTTCTGACAAGGATTTAAGGTAAAAATCAAATCTGAGAAATCTGTTGAAGTTGAGTTGGGAAAAGATGGTAAAACTTTATGTAAAAAATTTCTGATTTGTAAATATCTGAAGAAATTAGATTTAGGTAATTTAAATTTATTGGAAAGTTGGTCAAAAGACATCAAAGTACCTTCAAAAAAAAGCTCACGAAAACATTTTATACCTTTCCTTTTCCATATGCTAAAGGCTTGATCTGTCAAGGAAGGTTTAAAGAAAAAATTAAATAAAATAGGGCTATCAAGCACAAAGTTTTTCAAAGTAAAAAATTTCCGAAATTGAAACCAAATTCGTAATGTGTGTTTAATAACAGGATTAGATATCTGTTTATTAAATTTAACTAAATCAGCAGGAAGAGAAGAACCAAGAACAGAGAATAAAGAATATCCCTTTACTTCATTGCATTCCAAATTTACCCACTGCGGACACAATAATGAGTCCAAATCTAATTTCCAATACGTTAGGTTACGAATATTATTCGCCCAATAATAAAATCTAAAGTTAGGCAAAGCTAAACCACCATCTTTTTTAGATTTTTGTAATTGCCTTTTACTTAACCTGGGGTTTTTGTTTTGCCACACAAATGAGGAAATTTTTGAATCAATGTTGTCAAAAAAGGATTTAGGAATAAAAATTGGTAAGGCTTGAAATAAATATAAAAATTTCGGTAAAATCATCATTTTAATAGCATTAATCCGACCAACTAATGATAAGAATAAGGGAGACCATCTTGTAGTAAGATGTTGTATTTGAAGAAGCATAGGTAAAAAATTCAATCTAAATAAATCTTTATATTTCTTGGTAATTTTTATACCTAAATAGGTAAAATTATCAGTAACAACTTTAAATGGAATCCTGTCATTCAATAAAGTTTGCGCATTTAAAGGGAATAATTCACTCTTATCTAAGTTTAATTTATAACCAGAAAAACTACCAAATTGAGCCAACAAGGATAAAATAGTGGGAATAGATCTATCAAGATCAGAAATATATAACAGCAAATCATCAGCATAGAGTGATAATTTATATAATTTCTCATTACGAGTAATACCAAAAATATTAGGAGATTCACGAATAGCAATGGCTAAAGGTTCTAACGCAATATTAAATAATAAAGGACTTAAAGGACAACCTTGTCTCGTACCACGAGATAATTGAAAAAAGGAGGATCTATAATTATTTGTAAGAACAGAAGCAACAGGTTTATAGTATATTAGTTTAATCCATGATATAAAATTAGGACTAAAATTAAAATTTCTCAATGCATTAAATAAATATGTCCATTCAACTCTATCAAAGGCTTTTTCAGCATCTAATGAGATAACACATTCTGGGACTGTGGGTGATGAAGTATGAATTATATTAATCAATTTTCTAACATTAAAAAAAGAATACCGATTCTTAATGAAACCAGTTTGATCTTCTGAAATAATCTGTGGTAATACCTTTTCTAATCTAGTGGCTAAAATTTTTGTAAGAATCTTAGAATCTACATTTAATAATGATATAGGGCGATAAGATGTACATAAAGTAGGATCTTTATCTTTTTTAAGAATTAGAGAGATAGTAGCTTCATAAAAAGACTGAGGTAATCTCTTCTTAGCAAATGCATCGTTAAAGATTTCACATAACCAAGGGGAAAGCAAAGAAGAAAAAGTTTTGAAAAATTCTACAATATAACCATCAGGGCCAGGAGCTTTCCCTGAATTCATTGATGAGACAGCCTCACCTATTTCGGCCATAGCGATAGGAGCATCAAACAATCTACGATCTTCACCAATCAGTTTAGGAATATTCAAATTGTTAAAAAAATTATCCATCATGGACAGATCACCATCAAATTCTGATTGATATAAAGATTTATAAAAATCTTGAAAAGTATTATTGATTTCTTTATGATCAGTGGTTAAATTACCATCTTGTTTACGAATTTTAATAATTTGTCGCCTGGTCGAAATAGCTTTTAATTGATTAGCTAACAGTTTACCAGTTTGATCACTGTGAATATAGAATTGAGCTCTAGTCCTAATTAATTGATTTTCAATTGAAGAAGATAATAATAAACTATGTTCCATTTGAAGCTCAACTCTCTTCTTATAAAGTTCTATGGTAGGAGTCACGGAATAAATCTTATCAATTTCCTTAATTTTATCCACTAATAAAGCAATATCTAAATATCTTTGTTTCCTTTTACCAGCGGAATACGAAATAATTTGTCCACGGATAAAAGCCTTAAAAGAGTCCCAAAGTATTCCTCTGTCAATTTCTTCAGTATAGTTTGTTGAGAAAAACAAATCAATTTGCTGTTTTATATATGTGACAAATTCTGGGTCTTGAAGCAGAGTAGCATTAAGTCTCCAAGACCTAACATTATTGGAAAAGTCCGGAATCTTAATAGATAACTTCAAAGGTGCATGATCCGAAATAGTAATAGAATCATATTTACAATCAATAACATCCGTTAATAACCGATGATCAATAAGAAAGTAATCAATTCTAGAATAACTATGATATACATGTGAAAAAAATGAAAATTCTTTATCTTTAGGGTTCAAAAACCGCCATATTTCTGTAATTCCCGAATCAACCATAAAAGAATTAATAAGTAAGGCTGATCTATTCAGAAGAGTTCGAATAGGTTTAGATCTATCCATCAAAGGATTCAAACAACAATTAAAATCTCCACCCATTATCAACATATATTCATTCAGATTAGGAAGGGAAGTAAATAAACATTTAAAAAATTCAGGGCAGTCAAAATTTGGGGCATAAATATTAACTAGAACCACTTTCCGATTGAAAAGTGAACCAGTTATCAACAAAAATCTGCCCTGTGGATCAGAAATAATTTCGTGATGTATAAACAAAATTGAGGGGTCTATAAAAATAGACACACCCCTAATTTTAGCGGTACAATTCGAATGAAATTGTTGACCCTGCCAGAACCTAAAAAAACGTTGATTATCCTCCCTCCTAATATGGGTTTCCTGTGCAAAAATAATATTAGCATTCAATCTATGGAATACCTTAAATATTTTTTTACATTTAATTGGATGATTTAAACCATTAGTATTCCAAGAGATAAAATTAATAGATTTATCCATCATGCCAATATTAGTTGTGTATATCATAATAGGTTAAAAAGACACATAACCCATAATTTAGGAAAAAGAAAAATAGATTCAGGAGCAACCGGAGAACATGACACCTCAACAATATTAATAATTTAAAGTTGGCCCATAAACTAAAAGCAGAAAAAAACGCAAAAGCGTGAAAAAAGATCCCCACCCCCTCCCCCCACCCTTCGAAGAAAAGCCAAGCGGCAGGCGCATAATCGAACACTAACCTTACCCCCATTTCAAGATGGCAGCTCCATAAAAAGTTTTTTTAAAAAAAACTATGTAACACCCATATTTAAATATAGGGTTGCAAAAAGAAAATATATGTCAATCAGAATGAGAAAACTAATATAATAAAACAAACAATCTTTAACAAAAAAAAATAAACATCAAAATTTAAGAGTGTAATATACCTTTAAAAAAATTTCATATATAAATGCAAGAAAGATGACGTTTCAAAAGCAAAGACTTATGGGAAGAAGAAACGACATTTTGAAAAAGCCATCTTACAAAATATAAATGTAGATTCAACAATCTATTAAAAAAGTTTAATAATAAAAAAAAATACCAAAATAGGATCAAAAAAGATTCAATAAACACTACAATATATATAAAAAAAAACTAAAAAAAATTCAAAACATTCGTCCCATTTCTAAGTACAGGCAAACAAATAAATGTTTATAAAAAGCAGAGTCTTATGGGAAGAAGAAATGACATCTTGAAAAAAATAAATCATTATTACAAGATATAGATGTATATATCTGAAACAGAAAAAAGAATAAAATAAAAAAAATATTATAAAAGTTAAGAAAGCATCCATAAAACAGTGATAATAGTGAAAAATAAGAGCCAGACCCGTAGAACGGGATAGAAAGTTATAACCCAACTTCGTAGGTTACTTAAAATGAGATGGCACCCTCTCTCCGAGGAATCTTCAACATGACACATAGTTCAAGTTGCACTAGAAGATCTATATTCTTCAACAAATTTCTTCGCTTCTTCCGGTGTTTTGAAAAATTGCTGACTGTTGTCGTTTAACGTAATTCTGAGCTTCGCTGGATACATTAAAGCTTGTTTAAGGCCAATCGAATAAATCTCTGCCATCACTGGTTTAAAAGCGATTCTTGATTTCATTACATCATAAGAATAATCTTCAACAATTCGAAATGAATTGGTGTTATAAGAAATCATGCCTTTTTTACGAGCTAATCGAATTAAAAGCTCTTTCTCCCGAGGATAATGAAGGCGAACAATCACCGCTCGTGGTTTATCAGACAGAGCCGAAAATTTCGCAACTCTGTGAACACGATCGATAACAGGTTTAGCTTGCAAACCTTCAGCACTGAAAGTTTCCCATAGTAAATTAGAGAAAAATTCAGTTAAATCACCGGACTCAACTTTTTCGGGAAACCCGATGATACGCAAATTCTGTCTACGAGATCGATTTTCGAGATCAGTAATTTTAAACTTATACTGATCCATAGTTTTAGCATTCGACTCTACCTTCTTCTCCAACGCTTCAATTGTACGTACTTTTGCACAAATGGATTTTTCAAGAGTCGCGATCTTATCTTCATGCCCCTGAATGTCCGATGCCTGCGATTGAAGTTTAATTTCAAGCGATCTATCAGCTTCTTCAAGTTCGGATATTTTCCTGGTAAGCTTATTTTCCAAACTTGTCAGTCTGCTTCCCAATCTACCATCCAATCTGCCTTCCAGACTCGAAAGTTTAATATCCAGTTTAGCGTCCAAAAGAGTAGAGATTGCGTCGATGGATACAGGTTCCTTAGACAATTTCTTGCTTGTAGCCATTTTAAGTTTGTCGAGATTAGATCAAATATTATTTTAGGAAGAAAAAGTTAATCAAAAGTATCAACCCATGTGATTAAATTCGAAAAGATTTAATTAAGGGGTGATTATAGTTGAAAAAATGAAGAGCGCCTAAAGGCAGATGTTTACGTCGCCATCTTGAAACTCCACCCCATTTGATAGGTATCAGTGAGATCCCCCTTCCCTTTATTCTTCTAAAGTCCAGCAAGTACAGGCTCAAAGCCGTCAAACACTCCTCTTATGTAAACCTTTTCGTTCCCGGAATTTTTCTCGTGAACCTCCTTTGGACCCTCTCCAATGCCAGCATATCTTTTCTTAGACAAGGTGGCCAAACCTGCTCACAGTACTCTTAAATGCAGTCTGATCAATGCATTATAAAGCCTTAGTCCATGTTTTCACCTGTTTTTGAGTCATCTTGGACATGTATATTGTTGGACAAAGACCTCAAACTACCCATATTGTGGAAGCTACCATGCAATAGCCATCCCACATTCAAAGAATTTTCACACAGCCTCCTGGCCTATGAAAAAACAGGTCATATTTGACTTTGAGAGACTGTCTAATAAGGGAATATATGAAATAGTTTGAGGTTTCAGGTTGCTTTAGGGAAAGGTAAACTGGACAAGTATTACATAACAGAAAGTCTGTATTCATATTAAATCTAAAAATCGCCATGAGGACAGTGGTAATACCTGGGAACATTTTCAATGTTCTATTAAAACTAAGCAAGATATTATTTTAAACCAAGCGTCGTTATGCATTCCTGGATGCTGATTTCAGCAATATCTTTGGTCCATTATGGTTGAATTGAAGCAAATGAGTGACCGGCTACAGTCTAGTTTATCTAAATAGTAGCTATGTTTCAGTTATCTGGCATCTCTTAATTTTTCTACTGATCCTTGTCTGTTCATGACAGCTAACTTCAAAATCTGTTTCTCATAGGGAGTGCAAGGGAATGCAAGAATGAGCCAAGGTAAGATGTATTTTTGTTAAATATAATTTCTGACAAGTTTTTGTGTAGCTCCAAGGTGGCCTTTTATTATATGCAAATAAGTAGAGTGGTCTGTACTCTATAAGGAACTAACCCTAGAATCTAGATTGTATAGCACTGTTTGTTTGTTATGTATAATGTGATTTTGGTCAAAATTTTGGTTGTAATTTGCAATTGCAGTAATGTAGCATGCATTATACTGTTTCTATGTTGGCACCATATGCCTTGCATATTGAAAATGTGGTAAATCAGCATTGAGGAAACTATTGTTCACAACTATGGGCCAGCTATACCACAGCAGATACTGTTTTCTGAGTTAGGCAATTGGGGATTTATTGATCCCAGTGTAGTTGGCACTGTGCCCAAATAGAAAATGCTCAGTCATTAATATTAATACTTCAGTTTGTCATAAAATCTTGATGTAACCCTGTAAAAAGAAGCTTAACTTTTTTTTTCATTGATTAATATCTTTTTGTGGCATTTCAGAGAATTTCTTATCAGTTCTTGAGAGGGACGCAGAGGAGAGAGCAAAAAGAAGAAAGGAAAGTCAAATGCTAGCCAATGGTAAGCAATTTATCCATAAACCCTTGTAGGAGCCATTTATTCTGTGTTGTGCGTTTATTATGGTAACTAGCATTGGAAAAATGAAGGGAATAAGTTACGTATTCTTGCTTATTTCATGGCAGTTTATGGCTTGGGACCAGAGCAGGTTGTATCTTTTGCTGACTGTTGAGATTACGCTCAACAATGCTAAATATTGTATAGATTACACTTGGGTATGCTTCAAGATTGTATGTTTGGTAATTGCTAATAAAGGATTGAATAAAGGATTTGTCTCAATGGAATAATTATTTCATTGGAGCTGAGGGCAGTCATGCAAGTATAACAGAATGGATTCCAGAAGATAAGTCATAGCATAGATGTATTTTTCTCTCTGTTTTCACATTCATCTTTTTTTATATTTCTATTCTCACTGTAATCTTCTGCAGCATTAAAAGAGAAGGGGAATGCAGCATTCAAAAATGAGGACTACGTTACTGCTGTACAATGCTACACAGAAGGCCTGGAAAAAATTCGAGATTTTCAAGCCCTGTACACCAATCGAGCACAGGTATGCATAACCACTTAACTATCTCCTTCCCCGATATCTCGGCCAGCTCCTCCAACATGCCGGCTGGCCCCTTCGACAGCTCGGCTGAGTCTGCCGCCGACACCAGTCCAGCTGCTCTGATCAATGAACAGCTCACTGATGGAGTAGCCCTGTAGAGTCCAAAATTCTTGGAGTAGAATTGTCTTTGGATCGTAAAAAAACAAATTTTACAAAGAAGAAAGCTCCTTTGGGCCTCTGAGTTGCATCTGCCACCATCTTACTGGAAGTTTCAGTTGGCCAGGATATGTTCACGAAATAATTTCAAGGATCTTTAAGATAGATCAAAATTGTCGAAAGAAATAGATGGGCATTAACATCAAAGAATAATTTATGGATAGAATTTATATTGTGCAGTACTGTATATTCTAGTATTGGAATTTCTGCAGACATTGCAGTAATTTAACAGTTAAAATTCCTAGTTCTGGCCTTGGCAACTGACTGAACCAAACAGACTAATGTGTACATATTGTGGTAGCTGTCAACCATAATAGAAATGCTCCCTTAGAGTCAGAGTCATACAACATGGAAGTTAGCTCTACAGTCTATTTAGTCCATGCTAATCAAGATTCCCATTTGCCTATATTTAGCTCATATTCCTCTAAATGTTTCCTATCCATGTATTTATTGGAGTAACTTTTAAATGTCAATATTCCTCCTTCAACCATATCCTCTGGCAGTCATATACTGACTACTCTCTGGGTGAAAAAGTTGACCGTTGGGTTCTGATTTAAATCATTCCCCTTGCACCTTAAATTCATGCTCATTAGTTCTTGATTCTCCAGCCTTGTGGAAAAAGGCAGTGTGCATTGGCTCTGCCTATGCACCACATGATTTTATACAACTATATAAACTCACCCTTTATTCTCCTACTCTCCAGTGAAAAATGTACCAACCTGCTCAAACTTCCTTCACAACTCAGTCCCTCAAGTCCTGGGAACATCCTCATAAATCTTTCTACTCTTTTCAGCATAATGACATCTTTCCTATAGCAGAGTGCTCAAAACTGAATGCAATATTTCAAATGTGGCCTCACCAGTATTTTGTACAACTGCTATGTAAGTTCCCTACTTCTATACAAATGCCCTGACTGATGAAGGCCAATGTGGCAAAAGTCTTCCTCAATTGCCGCCTTTTCAACTTGTAATGCCATTTTAAGGAACCTTGTACCTGCACTTCATGGTCCCTTTAATCTACATATCTTCTTGAAAGTTCTACCTTCACTTATCTTCCCAAATTGCAAAACCTCACACTTAGCCAAATTCAGCTCCATTCGCCATTCTTTAGATCACTTACCCAGTTGATCAAGATCCTTCTATAAATCCTAAAAAACATGATTACTGTCAATGACATCACCTCTTTTAGTGTCATCTACAAAATTACTCCCCGTGCCTTATACATTCTCATCAGAATCATTGTTACAGATGACAAATAGCAATGGGTCTGGCACCAAGTCCTGAGGATGCACCAGTAGTCATGGGCCTCAATCTGAGAAACAACCTTACATGTTCACCTTCAGCTTTCTATCATTTATTTAGCTAACTCTCCCTGGATCCTACGCAACCTGTCATGTGGAACCTTATCAGAGATCTTACTGAAATCCAAAAAGACTTATGTCTGCCACCCTACTCTCATTGACCTTCTTGTTTACTTCAAAAAAACAAACAGATTTGTGAGATATGATTTCCCATGCACAAAGCCATAGCAATTATCTGCAATCAACCCCAGTCTTTCCAAATGTATGGATATCTTAACCATCATAATCCCCTCTATTAACTTAACACAAATATTAGGCTTACTTGCCAATAATTCCCAGTGTTCCAAATACTCCCTTATGCAGCTGGAATTTAGGGTCAAAGCATATTTTGCAGACAGAGTAGAGAAACTGGATGCAAAAAAAATAGAAAATGTTAAAATGTCTAACAAAACTCAGGCTCAATAAACTAATTCAGGCAAAACATTAAAAAATTCAGCTTTTGTAAAGATAAAAGGTTGTAGCATGAATTACAAAGGTTAATGGTTTGAGGATTGTTTTCTCTACAGCATCACTGTTTACTGGAAATTGTGGAAGAATATATTATCCATTGTCATTAGTATGTAATGATTTTCTTCTAAAATAGCCTGAGGCGAGTGGTGGTACAGAATACAGATTATCTGGAAAGTAAGAATGTTTTCAAATGGAAAATAGAACCCACTATGTCTTTGCTTTGTTTATCTTACTTCTCTATCAAAAAAGCACTATTTAATTTGTTTCATTATCTGTTTTATTGGCTTTCCTGGTGATGTATTTCAGAGCTTTATTTATTTGAATGAAAACGTCTGTCTAGCTTTACTACTGTTGATTTGCCTAATTTCTGATTTTCTGTGGTACATTTATGGCTACCAGCATTGTGTTTTCTATTTTCAGGCTTACAATAAACTAGGAAAATATGAAGAGGCAATCACTGATTGTAAATGGGCCTTAAAGGTGAGGATAATTACATATAAGGGCATGAACATGACTGCATTTCTTCTGTCAAAGTATTGGTCAGCTGTATCAATTTCAGCCTCTTCCATATCTTTTTTCCCTTAATATATTAGGTCTAAATCCAGGATCTTTTCCCTTTTAAGTCCTTTGAGTATGAAAGGTAACAATTAGAAATCCAAGAAATTGCTGATTCTTACATCTAAAGCAAAAAAAAAAAACTGTTGGAGGAATTCAGTGTGTTAATTAGTAGGAATGTCAACATTTCAAGTTAAGATCCTGAATGAGGACAGAGTGGAGAGGGAAGATAGCTGGTATATAGAAGAGAGGGTAAGGGATGAGATAAGGACCTCTGGTACCAAGAGGGTTGAATGCTAATAGGTAGAGGGATCCAGATGGGAGAGTGGGGAAATGTGGAATTGGGAGACAGACAGCTGGGTGATAGGTGGAAGCAGACAAGGAGAACAACAGGCAAATGTAATCAGGTGGGAGGGGGGGTTGATGAGCTGGAACACAAGCTAACAATGCTTATATGTAATGTAAAGAAAGTGATAATGGAAGCTGTTAGAGGAGAAAGGAAGAGCTGCTAGAAACCAGATGGGTGAGGGAATCCGGTGGGTGAAATGTGTTGATGGTAGGTGGATGAATCTAAGTGGGGAAAGGGGAGCAAATGGGTGATGGGCTGGAGGGAGTTACAGGAAAGGGAGGACTGAAGATATTGCTCAGTCTACTAAGTGCCTCCATCAGCTTGTGTTTTTCATCTGCAGGCTCTTATGTCTCAATTACAAATGAAACATAGCATGCTGTAAGCATGAGCATAGAATGCCCATAGGAATGTACTCTTCAGTTTACAATGTCTGTGCTGAACATGACCCTGAATTAAACTAAATCTCTTATGCTTGTACTTGTTCTATATCCTTGCATCTCTACATATTCATGGATATCTAACAGCTTTTTATCTACAATGTTGTTGTATCTGCCTTCACTACTACCACTCGCACTCTGTAAAAAAGCATGTCTCGCAGATCTTGAAACTCTCCCCTCCTCTCACTTTAAATATATGTCCTCTAGTACTTTCCTACCCTGGGAGAAAGATTGTGATGCTTACCACATCCAGGCCTCTCAATTTTTTAAGCTTTCATCAGGTTTCCCCTCAGCCTTTGACAGTTCAGTGAAAACCACACAATTTTGTCTAACTGCTTCTCATAGCTTTAATGCAGGCAGCATCCTGGTAAATCTTATCTGCACTCTTAACAAAACCACCACATCCTCCCTGTAATGGGGTGATCAGAATTGCATACAATATTCCCAAGGGTTTCTACAGCTATAAGATAACTTCCTTACACTTAAACTCAATGTTGTCTGTAAAATAAAATAATACACTGACACATAAAATGAATGTACATTTTCAAGTTACATGTCAGAATTTATTAAGGCAGGACATTCATTTCAGGATTTTAATATTATTTTGAAAGTAAGTGCTAATAATTTGGAATGGGCTGGAGTCCATTAATTATCAATGGTTGGAATCATTAATGTTTTGTATATTAGTCTTCCAGTCAAGATGGCGCCAAGCTGTGGTTTCCATCGAGGTTGTGGCTCAGATTTAGTTGTTTCTTTGGCTTGTAGGAATGGTTTTGACAGAGAGTGGTTAAGGTCAGGTTAGGGTTTAGGGATAGGGATATGGGGGACTTCGAGGTCAAGTTGAGGCCTCTACCTCATGTTCAAAGGCCAGCAATGTGGACGTGATGAAGGCCATCCATGGATGGATATTGGACTGGCAACTGCTGTGGAAGAAAACCAGTGAGGATGCAGGCTGGTAGCTTCCCAGGTAAGCGAGTCCTCCCAGGTCAGTGGGTACTGGGATCAGATGTCCATGTGTGCGAGGTGCACAAGGGCCAGTGACCCTCCAAGTATGCGAGTTGGCCAATACGGAGTTCAAGGTCTGGCTTTCAGGGTCCCACCATCAGCGAATCCTGGGGTTGATACCAAAGATCAAACCCTGAAAGGCGATTGGAAGTCTGATGTTCAAAGCCCTGGGTCTAAGAGTCCACTGGAGGCCCGGAGGTGGCCTGTCTAGGAGTTGGAGGACTGTCTGCATTTATCTGTGTGAGTGGATGGTTAGGAGGGTGGAAAGGGGTTGTTTTGCTTTTGTTGCTGTTGTTCTGTTGTTGTTGTTTGTATTGTTCTGTTGAACATTGTGGGCATGCTATGCTAATGCCGGAATATGGGGCAATACCTACAGGGCTGCCCAAGCACATTATCAGGTTGTTACACAAATAACGTATTTCACTGTATGTTTTGATGTACATGTAATGAATAACTGAATTGAATTTGAATCAAGGGTAAAAGGTTACATAATAATGTTCACTGTGTATCAGAAATATCTTGATGCGGCTTCTGCACAATAATTACTGCAAATTGTAATTGCTAATGTTTAGCTAAATGAGGCACTCATTTTTCACAGAGTCCGACAAGCAGTCAAGATGAACAAACACTACATCTGTTTTTGCGTGGTGTTGTTTGAGGGTGGAATGCTGAAATCATACTTAAGTATCTAGAAATCAGATCATGTCTAGACATTAGCCTTTCGTTCAGGTGCCATTTATATGGAATTGGGTTTTACCTGGAGTTGCTCACATTCACAAATTTCTAGGCAGAATCGTGCCAATTGAGAAGTTGGATTGGCCAGTTCCATACTTACGATCTTTATCCAGTAACTCATGTAGCACCTTTTTTCACCTGCACCGACGAAGAAAATTGATGCTCAGTGTTCAAATCCGCTACTCTGTTGGCATTGGCAGAGTTGCAAGGCCAGTTTCAGACTGATTGCAGGCTGCTGAGACACCTGCCAAAGGTCCCATTGTGTCCATCAAATAACAGGGAGTAGAACAAGATTTACAGTATGTGCTGACATAGTTATTCTACAGGTTCCTCAGTGTGACACTGTTGGCAGTACTCCACTACTGGCCTTAGCTGTCAGATTGGATTGGGACACTTGGGTCAGGAAGCATAGTTTTCCCATTAACAGAGAACCTATTCCTACAGTCCTCTGAGATACTGCATACCATCTAGAGCACTCTGATTAATGAACAATGTGTTTTCAAGCTTGTGTTTTCAAAGTCTGTTGTCATTGAGAAATGGGACTGTTATACTCGTGCCTGAACTCTCTATGAAAGTTAAAGATACGCTAATTCACAGCTTCTTTACAATAACTTTTTTTTTTGCAAGCAGCCACATCAGCAGAGAAATAATTTGTCTACTTTGGTTTTAGTTAGGGACAGGTAGCACCTGGGACATGAGGAACTGCAGCTACCTATATTGCTGCTGTCCTATGAACGCTGATAGGCTTGACTGTAGTTTAGGCTATCTGTATTCATAGGAAAGCAACAATATGGTTGAAATCATCTCTCATCCCTCAGTGTGTAGATCACTGTACATAAGAAAGCTACCCACTAATGAATGCCTTATTTCCAGCAATTACGCATGAATCTTCCATCTGGAGGAAGATCACACTGCTAGGTATTTTCCATGAGGAATGGATCCAGGAAGACAAAGGCCACTTTCTCTTCTTTGGATGTGAATACTCCAACATGGCAGCTGAATGTAAATACAATGTTATAGAAACACCAGAATAGGATTGGGAAACAACTCTTGAAGTATATGCCTTTAGTTTCTCAGTCTTCATAATTATATGCAACATCTTAACAGCCTAGCAAATATCAAGAGCTCAAAGAAACCTATACCCTGAGAACCATGAGGTTTATCCTAAAGAACAGCAGGATCAAGAAGGTATAGAGACTGAAGTGTTATTGTAAAGATTTCAGCATCCATAGCCTCAACAATTATTAGAATGGAGATGCATTGTTGCCATGAGCTATGATATACTCTCTGATAAAGAGGTACTTCTAGGGAACTTGAAAAATCATATTTCCCAATGCAAACTAAGTGACTCACTCTACATTCCATTTGTTTATCATTTGTTACATGAAGAATCGTAAAAGGCACCCAAAAATTAATTGAATGTTGTTTTGCAAGTTTAGATGCACTGATTGCTATATATGAATTCCTTTTCTCTTGCCTTGCGTGGCTAGATAGCAACATTTTCTGACAGGTAGCACCTTACTTTAAGAACTCGTATCTTAGCATGTAATGTACTTTTCATGAGGATCTTTGCTCTGCACATAAAACATTGGTGTGAAGGTCATGGCATATTTTGTGAAGATACGAATTTTTTTTAGTATTGCTCTGATTTGCAGAGATTGTCGTTCTTGGGGGAGCCTACTGTTCTCATATTGAACATGGCAAGTCTTCTGTTCCTTCCTATTGCACGGGTTCTTCTTTGTATGTATTTCATTGACCCTTTGAATATATGGTTTATGATTCTGTTTTTGTAATTGCGTCTAACTGCTGTTTCATTGCTTTTATTTAATCTGCTTTGCAAGGGAACCAGTTTGGGAATTAATGCTAAATTAAACAAAAAAAATGTGCAATGCAATTTCTAAGCAAGGCAAGGAAGAATTATTTTTTTTCTATATTACTGTGAACTTTAATATTTGCTACTATTCTGACAAGTGAATGGGACCTAATTTGATTGAACCACTGATGGTGTAGCGCATCCTTTATGCTGTACTATATATATGTCTAATATTTGTACTTGGATCCTAAAATTTGCTGCAACCTACAATTTATTGGATAACTAGTAATCAGGCATGTTTATTTAGAGTACAGTTACATTAGTTTTGGTCATTTAATTTGCTACTCTTTATTTTATGATTTCAGTGCAATGAAAATTGTGTAAAAGCTTATATTCATATGGCAAAAGCCAACATAGGTTTAAAGAAGTATGAGGAGGTAAGATATTTTTTTAGATATTTAATCTGAAGAGTCTGGTTTCAAAAGCTGATTACTTTAAACTGCTGAAATGTCATATATTACAGTTGGCTGAATAAGTTGTTGAACTAATTAAATGTAAATCATTGCAGGTAATGCTAATAATTTGCTACTGCTCTTCCCATTTTCTTCACCTGGTCATGTAGAGTTTGGGTTTGGATAGATTAAAGCTAATTTGCCATTCATTCATATTCATTTCCACTTCTGGGGTTCCATGCAATCATCATACTTTGCAGAAGTTTAAATCCTGAATCAAAGCGGTAAAACACAAAAGATTCTGCTGATGCTGGAAATCTTGAGCAATATATAAGATGCTGGAGGAACCCAGCAGGTCAGGTGGTATCTATAGAGGGGAATAAACAGTCAACATTTTGGGCATAAACCTGATACGTCAACCTAGATGCTGCCTGACTTGCTGAGTTGCTCCAGCATTTTATGTCTGTTGCTCAAAGGGATGAAAGTTAGTTCTTAAACTGAGTTATAAATGAAATCAGGCTTGTAGGACAAATAAAGTTTTAATTAAAATTATAGGTAATTAAAATCTTGTAAAGATTCCAGACCTGATTGAAGTTTCCTCCAAGCCTTTGGTGAATGTCTTTATCTTTTTAAAGGTTACTCACATTATGATGTAATGTCACAACTTAAAAAAAAATGACAGGGAAGGATTTGTGATTGAAGAGCAACCGAATTCAAGTGCAAGCACGAGGAAATCTGCAGATACTGGAAATTCAAGCAACACACTCAAATTGCTGGTGGAACGCAGCAGGCCAGCAGTATCTATAGGAAGAAGTACAGCCGACGTTTCGGGCTGAGACCCTTTGTCAGGACTAACTGCCTGGCCTGCTGCATTCCACCAGCATTTTGTGTGTGTACAAACGCAAGCAGTGTTTATGTAACAACAGATAGACTTTGCAGTACTTAAGTGTAACTTCATCTTAATAGCAGAATAGTATATTGTCTACAACATGATATTATTTCTGCTGTTATAAAGCAGAATATTATTTTGTTTGAGAAGTGCCTGTTTTGCTAATTTTCATACGTGTAGATGTTTTCAGGGTCATGTGTGATTTTTGAGGTTCGGACAATGGCGTTATCCTTGCTATCTCAGTTGCTGATTCTCATTAAGCTCTTCCACTGGAATGATCAATGAAGTCATCAGGATAATTAAGTCTGTTTTGCTGAAGTGGGAAAGCAGAAACTTTAAATGTTTATGTTCTCTACCAGGCTCGACGATGTTACCAGAAGATAACAACGATCGATCCAAGCCAAGCAAAGCTGGCTAAAGGTAGGAGAAATATTGGGTTTAAGAAGCACCAAACAATCCAGTGTAAAGAATTATACATGTGTGCTTAGTTATGTTCTAATTCACCTGTTTTTATTTAAATTCTGCTTTTGAGTTTCCAGTTAGGGTTTTTCCATGAGTATGACTTCTAAAACCTGAAGTACTGAATATAGTTTTATTCCACTTAGTTAAAATAGAAATTGGGCCTGGCATCTTTTTTAGGCTTTCTTAGCTGATGTTGCAATGTGGGAAATGACAGACTCAACTATTATTGCAGTTATAATAAGATTCTAATAATGTTTATAATTTATTATACTTTTGTTTCTAATGCTGACAAATATGTAATTTATATTTAGAGTATATAAAATTACTGGATCTAGACCAAAAAAAGGAACAGCAAGAGAAAAGAGTCACGGAAGTACTTGAACTAGGGAGTGTGACTACAAAAGCTGTCCGTGAAGCACTAAAGAAATTATCCAGTCCCGATAAGATCCCCTTTTTCTATCTTGGTGGTGTGAAGTTTCTGACTGAACTTATGAACGAGTGTAAGTAAATTTAAAAAAAAAGTGCTTTTAATTAGAGCTATCAAGAGGTATGAATTTTTGAGATGATACCTTATCACAGTTGTGCTAGCGTTAGATCACTGGTATGTCTGTGTGTCTAAGTTGAAATAGAAATTTGTTTAAGCAGGAATGCCTAATATACACAACAGACTTAACAGAACTGGACCCTCGTGTTAAAAGAAGTTTGGGGTCCAATCTCTCATTGTGGTAATAAGAATACTAGAATCAGCATGTGGTGAACGAGATGCCAAACTATTCAATTTATGAATAGTTGAAATGACCAGAACTTTATTGTATTACGCAGAGGCATACAGAAAATAGGAATAAGCTTTTTGGCCCTTTGACTTTACTCCATAATGATTCCATCTCATTAATGTATTCCCACATCTTCCACACTCCTAGATGCCTTACATGTCTAAAAGTATTTCCCTCTTAAGCATATGCAGTGGCTTGGCTTCTAAACCCTTTTTCGATATTGGACTCAATAGATTCACTATTCTTATAGGCTGGACGTTAGGGTCCATCAGCATGTGGACTTTGCAACGAGAGGGGAGAACGCATTGGACCTGGTTTACACTAACATCCCCGACGCGTACTGGGCAGAGCCCCGCCCCCATCTCGGATACTCAGACCACATCTCTGTTATGCTAATCCCAGCATACAGACCGCTCGTCAGGCACTCCAGACCAGTTCAGAAGCAGGTGAAAACCTGGCCAGCAGGAGCCATCTCTGCTCTTCAAGACTGCTTTGAGCACACTGGCACATGTTCAGGGAGGCTGCAACCAATGGCAACTCTACCAACTTACAGGAGTACACAGCATCAGCGACTAGCTACATCAACAAGTGCATCGATGACGTCACTGTGTCCAAGACCATCACTACACGTGCTAACCAGAAGCCATGGATGACCGTGGAGGTGCGTGCGCTGCTGAGGACCCATGACTCCGCCTTCAGATCAGGCAACGAGGCAGCCCTAACAACAGTGAGGGCCAAACTGTCCTGGGCCATCAGAGAGGCAAAGCGTGCACACGCTCAGTGAATCCACAGCCACTTCCAGGACCGCGGTGACATGTGGCGCATGTGGAGGGGCATTCAGGACATCATCAACTACAGAACAACATCACCTGACTGTGTGGGTGATGCCTCCCTCCCAGATGCACTGAACAACTTCTACACTCATTTTGAGGCGGAAAATGAGGTGGCAGCGAGGCAGTCCACCCCTCCTCCAAATGACCAGGTGCTGTGTCTCACTGTGGCCGATGTGAGGAGAACCCTGTGCAGGGTCAACCCACAGAAGGCTGCTGGAGCAGACAATATTCCTGGCAGAGTGCTCAGAGGATGTGCAGACCAGCTAGCAGATGTTCTCACTGACATCTTCAACATCTCCCTGAGCAGCGCCATCGTTCCAACGTGCTTCAAGGCCACCACCATCGTCCCTGTGCCGAAGAAGTCTTCAGTGTCCTGCCTCAATGACTACTGTCCCGTTGAACTCGCAGCCATCATCATGAAGTGTTTCGAGAGGCTCATCATGAGGCACATCAAGACCCTGCTGCCCCCCTCACTGAAACCCCTGCAGTTCGAGTACTGTCCCAACCATTCAATGGTTCAACATTGCCATCACCCTCCACCTGGACAAAAAAGACATGTATGTTCGACTGCTGTTCATAGACTTCAGTTCAGCATTCAACACAATCATTCCTCAGAAACTGATT
The DNA here is from genome assembly GCF_030144855.1 of Hypanus sabinus. Lineage (NCBI taxonomy): Eukaryota > Metazoa > Chordata > Chondrichthyes > Myliobatiformes > Dasyatidae > Hypanus > Hypanus sabinus. Next base: position 6,335,576 of record NC_082739.1, on the reverse strand, counting down.
GGAAAGCTGAGCCTACTGGGCCTGAACATCTCCCTCTGCAACTGGTTCCTAGACTTACTGATTGGGAGACCTCAGTCAGTCCAGATCGGGAGCAGTATCTCGAACACCATCACACTGAGCACAGGGGCCCCCCCAGGGCTGTGTGCTCAGTCTACTGCTGTTCACTCTGCTGACCCACGACCGTACTGCAACACACAGCTCGAACCACATCATCAAGTTCGCCGATGACACGACTGTGGTGGGTCTCATCAGCAAGAACGAGTCAGCATACACCGAGAGGAGGTGTAGCTGCTAACGGACTGGTGCAGAGCCAGCAACCTGTCTCTGAATGTGAACAAAATGAAAGAGATGGTTGTTGACTTCAGGAAAGCACGGAGCGACCAGTCTCATCGACAGCTCCTTGGTAGAGATCGTTAAGAGCACAAAATTTCTTGGTGTTCACCTGGCGGAGAATCTCACCTGGTCCCTCAATACCAGCTCTATAGCAAAGAAAACCCAGCAGTGTCTCTACTTTCTGCGAAGGTTGAGGAAAGTCCATCTCCCACCCTCCATCCTCATCACATTCTACAGGGGTTGTATTGAGAGCATCCTGAGCAGCTGCATCACTGCCTGGTTTGGAAATTGCACCATCTCGGATCACAAGATCCTGCAGCAGGTAGTGAGGTCAGCTGAGAAGATCATCATGGTCTCTCTTCCCGCCATTACAGACGTTTACACTACACGCTGCATCCGCAAAGCAAACGGCATTGTGAAGTACCCCACGCATCCTTCATACAAACTCTTCTTCCTGCCATCTGGGAAAAGGCATTCGGGCTCTAATGACTAGAGTATGTAACAGTTTCTTCCCTCAAGCCATCAGACTCCTCAATACCCAGAGTCTGCACTGACACCAACTTACTGCCCTCTACTGTGCCTATTGTCTTGTTTATTATTTATTGTAATACCTGCACTGTTTTGTGCACTTTATACATTCCTGGGTAGTTCTGTAGTGTAGTTTTTTTCTGTGTTGTTTTTACGTAGTTCAGTGTAGATTTTGTACTGTTTCATGTGGCACCATGGTCCTGAAAAACGTTGTCTTGTTTTTACTGTGTACTGTACCAGCAGTTATAGTCGAAATGACAATAAAAAGTGACTTGACTTGACTTGACATTGGCCTGGAGAAGAATATTTGTATCTGTTTTTTTGTGTATATCTAGCATATCAGGTACAGTTTTAGGAATGTTGATATTTATGATCTTTCCTTATGAAGCCCTTTCCTACTAAATCAGGAAATTACACTGGGTAAGTACTTCTTCCCATAGACTGTATTAATGCTAATGAATCAGAATCAAGTCTAATATCACCGACAAATGTTGTGAAACGTGTTGTTTTGCCATAGCAGTGCAGTGCAATTCATAAAATATTATAAATTACAATAAGAAATATACTTAAAGTATAAAATTAAATAAGTACTACAAGAAGAGAGCAAAAATAGTGAGGTAGTGTTCATGGGTTGGTTTATTGTCCATTCAGAAATCTGATGGCCAAGGAAAGAAACTATTCCTAAAATGTTGAGTGGGTATCTGCAGGCTCCTGTACCTCCCCTGTGATGGTAGTAATAAGAAGAGAGCATGTCCTGGGTCATGGAGGTCCTTAATGATAGTTGCTGCCTTTTTCAGGCATCGCCTTTTGAAGGTGTCCTCAATTTTGGGAAGACTAATGTTCATGATGAAGCTGGCTGAGTTTACAGCTTTCTGCAGCTTCTTCCGATCCTGTGCAGTAACCCTTCCATATCAGATAGTGATGCAGTTAGAATGCTTTCCACGGAGGATTGGAGGGAGACAAATGTTGTCCCCTTGTTCAAAAATGGTAGTAGGGATAATCTGGGTAATTATAGACTAGTGAGCCTTACGCCTGTGGTGGGAAAACTGTTGGAAAAGATTCTTAGAGATAAGATCTATGGGCATTTAGAGAATCATGGTCTGATCAGGGACAGTCAGGGCTTTGACAGGGCTTTGTGAAGGGCACATCGTGTCTAACAAGCCTGATAGAGTTCTTTGAGGAGGTGACCAGGCATATAGATGAAGGTAGTGCAGTGGATGTGATCTACATGCATTTTAGTAAGGCATTTGACAAGGTTCCACATGGTAGGCTTATTCGGCAAGTGAGAAGGCATGGGATCCAGGGAAGCTTGCCTGCAGAAAACAGAGGTTTGTGGTGGAGGGAGTACATTTGGATTGGAGGGTTGTGACTAGTGGTGTCCCACAAGGATTGGTTCCGGGACTTCTACTTATCGTGATTTTTATTAACAACCTGGATGTGGGGGTAGAAGGGTGGGTTGGCAAGTTTGCAGATGACACAAAGGTTGGTGGTGTTGTGGATAGTGTTGAGGATTGTCAAAGATTGCAGAGAGACATTGATAGGATGCAGAAGTGGGCTGAGAAGTGGCAGATGGAGTTCAACCTGGAGAAGAGTGAGGTGGTACACTTTGAAAGGACATACTCCAAGGTAGAGTACAAAATAAATGGCAGGATCCTTGGTAGTGAGGAGCAGAGGGATCTGGGGGTACATGTCCACAGATCCCTGAAAGTTGCCTCACAGATAGATAGGGTAGTTAAGAAAGCTTATGGGGTGTTAGCTTTCGTAAGTCGAGGGATAGAGTTTAAGAGTTGCGAGGTAATGATGCAGCTGTATAATACTCTGGTTTGGCCACACTTGGAGTACTGTGTCCATTTCTGGTCGCCTCACTATAGGAAGGATGTGGAAGCATTGAAAATGGAACAGAGGAGATTTACCAGGATACTGCCTGGTTTAGAGAGTATGCATTATGATCAGAGATTAAGGGAGCTAGGGATTTACTCTTTGGAGAGAAGGAGGATGAGAGGAGACATGATAGAGGTATACAAGATATTAAGAGGAATAGACAGAGGGGACAGCCAGCGCCTCTTCCCCAGGGCACCACTGCTCAGTACAAGAGGACAAGGTAAGGAGTGGGAAGTTCAAGGGGGATATTAGAGGAAGGTTTATTTACTCAGAGAGTGGTTGGTGCGTGGAATGCACTGCCTGAGTCAGTGGTGGAGGCAGATATGCTAGTGAAATTTAAGAGACAACTAGATGGGTATATGGAGGAATTTAAGGTGGGGGGGTTATACGGGAGGCAGGGTTTGAGGGTCAGCACAACATTGTGGGCTGAAGGGCCTGGCCTGTGCTGTACTATTCTGTGTTGTTCTATGTTTTATATCTGTAAAATTCACAAGAAATGCAAAATTCACAGGAAATTGCATATCTGATGACATCAACAGTGTGCATTGCACCCCCTTAACACTGAGAAAATAGATCAAAAGGTCATGACAAATGACCTTCAATATCAACACTTAGTTCAGCAAACCATATCACATTTGAGAGTAATCAGACTTGAATGATTTAAACTGTCTGCAAGGACATGTTCTTGTGTGATTAAAAACCATCCACTACAATTTGCATATATCTGAAAACTTCTTGGTGTCAGTCTTTATGTATATTGAAGCTTTGAACTGATAACAACAGTTCATCGTTGTCTCGGTCTTGACCCAGGTGCTACTGCTGACCAAGGGAATTTGGCATCACCTGCAGCTATAGGGTCATTAATGTTGGGACTCTTAGGAGTTCTACTCAAGTGAGATTATTAATTGATGTAAAAATCAAAAAACGCTGGGGAAAAAACTCAGCAAGACAGGCGGCATCTGCTGAAAATTAGATACTTAATGTTCTAAGTATGAGACCTTTCATTAGAACAGAGAAAGAGAGATTTTAGTTCAAGTTGCAGAAAAGATTCTCTGCTCCGGTGAAATTATATGGCTGTTAAAAGGCAGCTCATGTAATGTGTTACTAATGTTGTGAAGTTTGTGTAATGTTACTTATGAACAGAGAGTATGTCTCTGTCTCTTGTACGTGCTCAGATGGTGACAATTCACACAAAGGCCTCTGAAATTCCACTCTTCTTTATCCATGGCTTTCTCTTTGCACGGATGCTGCCTGACCTGTGAAGTTTTTACAGCATTTTATGTTTTTATTTCAGATTTCTAGCATTTGCAGTTTTATTTTAAATTTTATTTATTAAATAACAGTTTAATTTTGTGGATTAACAACACCCTCACTACTGAATCTGAAGATTGAGGTTTTAAGTCACTTGGGACTTTATATCTTCCTGAAAACTATTCAGAATCTTTGTTTTTTGTCAGCCTAATTGAATTAGTTTGCTGGTCTCATTGTTTCTGGTGGTGATAAATTTGAAACATTAATTCAACTTTCATTTATGAGCATTGATATTTATATATGGTATTTCTTTATTGATTTGTTATGTTATCATCTGTAGTAAAAGCTGATGAGCTGAATATATTTACAAACTTCAACATAATTGACGTTTGCCTATTGTTGCAGGTACTGAGCAGACATTATTTAGAATAAATGATGGATTCAGTGTTATCAATAACAATGAGATTATAAGAAGGTAAGGTTGTTTGATTCAGATGATTCTGATTTTGAGACCAGCTGAAGGTTTGGAAAACAAGGATAACGTGTATTGATGTATTGAAATGTATCTTGTATCCTTTAACCTTTGTGGCAGATACTTGAGTAGACACAATAATTCCTGGACAGTTGCTGTTTCATCCAGGAGTAAATAAATGACAGCTCAAACATACCTGGGTTAGTAGTCTGTATTTTGAGTTGCACTGGCAAGATAAGTATTTATTTGACACAGGGTCACATTCTGGAAGACATTATAGGCTATCTTGAGAGGTATCCATATGCTTCACAGCAGCCACAGTATAATTGCTACAGGAACTTTACATCTCCAGCAGTCATTGCATCAGAGATATGGACAGATTAGATTCGGTTTCCACTAATGGATAGACTAACTGTAAACTACCTGACATGGACAAAAAATATTTCATTACCTATATGTACTTTACAAGTAAATGCTTATTGACTATCTACAAAAGTTTATTTATAATGTGGAACTGTTGATATAGATTTTGTAAATACAAGAGGTTCTGCAGATGCAGGAAATCATGAGCGATGCACACAAAATGATGGAAAACTCAGCAGATTGGGCAGCACCTCTGGAGTGGAATAAACAGTCACTATTTTGAGTTGAGACCTTTCATCAGGACGGTTAATATACATCTCAAGCATCTATTTCTTTAATTAAAAGAGTACATTGTTGGATCCTTCATGGAACTATTCTTTTCTGTTTGGATAACCACACTTTTCACAAGGGTGTTTATAATAATTTGTATAATTTTGCAAGAACCAACAATATTTTATTGACAGGCATATCTTTAACAGGAGTCTTGTCAGTTCAGTGAAGGAACCGTGTGAGGTGGAACTTTGTGTCTCCGTCCTTGCGCTATGGAAGGCCGCCTGCCAGGAAAATGGTAGATAGATGTATTTCACTTTTTGGTCATTCTTTTAGTACTGTTCATTTTAGTTCTTTAATTTGTCTAGTGTGCATGGCAGAGAAGAGAAAATGAAGAAAAACTTTTTCAGTTGCAACTATTGGGTAATGTTCTGTGGATGGGCAACCAATTAGTACGAATAAAGTAGGGCTAGAGGATTAAATTTAAAAAGTAGGAATAAATTTAAACCTAATGAAACAGATAAATAGGTTTGTGGACAATGCTTTAAATTAATTAGTATGGGGAGGGGGATAGTACTCTAGTAACAAAATATCAAAAATAAATGAGGATGGTGGGGGAGGGAGGAATAAGACTTTGAAAGTCGTAGAAAATATAAGCAGAAGTATGGTGCAGAAATTGAATCCGCAGTAAAAATTGCAAATAATAATTCAAAGCTTAAGACTTTGAATACATATTAGCATTTGTAATAAGTAGGTGATTTGAGAAGTTGATAGCACAAGTAGTAATAACGAGTATAGTCTAATAGTTCTTTTGGTGACATGTTTGCAGAATGCCCAGGACCACATGCTCAGTGTTGTAGGTTGTACAATGTTCCAAAAGGATTAGCAGGTGGGATAATGTTGTTTATCAAGGAGGATTCAGAACATTGAGTCTATGATGTCCAATATTAACCTGAACTGTTAACTCTGTTTTTCTGTCCACAGGTCCTACCTTACCTGCTGAATATCTTTAGCGTTTTCCATTTTATTTCATATTTTGATTTTTTGCAGGGTTTGTTTTGCTTTTCAGTTCCTTCCCTTGGAAGCTGTTTAATATTTGGAATGATGTGCTTGATGATGATATAGAAGTTAATGTATTTAGCAAGTAATTGGATACATGACCAGCTGAGTTACAATATGAAATAAATGTTAATAACATTTCAACTCCTTCGTTGGTTTCATATTATGTAATAAACAGCATATTTAAATTGCAGGCCTCTCTGAGGACAAGGTATGATTAGAAATTGATTATTCCAGTAAACAGTGTATGAAAATAAAACCTAGTGCCAATTTTTTATGCAAAAAGGGATCTCAAGTAATTCATCTCAGAAATTTCTATTTGGATCAATAAAATGTCTAATTAATTTGTTTCTTTAAACTTTTCTGTTTATAGAGGAAAATCAGCGAACTCTTATCACTTCTTCTGATACAAGTGAACTATTACTGAATCTGTTGTCAAGCAAGCAGAGTGAGATCTATAAGGGGTGTCTAGCTCTACTGTCTGTTTTCCTTTTGACTGAATATGGGAGTGATCTTGTGCTACATAATCTCAATTTAGCCAGGTAATCTCTCTATCACACATATAATAATGTAAATAGGAGTCTTACTTTGTGCTAACATTTGAAATAGAGTTCAAAATATCTATATGCAAGCGCAGTTCAGATAAAACTTAGTGAGAAAACATTGCACTGGAATTAATCAGAAGAATATAATTTACATAAACATCTATTGTTTGGCAAAGCAGATAGATTGGTGTTTTCATTTGTCCTCGAATCCTCAGAGCATCACAATTAAAGTATTGTGTTGATAAAGTTAGCTGAGCTGCTTTAAGTCAAGTCAAGTCTATTGTCATTTTGGCCATAAACTGCTGATACAGTACACAGTAAAAACGAAACAACATTCCTCCAGGACCCTGGTGCTACAAGAAACATCACAAAACTACACTAGACAATGTGAGACAGCACAAGGCTACACTAGACTACGAAAAACAACATAAAAGCTGCACTAGATTACAGACCTGCACAAGACTACATAAAGTGCACAAAACAGTGCAGGGCAGTACAATAATTAATAAACAAGACAATAGGCACAGTAGAGGACAAATTTCAATATAATAATAAATGATGTAGATGTCAGTCTAGACTCTGGGTATTGAGGAGTCTGATGGCTTGGGGGAAGAAACTGTTGCACAGTCTGGTCGTGAGAGCCCGAATGCTTCGGTGCCTTTTTCCAGATGGCAGGAGGGAGAAGAGTTTGTATGAGGGGTGCGTGGGGTCTTTCATAATGCTGTTTGCTTTGCAGATGCAGCGTGTAGTGTAAATGTCTGTAATGGCGGGAAGAGAGACCCCGATGATCTTCTCAGCTGACCTCACTGTCCGCTGCAGGGTCTTGCGATCCGAGATGGTGCAATTCCCAAACCAGGCAGTGATGCAGCTGCTCAGGATGCTCTCAATACATCCTCTGTAGAATGTGGTGAGGATGGGGGTGGGAGATAGACTTTTCTCAGCCTTCACAGAAAGTAGAGACGCTGCTGGGCTTTCTTGGCTATGGAGCTGGTGTTAAGGGACCGGATGAGATTCTCCGCCAGATGAACACCAAGGAACTTGGTGCTCTTAACGATCTCAAAGGAGGAGCCGTCAGTGTTCAGCGGAGAGTGGTCGCACCGTGCTCTCCTGAAGTCAACAACCATCTCTTTTTGTTCACATTCAGAGACAGGTTGTTGGCTGCACCAGTCCGTTAGCCGATGCACCTCCTCTCCGTATGCTGACTCGTCGTTCTTGCTGATGAGACCCACCATGGTCGTGTCATCGGCGAACTTGATGATGTGGTTCGAGCTGTGTGTTGCTGCACAGTCGTGGGTCAGCAGAGTGAACAGCAGTGGACTGAGCGCACAGCCCTGGCGGGCCCCCGTGCTCAGTGTGATGGTGTTGGAGCTGCTGCTCCCAATCCGGACTGACTGAGGTCTCCCAGTCAGGAAGTCTAGGATCCAGTTGCAGAGGGAGGTGTTCAGGCCTAGCAGTTTCAGCTCTCCAATCAGGTGCTGAGGAATGATTGTGTTGAATGCTGAACTGAAGTCTATGAACAGCATTCGAATGTATGTGTCATTGAAGATTTTTATGGAATTTATTGATATAATTCTTTTTACTACTACTGAAAAAAATTAATAATTTAGCATGCCTTGCAGCAGATATAAAAAATATTGAATGTGGGGATGTGGCCTTAGCACATTAATTTGCCAGATGCTCTTATGAGATAATTTTGTTGGCTTAGAGGGCGTAGAAAGCACAGGAGATAATTTGCCTCATCAGCTTTTCATTTGCTTTATAATAACAGATCCTCTGTCAGTTGTCTTTCCTGTCAAGGCTTTTAGATGCTGCAATTACATTTTACCTGGTATTCAGTACTGCACTGCGATCTGACCAGTGTTTTAAAAAGATTCATTAGGATTTCTCTGGGACTTGACTCCCGTTGTCAAGCTCATGGATCTTTATGTTTTTCTTAAATATGTACAGTCACTTCTATAAGCAATAAATAACATTTTAAAATTGCCTGTAGATCCTGAGATCTCCATCTTGTACATTTTATTTAGAATCAGGTCCTCTTGTTGATACTTTACTCATTTCCCTTGCAAAGTGGAAATCTTAACATTTCTTTAAATCTGCCATCTAGTTATCTATCCTACCTTCACCACCTCATATCGATGTCAACTGCTGCCTTCCTCATGGTTCATCTTTAGTGTCATTGGTAACTTTGGAAATTATGCCCAGTCTATTAAGAAAAGCAATAGTTATGCATCAATTCCTGTAAGATCTCCACTGTGTCGTGCCTTTCAGGCCAAGAATATTCTCCGTTCATGAGTATTCTTCGTTCCTATTACTTAACCAATTTTATATCCTTGTCACCATAGTCTCTTATTCTATGGCCTTTAATCCTGATGACATACCTATCATTTGACACTTTATCAGAACTATTTTGGAAGTTTTATATATACAACACTGATTGCATTTTCATCATTAATTTACTCTATTATCAGTTAGATGTAATTTGCCTTTATCATTTCTATGCATGCTTTCTAATCAACAGTTAATTCTTAAGTAACTGCTAATTCTGCCTTTGACTATTAATTTAGAATTTTTCCTACCACCAAGGTTAGACTGATTGGCCTAAAGTGCAGGTGGCCCCCGTTTTTCGAACGTTCGCTTTACGACAGTACCTGTTTTTGCTAACCAAAGAGGATTTTCGCTTTTACGAAAAAAAGATGCCCGCTTTATACATGCGTTTACCCCAAGAAAGACTACAATGACTGTGAAGCCTTATGCGGGCAGTTGTTTGCACATGCGTGTACGTGCATACACATGTACGTACATAGGCGTGTACGTGCCGTTTTTTTTACTCCAAATTGATTTTGGCTCACTGTCTTCCCGAGTTTGATAAGTGAAGCTACACCATACATACAATATTTCTACTTTAATAGGGTGTATATTTATCATATCATTCCTGCTTTTACTATATGTTTGTGTTATTTTAGGTTTTATGTGTTATTTGGTATGAGTTGGTAGGTTATTTTTTGGATCTGGGAGCGCTGAAAAATTTTTCCCGTATAAATAAATAGTAATTACTTCTTCGCTTTACAACATTTTGGCTAACAAACGGTTTCAAAGGAACGCTGTATCTTCGAAAAGCGGGGGAAACCTGTACTGGATTTATTTCCACAGCCTGTTTTGAACAAGGTTATAATTTCATTTTTCCAGTTCTCTGCTACCATCTCTGAATATATCTGATATTAAGAAGATGGTGGCCATTCCTTTTGCTTTTTCCTCCTTCAATTATCTCCGAAATCCATGATGAATCCCAACTGGACCAGGTGATTTAATAACGTTATCCGCAAGTGGCCTTATTAGTCCCTCTACTATTTTTTATCTGGCGCTAAACTCAGTTACATTTATTGAGACTCCAACAACAATAAGTCCTTAGTGAAGGCTGATGTAAAGTACTTATTTTGTACATCTGTCTTCATAAGCACTTTTTCTCTTTGATCTCTATTTGGCACCATCTCTCATCTTATGATTCTCTTTCTGATCACACACTTAAATAATATTTTTGGGTTTCATTTTGTATTTCCTATCAATCTTTGTACATGCACTCTCTTTGCTTCCCTCATTTTTTAAAATACTTCCAGTATTTTGTAATCGACCAGTTTTTCATGTGTATTAGCAACCTGGCATCTGCCTTATGCCTTTGTGTTTCTGCTCCATTTTATTCTCCATCTTTTTAATCAGCCAGGGAATTGTATGCCTTTATTCTCCTAACCTTCTCCCTCAAGGGAATATACTTCATCTGTAGCTGAAACAGTATATCCTAGGTGCTTCCCTTTATTCAATTTAAATTTTTTCTGCAAGGCTTTGCTTCTGAGATACACATTCTCATTGAAATTTAGCTCTTCTCCAAATGACTTTTTTTAATCTTAGGGAGGATCACATATCTTTCCATTGCTGTTTTAAACTTCATGATATGATCTCTATTTTCTGAATGTTAATCCATTAATATTTGTTTCACTTAGTATATTTCAAAGAACCAAGTCCAGCCATCCCCATTTAATGGGAAATGTACTGGTCACAACATCTTGAACACATTTTCCCTTTTGGTATTTGCTTTGTTGATCCCCCATTACCATTGCTCTTTAATTTCTGCACATTTCTGCAACTTCCCTATAAATTTTCTCCACAATATACCACTCACTAGTTGATAACCGAAAGTATAATCCTAATCAGATAATTGGACGTTTATCGTTTCTTAACTCTAAAGAAATTAATTCTGTCTTCAATTTTGTTTTTCAGGAAATCACTTTTCAGCACTACAGTATTCCCCTTAATTAATTCAGCCAGTCCACTTTTCTTTCCTTTCCCATGTTTCCTGAATGCATTGAATGCAATGATGTTTAGAGCCTGTTTAACCCCTTTTCTTTAAAGTTAGTTTTCTCATATTGCTAAAGCATCATACTTCCATGTGATTCATTGCACCTGCATTTCACTAACCTTAATACAATTCCTTGCTTACATACATGTATTGGAGGTGTGGGACTAGTTGAGAGTTTTGTATGTATTCTAGTGACGCATGGATTGCAAATAAGTGTGGTTAGGTAATTAAAGTAGGATGTACTGTACTGTTTTGTATTTTCAGAATCAAGCTAGGACCTGCTCAGGGAGAAGGCCTTTAACTCATGCTGCTACAGAGAAAGCAATGCTATCAAAATCTTGCTACTCCAAGACTACAATAACAGGGGTGCAGTAACTAAATTAAAAAAAATCACAAGAATAGAATAATTATGTTGATATCTAGTCTAGAAATGAGTTGGTAGTGCAAGTACATTTTGTGATCAGATATATCCAATCAAATTTCTGGAGTGTCATGATATGACAGAGAAATTACAGTAATCCGATTCCACTTAGAACAAATGTCGACTTCCCTACACTGCACATCTGAATTTTTTGGCCACAGTGTCATTAATTATGCTTGTATCAGTTACAAGTGAGGTGACAGCAACTTAAAAATTATTCCCTGTTTTTGAAGCACATAAGGTTTCTGAGTTGTTTCTTGAAAATTAACATAGCTTTTCTTTGTACAGATTTGTGAAGATTCTGATAGGATTCGCTAATTACTCTGATGAAGCCAGTGATAGTGCCATGAAAATGCTCACCAACCTAATTCCAGAGAAAAAGTAATCTATTTTATCACTTAAAGCTTTATGTGTTGTATTCCAAGCTTTGTATTTGCACTATTCAGTATTACCATGCTGTTGTTGTAAATCAGATCAAAAGAGGATACCATTTGTCTATCAACAGAATGTTCATCCCTTGTCTCAAGTTAACATGAGGCTTATCTTCAAGCATATGGCCAGACTCGATATGAGTAATGCAGTGAAAAATCCACTACTAACATTAAATGATACAGAATGAAAATGAGCTCTTCAGTGGATCAGTGCAAGTAATTACTCCATACAAGCATCCTCCCACCAGACTTAACTTAATATTACCAGCATATCCCATTTTCTTCTTCCTTCACTTAGATATCTAATCTTCCATACTTGCTACAACCACTTCAAGCAGTAAAAAAAGAAGTGTCTTCTAAATTCTTTAGTAGATTTATTATTATTTTCTTCAGTCCCTGGTTTGTACTCCATACTTGCAGAAATAGCTTTGCAGCAATTACCGTATTAAACCCTTTCAAAATCTTATTTTTTTTTATCAAGCCCCTTCTCATTTTGTTGAGAGAAAGGCCAAATCATGTCAATTAATTTGTAATCATTATAATTGTTCAGACCTGTATTATACTGCAATTTATTTTAGACTTTCTTATGTCTATTCTATTTATTAATATGGAGGTCTGAACTGTGCAGATATTCCATATCATGGACTTCAATGGCAATGCTGGCTGACAATCTTTCAATTACTAAAACACACAAAATGCTGGAGGAACTCAGCAGCTCTGGCAGTATTTATGGAGAGGAATGAACAGTTGGCATTTTGAGCCAAGACCCTTCAACAGGACTTTAAAGGAAAGGGACAGAAGCTAGAATTTAAAAAAAAAATGGGGGCTGGGAGAGGAACATGAGCTAGCAGGTGATAGGTGAGGGGGAAGGGAATGAAGTGAAACGCTAGGAAGTGACAGGTAGAAGAAATAAAGGGTGGAAGAGGGAATCTGATAGGAAAGGATACTAGACCATGAAATAAATGGAAGGAGGTGGGAAACTAGAGGAAGGTGTTAGGTAGATCATGAGGGAATTTCAATTCCATTTCCCCTTTCCACATTGATATTTCTGTCCATGACCTCTATGCCACAATAAGGCCAAATGGAGGTTGGAGGATTACACTTCATTCCCTCTTGATAGTCTCAAACCTGATGGCATGGACATTGATTTTTCCAACTTTGAGTAGTCACTCCCCTCTGTTTTCCCCCTTCCTCCTTTATTTTTCTCAAATGCTGTTAAATTGGGATCATTAAAAATAAGTCTGATGTACTGTCCAGATTTGAAAAACATATATAGGCATAGATATTCAAATTTGTTCACTAAAATTGTACATATTTTTAGGATTTTTATGATTTTAACATCTTTATTTTCTTCCCCATTAGGTTTATTAAACATATTCAGAAAGATTTTGCAACTCATGTAATACCGTCATTTGAAATTCTCCTGGTAAGGAACTGATTTGTACCTAAGTGTTCTCTGAATCTGTGGAAGTGGGTGGTTTGAAAGGATTATATGACCTATGCATGCTGCTTTATCTTATCTTGTTGCATTGCATGTTATTATTAAAGCTTGGCATAACAACATTTTCTATTTTTATATTTCAAATATTTAGTTTGACATTTCTAATGCATATTTTAACTTTGCTGCTTGAAATATTGCAGAAAAACTTGAAGTTGACAAATAAGCAGATCCTTCCACAGTGCATTTCAATCATAGGAAGCATAGCATCTGATAAGATGATATCAGGGGGAGTAGCCGGAAGAGAAGAGTTTTGGGAGTCTTGTCTAGTTTGCATTGTAAGTTGCCTAAGAATATACTTCCTTTCTTTTGTACTCACCATTGTACTTATTACCATCATATATACCATTTACTTTGTGAGTTTCATTGCACACTGTGTATATGACAATAAATTAACCCAATATAATTTACTTGCAATATACAATTTCCAGTGTTTAGTAAGTACCTCTTTTCAGGAACAACTTTTCTCATCATCAGACATAAACAGTGAGCTGTTTTCAGTGACTTTGTATTTTTATTTATTTTACATGTGGAAATCAGTCAGTGGAATATTTCATATGATCTTTATTTGCACCTGTTTGTAAGGATTTGCTCGTACACTTATCCCTCCTTATTCACGAGGGATAATGGGGTAGTCTTCTCATGGATGATTTTTAAAAAAGCACAAGCTCCCTCTCATTAGGTACACTTAGGAAGTGTGTTTTGAGAACATGCTGGTTGTCCGTCATGTCCGATGATGACAGGAGAGTTTTTAAAGTTTTTAAAGCCATTGCACTGGGTAGTTCCACTCTCTTGACCTCAGAAGTCCAGATCCAGAGTCTCAACTGAGATCTTCCTTGGTTGCAGTGGATGACCATGACATCTGTGCCTCTTAACGACCTTCGCTTCCAATGAAGTGTTGCAGAACAGCCTTCCTTGCTGTTGGATCTCACTGTAGATCTCATCCGCTCAGTCTGCTGGGGCTGACTTTGCATGCTAGGACAGGCATGTCCCTATCTCTGGGATATGAGGCTCTCCAGCTACCCTCACCTGGTTTAGCCCACCTGTCGGAGTAGTGTGCTAGGGTCTGGTTACTGTCGCATGCAACAGCTACTTGGAACCGCAGATGAGAGCCGAGTGTCCAGTGGGGACTAAAAGTGAGTGAGCTGCCCCAGAATGGACACAACATGTCCTTTCATCAGAGGTGCTACCCCTCTGTGGACACCCCATGCAACCCATTAAGTGCTGATAAACATTTTAAAACTTTTATGCATTGGAAAGAAAATACTTGTTAATTAATTTTCAGCATTATTATTGGTGTATTAGCACTTTACAATGCTGAACTTGGAATGTGAAGGACCACACAATGTTTACTGAGGCAGATTGCACAAGGCAATGGAAAGTGGATACTCACCATGTCTGCACACCTCCGTCAAATTGTGTGATATATCTGAATCTAGGAATGCACCTGTATGTATACCATTCTTTTAGGCGGTTCTGCCCCCCCCCCAGTGAAGCTCAGTGCCTCTGGAAAATATCTTGGATGGGGTCTGGGGATGACCCAGATAGTTAATCAATGTATAACAGGGTCTGAATGTAGAAACAGTATTAAATGGATCACAGGCAGCTGATTAGTTTATAGGAATTATGTAGTGAGCGTCAGCCTTGCAGTCTTTTAATATAGTGCTAGTGAAAATATAGCAGAGCCTGAAGTGCCACAATGGATCTATGGTGATTGTTTGGATGCACTGTAGTTGTTCGGGTGGGCTAGCCACCTGAAATCAGAAACAACATTGAAGGTTTAGGAGAATTTTATGAAATGTGTTGCAAGGAAGTTCAGAAATCTTAGGTATTATTGCATAAAGTTGGTGATTGGTCCAGTTAAAGGAATGGTTTTGAGATCCAGGGATCCTTATTCCATGATGATAATTTCTTCAAGTTATATGGTTGTTTAAGGACACATGGGATTTCATGTTGCTCTGACATTATACTGCATTGACTTCTAAACCTATATTTTATGTATTGATTTCTGTTGCATCTCAAGAATTTAATGATCACCCATATTTAGTAAGAATGTCTTTCAATTCATGTAGGATGAGGCTATAATGCTAATTACCGTGGCCGAGTACAGAGAAATCTTATATACTCTTCTGGGCCTGATGGTAAACTTATCCATTGAACAATGCACCACCATTCAGGTAGGAAATTAATGGCATTAATTGCAAGAGTTCTTCTTTGAAGTATCATTTATATCTTTAACTTTTCCCTTTGATTTAGAAGGTCTTTCAGCCCATCGAGTCCACATTGTTTGTTGGAGCAATCCCATGAGTCCCATTATCTTATTTATTATAACCTATTACCTCACATTAACAACGCTTGAACCTCTTGCCACACATCAATACAAGGGGCAATTCACAGTAGTCAGTTAACTTGGGAGGAGCCCAGAGTCCCCAAAGGTAATTGGTGTTCACAGGAAGAAAGTGCATATTCAACCTAGAGAGCACCTGAGGTCAGAACTGACTCTGGGTTGATGCAACTGTGAGATAGCAGCTCTTCTGGCTGTGCCAACATGCAGCACCACTGTGTTCTGCCACACCAGATTTTCTCTGAAGGCAGTAGTAGTATGTTCCTACTCTATGCCTCTGCACTTATAGTCTTGGCAAACCCTTCGGCCCAAAAGAATCAAGAGTGGCCATAACTATCAACATCTAATATCACTTGTGTAATTTCTTGCAAGAATTATTATACAGCGGTGCATAATGAGAATAAGCTGAGAATCGCACATTCACCGTTTATTAGACACTGAATGAACGGTTACTTTGATGATTATTGGAGTCTTTAAATTCTACTTACAGCAAAACTAGCAGCTATGTACTGCTTATAGCACAGTGATTATTTAGTAAACAAGCCTTAATTTTAACATAATTACCAGAATGAAAAATCTGTAGACGTAAAAGAAAATCTGTAAAATTTACTATGGAAAACCTTTAATTCATTACCATATATTGACAAAAGCACTAATTGCGAAGCTACAGCCTGACTAAATTAATCCATTAAGAAGCAATGTTGGAAATATGAAAACATTTCCACATTTCATCTAAGTATCACATTGCTTCTTAATATTTTGTGACTATAAAAAGTATTCACCCCACCTTGGAAGTTTTCATGTTTTATTGTTTTAAAACATTGAATCACAGTGAATTTAATTTGGCTCTTTTTGACATTGATCAACAGAAAAAGACTCTTTTGTGTCAGAGTGAAAACAGATCTCTACAAAGTGATCTAAATTAATTACAAATATAAAACACAAAATAACTGATTGCATAAGTGTTCACCCCCTTTAATATGACACACCAAATCATCACTAGTGCAGGCAATTGATTTGAGAAGTCACATAATTAGTTAAATGGAGTTCACCGTGGACTTTGAGCCAGGTGACTGTGATATGTAAGCCAGGACAGTATGATATGGAGAGCAAACTGTCCCCCACGTGGCAGGGTCCCCCTCTCCATGCAGTTGATGAATTCAAAAGAATGGCAGAGATCGATACACTTTTGGTACTAGTGGCATCACAAGAGTTACCAGTCAGTGTTGAACTCAACATAGGACTGCCTTAGGGACTCCAGCTCCGGAGTTTTTCCTTGGGATTTACTCCCGAAGCCTTCCCCTTGAGTGGCTATAGCCACATGGCAGCAGAGGTACTGTATTAATAAGATCTAACAGCATCCATGGAGAGAGAAACAGAGTTAACATTTTGAGTTGATAAATTCCTTCAATTTAATATTTTAAATTATGGAAAGTAGGAAGTAGTTGTTTATATTTGTGATGTTATTCTATGATCACAGCTCAACTGGTTGGAGGGAAATCTGAAAGTTGGGGCAAAGCTGTTTGGTTTATCATGTCTTGTTTTTCCAACTTTATTTTCTGTCTGTGTATCGTAAGGTAAAAGCTCCAGCTATTACAGAAAGATGTATCTCCCTACTTGCCAGCACGGATGGAGGGATTCTAACGGTAAGTGTATCACCAAGTAACTGCTTAAACCAAATTTATGTCTGTCAGGTCCGGGTGACTCAAGATTTGGTCTAATGTATAATTTGTTTCATGCTATGATGCTTTGCAATTCAATCACTTTTGTATTTTTCAGAGAGCATCAGGGCTTCTGAGTCATGTGCTCCCTCAGTCTGATGAACTCGTAGAAACAGCAGTGAAAGCAGGAGTGGTGAAGAAAATGCTGAAATTTATAAAAGTAAGAAGCACGGATATTAGTGTACTGCATAACTCTTTAATAATACTGTACAAAGATGTTGGGGTAGGAATATAAATGAGGCCACTTGTACTAATTGTGCAACATAGTACCTACTGCAGATTTTAATTGAGCAGAATGAGGAGCTGCTATTATAATGCACATTTACCACATGTAATTGAGCACCAGTTCCTGCTTCATTAACTCCTGGTCTGTATCAGTGCCTTAATTCTTCTTTAGCTGAGCATGTGCTTTTCTTGGTAATGGGAGACAAATTAAAATAAAGTAACCACCACATAGGAGAACTCATGGGAACTCAGCAGGTCAGGCAGCACCTTTGGAAGGAAATGGATGGTGGAAGTTTCAAGTTGAGTCCCTTGAACAAGGCTAGAAAGAGAAAGGGGGAAATAGTCAGTATGAAAAGGTGTGGGGCAAAGGGTGGATCTAGGTGTAGGGTGTGTTAGGCAGGTGAGGGAGAGAGGAGAGTGGAGATGATATAAGAAGCTGAGAAGTGGTAGGTGGAAGTGACAAAGGGCTGGAAAAATTGGAATCCGATTGGAAAGGACGATGAGCTATGGAATAAAGGGAAGCAGATGAGGAGGGGTAATGTGTGGGTGATGGACAAGTTGAAAAGGTGGGGAAAGAAAGTGATGAGGTAAAGGGGGCTGTGGATATTAATGAAAAAGGAGCAGAGGGGAGTGATTACTTGAAGTCAAATAAATTCATGTTTTTTGCCAGTAGGATGGAGATTACCAATATGGATTATGAGGCACTATTCCTCTAATCTGCATCTCGCCTCAGCTTGGCAGTAGGAGAGGCCGTGTCAGTGTGGGAATGGGAAATAGAATAAAAATGGTTGCCCAATTTTATTCTATTTACTATACCAGCTAGGATCTCCTTGGGATTACTGCCTGTGCCATGCAACAGTGAGTATAGGAATAGAGTGAAGTGGAGGATAAATGCGTGGCTGGAGGTATTGGAGCAGGGGGCAGGGATTCAGAATTCTGGATCATTAAGCCCTCTTTTGGGCAAGCGTGACCTGTACAAAAAGGACAGGTTGCACTTGAACCCAAGGGTGACCATTATCCCGGCAGCGAGGTTTGCTAAGGCTGTTGGGGAGACTTTAAACAGAAGTGCCAGGCTTTAGATGTTTCAGATAGGACAGGGAGGGAGGCAAAAAGGTGGGGGTGTGTCATGGCTGCAGAAAAGGAGGAAGTCATGGAGAGGTTGTCTACTGAATCGCTGTGGGTGTAAGTTAGAAACAGAAAGGGGTCAATAACTCTACTGGGTGATTTTTTTTATAGACCACCCAATAATACAGGGACATAGAAGAGCAGATAGGGAGACAGATTCTGGAAAGGTGTAATAATAACGGGGTTGTCGTGGTGGGAGATTTTAATTTCCCAAATATTGATTGATATCTCCCTAGAGCAAGGGGTTAGATGGGGTGAAGTTCATTAGGTGTGTTCAAAAAGGTTTCCTGACACAATATGCAGATAATCCTGCAAGAGGAGAGGCTGTACTTGATCTGGTATTGGGAAATGAACCTGGTCAGGTGTCAGGCCTCTCAGTGGGAGAGCATTTTGGAGATAGTGATCACAATTCTATCTCCTTTACCATAGCATTGGAGAGGGGTAGGAACAGACAAGTTAGGAAAGCTTTTAATTGGAGTAAGGGGAAATATGAAGCTATCAGGCAGGAACTTGGAAGCGTAAATTGGAAACAGATGTTCTCAGGGAAATGTATGGCAGAAATGTGGCAAATATTCATGGGATATTTGCGTGGCCTTCTGCATAGGTATGTTCCAAAGGAATGGATGGTAGGGTACAGGAACTGTGGTTTACAAAGGCTGTTGAAAATCTACTTAAGGAGAAAAGAAAACTTAAGAAAATTCAAAAAACTAGGTAATGATAGAGACTAGAAGATTATAAGGGTAGCAAGAAGGAGCTTAAGAATGAAATGAGGAGAGCCAGAAGGGGCCATGAGAAGGCCTTGGTGGACAATATTAAGGAAAACCCCAAGGCATTCTACAAGCATGTGAAGAGCAAGAGGATAAGATGTGAGAGAATAGGACCAATCAAGTGTGACAGTGAAAAAGTGTGTATGGAACCAGAGGAGATAGCAGAGGTACTTAATGAATGCTTTGCTTCAGTATTCACCACAGAAAAGGATTTTGCCGATTATAAGGATGACTTACAGAGGATTGAAAAGATTGTGCGTATAGGCATTAAGAAAGAGGATGTGCTGGAGCTTTTGGAAAACATCAAGTTGGATAAGTCTCTGGGACCAGATGAGATGTACCCCAGGCTGTGAGATGTGAGAGAGAAGATTCTGGCAATCATCTTTGCATCATCAATGGGGACAAGAGAGGGTCTGGAGGATTGGAGGGTTGCGGATATTGTTCCCTTATTCAAGAAAGGGAGTAGAGATAGCCTAGGAAATTATAGACCAATGAGTCTTACTTCAGTGGTTGGTAAGTTGATGGAAAAGATCCTGAGAGGCAGGATTTATGAACATTTGGAGAGGTATAATATGATTAGGAATAGTCAGCATGGCTTTGTCAAAGGCAGATTGTGCCTTACAAGGCTGACTGAATTTTTTGAGGACGTGACTGAACACGTTGATGAAGGTAGAGCAGTAGATGTAGTGTATATGGATTTCAGCAAGGCATTTGATAAGGTACCCCATGCAAGGCTTAATTGTGAAAGTAACAAGGCATGGGATCCAAGGGGACCTTGCTTTGTGGATCCAGAATTGGCTTGCCTACAGAAGGCAAAGAGTGGTTGTAGATGGGTCATATTCTGCATGGAGTTCGATCACCAGTGGAGTGCCTCAGGGATCTCTTCTGGGACCCTTTCTCTTGACTTTTACAAATGACCTGGATGAGGAAGTGGAGGGATGGATTAGTAAGTTTACTGATGACACAAAGGTTAGGGGTGTTATGGATAGTGTGGAGGGCTGTCAGAGGTTATTGCGGGACATTGATAGGATGCAAAACCAGGCTGAGGAGTGGCAGATGGAGTTCAACCCAGATAAGTGTGAGATGGTTCATTTTGGTAGGTCAAATATGATGGCAGAAGATAGTATTAATGGTAAGACTCTTGGCAGTGTGAAGGATCAGAGGGATCTTGGGGTCCAAGTCCATAGGACGCTCAAAGCTGCTGTGCAGATGGACTGTGGCGAAGAAGGCATACGATGCATTGGCCTTCATCAACTGTGGGATTGAATTTAAGAGCTGAGAGGTAATGTTACAGCTATAAAGGACCCAGTGCTCAGTTCTAGTCACCTCACTACAGGAAGGATGGGGAAACTATAGAAAGGCTGCAGAGGAGATTTACAAGAATGTTGCCTGGATCGGGGAGCATGCCTTATGAGAATAGGTTGAGTGAATTCAGCCTTTTCTCCTTGGAGTGGCGGAGGATGAGAGGTGACCTGATAGAGGTGTATAAGTTGATGAGAAGCATTAATCGTGTGGACAGTCAGAGGGTTTTTCCCAGGACTGAAATAGCTAACACAAGAGGACATAGTTTTAAGGTGCTTGGAAGTAGGTACAGAGGAGATGTCAGGGGTAAGTTTTTTATGCAGAGAGTGGCAAGTGCGTGGATTGGGCTGCCAGCGGCGGTGGTGGAAGCGGATACGATTAGGTCTTTTGAGAGACTCCTGGATAGGTACATGGAGCTTAGTAAAATAGAGGGCTATGGATAGCCATAAGTAATTTCTGAAGTCAGGACACGTTTGGCACAGCATCGTGGGCCGAAGGGCCTGTATTGTGCTGTAGGTTTTCTGTGTTTCTATGTTTTTATGTCTCATCTTTATCAATAGACAATAGGTGCAGGAGTAGGCCATTCAGCCCTTCTAGCCAGCACCGCCATTCACTGTGATCATGGCAGATCATACACAATCAGTACCCTGTTCCTGCCCTCTCCCCATATCCCTTGACCCCGCTATCTATAAGAGCTCTATCTAATGCCCCTGACTTCACAGACACTGACACTTGGGGAGATGACAGAGAACTGGTATCATGTTGAAAGATATTTTCAATAGGAAATGGAAATAAGACACAAATTTTTGGTCATCTTATTTAATTTCCATTGTAGATATGTTTACATTTGATTTTTGTTTCAGGCAGAGGGGAAGACAACCATACGATATGCCACAAAGATCTTGGCAATCTCCAGTACTAGAAGTGAAGAGGCTCGAGAAGAGATTGTCAAAAGTGATAAAAGATTTGATAATTAACTTCTTGTTTCATCAATCATTTGGAATTAATTTGTCTAGATAGTTGCTGAGTAGAATGATGACATAGGACTGAAATGTAGTGGAATCTATTTAAATTCATTAATAATTATGCACTATATCTGATATTTTTCATCATTATTAACAATTCATGATAATTGATGATAAGCAGTTACTATTCATAAATTATTGCCTGACTTTGTTTTAATAACTTCCTCTGTCTCTCAAGAAAACTGTAATAAAAACAATGTGCAGGGCAGAGAAAATTAACACCTAAAAGATAAGTACGGCTCAGTATTCAGAATAATATTATTTGTTGTCTAGTAACATTTGGTGATAACAAAAATTATATTTAAGGCCCGTCCCTTGTGCCCTTGAAAACCATCAATGTCTTTGCTAGCATTGCCACTATGGCAGTGTGCTGTGTAGTAACGATGCTTCCTTGATCTTGAATCTGAAAGCAGTTGCTCTGTAGTTCCCCTACACAGAGCAACTATAATGTTTTCAGTCATGACTTGTCTGTTGCAGCTGATTTTAAATATGTTAAAATTGAATGGAGCTGATGATTTTGTTTTATCCTACTGATTTGTTGATAGTTTTTTTTAAAAAAACATTTTCTGATTTCACTCTTCTTCCATTATTCTTTGCCCAGAGTTAAGTGTTCTGACGAAGCTGCTATCTTCAGATGATGAGCAAGTAGTGGGCAATACTGCTCTTTGCCTTTCACACTGTTTCGAGATCCCAGGGGCTGCTGCATCTCTGCTCAAAACCAACATTGTCAGAATGTTGTTAAAATATGCTGGTGGTGATGCAAAGGGATCCACCGTCCAACGGAATGCTGCGATTGCCCTAGGTAAACTCTGCTTGGCAGAACCCAGGTAAGGTATAACCTTAATGCTCAACAGAAAGATATCAATGGGTTTTGTAGTTTAATGCAGTCTGTAAAATAAATGAAATCAGTAGGAGGTGGCTTCAGAAAACTCTCAGGCTTAGTAACTATTTAAACCTTACATATTATTAGAGAATGTATTATGCTTCATTAGTGTCAACTATCCTTTGAATCCAGTAAATGGAACTTTGCAATTCCATCATGGAAAGTTTACTTTGCGTCAGCAACCAAAGGAAGAGGCCATTTACTAAAATGGTTTATTATTGACAGGTATTTCCTCCTCTTTTTCTTTAAACTACAGTACACGCTTTAACAATGCCTCACAGAGCACTAATCTATTATATTGCTATTAAGACAGCCATTCAACCTGCCCCACATTCGAGCTCTCACAACAATGAATTGCCTGTGGCTCAGTGTGGAAAGGGTTCTGTGAGGGTTGGTGCTGGAGGAGGCATGCAGCCGCTCTGTGCTGAAGTGTGGGGTTCAGGCCTGTACCTTGACTGACACAGTGAGTGTGGACAGCACACCCTCCTTCTGTTACCCACTCTCCTTATCCTTCAGTCTCTCTCAACACCTCCCTTTGGCATGTTTTTAGTTGCTGTCTCCCTTTCTCTTTGTCAGGCCACCTAGCTCCCCAAGTTCGGAGTTAATTATGATGACTCAGCGGTGCTCCATTTGCTGAAATTCCTCCACTAGGAAGAATTTTGCAGCCAAAGAAGGAGAAGTGGCGGCAGCAGTTTCTATCACCTCTTTTAGCTCTGATAGCTATTGTTTCTGATAATGTAATCTCACTACTAAATAAGGCACCAGTGTACGGCGAGAATACTGAAGGTTAGAAGTATATGCGTCTGTGTTGCTTGAGATGAGCGTCATCTTAAAACCTTTGCTTTAAATCTAAAAGAGTATACAAATCCTAGACTTGCTGTTTTTGTTGTGAGAAATGCCTGTGATTGAAAATTGGAAAATGAGATTTCTTTCTACATGTGTGACTGAAAATTTTCTTATTATATTAGGCATAAGATTCAGCTCCGCGAGCTACATGGATTGGGAATTCTGATGTCCTGCATGAAGTACATAAAATGAGATAAGAAGCTGTAGAAGCTGGAATCCAGGGCAAAAATTAACTGCTACAAGAAGTCATTGGGTCAAACATCTACTACGGAGGCAAAATAATGGTCAGCGCTTTGGGTTGAGAGCCTGCATCAGGACAGTGGAGAGGGAAGACAGCCAGTATATAGAAGTGAGAGAGAGATGATAAAGGTTATATACTGGCTCTTTTCCCTCTACTCTCTTAGTTCTAATGTAATATCTCAATGTGAAACGCTGATCATCCCCATGAAATGCTACCAGCCATGGCTTGGAGATAAAGTAATCAGTAGTCATTCCTCATGTGAATTACCTGAAGAGACTTGTATTTTTTTGTGTAAACGTTTTAGACAATATTTCAATGCAACAAGTTCTAGGAAGAACTTTAAACCTAATTTATTTATGTTATATTTTATCCCATTTATTATATTCAAGCTCTATGCTTCATTCTCTTTCCCTACAGGTGGCTTTAATTTGTGCTGTTCATTTCAATCTTTCCTGATAATTTAATTCCGCAAATCTAGTTAAATGTTTAATGCTATTTTGCCACTTAAGTTAATCCATTTGAAATAAGATTTACAGTTCCATCAGAAAGAAGGATTATACATTCAGAATCAGCATGTTAAGATTTGAAATACTGTTGAAACCGAGTGCCGAAGTCCAGATTTATATAGATTAATGGACTCCTACTGGTACTAAGTTCTCTACTCTCAGGATTTGTTAAGGTTATAAAGGTTGTGCATGTGAAGTTGAATCTTTGTAGTTCTTAGCGTTTACATATTGGAAGGCAGTTTGCAAGTTATTTGTCATTTCTTTTGGTTTTCATCTCAATTCAAAAGTTGACTTTTTTTCCCTCAGGGGTAAATGTTCAGACAAAAACAATTCTTTATGTAACTGGTTATTTCAATAAATGTTCTAAAACTAATTTTAATTTTTTTTGCTACTTGAGATAGTTTGTATGTGCACAAGTATATGGTCTATAGTTCATGTTCAAAAATATCGCAGGTGTTAAAGTGTTACTCTGCTATGATTACTTTAAAAAAAAACCTTCACAGTTGTTATGTAGGCAAACAAGGCCATTCTTTTTCCTCAGAAAAATCCCAAAAAACCAAACAAGCATTAAATGACCATTTAGTTTTGGTGATGATACTCAAAGGAGTATAGGTAGCTAGGACTACAAAAGCACTCACTACAATTTTCAAATGATGGCTTTTATGAGCTTTATTTCATCTCTCTGAATTGGCTTGAAGGCATTGGTTTGACGTTGGATGTGATGGGTAGCTCCCCCAGTACCATCCTGCCCCCAGAAGTAACTTGGCACAGAGCTTCATTCAAGCAGCTCAGAATAGATCAGGAATGTTCTTGCTTTATTTCCTGCTTGATAACCAAGTATGCTAGTGAGGATGGTGTGTTTGTAACAAGATACAGAATTGAAAATCAGAATTTTAAAGATCAGATCGTCCTTGATAGTAAATAATGATCTGCCAAATTAAATCAAACCATTTGTTGATTGTCTGTAGTCTGTCTTGCTGCTGTTGAATATGAGCCCAATGCTGATTGCTGCAATCATCATATCAGTTCATTCTCAGCAAAACACAAGGGCCTTGAATATGCAATTATAGAATTATGTGTTTGCTTGTTATATAAAAATGAGGAAAATCTTCAAAATGACCTTTGAAGCTAATAATATATAATAATTGTAATGCATCAAGCTGATTAGCTACAGTTTATGCTGGTAGGAAACATACTAGAATTTGCCTCAGCGACTGTACATTTTACCCATGGCACCTCAATCCCAGACAGACAAGTTAGTCATTTCTGTGACTGGTGAATTAGGTTGAGACAGTTTCATCCAAGTAGTTCAGCACCACGAAACTCATTACTATTGCCGGCATGTAAATTTGCACCTCCAACTGAGAGTTAATTGCTCTTAACTTGAAAGTAAAGGCTACACAAAAAATTGGCTCTGTTTCTTTAAAAGGTTTTAACTTTCACTCGATTTCTTTGTGACCCTTTCAGCTCCGCTTCTGCCTCCTATCTGCCCATTTACGCACAAACTGGTGGTGACTTGAACATTTAAAGTAGCCCCCAGGAACAAAGGTCCTAGAGTCATAAATTCACAATTATACAGCACAGAAATGGATCCTCCTTGCTCACTGCAAGATGACTGTCAAGTAGCTATCCATACTAGCACTGCTTACCAACATTTGGTCCGGAGTAATCTAGTGATTCAAGTACTCCTTGTGAGGTTACTATGAATCTCACAATGAGTTCCAAATTCTAACCACTTCTGAACGGAAACAAAAAAAAAAATCATCCACAGATTTTCTTCTAAACTCGCAAATTTCTACAGATGTACTGTGGAGAGCATTATAATTGGCTGCATCGCTGTCTGGTATGGGGGGGGGGGGGGGGCTACTGCATAGGATCAAAGTAAGGTGCAGAGAGTTCTAAACTTAGTTAGCTCCATCATGGGCACTAGTCTCCATAGTATCCAGGACACTTCCAGTTAACATGGCACCTGTGTACAACACTTCTTCAGTTGACATCTGTGTAAACTACAAAACTGTTTTTCATCTTGAATGTGTTTTTGGAACTGTTGGGGCCTGCATTTTACACTTTGGAGGTTGATTGAGTGATCCAGCTCTTTGCTGTCTCCAAGAAAATTCTGGGAAGCAGCAAGCGTGAACCTTGAGGCAAACAAAACCAATGTTTTGCTCCATTTCATTGATCAAAGCTTCCATTATCAACTAATTAAAGTGACGAGGAAGACTGAAACATTGAGGTAAATGCAGAGCGTGAGCGCTGATGGTCTTCTGTTCACCAGTGGGATCACTCTGCTGCCGAAGAGGAAGCCTGTGTGGCCTGTAGCTGTGCCTGAAGTTTCTTTTTTTTGACAATGCTTGTGAATAAGACCAAAAGACCATAAGACGTAGGAGTAGAATTAGGCTGTTCAGCCTATCAAGTCTGCTCTGCCATTCCATCATGGCTGATCCTGGATCCCACTCAACCCATATACCTGTCTTCTCGCCATATCCTTTGATGCCCTGACTGATCAAAAAATATTCAACTTCCACCTTAAATATATGCATGGACTTGGCCTTCACCGCAGTCTGTTGCAGAACTTTCTACAGATTTACTACTCTGGCTAAAAAAATTTCTCCATACCTCTGTTCTAAAGGGTCACCCCTTCAATGTTGAGGCTGTGCCCTCTAGTTCTGGATAGCCCCACCAGAGGAAACATCCTCTCTCCACATCCACCCTATCTAGTCCTTTCAACAGTTGGTAGGTTTCAATGAGAACCCCCCCCCCCCCACTTTCTTCTAAATTCCAGTGTATACAGGCCCAAAGCTGCCAAACGCTCCTCATATGTTAACCCCTTCATTCCCAGAATCATCCTCGTGAACTTCCTCTGGACTCTCGCCAATGACAACTCATCCTTTCCAAGATATGGGGACCAAAACTGTTGACAATATTCCAATTGTGGCCTGACTAGTGTCTTATAAAGGCTCAGCATTATCTCCTTGCTTTTATATTCTATTCCCCTTGAAATAAATGCCAACATTGTATTTGCCTTCTTTACCACAGACTCAAACTGTAAATGAACCTTCTGGGAGTCTTGCATGTGGACTCCTAAGTCCCTCCCCACCTCTGATATTTGAAACTTCTCCCCATTTAGATAATAGTCCACACTATTGTTCCTTTTACTAAAATGTATTATCATACATTTCCCAACACTCTATTCCATCTGCCACTTTTTTGCCCATTCTTCCAATTTGTCTTAAGTCCTGCTGCAATCGGATTGCTTCCTCAGCACTACCTACCCTCCAGATATCTTCGTATCATCTGCAAACTTTGCCACAAAGCCATCAATAACATTATCCAAATCATTGACAAGCAATGTGAAAAGTAATGGTCCCAATACTGACCCCTGAGGAACATCACTAGTCACCAGCAGCCAACCAGAAAAGGCCCCTTTTATTCCCACTCATTGCCTCCTGCCTGTCAGCCATTCCACTATGCATGCCAGTATCTTTCCTGTAATGCCATAGGATTTTATCTTGTTAAGCACCCTCATGTGTGGCACCTTATCAATTGCCTTCTGAAGATCCGAGTAAATGACAGCCACCGCCTCTCCTTTGACCAACCTGCTTGTTACTTCCTCGAAGAACTAACCAATTTGTTAGGGAAGATTTCCTTTTACAAAAACCATACTGACTTTATCTTTGGTCTCCAAATACCTTGAAACCTCATCCTTAATAATGGACTCCAACACTTTACCAACCACTGAGGTTAGACTAACTGGCCTATAATTTCCTTTCTTTTGCCTCCCCCCCTTCTGAAGAGTGGAGTGACATTTGCAATCTTTCAGTCTTCCAGAACCATGCCAGGATCAAGTGGTTCATGAAAGATCATGACCAATGCATCTGTTATCTCTTCAGTAACCTTTCTCAGGACTTTGGGATGTAGTCCATCTGGCCCAGATGACATCCACCTTAAGACCATTGAGTTTGCCTAGCACTTTTTCCTTTGTAATATAGCAATGGCACTCACTCCTGCTCCCTGACACTCACGGACCTCTGGCACACTGCTAGTGTCTTCCAAGGTGAAGATTGATGCAAAGTACCCATTAGGTTTATCTGCCATTTCTTTGTCCCCCATTACTACCTCAACAGCATCATTTTCCAGTGGTCCAATATCAACTTTCATCTCCCTTTTAACTGAAAAAATCTTATGGTATCCTGCTTTATATTATTGGCTAGTCTGCCCTCATATTTCATTTTTTCCCCTTCTTACAGCTTTTTTAGTTGTTTTTTGTTGGATTTTAAAAGCTTCCCAATCTTCCAACTTCTTACTCACTTTTGCTGCCTTATATGCCCTTTCCTTGGCTTTTATGCAGTCCTTAACTTCCTTTGTCAGCCATGGTTGCCTACCCCTGTCATTTGAGAAGTTCTTCTGTAGGACATATCTATCCTGCGTCTTGTGAACTATTCCCAGAAACTTCAGCCATCTCTGCTCTGCTGTCATCTCTGCCAGTATCCTCCAATCCACCTGGGCAAGCTCCTCTCTCATGCCTCTGTAATTCCCTTTATTCCATTGCTATACAGATATATGTGACTTATACTTCTTCCTGTCAAATTGCGGTAAGAATTTAATCATATTATGATCACTGTCTCCTAAAGGTTCCTTAATAAGCTCCCTAATAAGATCTGGGTATTGCACAACACCCAATCTAAGATAGTCTTTCCCCGAGTAGGCTCAAGCACAAACTGCTCTAAAAAGCCATCTTGTAGGCATTCAGCAAATTCCCTCTCGCGATCTGACACCAAACAGATTTTCCCAAATCCCTTGCATATTGAATTCCCCCATTACAATTGTGTCACTACCCTTACTACATGGCTTTTTCAGCTCCCTTTGGAATCTCAGCCCCACATCTTGGCTACTATTTGGAGGCCTATATATGATTCCCAAAATGGCTTGTTTACCCTTGCAGTTTCTTAACTTCACCCACAAAGATTCAACATTCTCTGACCCTATGTCACCTCTTTCTAAAGATGTAATTCCATCTCTTACCAACAGAGCCACACCAACTTGATGTTAAGCTCCCAACTATGGCCTTCTTTCAGCCACGTCTCAGTGATGCCCACAATGTCATACCGACCAATCTAATTATACCATGAGTTCGTCCACCTTATTCCAAATGCTGCATGCATTTTAATAACAACTCCTTCAGTCCTACATTCATTCCCCTTTAGAATGTTGCCTCTGTGGTACAATTTAACTCATTGCTCTGTCTGCATTTGTACCGCATCATTGGCTTGTCCTTCCTTATATTCATGTCACATCCATCATCCACTTGTAAACCTGCTGGCTCATTCTCAGCTCTATCATACTGGTTCCCATGCCCCTGCCATATTAGTTTAAACCACTCCCAACAGCTCTAGTAACTCTGCCCACAGCAATATTGGTGCCACTCAAATTCAGTGCAACCCATCTCTTTTGTACAGGTCCCACCTGCCCCAGCAGAGGTCACAATGATCCAGAAATTTGAATCCCTGTCCCCTGCTCCAATTCTTCAGGCACACATTTATCTGCCACCTTATTCTATTCCTATCCTCACTGTCGCGTGGCACAGACAGCAATCCTGAGATTACTACCCTTGAGATCCTGCTTCTCAGCTTCCTAACACCCTATATTTTTTCAGGACCTCCTCCCTTTTTCTTCCTATGTTGTTAGTACCAATATATATCATAACTTCTGGCTGCTCACTCTTCCTTTTCAGGATAGCGTGGACGCATCCAGAAGCATCTTCGACCTTGGCACCTGGGAGACAGGCTACCGTCCGTGTTTCCTTTTTGCAACCACAGAATTGTCTATCTTTCCCCCTGGCTATAGAGTCCCGTATAACAGCTGCCGCCCTCTTTAGTTCCCTACACTTCTGAACACAGGGCCAGACTCAGTGCCAGGCACGGCTGCTGTTGCTTCCCCCAGGTAGGTCATTTCCCCAGCCCCCCAACAGTTCTCACGGTGGCGTACTTGTTGCTGAGGTGGACAACCACAGGGATGCTCTCCACTCTCTGACGTTCCCCCTTCCCTCTCCTGACAGTCACCCAATTATTTGTCTCCTGTAGCCTTGGGATGACTACCTCCCTGCAGCTCCTGTCTGTCACCTCCTCACTCTCCCTAACAAGCCAAAGGTCATCGAGATGCAGCTCCAGTTGCCTAATACAGTCTCTAAGGAGCTGCATCTCGACGCACCTGGAGCAGATGAGGCCACTGGGGAGTCTCCTAGAAATCCTACATCTGACACCCAGAACGGAACCCTGGCTCTGTAGGCATACCCCCTATTCTCCCTAGAGTTAAATCAGAAATAAGGTATGAACTTACCTAATCTCTGCCTGTTCTCGTTGAAGCCTGTTTGAGCCAAAGCGTTCCTACTCTGACTCAGACTACTTCAACGACGACTACTCCCACGATGGTGGCTCTGCTCTGCTTGGTGGTACTTCTCTTTTATAGAGACAGTTTCTGAGGTTCAATGTATGATTTTTGGACTATGGTGTGGACTTTTTTCAGTCTTACAGTTTCTATATTTTGTGTTTTCATCATTCTTTTACTGTGTGGGGAAGGGTGTTTGGAGATCGATATTCTTGTTGCGTTTCATATGGAGGAGGGAGTTTGGCGGTCGATGTTCTTGTTGCGTTTCGTGCAGGGGAGGGTGATTTGGGGCGATGTTGATCATGTTGGTGGGTTTGCTGTTTCTGTGTGAGCTGACGTCCATGGTTTATCTTTGTTTCATTGCTATCTGGAGAAGAAGAATCTCAGAATTGTATATTGAATACATACTTTGATAACAAGGAACCTTTGAACCTTTGATCAAAAAGGCAGCATCCATCATTAAGGACCCCATCACCCAGACACGCCCTTTTCTCATTGCTACCATCAGGGAGGAGGTACAGTAGCCCGAAGGCACACACTCAACGTCCCTTTGCCATCTGATTCCTGAATATACATTGAAGCCATGAACACTACCTCACTAATTTTTGAAACATTTTTATTTTTACACTACTTATTTAATTGAACTATTTAATAGATATATACATACTGTAATTAATGACTTTTTCCTGTTATTATGTTTTGGATTGTACAGCTGCCACAAAGACAACATATTTCAGGACCTATGTAGGTGATATTAAACCTAATTCTGATTCTTATGCATTGCACAGAGATGAAACATGAGTTAAGTACACATTGGATAGGACAAAGACATCATCTATTGACAGATTACAGCCAAAGCACATCATTGGTTGAGGTTTTTGAGAGCTGACAATTTAATTGGAGCTCTGATTGGATAAAAGTTGTTTCTTGTCAGCATGGTGGGAAAACATTCCGGGAAAGATGGAGAAAGAGTATAGTGGAAGAAAGAGCATGTGAATAAGATTTTCCTTCAAAGATGCTATCAATGAAACAAAACTGAAATGGCAAAAGCTGCAATCATTAAATTTACTTACAACATAAATTGTGTTTTATTAAGATATTTAAAGTTGCTTACAGAATCTTTATGCTATACAATAATGGTACTTTTAAGGGAAGCTAGGTAAGTACGTAATGACAAATGTAAGTGAGATATGTTGATAGGTTAGATTGAACCACTTTCAGCAGCACTGTGGTACTATAACCTAGTTAAAGCCTTTAAGGCTAGATTGCAAATATTATATCAGTCAGGAATGAAAATGACATTTTGATGTGTGCATTGTGCAATGTTTTTGCATTTTTACTCTCTACCCTATTGTTGAGTCTGTCACTTACAACTTGCAAACCTCAAACAATTGAAATGTATTTAATATCCATCTCTGGAAACAAGCTGCATTTTGACCAAATGAAAATGGGAGTCATAGTGTTAAATGCTTTTCAGTCTTTGAGTGAATTGATATCAAATATAATTACTACAGAGCCGAAAGATGTCTATGGTACTTTGCAATAGAACCACAGGTTTTTGAAAATGCAATCCACAATATATGTAGTCAGAATTACTCCAATAATCAGTTCTCCCCTGGAAGGAACACATTCAAATACTGTGTTTGTTTTAAAACTTCAAAATGTATTATGAACAAGAATGTAATTGGATAAAAAGTTGCAGGCATTGCTGTTGATGCTTAAGATGGGTGCTGTGTTCATTTTCCTCCCAGCTCTTGTTTCCTGTTCAGCTGACACTTGGTGATAACATTTCAACATTCAAAGATTCAAGCTACATTTATTATCAATGTATGTAGTACACAACCCTGAGATTTGTGTTTTCCACAGGCAGTCACGAAACAAAGAAAACCATGGAACCTGTCTAAAGAAAGACATCAAACCAACACCAGCTTTGGAAAAAAAAACAAATTGTGCAAATGACAACAAAAAAAGAATGAAAAGCACAAAACCAAACGAGTCCTGGCGTGTTCAGTTCAGCTCAGTTTGTTATTTGCAAAATCTCCCAAAGTAGCAACAAAAAAAAAGCAGTAACCAGAAACACATCATAACGTGAAGTACAGAGGCCAATCCACCAACTGCATTGATTAAATTTTGCTCAAGACCCAAGATTCTGGCACCATTCTCTAACAGCATCAGGGGGGGGGGGGGAGAGAGAGAGAGAGAGAGAGAGAGAGATGATTCAAATGCTAAAACCTTCCTTCGGGAGCAGCAAGCAAGAGGGAGAGAGAGACCATCATATGCAGACAGGACTGCTCACCTTGATGTTTTCAATCTTCCTCGACACTTTAATTAGTGAGAAATGGTGTCGATCACGGATTCGCGCCCTGTCTCCAGGCTTCTTGGCCTTGAGGCCGCACACTTCACTCGAAACCTCACCAAACATCCTTGGAGCCAGAAAAGCACCAGATTTCTCAAGCGGTCTGATAACACACCACCAACCACCAGCTACTGGAGGCAGACCGCAAGTGTCACCACACATTCCAGCACCAACACAGCATGCCCACAATGCTCAGCAGAATGACACAGATAACAAGCAACAAAATAAGAGCAAAGCAAGCCCATTCCTCCCTCCCACCCATGCTCATGCAGTCCTTTAACCCCAGGACAGTCCTCTCTCCCCCAGCCTCCAGCAGGCAATGACTTCCCCAGCAGACTTGCAGAGATTCGCAGACTCAGGTCCGATCAGTGCGCCTCAACTTCTGGACAACCAATTTGACACCAAGCATCAATCTCGGGGTCACAGCTCAGCATTATCATGAATCCCCCTTGTGAAAGGTCTTGCAGGACTTTTTGAAAAAGAACAATATTCTTTCTGCTCTCCTGAATCTCAACCAATATCCAAGGTAAATTGATTACACAGGACAACAAATTGTTTCGAAAATGTTGCTTCCTCAGAACTTCCCCATAAATATAATTTCAGACTATTGGTATCATGTTGCAATTTGGAGATTTAAGAAGTTAACTTTTATTGAATATAATGTGTTTAATTGCATAACAGTGCCGATGTTTTGTAATGGAGTTCAACAAATCAAAAAAATGTTTTGTTGATGATTTTCATTTGTACTCAGTGTCTGAGGCCTCTCTCTTAAGTCTCCAACAATAATCAGCCAACATTGATGGGTTCCAGTTGCCCTGATACTGCTTCTCCATGACCCCAATGACCTGGTGAAGCATTTCACTGTGCTTGTCACTGACACCAAGATTTGCAGGGAAGAGGTCTAAATGGGAATGGAGAAGATGAATCTTTACTGACATGTTGCACTTCATGGTTTTGTATGCTTGAAGAATGTTGTCAACCAGCTGCACGTAGTTTGGTGATCTGTAGTTGCCAAGAAAATTTCCAACAACATCCTTGAATGGCTTCCATGTGGTTTTCTCCAGTCCCACTAGAAGTTTTTCAAATTGTCTGTTATTGATGACCCATCCCGTATGATCTGTGGATCATACTTTTTTACAAAAAGGTGCATGATAGGGAAATTTCATGGCAACTTTCATGATCAGTAGCCCAAAATCCATAAGATGTATCCAGAAGTATTCAGGAAGCAAAATCTTTATCCAGTGTTACCTCATATTTTACTTCATGGTGTTTGTGGGAAATTGTTATATATAAATTAGCTGTCATACTTCCCACATTAAAGCAATATTACACAAACTATACTGCACAAACTGAACTATGTTTTAAAAAGGACTATATAAATGTAAGCTTGGTTATTATTGTGTCCAGAAAGATGATAAAATGTCTGACTTTTTATTTTTGTGAATAAAT
This sequence comes from Hypanus sabinus, assembly GCF_030144855.1. Taxonomy (NCBI): domain Eukaryota; kingdom Metazoa; phylum Chordata; class Chondrichthyes; order Myliobatiformes; family Dasyatidae; genus Hypanus; species Hypanus sabinus. The sequence continues at coordinate 6,300,999 of NC_082739.1, read as the reverse complement.
ACATCTCATTCCCTGGTATCAAATTGGAGAAACCAAAAGATTATAAGATGGCTTATCAAAATAATTTATTTACTGTAAGACAGAAGAATAGGAAAATTTTATGAATTGGCAAAGTGTGATTTTAAAAAATGTAGAGTGAGAAAACATACAATGGGAGTAAACTAGCAGGTAGTGTAAAAAGACTTGGTAAGAGTTTCTATAATGTATAAAAAGAACATTGGACTCAGCTTGAGTGAGTACACTACTACGACATAAAATGGGAGTGACTAAGGAAAAGTTGTTCCACTAGAGAATGAGAGTGAAGAGGTAATAAGAAGTAAGAAAATAATAGAAATTAGAAAAATATATTTTGCATTGATCTTAACAATAGAACAGGCAATACCTTTAATAGAAAAGCAGGAGCAAGAGGGGCAGATACTCTTTACACAAGCATTAGCACAAGACAATAAGTCTCAGGCAAGGTGCTGGGCATAAAAGCTGAAGGACACCATAACTGATGGCCTGGGTTGTTAAATAGAGGCAGCGATGTTTTAACTGTGATTGCCCACAATTCTGTAGCTTTTAAATAGGTCACAGCAGATTTAAAAACCACAAAAGGTTACTGTTAGCTTTTCCCACTTCCAGATTTACTTAGTTGATTGAATTTAATTCATTGGCATCATGCTGGGCAGCTGCTGAATGCATTGTAGGCACATTATGTGAAGAAAACTCAAGAGTTTGTAAAGGGATTTAATGGATTATGTGAAAGCAAAGTTTGGCGGTTAGACTATAATGTGGTGGTGAGGGCTGGGAAGTAAATTAATCCATTCCAGTAAGAAGAATTTCACATCAGGATATTCTTTAATTGGAAAGCGATTAAAGATGCCTACTGTGCAGAGCCATCTGGATGTTCTCTTAGATGAAGCCATAGACAAATATCATGCAGGTACAGCAAATAATTCTGAAAGCAAGTAGGTTAGTAGGGGTTAATTTCAATACTGCAAGATTGAATACAACTGTATGAATGTCTTAATGTTGTGCAATGGTGAGACTACAGGTTTTTCCTCAGTTATGGAGAGGTATAGTTCCACTGGAGGTAGGTCAATAAATGTTTGCTAAGTTGATATTTGGAATGAAGGATTTGTCATTCATTCATTTCTGGAATGATTTGAGCAAGTTGGAGACATACTGTATACTTCGGATTTTAAATATACAAGGTGATATTTCTTGGAACATAGGATTTCTGATGCATATTGGCATTGTGGATGTTAAGGAGCCATTTCCTCTCACCATGAGTACTAGAACTAGGGGCCTAATTTCAGAAGAAAGAGCTGCCACTTCAGAAAATGATAATGAATAATTTCTCCTCTCAGAGCCTAGTGAATCTTGAAATTCTCTTCCTCATTAATTGTAATTGAATTATTGAATGTCATTAAGGCTGAAATTTGCAGATTTTTGGAAAGGGGATTAACTAAATGGGAGTTGATCAGAAGATCAGGTCAGCCATGATCTTTTTGAATGAAGGAGCAGGCCCAAGGAATAGAATGACATACCGTTCTTTTGATCAGTTATATTCTTGTTCATTTGTGATTACATCAGTGACTACTTCTTTAAAATACTCAACTGAAGTAGTATTTTAGAATTTCCTTTGATGCAAAGATCATTATACCAATGGAATATTTCAGGACTGCATTAAAAGTGGTCCATGTTCTGAGAGGCGTATTGAAGAAAGAGTGAGGGAACTTGGTTTTGCACCCTGATAATGGCTCAGAAAGACTGCAGAGAGCGAGAGGTATGACTGCATTATCTTGTGAGATATCAGCTGGAATCATTAGTATTGACTTTCTCCCTCATTACATGTTCTCTCCTTTAATCTGTTGGCAAAGATAGTTGGTAACAGTGAAGGCAAATGAAAGTTACCTTGAAGCAAGGACATTAAACTGAAGTAATTCATTGGCTCTGTTGAATTACCAGGTGTAGAAGGAAATGAATACCACAATACTAACAGATGTACAGGAAAACTTTTGCCTCAGTGACAAGTACTTCTGTTTTTAAAATAAATCAATCAGTATTATGAGGCCTTAGGTATGCCAATACATCAACAGAAGGGCTTAACATGCCTCATTGGGCATCTACCCTGTCGGCATATTAGCTTTCCAGCATTGCTGACCCCTAGTTCCAACGGTCATTTGATGGAACCAGCCTTTCAGATCAGTTAACAATACTACTTCATCATTTAGCTACAGGCACTCTTGGGAATCACAGAAAAGCAGTGCATGGTCCATCCTTGAAAAAGATATTTAGAAAGGAAATGACTGAATCACTGGCACTGTACTTAACTCTTTTCCAGCAAAATTAAAGTGAGCTATTTTTAGATCTGTATATCAAGTTATTCTGAAGCTAAACAAAGCAACCAGAGATTGAGATTAATGAAATAATTGTAGCAAAATGCCAATATATTTAATTTAGAGATACAGCACGGCAACAAGCCCTCCCGGCCCTATGATCCCGCGCTGCCCAATTGTATCCATGTGACCATTTAACCTACTAAACCATATGTCTTTGGAATGTGGGAGGAACCGGAACGCCACGTGGCCACAGGGAGAACATACAAACTTACAGACAGCCGCGAGAATTGAGCCTGGGCCGCGGGCACTGTACTAGCATTACACAAACTACCACATTACCATGCGACCAGCTGAAGCATTTTAACATGAAAACCATGCCGCCACTTTCAGATAGCAGCACAGTTTTCATGTTAAAATGCAACAAATATGTGAATTACACATGGAAGACTGTATGAAGAATGTAAAAATAAGTGAAACCTTTTCAATTTACCTTTCAGGAATGAATTTTTCAGAATGACTACCAAAATGGATAAACTTCTCAGCAATTCCCCACATGAAATCCCAGAACTGATCATAGGATTTGCATTCAATGAAAGCTCCAGAAACTTGGCAAAAATATTTACAAAGGACTGGGATCTGTCACATCCATGCAGCTATTGCTTATAAAATCCAATGCATGTGCAGATTTCAGCAACATTAATGGCTATGATTAAAAATAAATCTGGGAAGAAGCAGGGCCCTGGAGAATGCTGGAGAACAGAGAGACCTAGGGGCACAGGTAGATAGTGGTGACAGGGATAGGCAAGATGGTAAAGAAAGTATGTGGCATTCTCGCCTTCATTGGTTGGGGCATTGAATGCAAGAGTTGGAACATCATGTTAGAACTGCACAAGTCAAATCAAGTTTATTGTAACTTAACTACAATCGTGTTTGTATATGCAGGTACCTTATGAGCCTGATTGAATTCTTGAAGAAGTAACAAAACACAGTGATGAAGGTAGAGCAGTGGATGTAGTGATAAGGTTCCCCATGTAAGGCTTATTAAGAAAGTAAAGAGGCATGGGATCCAAGGAGAAATTGCTTTGTGGATCCAGAATTGGCTTGCCCACAGAAGGCAAAGGGTGGCTGTAGACAGGTCATATTCTTCTGTGCAGGTTGATAGTATTGTTAAGAAAGAGTATGGTGTGTTGGCATTCATCAGCCATGGGAATGAGTTCAGGAGCCATGAGGTAATGTTACAACTATATAAGACCTTGTACAGATCCCACTTGGAGTACTGTGTTCAGTTCTGGTCACCTCACTAAAAGAAGGATGTGGATACTGTAGAGAGCATACAGAGGAGATTTACAAGGATGTTGCCTGGATTGGAGGGTGTACCTTATGAGAATAGGTTGAGTGAACTCAGCTTTTTCTCCTTGGATCAACGGAAGATGAGAGGTGACCTGATAGAGGTGTACAAGATGATGACAGGCATTGATCATGTGGATAGCCAGCATAGCTAACGCAAGGGGCCTAGTTTTAAGGTGCTTGGAAATAGGTACTGAGGGGATGTCGGGTAAGTTTTCCGCACAGAGAGTGGTGGGCGCGTGGAATGCACTGCTGGCAGCAGTGGTGGAAGCGGATACAATAGAGTCTTTAAAAAGCCTCTTAGATAGGTACATGGAGCTTAGAAAAATAGAGGGCTATGGGAAATTCTAGGCAGTCTCTACAGTAGGTTACATGGTCAGCACAACATTGTGGGCCGAAGGGCCTGTAATGTGCTGTAGATTTCTATGTTCTCTGCAGACCTGGGTGTACAGCACTGTAGTACACATAACACAGAAATGGTATAGCATACAATAACTTGGGAAAGTAAGAATAAAATCTACAAATGAATTACGCATAAATAAAGTGCTTAGATTAAATATTGTAGGTTAACCAGTGACAATTCGGCAGTGATTTCAGAAACCTAATGGCCTGAGGGAAGAAACTGTTTCTAATCCTGATCGTTCTTATTTTTTATGCATCACAGTCTCCTGCCTGATGGTAGAAAGTCAAAGAGGATGCTGGATGGATGGGTGGGATCCTTGATAATACTAAGAGCCCTATGTGCACAACGTTCCTGATAAATGTCCCTGATGGATGGTAGGGAGACACCTATGGTCTTCTCAGCTGTGCTCACAGTCCTTTGTACGGACTTTAATGAGACTTGGAATATTGTGTGCAGTTCTGATTACCTTACTATCAGAATCACTGGTTTGTTATCACTGGGGTATGTCATGGAATGTATTGTTTTGCGGCAGTATTGTAGTATAATACATAAAATGGACTCTTGGAAGGATGTCAGTAAGCTAGAAAGCGTTCAAAAATTACAAGGATTTTCTCCAATTCTTCTAGCTCCTATTAATCTGGTTATAAAAGCAAGACTGAATGGAACCAAGTCCAAACACAAATGATTACATATTTTAGTGCACCAATCAGCTATGACATTAGACTTCACTTGCTTCAATTTATTACAGATAATTCAGTTTCAATGGTCAGTGTATATTTCAAGGGAATGACTACTTTGAACTAAAAATATCCGAGCGCTTTTAACCATCTTCCTATTGATATACTGAAAACCTGCTGCAGCAAGTCCTAAAACAACGCAATAGATTTGCATTAACTTGTTACATTTAGCAGAGAATACTGCCAGAGGTTTATTGATGTTCGTTTTCCATTTATTGAGGAGTTTTCTGAGCAATCACACACTGTTAGTATTGTCAAAATTCAGAATAGTTTCTAATGATGGTTTTGAAAAAAACTGGAGACATAAATCACAAGACAAATAACAAATATGGCAATTAAAAAAAACCTCCTCTAACAGGGCTAAACATACCCTGATTGTAGAACTATTTTTAATGTCATCAATCTATCTGTGGGTGAAAATTTTATCATTCAGAGGAAATATTCAAGTTTATTCCTCTCTTGTCAGATCCAATGTGAATTTGTCAGAAAGCTTAAAGTAAAAGTAAATTTATTATCAAAGGACAGAGATAATTTCTCAAAAGAATTGCCTTCCACCCTTCAAAATGATTCCATTTTCCCTTCTGTGAAGACAGTGCCTTTGACAACCCATTTAACCTCATTGGGTAGGACTTCATGCTTTGCATTACTTGTTTGTCTGTCTTTATCAAGAAGTATCTATTTCTAATGTGGCACAATAACCATTTTCAGCACTATGATTGTCCCCACTAGTAGATATGAATGCCTGCACGGAAGTCCCAACTTGGAAAACATATTGCATACAAAACTTCGTGTTGAAAGTTGAACCAGGATTGGAACAGGGTCAAATTACATCATGTGAAAATATTGAATAAATGGCCTCCAAATCTTTTCAAATTTAATAGAAGGGTCATCTACGACACTTCTAATTTTCTCCAAATTTAGACATAACATAGTTTGAGAAAACCAATGAAATACGGTAGGGGGATTAATTTCTTTCCAATTCAACAAAATAGATCTTCTAGCCATTAATGTAAGAAATGCAATCATCCAACAAGCAGAAGAAGATAAATGGATTGATATTTATTATTATATTTGTTTTTCCGGTTGTGATTATATATATGTTGAGAGGATCGGAGTTGGGGACACTGATGATTTTGTATTTTTTTATAGATACTGTAAACAGCCCATTTTTTTTCTTCCTTTTTTTTCTTTATTAGTTAGTGGTTAGTTTGTTAGATTAGTTTTTCTTAGGGTAATAATATTTTTTTTTTCTTTTTCTCTTTTTTGTTTTTTTTCCAACATGATTTACCTAGTTTTTTTTTTGTTTTGTTTATATGACATTTGTATCATTCATGATTTGGGAAGACTTAACTATACTGTACTTATTGCTTGTATATCCTTTTATGTTCATTTTAATTTTGTAAGTTTTTAATCCCATTATCTATGTACTAATCTTATCATGTTGATATTAATAAAAAGATTGAAAAAGAAAGTTGAACCAGCTTTCTGCAACCTGGTAATTAACTTAAAGTGAATCTGGAACTAAACATCAAGCAGAAAATTGCACCATTTGAGGTGAGTAAGACTGAAGTGTAGTATTTTGTCAAGAATTTACAGTAGTGAGGGAGGCTGGAAAGCTCCGAATGGTCTTCAAACACTTGCCTTTCAAAGGAAGAAGTGTTACAGCAAAAGTGACTGGAGATAAAAACCCAATCTCTGACTATGATATAATAGTCAATCTCTTGGTTGCCTGAGCAGAGAATAGCTATTATTAAAATTCATAGAAAAGCATGTATGCATTCTGCATGCCCGAAACTGTATTTGATTGAGCACCTCGAGCCGATTGTACCATTTTCAAAAACAGTGAATGCTGGCCTATTCAGAGTCAAAAGAGCTAGAACCACCTCAGTAAAAACACAGTTGGCTCAAAGAGAAGGCAAGTGAACTCACAAACCCTATTGGCTTTCTTACACACACGTCCAAGTAAAAAGGCTGTTATCAGTCCTAAGATCTACACCCACTAATCTGTGAAGAAGTAACAGAGGTGGTGCCAATTTCCCAGTGATCACCAGCAATCCAGAAAATGTGAAATGGTTAAACTTGCCATTTCTCTTTATTACCAACAAAATGTGAACATTGGTAGTTACAGTAGCTTTAAGACCTTCCAAGAGTCTAAGTTCTTGGACCTCTTAATATCACTAAACATTCAGTTGAAGAAGCATATGGGAGACTATCAATTAACGGTAATTGATTCTACAGAAACTGATTCCAAAGGACTGGAGTATTTGTGTTACCCTCCAGTACAGGACTTGATGGTTACTGGCATTAGTTAATAGAAAAAATTGTGTCTGGGAAAAGGGAGAAGTGGACGATAACAAACTATTCTCAATCTTAATATACTCTTTGCAGAACTTTGCATAATAATAATGTTGAGAAAGGGTATTAATATGGTTTTATAGATCTTGACTCAGAAATGGAGCTAAGTTCTATATATGTTCATACTGTCTGTGTAGCCTCTGCTCTCAATCCAAGCAACAGTATTGTTATTTAGTCATTGTCATTTTGCTGTCTGGAAGAATCAAAAACAGTCTGTTGCACCTTCAGAAAGTGAGTTATGGTCAGATGAAGCACTGGATTATTAAAACACAAGAGATTCTGCAGGAGTGGGAAATGCAGAGGAACATGCACAATATACTGGAGGAACTTAGCACCTCAGTCCATGTTTTGGGCCAATACCCTGAATGAAGGGTTTCGTCCTGAAACGCCAACTGTTTATTCCTTTCCACAGATGCTGCCTGATCTGCTGAGTTCCTCCAGCATTTTGAGCCTGCTGCTCTGGGTTATCAAAAAGTACTTCTTCTGTTTGTTGCTATAGTAAGTGACCACACTACTTTATAATTCCACAGAGTTACTGTGCCACCGTAGATATTTAGAAAGCCATTTTTATTATAAAGTCGTGCTACAGAGTCCATTTTTGGTTTTACTTAGTATTTGCAAATATATTTCAGAAGGAAAATGTGGGTAAGGAACCGTAGGAACTGGTGGGCTTAGCTCAATAATGCCTCATTAACTCCTGGACACTAACAGTAATTATTAAGTCCATCCTCTCATTGGTCAAAATCAGCTTGTTGACTGAAGTTCTACCAGTGTCTTGCTTAGTTGGGCAGCTAACTTCTAATTTAGGGTTACAAGAAGCTGCAAACAAAAACCAGATGGAGAATCAAGCAGCATCTATGGAGGCAAAATGAAGATCCCTTTTACTTCCACAGATGTTGCCTGACATGCCGAGTGTCTCAAGCAGCTTCTTTTTTGCTCTCCATAAACACAAAAAATTGTGCAAATGCTGGAAATCTTGAGTAATGCATAAAATGCTAGAGGACCTCAGCAGTCAGGCAGCGTCTGTGGAGAGTGATACACAGTGAGTGTTTTAGGCTGCGATCCTCCGTCAGGCTGAGTTGCTCCAGAATGTTGTCTGTGTGTTTTTTTTGCAGGCCAGTAATCATTTGCAACTGTTCAACATTTGCATTCGCACAAAGCATAAATGATACCGCGTTGCTTGTTTTCTTCTCTTTGACATTTTAAATATCTATTAATTTATGTAATTGGTTATTCAGTGGCTCTGGCTTAAAAATGTAAACCATATCTGTTCTGCATTCATTTATGAAATTGTGACTGGACTGGACGGACCCCATGTGGGGTGGGGGAGGCGGAGAGGAATGTTTGCCTTAGCTGGGTGTCTAGAATGAAGGCTCACAAACTGAGATTACCATCAAAATGCAGACTGCAGTGTTACAGAGGAAGTATAGAGCAGGCAGACAAATATGTTGCAAGGGCTACGATGAGGTGGACTGAGACATTCCGAGTCCACCTTTATCATATCTAAATCATGGCTGTTTTTTTTATATAGGGCAACAGGTTTAGGATTCAGTTAAGGAAGCATTTCTTCTCTCAGTTAGCAGCATGGCTGTGGAATTCAATACCACAGAGGGTTTAGAGAACAGATTACTGAAAAATTTAAAAAGAGTGTTAGAAAAAAGGGGTGTAGGCAGAGAGTTACAATGTGATATTAAGATAGATGATCCACCAAGTTCGTAATGAATGCCAAAGGACTTTGCACTAAATGATCTGCTATTTCATATGTTCTTTTTTCAGTTTCTCTGCTGTATCATTCTGTTTACCAACTGGAAAGTTTGAATGTGCCTTTTAACCAACAGATGGCAATGCACCACCCTCTTTTTTTAATTATCTGCATCCCTCCAGTACCCATATTATCTTACCAAATCACTTAAGTAAAGCAAACTGGATTTCTTTTCCACAAAATCTTTATCTTTTCTTCTATCTTAAGCTCCTCTTTAAAACTAACCTCTTTGTTCAACCCTTGAGTTACTATTTTAATGTTTCCTCAGGTAGCTGAGTGGCAAATTTTGTACAATAAGGAAACATTGAAGTGCCTTGTGACATTGTACCGGCAGCAATGTTTTACTTTCTTTTCAGAATATCCCAATGTTATAAAACTCTTGAATGGACCTCTTATATGATCTGCTCTGCATTTCCTCTGTAATTGTAGCACTATAATCAGGAAAAAGGTAATTGGTAAAAGATGCAGAGATAAAATGAGGAGAAATTTGTACACAATGGCTTTTTGTGATATGGACTGCACTATCTTAAAGTTTGATGGGTATTATTCTTAGGAGACGGGGTGGCGATACGTCTCTACCAAAGGAGATGTAAGTCACTCCTTCCCTCAGCTAGCCTGCAGGTCACCATTGGACAAGGTGTAGCACCTGCTTAGCCCCTCCCCCCAATCAGAGTTTGTGGAAGGATGAGGTGGGGTGGAGGGAGTGTGTGAGTGAGGGAGAGGGGGATGGGGGATATATCTATGCCGATCTATCTATCTGGGGGGAGGGAGAAGAGAGAGATATTCAGTTGTGAACTGCGCATTCTGAAAATTTGGAATGATGATCCTCCAGTCTTCTAGTGTTTGCACCTAACTATTGCCATTAACATGATAAGATTCAAGTTTTTTTCTCATATGTACATTGAAACATACAGTGAAACACATCACTTGTGTTATCAACCAACACAACCGGTCTATGACAGCCTATAGTGCTTGTATTTGCATTCCATTCTTCCAAGGTTTGATCTCTGAAGATTGCCACGCTTAAGGAATTCTTGCTTGCTGCTAACCTTTTATCAAACATTAATCTGTATTTCACAAGCCTGTGGTGAACAATTACTGTCATGCATAGCATTATGCTTTTAATTGCACCTTGCTTTCACAAAATACCTAAATAAGGAAATACTTCCTAAGAAGCTTCACAGAAGCATGGTGCAAATCTATTATAAGGAGATATTAAATCATGTAACCAAATGTTCGGTCAAAGAAGTACATTTAAAAGTCAAATTAAAGAAGGAAAGGGGGAATTTCTGAGTTTAGGATCAAGCAGCTGAGTGTATGTTCACCAGCAGAACAGTGACATAAGCTGGTGATGCTGGCTAAAGTTTAAACTGCAGTAATCATATGCTCACTTCACACTGCCAGCGTGTCTGCTAGAAACATATCCAGGCTCACCCAGACAGAAATTAATGTGGAGTTTCTCTCCATATTAATCCGTTCTGATTATGTCAGAAATGAAATATATATTAATTGTCACCAACAACGGGTGACACGGCGGCATAATGGATAGCGTAGCGCATTACTGCACTAGTCGTAAGATCAGGGTTCAATTCTTAATTTAATTTGTATAAGTTTTTTATATCATTATCAACTCTTATACCTAAATATTTTATACCATTTGCTGGCCACTAGAAGAATATGGGAAAATATCGGGTTATAAAATAAATTGGGATAAAAGTGAAATTTTGCCTCTTACTAAAGGAGATTATAATCAATGTCGATTAATAACTCAATTTAGATGGCCAGCAAATGGTATAAAATATTTAGAGGGTTCAATTCTTGCCGTTCTCTGTAGAGATTGAATGCTCTCCCCCTGGCCACATGGGTTTACTCCAGGTGCCCTGCTTTCCTCCCACATTCCAAAGGTGTACAGTTCGGGTTCGTGAGTGGTGGGCATGCTATGTTGGCGCCAGAAGCATGGCGACACTTGCAGGCTGCCCCCAGCACATCTCGGACTGTGCTGGGATCATTGATGCAAAAAATGCATTTTGCTGTTGCTATGTACAAGTGTTAAATAAAGCTAATTTTCAATCCCTGGCTTGAATGGCTTCATTGGAAAAGATTTACAAATGATTAGGTGATGTGCAGACTAGCTTATATTAAGGAATACAGCATTCTTTACCCCATCCTACCCCTGCAACTTCTTGCATCTTTCTACATCCTCACCCATCCAGCCCATCAATCCATCTTTGGATTCACAGAGCAATGATTCTAATCACTGGAATTCCACTAACTGCAGTCAGTGGAATCTCCTTCCAACCTCTGCTCATCTCAAATCAAGTTGAGTTTAATAACATTTGCACAAGTACAGTGAAGTACAGGTAAACTTAAAAACTTGCAGCAGCATCACACACACATAGATTCAGACAACTCTCAGCATATAACTTATTCATAAATTGTATATAAATTATATGAGACAGTGAACAGAAATAAAGGACTGCAAAACTCGATATGAGTTCAAAATAACACCATCAGGGTCAAGTCTATAGCAGTGCAAGAGGTGGTCTGTAGTGTTCCATTGCTGAGATAGGATTAGACTTGTGCAGGTCAGCTGTAGAGGAACAGTTGTCCCTGAATCTATTGGTGTGGGGTTTCTGTACCACCTGCCTGAAGTAGCAGCAAATAGCGTGCATGACCTGGATGATGGAGATCTTTGATGAATGATGCCACCTTTTTGAGGCAGAACTACTCTTTGCTACTTCGGTGATCTTCTCAATAACATGTATTTTCAACCAGGCCTTTAGTTACCTTCTCTGTGGCGTATTGCAGTTTATATGCTGAAGATGGAATACAAGTGAAAGTTTATACTGAAGTGTTAATGCTCTGGAATTAGCAATGCACGTCTGGCTAAAACTGTATCTGGTGTGTCAGACTGTGTTTTTGGCATTGCCCTCAAGACAGATGTACAGTCTTGGCATGGGTGCAGCAGAGTTCCCCAGAAAGGAGTTGTAGTCCAAACACAGTTTCCATACCAACAGGCTGTCAAATCATGAGTGAATGTTACAGCAGCAAGTCTGCAAGGGAATTACAGAACTGATATTGGGAAATGTCTGAGGCATAATTCCTAAGGGAACCAAACCAGCCTGAATGTGATAAGTTGTGAGAGAATTGAAACAGAGCTCAAAAACAATTACTTTCCACAACCAGTAAGGCTGATCAACACCTTCACCCACTAACTCTGCCACTACTTTATCATTTCCTGACAGTCTCCTTATGTACAGCTTCACAGCACTTTATGGATAATGAATCTACATATATAAGCTATCTTATGTATTTATATTTATTGTGTTCTTCTTATTATTGTGTTCTTTATCTTCTGCATCTTTTAAGCTGTATCCAATTCAGAGTAACAATTATCTCATTCTCCTTTACACTTGTGTTCAGAAAATGACATTAAACAATCTTAAATCTTGAACTTTGAATATTGAATGGCGAGCAACGAGAGAGGAGAGAAGAATGTCAGTAAACATGAATAAGATGTATTGCAATGGATATAGTAAATAAAAAGAACACTTGAAGTCAATTAGGGAGATGATCTGTGGATAGAGAGAGGAAGCACAGCTTGAAGGGTAAATGAGAACGTTGTATTGGCCTTTGTCTTGGAAAAGAATGCTGCCTAAATCTCAATGGAAGGGAAAATGGATGAGGTGAATGTTGAAAAGGACTATTTCTAGAGAGCATGACTATGCCTAAGGTAAAAGGTTGCCAGATTTAGATGAGGGAGGTTGGTGTGGAGATACCAGTCCTCTCTGGATATAAGGGCATGATGTCCATAAAGCGATGCAAGGACATGGTAGGCGACAACAACCCATATTAACCTCAGTTGTGGAGATTTTATAAAATATCCATAGGTGCTTGATGAAGTAACTAAGAGAAAACCAGCAAACAATTTTTTAAATGCTGTTGACTAACCAATTCATTCTTTCGCTGAGATAATCGAGAAAGTTGATGAGGGGAATGTAATGCATGTTGTCTCCATACTGTTTTGGAAAGCATTTTATAATGCTTTTCCAAATTTCCATTCAATTTCAACATTTGTGAGAGATTTGTACCGGTACATGGATGCAAAGGGTATAGAGGGCTGTGGTCTGGATGCAGGGCGATGAGACAAGGCAGATTAATAGTTCAGTATGAACTAGATGGACTGAAGGGTCTTTTTTTTTGCTGCAGTGTTCTATTACTCTATAATTTACCATACAGAAAGCTGGTTAACAAGATTGAGACTCCTGGAAGCAAACAGTCAATACCAACATGGAGAGGAACCTCAAAGATAGAAAGCAGAGGGTAGTTTTTTTTAGATTGGCCTGTGGAGGACAGTGATGTTCCCCACCACTGAGAGTCAGTGCTAAGACCATGAGTTTTTTTTTTAGCACATATTAGTGCTTAAGAAATAGGTAAGAAGGGTAAATTTACCAACTTTGCAGATGACACAAAGCTTGGAAACTTGTTAAACAGTGAGGTAGTTAGTGAGGAAATACTTAGTAACCAATTTGTGGCGGTACTTAGCAGATCAGGCAACATCCGTGGAGCTATATGGTTAAATTGGGGACCCTGCTTGGACCAAATGGTCTCCAGTCTAACCATATAAAAGGAGATTTAATTGAGGTTTACAAGGTGTTAACTAGTTTAGTTAGTTTATAAAAAGGGAAGCTGTTTCCATTAGTTGATGATTGAGGGACCTGAATACATAAATGTAAAAATTTGTGCAAAAGAAATAATGTGAATGTGAGGACAAACTTTTTTACTTTGTAGATAGTCATATTCCAGAAATCATAGCCTGTGTGATTTGTGGAAAGAGAATCAATCAGTGACATTGAAAGGGGATCGGAGATGCACGCAAGCGAGTATAATCACAAGGGTCAAGAGAAAAGGGTACTGAGAAGGACTGGTTAGCATGTCTGAAGAAATTGATAATATAGGCAAGTCTGAACTATTTCCTCTGAAAATCCAGTCCAAGGCAGATTAAATTAGAGATTAAAACAATGCATGCTGGAAACACTCAGAAGATCAAACTTAAATTAACATTTGACTTTTCAGTGTGATACTAGGAATCAAATCTTCACACAAAGAGTGGAGAAATCAGAAAATCTGACACCCACCAAATAAAAATAGTCAAGCCAGGAGGCAAGTTATAATTTATATGGCAAAATTAATTTTTGTTAGACAAGGAAATTAATGCCACTAGAAGCAAGGAAAGTTAATGGAATTTTAGATAAAGTCAATCCTAATCTAATTTAATGGAGGAAAGGACACAGAAAAGCTGAATGTGGAAGCTGTACCTGTTATTACTGAGCAGCATTGATCTGGTGATGGCCCAGGAATGAAATTCCCAGATACTGAGCCCAACAGAAGAAAGTCTGCAGACGGTGTACTTACCCTCTGAGTAGGGCAGAAGCAATTAAACGTAAAAGGCAGAGTATTTTGTCATTCCCTTCCCCAGCCCAATAATACACAATTTAAAAAAAAATCACTCTACCCTATGATGCAGGGAATGATTAGTAGTAGTGTGATCATTAAGTATGAAGTTCTCCTTAAAGAGTTGTCTATCAGTGCGTGATTTAATCCAGGATGTTAGGATGGAGAACACCTGTGAGTGACTTGTTTGACGTGAGGAGGCTGATGCACGATCTGCCACCACACGGGCTGTGACAGATCGTGGTCAGGGTCCAGTGGTTTGGAGGGCAAGGCACCTGGGGACCTTTCACTGCTGCAGCCTTCACTACCACTGTGATGCATCATCATCTTCTGCCAGCTCCACCACGGAGGACTTGGTTGGATTGCTCTTTGGCTGGAACCTCCCCTGTGGGTGACCCAAGCAGGAGCTAAGCTCCAGATGGCACCACGCTAGGGATCTCAGGGATTCATAAGCTTCTCCATCGCGACAAGGCGATGAATAAAGGGAGAATGAAATAGTGAAAGACAGCTCTCAAAGAAGTGATAATCATCAAGCAGAAATCCAACACTGCTTCTGAGAAAAAATAATAAGGAATTCCAACATTGAGATGTAAGTGCATGTTCTATGTGGGCAGTAACATCAATTACAGGATCAGCACATGGGGGATGAGACTCAGCGGTACACAGTGAATTAAACTGCTCTGTTATGACCTGCCACAGCTTGATGACATGTGAATCCTGCAGAGGCAGATTTATTCTGCTTTGAAGTTACCTGAAAAAGGACATTATTTTCAAAAAGGACTGCTGACTTGAGTTAGTGAGCAGGTCAGGCAGAAATGAAGTGCAAGTTTACCCTTTAGCTAAAGCAAAGTTACGTGGTGATAACTGTGGACTGCTCCCAGCACAACCTTAGTTGTGTTGACTGTTAAAACAAACCATAAGACAACAAGACCAAAGTGCACAATCAGGCCATTCGGCCCATTGAGTCTCCTCCACCATTTCATCGTGGCTGATTTATTTTCCCTCTCAACCCCATTTCCTGTTTTCTCCCTGTAACCTTTACCACCCCTTACTAATCGAGATCCTATCAACCTCCACTTTAAATATACCCAATGACTTGGCCTCCATAGCATCTGTGGCAATGAGTTCCACAGATTTACTATCCACTGGCCAAACAATCCCTGTCCTAAAGGGACGTCCTTCTATTCAGAGGCTGTGCTTTCTGGTCCTAGACATACCCACTACAGGAAACATCCTCTCCATGCCCACTCTATCTAGAACTGTCTTTTTTTTAGTTAATTTTTTATGAGTTTCTGCAATACAACTACAAAAAAACCCCATCATCTAGAACTTTCAACATTTGATTGGGTTCAATGACATATCCTCTCATTCTTCTAACCTCCAGTGAGTACAGTTCTAGAGCCATTAAATGCTCCTCATGCCTTAACATAGAACATGGAAGAGCACAGAGCAGGAGCAGGCCATTCAGCCCACAATGTTGTACTGTCAGCTAAAAAGCAAATTTAAAACACCCAAATACTAATCCTTCCTACCTACACAATGTCCATATCCCTTCATCTTCCTTACATCCATGTGCCTATCCAATTATCTCTTAAAAATCCCTAATGTATTTGCCACCTCCACCATACCAGGCAGTGCCTTCCACACCACTCTCTGAGTAAAAGACTTACCCCTCACATCCCCCTTGAACTCATCCCCCTCACCTTTAATGTATGCCCTCTGGTATTAGACATTTCTACCCTGGGGAACAGATATTCCCTGTCTACTCTCTCTATGCCTCTCCTAATCTTATAAACCTCCCCTCAGCCTCCAGCACTATAGAGAAAATGACCCAAGTTTATTGAGCCTCTCATGATAGTACATGCCCTCTAAACCAGGCAGCATCCTGGTAAACTTCTTCTGCACCCTCTCCAAAGCATCAACATCCTTCCTATAGTGGGGCAACCAGAACTGTACGCAATACTCCAGATGTGGCCTTACCAGACTTTTATGAATTTGCAACATAACCTCCCGACTTTTGAACTCAGTGCCTTGACTAATAAAAGCAAGTATTCTATATGCCTTCTTAATCACCTTATCAATCTGTGCAGCCACTTTCAGAGAGTTATGAACTTGGATCTCAAGATCTCTCTGCTCAGTAATACTGTTAAAGGTCTTTGCCCTACCGAGGGGCAACACCTCACACTTATCTGGGTTAAACTCCATCTGCCTTTTCTCAGCCCATATCTGCAACTGATCCATATTGTGCTGTATTCTTTGCCAGTCTTCTACACAATCCACAACTCCACCAATCTTGGTATCATCCGCAAATTTATCAACCCACCCACCTACATTTTCATCCACCTGTCCCACCAGCACAGACTAATTACAGATCTCCCGCTCAATAAAGTCCCTTCAACTACTACCCTCTGTCTACTATGTGCAAACCAGTTCCGAATCCAAACAACCATTTTGCTGCAGACCCCTTGCATTTCAGTCTCTTGGATTAGCCTCCCATGAGGGACTTTGTCAAATGCCTTACTGAAATCCATGTAGACAACATCCACTGCCCTACCCTCATCAATCTCTCTCATTACCTTGTCATAAAACTCAATCAAGTTGGTAAGGCACATCTGCCTTGCAAATAAACATGCTTTGCTCTGCCTAATTAGGCCAAGGGTTTCCAAATGTCCTACCCCTTAGAATTTTCTCCAGCAATTTCCCTACAATTGACATGAGACTCACTGGTATATAATTCCCAAGGTTTTGCCTTGTTCCCTTCTTAAAGCCTTTCACTCCTGGGAGGATTTCACTGTATGTTTCAATGTACACATGATAAATAAATTAATTTGAATCTGAGTTGGCAGCAAATGCTTTAAAATATAGAGAAATTAGTTGACAATATATTTGAGTGAGTGAGTTGGTTATTGAGTCGATTAGCATTGTGGTCTTTAGGCAAGATTCGTTGGGGAAATAATCCAGTCGTTTCCCTTCAGCCTGGATATGGATAAATCAGTATTCAGCTTTTTCTTAACAGATGGCAGTACAGAGAAGCCAAGGTACACGCCAGAGGAAAGACTGGATAATCTTGTCTTCAGACTAAAGAAATTGAAAACAGAGTTAAGACAAATTTGCAACAAGATAGAATCCCACAGAATCACCAATCATCTCAATGTTCTTACTCTGACACTTTGTGAAAAGTAAATCACATTGACAACATGAAAACTAGATCTTTCCTATTTTACTTTCCCGCCTCCTACCTCAATGTATTGTTGTAGTGAAATGATCTGTATAGATGACTGAGAGCAACCTAGGAATCTTCTATGATGCAGATTAGCCAGACAGTCTGTTTAGGATTGGGTAGAGCTCTGACCTTTCCAATATTCTCCTAGTCATCAACCTACAATGCAGTGGTGTCCAATCATCCTTCAGAGAACTGAGGCCAACTCTTGTTTCCATCCATTGTCAACTCACTGGAAGGTTCTCTGGTTTGTTCCTGTGATTTGAAGTAAAAAGTTCTATTGAGGATTTTGTCCTTAGGAAATCTTGACAAGTCGCAAGGGTGTACTTGC
The DNA here is from genome assembly GCF_030144855.1 of Hypanus sabinus. Taxonomy (NCBI): domain Eukaryota; kingdom Metazoa; phylum Chordata; class Chondrichthyes; order Myliobatiformes; family Dasyatidae; genus Hypanus; species Hypanus sabinus. The sequence goes on along the minus strand of NC_082739.1, from coordinate 6,283,063 downwards.
TTATGTGCCTTCTTGCATGACATTTGAAAGTGCATGCAGTTACCGTATATCAATAAAGGTCTGGCAATGCATCTGCTTAAATGCACAGTCCTTTCCATGTCAGACATGTAAGAATATCCTTTCCCTAATGCCCTAGAGAAAAGCTAGCTCAAGTCCATTACATTATATCACTTTCACATTTATTTCTAGCCACAATAGGATTACTAAATGCAGGGGGAGCCTTTATGTCCATGTTGAATTTCGTTGGACCGGTATAAGAGGCTGAAGATAGGATAATCAAATTCAAAGTTCAAAGTAAGTTTATTATCAAATTTATTATATGTATATGTCACCATATACTACCCCAGATTCATTTTTTGCAGACATTCACAGTAGAACAAAGAAATGCAATAGAATCAATGAAAAACTACAACCAGTTGTTAAATACTGTTAATAATGATTGCTTGCTCAGAGGATTGCACTGCATATCTCCCTCTGTGCTACTCTCACTTGTCAAACCAAACAACAAAACAATAGTGAACTTTAATCAACAAAGTGACACATATATGAAGGAAATGTTTGTATTCAAAGTTTGAAGTAAATTTTATTATCAAAGTACATATACGTCACCTTATACAACCCTGAGATTTATTGTCATGCGGGCATACTCAGCAAATCTATAGAATAGTAACTTTAACAGGATCAATGACAGATCATCCAGAGAGCAGAAGACAACTAACAGTGCAAATTAAAAGATAAATAAATAGCAATAAATAAGAACATGAGATAATGAGATAAAGAGTCCTTAAAGTGAGATCATAATAATAAATAAATAAGCAATAAATATTGAAAACATGACATGATGAGTCCTTGGAGGTGAGGTCACTGGTTGTAGGAACTTTTCAATGATGAGGCAAGTGAGTGTAGATACCCTCTTTTGTTGAAGAGCCTGATGATTGAAGGGTGGTAACTGTTCTTGAACCTGGCGATGTAAGTCCTGAGGCTCTTATACCTTCAACCTGATGGTATCAGCAAAAAGAGAGCATGACTTGGGTGCTGGGGATCGCTGATGATGGATCCTATGGCAGTGTTTCATGTAGATGTGCTCAATGATGGGGAGGGCTTTACCCATGATGTACTGAGTCAAATCCACTAATTTGTGTAGGATTTTCTGTTCAGAGGCATTGGTGTTTCCATTCCAGGCTGTGATGCAGCCAGTCACTATACTCCCCACCACACATCTATAGAAGTTTGTCAAAGTATTAGATGTCATGCCGAACTTCTGCAAAATCCTAAGGAAGTAGAAGTACTGCTGTGCTTTCTTTGCAATTGAATTTATGTGCTGTGTCCAGAACAGATCCTCTGAAATAGTAACACTGAGGAATTTAAAGTTGCTAACGTTCTCCACCTCTGATCCTCTGATGAGGACTGGCTCATGGACCTTCGATTTCCTTCACCCGAAGTTTATAACCAGTTCCTTTGTCTTCCTGACATTGAGTAAGAGCTTGTTGTTATGACACCACTCAGCTAGATTTTCAATATCTCTCTATATACTGAGTCATCACCACCCTTGATTTGGCCAATGACAGTAGTGTCATTAGCAAACTTGAATATGGCATCAGAGCTGTTCTTAGCCAGAACAGTCATAAGTGTAAAATGAGGAGAGCAGGAGGTTAAACATATGGCCCTGTGGTGTACCTGTGCTGAGGGACGTTGTGGAGGAGATGCCGTTGCCAATCTGAACTGACTGGGGTCTGCAAGTAAGGAAATCGAGGATCCAGTTGCACAAGGAGGTATTGAGACCAAGGTCTTGGAGCTCATTGATTAGTTTTAGTAAAAGGCATCTTGTTTTTATATTATATAAATTGCAGATCTTCAATTATCAAAATGGGAAGATACCTGGAGTAATATGGAACTAATGGAAAGATCTGCTAAAAGAGGAACCACCATCTATACGCCACTAAAATTGTCAAACGTACCTTTTGGAGTTGAGTATGATGTTTACAAGTTAGACTTCATTATGTTACAAAACTCAGTAATGTCTTGAACTTTCATTCTAGAGACAGTCTGAAATTCCAAGTATTCCAAGTAGTGATGGAATATCGCATAGTTAGGATTGCACGGGAAGTTAAGTGAGTTCTCCCGATCTAGCTTACCAAAAGTATATTGTTACCTGTGTGGTGGGCTGAGCAAACTTCACCTATAGTACAATGAGTATAGGATTCTGACAATTTTCAAATTGGAGGCATGGTAAGTTGGCTGACATCCTCATGAACATCATCAGATCAGACTACCTGCTTAGTATCATGTTGTTCTTTTGTTAGAGGCTGTCGTGTGTAAATTATTTGCTGTGATTTCTGATTCAAAAGAGCCTCACTGACTTCAAATTGCTTCTGAGGTTATGATAGGTGATATATACATTTTATGATAAAGCACCTATCTGATACTGTTAATGGTTCCTGACCTGAGGGTGTCCAAAACTTCCTGTTTTTGTTTCAGATTTGTAGTATCTGCATTTTTAATATTTTTCATTTCCTGAACGAATGTATATTTGGCTTTCTACCAATGGTCTAGTTTGTAGACATTTGCTGTATCCTGTTTTGTTGGGTCACCCCTCTACGAACACAGAGTGATGTCTCTAAAAAGAAAATCCAATCTTAGGAATATTTCAGCACTCTATATATCTTGAAAGTCCTGATACCTATCCAGACTCACAACCTGTTGTCAAAACTTGCCCAAATGTCTCTAAGTCATAATATTGGCAGCCCTCCTCTGTCATTCCTCACAGAAAACAACCTATTTCCTGTAGCCTAGTAGTTTTTCATATGATTTCTCCAGACATATTTATTCATTCAACCCATGCCTTTGAGATGCATTATATTACTTTATATTGAAAATGATTTGTGATGGAGATGATTGAATATTTGACCTTATCATCATTATTTACATTTGAACAAAAGTACAATATCTGAATCAACATTAAAAAACGCAGACGAAATTCAGACTGCAGTCTCTCGCGTGTCTAAGAAATCTGCAATTTGCCCAGCAATCCTTCCACCATAACACCTTCCCCACAACTAACCACAGGAGAGATTTCATACCGAATCTGAGAGTAATTGTTTGCCTCAGCGTAAACCTCTTATATAGTTCCTCAGCAGTCATTTCACTCTACTTATTTCGAAGTTTATCCTCCTTTCTGGAGGGGGTGGTGGTGGAAGGGAATATTGTTATCCCAGTGCCTGTCAGGGAAATACACAGAATATGCAGAGGACACATGGGATGGACTAAAATGTTAGGGCATAAATTCAATAGGAAATTAATAATTAAAAAATATCACAAGGAAGGTTGGAGAAGCAACACTACTGGATAGTCTCCACCTGTCAGCAGGAACATCGATTTCTGTAACTTCCGGTAATTTCTCCGCCTTCTCTCTTCTCTCTTTTTTCCATTCCTCATTCTGGCAACCCACTTACCTCTTCTCTTCTCCTCACATGCCTATCACCACCCTCTGGTGGCCCTCCTCCTTCCCTTTCTCCCATGGTGCACTCTCCCCTCCTATTAGATTCCTTCTTCTTCAGCCCTTTAGCCCTTGTACCTCCCAGCTTCTCAGTTCACCACCCCCCACCCTTCACCCACTTACCTTCTCCCTGGCCTCACCTATCACCTGCCAGCCTTTACTCCTTCCCCTCCATCCCTGTTCTTATTCTGGATTCTTCCCCCCTTCCTTTTCAGCCCGGATGAAGGGTCTCAGCCTGAAATGGTGACTGCTTATTTAGTTAATGTTTTGATATACTAGCCATCTAAAAGAATGACCTTCAACATTACAGAATGCTCCAAGTACTGTGGGCCTGATATCTGCACAGGTTCCCAATAGCATTCTTTCTTCCAGCCCTTGATTTATGTACATCAAATGCAGTAGGTTATGATAAGGATGGATTTTTTTAAACTAGTTTTATGTTATAGACTTTAAAGACACTTATTTAAATTGTTCAAAGCAAAGATCAATCTAGGTTTTAGTGATGAGAAATAACTTAAGAAGTGGGGCAAAATAACTTGCCATTTCACAGCAGAGATTTGGGGACCTTTTGGGATTAAAGCAACAGGCCTAAACTGAGGCAAATACAAGAGCCCTTGCATGGTAGCAGAAGTGTATTAATGAGATCCATTGGGGCATAATTTAGGAAGCAGAAACTGATGAAGATGTCCATGTGCAGCATGTTTCAGTGTAAAACTAGCGTGAATCAGACATCCTGAAAATTCTTTGGGAAAAATATGTCTTACGTTTACACCCAGGCCATATTTGCACTGAGTACTAAAGAAGGGTCTCAGTCTGAAGTGTCAACTGTTTATTCCTCTCCATAGATGCTGTTTGACTTACTCAGTTCCTCCAGCATTTTCTGTGTATTGCTCTGGATTTCCAGCATCTGCAGAATTTCTCGTGTTGATAAATGCACCGATCACTTCCAAGAAGTTCAAACTGATATTGCGAACTAAAAGCCTGCAGATGCAGGAAACCTTAATTAAAATTGGATAATTCTGGAAATGATCAACAATTCAGGCAGGATGTGGAGTGAGAAGCAGTGTTAATGTTTCAGGTTCATCGCCAATCATCAGAGCACCCTGATGAAAGATTACCAACCTAAACCTCTATTCCTTTTTCCAAAGATGCTAACTGGCCTGTTAAGTATTTCTAATTTTCTTGATTTTAAGTTAAGACAAAAGATCAATCATTAATTTAAAACATTTTATTTTCCAGAAATCATTGTGGTCACCAAAACATTGTGGGGCTTTTACAATTTTCAGATATTCAAGATAATGATACGTCCAAGATGGTGGCGCGACGCAGCTTGCAGCGGCCACTCCAGAGCTGATATCTGTTATTTGTTAAGCGGGGTGCCGTGTGCAATCATAATCTGATGCAAAACGGATGTGGGAGCTCGGAGGAACATCTGGAAATCTCCAGGAAGGCCTTCTTCATTGCTGCTGCTGCTGTGAGGTCCGGGCCTCTGCTGAGAAGAACAGGCCCCCAGTCCTCGGGGTCGCGTTGCCGGTGGCCAGTGGCAGGGGTGTCGTAGTGCGCTCGGCAGAGGATGGTGCTCGGAGAAGCTGTGCCGGAGGGGATGGTTGGAGGCTCAGAGGTTTGACAGACTCGGCACTACGGTCAGGGCGCTTTCACTGTGTGCTGCGTCTGCGAGGCTGAGTTGGGCGGCGCCGTGGAAGACCATAGCGGGGGTATTCCCTTCTGCCGCCTGCGTGGGATGATGAGTCTATCGGGACCCTGAGGACTTGTGGAAACTGTGCGGTGGTTTCTTTTGAACTTATAGTCTTTTAACATCTTTGGACTATTTTTACTGTGCCCATGGTCTGTTTTTTTTTATCAATTATGGTATTGTTTGCACTGTTGTAACTATGTGGTTTTGTGCAGGTCTTGTAGCTTTAGTTTTTGGTTTGTTGGGTGGTAGAGTTGGTCTCCTGACTTGGTGTGTCTGGGTAGTCTGTTTTGTCTGGATTTGGAGCTCCTTTCCGGGGAACGCGCTAAGATGGTAGCACAATATTAATACGCAGCAGCCTCTCCGGACTCTGGATTTGGGGATTGCCAAACATTATGTGGATTTGCTGGTGTAGTCTGTTTGGTCATGTGCTTTTGAGATATCATTCTGGAGGAACGTTGTCTCATTTTTTAACTGCATTGCATTTGTGTTTTCTAAATGACAATAAGCTGAAACTGAACTGAACTGAACTGAGATGTCAAGGATAGTTCTTCAGTCACTATGTCCTTTCTTTCACATGTGCAGATCTTCATTGGTGTTATTTATCTTCATAAGAGCTTCTTTAAAAATTTGTGTTGAACTAAGAAAGATTAATATTAATAGAACTCTTTTCACAGCACAGATTAAATAACAGAGCTTCACAGTAAATGAAATAATTTTGAAGTATAGTTTCTGTAAGAACAAATAAAATTGGGCAGTTAATTTATACATTATATGGTCCTGCAAGTATAATTGTGACAATTGTTTTTTTTATTGAAATGTATTTGGGATGTGTTGAGGCTCAAGTGTGTGGACTATGATGGAATCCGCAATTCCTGCAGAACTGCTTTGAATCAGTAGACTGGACTGTATTCAGGGATTCATCTTCGAACCTGGATGAGTATGCTGCAGTTGTTACGGACTTCATTAAAACTTGTGTGGATGGGTGTGTGCCTACAAAGACTTGCTGTACATTCCCAAACCAAAAGCCATGGATGAACCAGGAGGTACGTCATCTGCTGAAGGCTGGATCTGTGATATTCAAGTCAGGCGACCCAGGCCTGCACCAGAAAACCAGGTATGATTTGTGGAGGGCTATTCCAAGGGCCAATAGACAATTTTGAACGAGGTTGGAGGTGATATCAGATGCACGGCAACTCTGGCAGGGACTGCAAGACATAACATCCTAGAAAGCGAAACCCAATAGCATGAATGGCAGCGATGCTTCACTACCAGATGAACTCAACGCCTTCTAAGCCCGCTTTGAAAGGGAGAATACAACTACAGCTGTAAAGATCACTGCTGCACCTGATGACCCTGTGACCTCTGTCTCAGAGGCCGATGTTAGACTGTCTTTAAAGAGAGTGAACCTTCACAAGACAGAAGGTCCCGAAGGAATACCTGGTAAGGCTCTGAAAACCTGCGCGAACCAACTGGTGGGAGTATTCAAGGACATTTTCAACCTCCCACTGCTATGGCCGGAGGTTCCCAGCTGCTTCAAAAAGGCAATAATCATACCAGTGCCTAAGAAGAATAATGTGAAGTTCCTTAACGACAATCACCTGGTAGCACTCACGTCGACAGCGATGAAATGCTTTGAGAGGTTGGTCATGACTAGACTGAACTCCTGCCTCAGCAAGGACCTGGACCCACTGCAATTTGCCTATCGTCACAATAGGTCGATGGCAGATGCAATCTCAATGGCTCTTCACACAGCTTTAGATCACCTGGACAACACAAACACCTACGTCAGGATGCTGTTCATCGACTATAGCTCAGCATTTAATACCATCATTCCCACAATCCTGATTGACAAGTTACAGAACCTAGGCCTCTGTACCTCCCTCTGCAATTGGATCCTCAACTTGCTAACCGGAAGACCTCAATCTGTACAGATTGGTGATAACCTATCCTCGTTGCTGATGATCAACACTGGTGCACCTCAGGGGTGTGTGCTTAGCCGACTGCTCTACTCTCTGTATACACATGATTGTGTGATTAGGCATCGCTCAAATACCATCTATAAATTTGCTGACAATATAACCATTGTGGTAGAATCTCAGGTGGTGACGAGAGGGCATACAGGTGTGAGATATGCCAACAAGTGGAATGGTGCCACAGCAACAACCTGGCACTCAATGTCAGTAAGATGAAAGAGCTGATTGTGGACTTCAGGAAGGGTAAGACAAAGGAACACGTACCAATCCTCATAGAGGGATCAGAAGTGGAGAGAGTGAGCAACTTCAAGTTCCTGGGTATCAAGATCTCTGAGGATCTAACCTGGTCTCAACATATCGATGTAGTTATAAAGAAGGCAAGACAGCGTTTGAAGAGGTTTGGTATATCAACAACTACACTCAAAAACTTCTATGGATGTACCGTGGAGAGCATTCTGACAGGCTGCATCACTGTCTGGTATGGGTAAGCTATTGCACAGGACAGAAAGCAGCTGCAGAGGGTTGTAAATTCAGTCGGCTCCATCTTGGGTACTAGCCTACAAAGTACCCAGGACATCTTCATGGAGCGGTGTCTCAGAAAGGCAGCGTCCATTATTAAGGACCTCCAGCACCCAGGGCATGCCCTTTTCTCACTGTTACCATCAGGTAGGAGGTACAGAAGCCTGAAGGCACACACTCAGTGATTCAGAAACAGCTTCTTCCCCTCTGCCATCCGACATTGGACATTGAATCTTTGAACACTACCTCACTTTTTTTAATATACTGTATTTCTATTTTTGCACATTTAAAAAAAATCTATTCAATATATGTAATTGATTTACTTGTTTATTTATTATTATGTTTTATTTATTTTTTTGTCTCTCTCTGTTAGTTTAGGTATTGTGTTGAACTGCTGCTGCTAAGTTAAATTTCACGTCACATGCTGGTGATAATAAACCTGATTCTGATTCTGATTATAAGACTCTGAAGCTAGAGTGCCAGCCACTATGTCACAGCTGGAACATGGATTGAATATTTTTGTATCGACAGGTTCGGATATGCTGACAGTGAGATAAAACAAAATGAGAAAGCATAGCTCATTTATTTATTATTTGTTACAATATGTGTGCTGCTTGAAAGGCAATTCAGTTGGCAAACACTCAGCCCTTCAAAATGATACATGATCTTGAGAAAATAAAATGAATTAATATGGAGAACTTCCTAGCAGTCAATCAACATTCCTTTTCTCCCTTCCTCAGAACCAAATAATATTTGCAGAGACTGAAAATTATGAATTGCAGAAGCTGAGTTTGTTGTCAGAGATGGATAGCAATGATGAGTATGTATTTGTTCTCTAGAAACAGAGTAGTTGTCACGTGACACAAAGGTCCATGGCCAGGTGCATAGAAACATATGGTTTGCACCAACCTATCTCTTGAGGTCCAAGGTTTTGGATCACAAAGGAATATTGTAATTAACTCTACCTTATGGCAGTGTTTAATTAAGTGTGGCCATGCTTAGGTGGAGTAAAGATGCTAAACACGAGAGAAAAAAATATTAACCCAAAAAAAGTTGGAGAATAGTAAAAACATTAAAAAAAGAAATTAAAATCACATATTAGGGAAATAAAGGAAAATAGTTAGGAAGAAATGGGATCACCATAAAGTAGCTGTCTTGAGTGATAATTTACAATTGATAGTTGGTTTTGATTATCCCTGGGAGATGATGCTGAAAAACATGGTTAAACATGAACAAACCTGATGTCTGTAATCATTCAAGTTTAGAATCTAACAGGTAGAATGATCTTGCAGAATTTTTCTTCTCTGAATGAGGGTAGTGCTGGTAGGTCAGTTGTCCGTTAGTGGTATTGCTCAAGCTTCTACAGGTAAATGCAGTGTGTTGAGTAATTTGAAGGACAAGAAGAGCCAACCATATAATGTGGGCTGTACTTGAGTATGGGGCAGCAGATTCTTTAGTCTAAATGATATTAGAGATGGCTTTATTTAGTAAAACATACCTGATGGTTTAATGATAGGGTTTGATTTGGCATTACTTGAAATGTTAGTCCATTATTGTAACTACTGAACAGCCATACCTCTTTAAATGGAACCTAAGAATGAAACCTCTTCACTCAGAGAGTGGTGAGAGTGTGCAACGAGCTGCCAGTGTTAATGCTGGTGAGTTTGGTCTGCGTGCAAAGAGAGAGAAATGTGAGTTTTTCAAGAATGAAATCTCATACTGTGGACATGTCATTGACAAGCAGGGCCTACGTAAGTCCCAAGAGAAGATTGAAGCAGCGCTACAGGCAACCAAACTGGAAAATGTGTCACAACTCGGGTCATACTTGGGCCTTGTAAGCTACTACTACATCGATTTCTCCCCAGCATTGCTACAGTGCTGCATCCATTGACAGACAGCAGCAAAGTGGGAAGGGTCAGAAAGATGTGAAAGAGCATTCAAGGAAAGAAAAAGACTGATAATATCCGATGAACTGCCTGCCCATTATGACCCATCCCTGCCCATTATGACCCATCCCTGCCCATCAGTCTGGTGTGCGATGTATCCCCTTACTTCTTTGGAGCTCTTTTGTCATACGCTATGAAAGATGGATCTGAACATCTGATTGCATTTGCTTCAAGATCACTCATGAGTGCAGAATGAAACCACACACTGATCGACAAAGAGGCCCTTCATCTAGTATGGGGAATAAAGAAATTCCATCACTACTTCTATGGACAAAAGTTTACACTAGTGACAGATTACCAACCATTTGTGTCTATTGTCAATCCCAGGAAGGGACCTGGTTACAATGTTGGGCATTATTCCTAGGAGCCCACTCTTACGTTATGGAGTTCAAGGGTACCAAAAACACAGCAACACTGATGGCTTGTCATGTCTTCCATTTTTTGGCAACTGAATAAGAAAAGTCATCATACTGTGACCCAACAGAAGTGTTCCACACCGCATTGGTGGACCAGTTGCCAGTAACAATTTCCAAAATACAAAAGGAAACAAGAAATGACCCGACATTGTCAAAAGTCTATGACATCACCATGCAAGGATGGCCAGCTCATGGTAATCCTGTGTTTCCAAAGATCTGAGTGAGATGAGACCAACTGTCTGTACGTCAAAGAATTTGATGTGTTGTGGTTCCCTCTAAACTAGGCACCAGAGTGTTCAAGAATCTGCATGAAGGACATGTGGGTACGGTCAAGATGAAGAGTCTCGCACGGAGCTATGTGTAGTGGCCAGGAATAGATAGACATATTGAAGACTTGACCAAAAGCTCTCCAGGATGCCAAGAAGTTCAAAATGCACCCCCACAAGCACTGCTACACTCATGGGGCTGGCATTCGTCACCATGGTAAAGAATACATATTGGCTTCGCTGGACAATTCATGGACTCTATATTCCTGATTGCTGTGGATGCTCATTCAAAGTGGTCAGAGTTTATACAAATGAAGTCAACCACCTCATCAAAGACTGTCTCCACCCTGAGGAATATCTTCAGCAGAAGTGGCTTTCCAGAACAAATTGTGAGCAACAACGGACCACATTATGCATCAAAAGAATTCCAACTGTTCATGAAGTAAAATGGAATCAGACTTTTCAAGTCAGCTCCTTGCCACCCAGCAATGAATAGGTTAGCTGAAAGGTTTATCCAAAACTTCAAGGTGTCCATTAAAGATGTGGACAAGGAGGACATTTTTCTACAGCAGAAGGTGGACATCTTCCTTTTTATGTATTGGAACTCTGTTCATGCAATGATAAATCAAACACCTGCAATGGCTTTCTTGAACAGGAATCTGAGATCTCGCACAGACCTCCTGAAACTGGATCTACGGAGAGAAGTGCAGTATAAACAGTTCAGCCTGTTGCCAAGGGAAGCAGCAAGGAGCTTCAAGATTGGACAGGAAGTCCTAGTGCATGACTACCGAGAAGACATAGTGGATGTTGAAGATCAGACATGGAGACATGAGGTGGACCAGATACTGGATGCTCAAATGAAGAACACACCTGAGTCGACTGCATCCATCAAGACGGACACATTATAGCTACTGGACTTAACTCTCAGTGATGATGTCACTCACAGCAATCTTACACCAGAAACTGAGAATGTTGTCTTGGACAGGACACCTACCAAACCTGATGTCACTCCACATGTCCAGAGGCGCTATCCTGAAAGAAACAAAACGTTACGCAAAAGACTGAATCTTTAGAACTGTGAAGTTAGTTATGGACTGTTATTGTGAAAGCATGTTTACTTGGAATATATGGGTTTATGAAAGGGAATTTAAATGGTTTGTACATATACAGTTTGATGCACCATCAATAACTCTCAGAGACAGGAGGCAAACAATAGGCTTTTATTAGCTGCAAGAGACCACGATTAGTAGCAAGAGCCCACCACACAACATCCTGGAGACTGAGGAGGGAGCAGTGCCTCCAATCGCCTTTATACAGGGGTGTGTGGGAGGAGCCACAGGAGCAGTCAGCCGGGGGCGTGTCCAGACAGGTATATGTAGTTCACCACACAGTTTATGTTGCATTAATCCAAAGTGGGAGGAAGTGTAATGTATGGTTCTATTTCTTTTAGAGCAATGACCCCCCCACCCCCAGCACTACGTATTGATCTGTTGCCTGTGCATGCGCTGTTCTCTGTGTGTGCTCATTTCTCTCTCTTGCTACAATGTGAATCCACCAGTTCAAGTCTTCTCCAGTGTGTGCAGTTTTATTTAATTGATATGTAGTTGTGCACAGATACAACAAACATGATAATATTAACAAATAATAAAAACAGAAAAAATATTCTGTTGATGTACAAGTAGACATAGAGTGCATTTATGAGATATAGTTCAATATACAACAGTATAATGCTACTGGTGCTGTTTACCGGGTGGTATCAGGGTGTTCTGAAGTCTCACAGCCTGGGGGATGAAGCTGTTACCCAGCCTGACTGTCCTCGTTCTTATACTGTGGTACCTCTGCCTGACGGTAGGAGGTCAAAGAAATTTGGATGGATGTGATGGGTTCTTGACAATGCTGAGGGCTCTATGAACCTCTGGTATATGTCCTGGCTGGTGGGGGGTGGGGGGTTGCAGAAGAGACCCCAGTGATAATGCTTAATGTTCTAGACTTAACTCTCCGGGGTGTTTTTTTATTACTCTAAACTAATCTTTATCTTCTTAGTGCTCGAATTGAAACCTTTAAGCTGTATCTGCTTGCAAAGACTGTCAATTACCTAGACTCAGCCACGATTTAAGTGTTAAATTACACTATTTGAGAAGGAGCAGATGTTGAACTGGAAGTTGACCAAATCCCAGGCCAATTTTTAATTCTGTCTTTCAAGAGCGGGATGGAATATAAGTTGTCACGGTCTGTGGCATCCCTTCTCACATTTAAAATCACAAACAATGCAATTTATCAAACAAAACTGTTTTTTCTCTGTGAGGCAAATTGATGAAAATTAAACCTTTATGAAATAGTCCCATTTTGTCTTTATCCAGCATGAGTATAAAACTGGTTTCCCCATGGCTCAGATTGGTTTAAGATTGCAGTCAGATTCAATGACTTCATAACCCCTGATATACAGACTGGGTTATATTCAGGATTGATGTGAAGTTGCTGAGAAATTAAGGGGGATGTAATGATTAAGTTACAAGTGCACTTTAGCAACCCCCTTGCTGGTTTCTAACTAACAATTGGATTAAAATTGTCTTCTATGTTTAAGAATTTATGATAAATTATTATGTTCCTATGGTTTTATAAGGTAGTGTTCAGAAACTGGGCCTACAAAAGAACCATCACAGAATGCAGTCTGCAAGCCAATGGCTTAATGACAATTTATCCTATCCCTTGGCTGACAGAAATAGTGAATGGTGGAAGATGAAATACAACAGAAAGCACTGTCAATACACAACAGGTCAGGCAGCATCTGTGCTCTGATAGGAAATAGTGACCGGAAATGTTAACTGATTTCTCTCTATAGATGCTGCTTGGCCTGATCATTATATCAAGCATTTCCTATTTCTAATTACATGATGCATATGCATAATTTAACCTCAATTTAAATGAGTTTATTGGATGGATATGGGAAAACTATTCCTTCTGCTGTATGGGAAGGACTGAGGCTTAAATATAAAGCTGCAGTCTTAAATATTTGGTCCGGGAAGTAGAAGTCAAATGGCCCTCCTTCACACAACAGTTCCTCTTCAAACCATTGAAGCTTGAAGCCAGAGTTTAATTTAAAACTGTGATTGATGCATTTTTGTTCGGTACAGATTCCAAGAGCTTCAGGACCGAAACGATTTACTGGTACGAAGATGCAAATAAACCATGTTCCAGTTGAATGGTCTCACTATATTGACATCCGTCCTTGTATTTCACTGTTCTACTGGGAATGCCAGAAAGAAAGTGAATTTCAAGTTAGTAGATGGTGACATATATGTACTATCATAATAAATTGACTTTGAATTTTGAACTTTAAACTTGGGAGTATAGTCAGTGTGGAGACAAGGAGTCAAATTCCATTCTCAAAATGCAGATGTCAAAATGCTTTCTCCAAACCTGCATGGGTAAAATCTTAGGCCACGATCTTCCTACTGTTCTTTGTTTTTTAACAGCTTCCAGGACCCATCCAATGAAACTCATTCCTTCTTCTCTGTGCTTCACTTGTAATTTCTGATAATCTGACAAACATAGAACATGCTTTGGATTTATGTACTAATAATCAGGTAAATGACTGTTCTCTCATAAGACCATAAGTCATAGGAACAGAATTAGTCCATTATGGCTGATTTATTATCTCTCTCAACCCCATTCTCCTGCATTCTTCTCCCTGTAACCTTTACCACCCTTACTAATCAAGAACCTGTCAACCTTCACTCATGAAACGTTGATCCCATTTCCCTCTCCACAGATGCTGCCTAACTAGCTGACTACCCCCAGCTTTTTCTGCTTTCCTTATGGATCATATTAAATGTCAAAGTGGCCTCAGGGTATTGCATTGATCTATCCCTGCATCTGTTCCTTACATTCTTATTTTTTTTATCGTAGGATGTAGGTGAGACCCCACTGATTCTAGAAAGGAACTGTTGCAGTCTCTAGTGGAAAGAAACATCAGTAATTTGAAGAGAATATTCAGAAAAATGCATGTTGCACTGAACTATGTGGAAGACCACACTTTGACGCACCTACCTCTTTTGCTTGTTTTTTTTGCGGGAAGAGGGTCTTGAGGGTCGATGATTGCTCCGCCTTTCTTTTCTTTCTTGGTTTCATGGCAACCTGAAGAATTGAAGCATCTCAGAGTTGTATGCTTGGATAATAAAATGATCCCTTGAACCTTTGAAGTCCTTACACAACTGGGTGCCACTACTTTGCTGCTTTGAAAGGTCAAATGACAGATGTATGACTCCTGATTGATAGCTTATCTGACCTGAATTTCAGTGGGGCACTGAGTGGACTCCTTTGCACCTGGCATCCTGCTACAACCGAGAGGGAGGTGTCACTGAGCTCCTGGAAAGACGCGCTGATCCTAATGCCACTGAAGAATCTAGATGGACACTTGCTGTCCATAAGGGCAAACTCTGCTGTCTTGTGCATTTGCTTGACCACAAAGCTAATGTTAATGCTGTCATTCAAATTGGGTAGACATCACTGCAAATGGCAGCTCTGAGTAGCTGTGTAAACACTGTCTGGATGCTGATTGGTCATGGCACTGACTTGAAGGCTAGGGATGAGAATCAGAACACTCCCCTTCAGTTGGCTGTTAAGTGTCAGAAACACAGGGTGTTCAGTGTGCTCATAACTGAACAATTGACAATCGCTAATTTATAACTTACCTTGTTATGTGGCTGTTCTCAAACTCAAAAGACTTTGAGGTTAATAACCAACATGTTGGGGATATTAACTTTATTAGAGGACAGATCTTCCATATCAAGAATCTCGGCTTGACTCCAGAGTGCTAAGTTAATCTTCCTCATGATGCCAGGGTTCCTAATGTTTGGACCTTACCGACATTCCATTTTGCAATCTAATGCTGAGTTCATTATTTCAATTTTTAAAATTTTACACAGAGTGATTGTGAAATCATTCCTGTTCCAGATTTCAGGGCAATCCCGCTAAAGCAGGGGTTTCCAACCTTTTTAATGCCATGGATCCTTACCATTAACCCAGGGGTCTGTTGACCCAAATTGGAAAGCCCTGCATTAATTCCATTCTCCCACTTATTATCCAATTTCTTCCTCACACAATCATTAAATCCACCCCCTGAATCTTCCATTAGTCATCCATACTGAGGATAGTTTACAGTTGCCAGTTAACCTATAAAACATGACACCTTTGGGATGTATGAGTAAACTGGAACACTGGGGTGGGTGCAGAGTTGATGCAAGTTTCATATAGAGTGCATCTGAGGTCAGAATCAAACCTGTGTCACTGGAGCTGTCCCACATTCTGTTACAGACAAACTAGTAACGGTCGGAGCAACCTTGTTCATAGGCCTTTGAAAATTCACCCTTTCTTTATCTTCAGACTCTCTGTGCTGCTGCACTCTATTCTCTCTCTGAACATCCTCTCTGGGCAGCATAGTGGCAAAGTTGGATGAACCATTGTATCTCAGCGCCAGAGAGCTGGGTTCAGTCCTGACCTTGGCAGCTGTCTGAGTGGAGTTTGCATGTTTTCCCTGTGTTTCCTCTGAGAGCTCCAGTTTCTTCCAATATTCCAAAGGCATGCAGGCAGGCAGGTAGGTAGGTAAATTGCCCCTGCTGTGCGGGTGAGGGGTGGGATTTAGAGTGAATTGATGGCAATGTGAGGAGGTGGGATTGATGATCTGTGAGGTCTCATGGACTGAAGGGCCTGTTTCTGTACTAGACCTCTCTCTCACCTGATGACCAACACTCAGTGTAAAGAACGGTCTTATCATTAAAAAAGTTTCAATTATTGGGTTGAGTTGTTCTCTGATCTTGGCAATTTAGTTGCAGATGTTTTGTCCCCATACAAGAAGATGTCCAAGATCCATGTAAATTGCCAAGATTGGAGAACAACTCAACTGAATCCTTGACCACTCGAGCTACACATTTTCTGAATTGTTTCCAACAACTTCAATTGTCTAGACACCTTTTGGGGCTGGGGCGGTGAGGGGGGAGGATGAATTTAATAAAATCAGATCTCCTCCTAAAATTGTACCTGCATTGATTATGTCATCATGCCTATTGTAACACATCTACTCTTTTCTGGCAGAATCAGCATTGACAAACTTCACTCACATATTCTTACATTCACAAAGACCTCAACTAATTTCATTAGTATTTAGTGATTTATTTTGCCTTTCTGATAACGACCCTCTTCTTCTTGTTCTGCTTAGAGTAACATCTGGTGCCTTTTTGGGTAGTGTAGCATCCACAGGCATTCACAGAGGTGTTATCAAACAAGGCTTGATACTGAGACTCATATTGTAGCTTTTGGGGATTGTTACTGAGAGAAGAGGTAATGTAAGTGAGTTCCATGATTGAGAGCCTCAGCAGCTGAATTTACAGCCATCACTCATAGAACAATACAAGTTAGTGAGTGCACTGGACTGGACCCAACATAATAACACAAGATTAATTTTTCACCTACATTTTCTTAGAATGTATGATTCAACCAAGGTTTTCCTTGTACAGTACTGTGCAAAAGTCTTAGGCACATGCATATAGTTAGGATGCCTAAACATTTACATAGTATTATATTTGTCAATGTGGAGGGGAGAGCAAATTTGTAAACCTGGTGGGAAGGAAGGATGTTGGGAATGGTAAGGATGGAGTGCCACGGGAGGGGTGTGGGACAGGTGGCAGGGCAGGGGGTAGGGGCTGGCGCAGGTGTAGGCACAATCAGCCCCGAGACACCAGGCAAGGTAATCTGATTCCAAAAAATTAGTTTATTGATCATTACAGAATGTCTTTTTGGTGCCTCCCACTCTCTCCCCTCTCTCTTCCCCTTTTCCCAACCATGATTCCCCTCTCCCTGCCCCCCTCCCATTCCACAATAGAGACCCATATCAGATCATATCATCACTTACATATATCATGAAATTTGTTTTTTTGTGTGGTAGCAGTACATAAAATTACTACAGTATTGTGCAAACTACATGTGCTCAACTGTAGTTAATGGCCTAGGCTGCAGCTGTCTTTCAAGAACATGGCAATTTGAAAGACAGTATTTAGTTTGCAAGCTCTTGTATCTTTGCAGCAAGATCTATCACTGCAGCAATCCAAATTGAAGTGAAATGTAAACTAAAAAAGATAATTTTAATCTTATCTTCAATACTGCTTTGAACAATTCTAGGCAAACCGGTTTGAGAACCACTCATAAACAAGAGAAAATCTGCATATGCTGGAGGAACTCAGCAGGCCAGGCAGCATCGATGGAAAAGAGTAAACTGTCGACATTTTGAGCTGAAACCCTTCATCTGGACAGGAAAAATAGAAGAGAAGGTGGGGGTAGGGGGAGGAAGAAGTGCAAGGTTATAGGTGATAGGTGAAACTGAGAGACGGGGAGGGTTGAAGTAAAGAGCCGGGAAGTTGATTGGAGAAAGAGATAAAGGGCTGGAGAAGGGGGAACCTGATAGGAGGGGGTTGAAGATCATGGAAGAAAGAAAAGGGGAGGAGCCCCAGAAGGAGGTGATGTGCAGGTGAGGAGATAAGGTGAGAGAGAGAAACAGGAATGGGGAATGGTGAGGGAGAGGGGGGACAATTACCGGAAGTTCAAGTTTGAGAACCGTTCATCTTATTTTACAAATTTGACTCAAAACAGGGTCAGGTTGTCAAACAATGGATTGCGTCACAAAGTCAGACTGTTATAGAGCATGGAAACAGGCTCATCTGCCAGCTTATCATGCCAACCAGAAATTAATCAGGATTAAAGAAATTTGTAAAACGATGCTACCCAGATTGGTACACTTAGACCAGAATAGCTGCAAATAAATGATTTAATGAGGAGAAACCTCTTTTTACAACAGTTACTGACACAACGTTCACACAGGCTGTAAAAAGTCCTCTGACGTTCCATCTGGGAAAAACATTTTCTGGAGAAAAAACAATTGATGGTCCACACTCGGTGAGTCTGATGCAACAATTATCATTAACCTTCCTTGCACAGGGTATAATTTCACATAGGGTCGTAAAGTCTGATATCCAGAGACAGTGAAGATATAAAACCATCAGGTCTGCTGCTTTCTGCTTCTAGGCAAAACATGCTTCTTGTTGTTTCAGAAGATTGCAGAACGTTTTCTAAGAGATAGAGTTGTCCTATGCATAAGAAAGAGAAAAAGTTACAGGATCAAACTGATAATCATTTAGGCACAAAGGAACAAGTATAACTCTTAGCTACACGAATGAATCTGCAGATGCTGGAAATAAATAAAAACACAAAATGCTGGCAGAACTCAGCAGGCCAGACAGCATCTATGGGAGGAGGTAGTAACTCTTAGCTACATCTTATAGGAAATAGGATCAGGAATGGGTTTTATTCAGGAATCTATTCAGATATTAAACAATATTATTGCATTTTTAAACTGTCCATTCCACTTTCCTGCATGTTTCAAGAGCCATTGATAATCCTACAGTCTAAAAATCTATGCCCTGAGGATATTTCAGGGCAACTTCTGAGGGTGGAGAAACTGTGGAATTATTGTCACAGAACGTGGTGGCGACCAATTCAATATGTGTATTTAAGGCAGAAGTTGATAGGTGCTTGATTGGCAAGTGGATTAGTGGTGAAAGGAAGAAGGCAGGGGAATGGGTTTGAAAAACTATCAGTCTTGATTAAATAGTGGAGCAGATTTGATGGGCCAAATTGCCTAATTCTACCTGAATATCTATGGAGGAATACTGGGCAAACAGGGGATAGTGTATGTTAAGCAGGTATGAATGGACCTATCATGGTATGCTACAAAGAAGGCCACCATTCAGCATCTCTTCCTGAAAGGTTGTTCTACCTGAATTTGGACAAAGTACCCACGTTTCTCTGAACAACATTTAATGATCTCATACCGGGCAAATAATATGCTTTTCTATGAAAGTGGATAATGCGCCTTACCTTGTTATACCACATTCGCCAGCTTTGTGCCTATTCAGTTATCCCTATCCTCTTTCCCTTAACTTACTTTTTCATCATTTTTGTACTATTGGTAAGTTTGGGGATGTAGAATTCTGCGTACAATATCATTGATACATTGATGGTTAAGTTATGGTTTAATTAGTAGTGACATAATTGCTCAGTTTGAGGTATACACTGCATGAACATATTAATTATGTAATATAATAACACTGTTATCACTTATGCAAATTTGATGCTCCCTCAATAAGCAGTGTTTAGTATAAAGTGGTAGTGTTAATATAATAATCAACAAAGTTGTTGTGGATTCCAATTAAATATAAACCAAACAAGGCTTGACTGGAATGCAACCTGTTTTTATTTAAAGCAAACTAGAGAGGCTATGATGGGTTTAGTTATACAAAAAAAGAACAAACTCTAAACTCTGGGATTTATTCCCTGTTGTGCTTGTGTCTCTTTCACCATTAGACTCTCCTTCATCGTCGGTGCTTTTGACAATCTGCCTTAATAGTCCAAGGTCTGTTCAACACACACAAAATGCTGGAGGAACTCAGCAGACCAGGCAGCATCCACGGAAAAGAGTACAGTTGACATTTTGGGCCAAAACCCTTCAGCAGGACTGGAGGAAAAAAGCTGAGGAGGAGATTTTAAAAGGTGGAGCGGGGAGGGGAGAGAGAAACACAAGGTGATAGGTGAAACCTGGGGGTGGGGAGGTGGTGATGAAGTAAAGAGCTGGGAAGTTGATTGGTGAAAGAGACAGAAGGCCATGGAAGAAAGTAAAACGGGGGGAGGAGCACCAGAGGAAGGTGATGGGCAGGCAAGGAGATAAAGTGAGAGAGGGAGAAGGGGATGGGAAATGGTGAAGGACAGGTGGGTAGTGTTTAAGGAATCAAAAGTTGGCACTACATGATGAAAGCCAACAAAATTTGCATGTGCCATCTTGGGCACCCATGCCATAGGTTCACCACCCTGTTTTAAGCTGATAAGTTACAGTTATAGCAGGTTTTGTCAAGTCCAATGAGTATTACTGTAATGCCCTGGTTCATATTTTTACTGTTATGCTGTATGTATTTCACTTAGAAGTTCTGTAAGAGCAGTCTGTTCTGTTTTCAGCCTGTTTGGGTTATTGTTGAAAAGAGATGAGAAGAAATGTCTGACATCCAATAAGGATGGTCGAATCAAGAGGAGCTTTCTCTGGTGAGGGACACTAAGGCTGGGCTTGGGGCTTTTGTTTATGAGGAGATGAAAAGGGAAGACGCAGGAGAGAAGAGGCCATAGGATTTGACCCAGAGCGGGACCGTGATTCAATGAGGCCAGGGGTGAGATTGATTGAGGATCGGTGACTATGGAGGAACCATGAGTTCCAACTTGTGCACAGTTGACTGTTTCAATAAAATGGGCCCTTTTCTTTTTTTTGTTCTTTTCTTTACTAACCCTTTAGTTAAATTAAGGTTCATAATGCGGTGTACTGTCTGTTATTTTGAGGCACTGATTTGTAACAGGGTTGCAAATTACACAGCATCCACACAAAGAGAGCTGTCTTGATCTTACGAGATTGGCGGGGTCAGAGATTGTCTTACTTAGACTTACGCAGCCAAGGAAACCAGGGGTATCACTACCTTGTAAGTGTGGATGTGTTAACTTATGGGGATTGCATGAGAAAACTAATGTTGCTCACGTGGCTAGACAGAGAATAAGATTAGATACAACTGAATTTATCTTTCGGTTAATGGAGGATACAATTTAATATACTGTCCACTTATTCTGTAGGAATGTGTTCCTTACCTCAATAACGCTGTATATCCATTCTCGGAGCTCTGAAATCTTTGCATAAACTCCTGGGTGATTGGCTTTGGCGCATCCGATCCCCCAGCTCACCACGCCGGTCAAATGCCAGGCACTAATTCCCTCACATACCAAAGGGCCACCACTGTCACCCTGCAATGCATATCCACGTTTGTCATACAGTATCTTGTGCATCGGGATAACTGCATCAAACTGTCCACAGCTTAAGTATTGGATCCAACATTGCTGCCCTCACCTGGCATGCGTCAACTTTGCCCTCCCTGTATCCAGCGCACAGCATTCTGGGAGTAATGGCACCATTGTACATGCAGCTGCTGTTACATCTCTCGGTGCTGATGAGAGGGACAGAAGCCTCCTTTAAAACATTTTCTGTGAAGTCTGAAAGATGAAAAGTCTGAATAAAACACATCCACGCATCCCCCTGCATGAACTCCCTCAAACCCACTCTGCCTAATACTCACCGGCATCTTCACTTGTTTGTCCCCAGCCTGTTATCCAGCACTTTTTACCCGGTATGATCTGCTGGTTGTACTTTGGCAGACAGATTGCCTCCACAGTATCTGTAACAAAAGCAATGACATGAAGATCCTCACAAGTGATGAAGATGTGAAATAATGCGAAGAAAGGAGCAGACTGCAATGTGATATTATCAGTGAATTAAAAGGTAGCTCAGTGTCTGCGGACCTGCAGCCTGAACAATGACCTGTCTTGTTTTAATAGATGCAGAGAGCTCTTCTACACTCAATGCACTGATTGTTTGTTCGATGTCTTCTGCTGCTGTAACCCATCCAATTCAAGGCACAACATGTTGTGCATTGAGAGATGCTCTTCTGCACACCACTATTGTAATGTGTGGTTACTTGAGTTACTGTCACCTTCCTGTCAGACTGAACCAGTCTGGCCATTCTCCTCTGACCTCTCTTGTTAACAAGAGATTTTTCCCACAGAACTGTCACTCACTGGGTGTTATTTTTGTTTTTTGCACCATTCTCTGTAAACTCTAGAGACGGTTGTGTGTGAAAATACCAGGCGGTCAGCAGTTTCTGAGATACTCAAACTACCCCATCTGGCACCAACAATTATGTCACAGTCAAAGTTGCTTAGATCATATTTCTCCCCCATTCTGATATTTAGTCTGAACAACAACTGAATTTCTTCACCATGCGTGCACGCTTTTATGCATTGATTAGATATCTGTATTTATGAGAAAGTTTGCAGGTATAGTGGCTACTGAATGTATGTACTCGTATCATTTTCTGTTCTTTTTTATGAAAGAGGTTTGTACTGAAGTTGTTTCAGTGACTTTACATTTGATCCACGTTTATGAAATTGGTTGAAAAAGGCACCACACAGAAAATGCTGGAGGAACTCAGTAGGTTAGGCAGCATCAATGTTCATGGTGAGGGCCTTTATCAGTCCTGATGAAGGCTCAGTTCTGATAACGAGTCTTGGCCTGAAATTTCCAACTCTTTATTCCCCTCTATAGATGTTGCCTAACTTGCTGAATTCCTCTAGCATTTTGTGCCTGTGACTCAAGAATTCCACCGTCTGCAGAAACTCTTGTGTTTGAGAAAGGCATGTTGTCCAGGTCCTGCTACTGTTGGAGCCTGTGATCTATGTTTTGGTGGTGTGTTTTTAGGCTGATTGAGCGATCTGGTGCTTGGCTGTCTCTGAAAGAGTTTGTTGAGTCTTTCGAGTGAAGTATGTGGCCTAGAGGCCAAGAAGTTTGGAGATGGGGCACAAGTCCATAATCAACTCTATTTCTCACCAATCTCACTGATTAAAGCATCAGGGAAGACTGAAATCATTGAGGCAAGAACAGAAAATGAGCGGGTGAAAGGTGTCTGTACGTGACGCTCTCTCTCTCTCTCTCTCTGTCTTGTCCTCTGCTCCTGGAGAAAGTCCCTACATTCGAATGGTCTATCTCTCTTGCCCTCTCTCCCTCGATGTTGTTGGAGAATGGTGCTGGAGTCCTGGGTCTTGGTCAAGGTTTAATTGATGCAGTTTGTGGGTTGGAATCTGTAGTTTTTCATGTTATGATGTGCTTCTAGTTGCTCCTTTTTATTGTTGCTATTTTGTGCGATTTTGATCGGAGTAGCGTGCAGATAATGAACAATGCAACACTAGATTGAACTAGAACTGAGCTAAGCTGAACATGCCTGGGCTCTTTTGATTTGCTGTTTTATTTTCTGTGTTTTTCGCTCATTCTTTTGCCATTTGCGCAATTTGTTGTTTTTATTTGCGCGTTGGGGGTTTGATGTTTTTCTTTGAATAGATTCCATGGTGTTTCTATCTACGTGAAGACAGATCTCAGGGATTGTATACTGCATAAATACTTTGATAATAAATGTACTTTGAATCTTCGATATGTTGCTCCTGTGAAAGACAGGATGGATATGGTTCAAAGGAAAACAGCAAAGAGCATCTGAGGCCATTTACTTTGAAATTGGCCATTTAGCGCCTCAGATTTAAGATCTTTGACATAAAGCATTAGCTCTATTGCACCCTGACCTCGATGAGTGCTCCCAGCACTTCCTATTTTTTTGCAGGGTTCTAGCATCTGCAATGTTTTGCTCTATGCATCCCAACTCTATTGTTTCAACCCTTCCTCCAGCCCCCCCCACCCAAACTCTTCATACAACAACTTCAGTTAGTAAAATTTTAATAAATTCCCATTATCATTACCTCCCTTGTGGGGGTGGGGGGGGGGAGGGAGAGAGAAAGAAATTTGTCGAATAGGCGTTCATAAAATAATCTTGGAAGTACAAGTATGGGTCCTTTACTTCTAGTGTGATTGAGGACGTCAGCATCAGAAAGGCCATCGTTTGACCTCCTGTCTGTGCTGAGATGGACAACACAAGACAACAGAATTGGTTCATGCATCTGATGGAAAAGTAATAATCAAGCATCAGAAAATTCATTCTAGAAGCCAGGCATCTATGTTTTCCAAGAATGAACCGGCTCAAACATTTCTGCGGTGTGTTCTATTGTTAAACAACTTGTCGATGATAACAACGCAGTTGAATATTTGATGCATGTGCACAGCCCGCACATATTAACGAGTGTTTGGGAGATTCGCAGGTGGATTTGCTGGCCACTGTGGGGCTGCAGGCACCCTCTGTTGTGTGGGAACCCAGTTTGTGGCAATGTCGTGGCATCTCGAAGAGAAATCTGAACAGTTGAGTTAAATACCCTGGTTTAACTCTACATTGTCATTGCTTAACCAATGTTTTCATTTAAATATATTGCCGAAGGAGCTTACTTCTGGCTTGCAAACTGTTTGGGTTATGAACTGCTGTCAGGAATGGAATCTTTTAGTAACCTGGGGAGGACGTTTACACTTCAGGCACACGCTCAAACTAAAGTTCATACCAGTAAATGTAATTGGTTTCCTCAGCTTCATGAGCGCAATGTCATAGTCGTGAGTGTCATCATTATAGTCATTGTGGTAGATAATTTTGTCGACCACGTAGGTGGGAATGCTGGTGAATAGAATGATCTGTCTGTCCACAATCCCAGCATACACGCGCCAGTTGTGAGCAATTGATAACCTACAATGGAGAGAGGCCATTAGCAACGTAACAAATAATATCAGAGATAGGATCACTGAGCTCAGAGGTACACTGTACAACAATAAGGCCTTAAAATATAGGAGCAGAATTAGGCCATTTGGCCCATCGAGGCTGCTCCATCATTTCATCATGCCTGATCCAATTTTCCTCTCAGCCCCAATCTCTTGCCTTCTCCCCGTATCCCTTCATGCCCTGACCAATCAAGAATCTATCAACCTCTGTCTTAAATATACATAAAGACTTGGCCTCCACAGCTGACTGTGACAAAAAAAAATCCACAGATTCACCACTTTTTGGCTAAAGAAATTCCTCCTCATCTCTGTTTTAAAAGGACACCCCTCTATTCTGAGGCTGCGTCCTCTGGTCTTAGACTCTCCCACCATAGGAAACATTCTCTCTCCACATCCACTCTACCAAAACCTTTCACTATTCGATAGGTTTCAATGAGGTCACCCCTCATTCTTCTGAATTCCTGTGAATAATGTATCCTGTACCTCTCGATCCCACAACTCCCCACTCCCAAGTATCCACTGATTCTTTAGGTATCAGCCTTGAATCTTAATTGGCATGGTAGTGTAATGCTTCTACAGACCAGTGACCATGTTTGAATTCTGCCACTGCCTGCAAGGGTCTAACTATGAAGATTTAGTCTTCTTCATTTTTTCCTTAGTCACCTTGACTGAGATTTTGCTTTCCATTACTCTGTGGAAAATGAAGTGCTGATCTTCAAAAAATATAGCCCTTAAAGTGGCAGGGTAGCTTAACGCGATTCCAGAATCAGTAACTTGGATTCAATTCTCTGCTGGTTGTAGGGAGCTCCTATGTTCTCTCAGGTGATTGTGTGAGTTTCCTCTGGGTTCCCTGGTTTCCTCCCACATTCCTCATGTGTACAGGTTAGTAGTTTAATTGGTCTTATGGGCGTATTTAGGTGTTGCAGGCTCGTTGGCCCAGGATGGCTTGTTATTATACTGAATCTCTGAATTAAAATATATGCAGTTTTTGTACCATCATTGGTAGAGAATTCTGAAAATTTGTAACTCTCTTCATAAAAATATTTGTACTATATAATTGATCTCTTTTCTTGAGGCCCTGCAGTTGGAAGACCACCTAGTCTGTTAATCACTTTCAGAATCTGATGAAACTTTAATTTTTCTAAGCTTCAAAGTGGAAGAGTTAAGAACTTTGTGAATCTAAAAGTCTGTCATGTTGCCTGTGAACAGATTCTTATCCTAGTGGTATGTAATTCTAGGAACTTAATCGGTAATTGTGAACTGCTGAAATATGTATATTTTTTTTCTTCCACTCTCCAAGTATTCTGCACTAATTGTCACATCTCCTCACTCATTTATCCTCTAATGGGTGGGAGCAAAAACGTTTCTCAACCATATCTCTTAATAAGGTTAAATAATAATAAAATTAATGATAATTCTCTCAGATCAGGAAGTGCCTTTGGAATAAATTTCTTTCTGGCTTCGTGACTCTCAATTAGGACAATTAGGATGCCCGAGTGTATAATATGGAAATGTGAATTTGTGCACTAAAGTTAAGGTACATTGTTGAAGTAACCAAGTATTAGGCTGCTAAAGCAAAAGATATGGCTCTGAAACTGAGTGACTAAGATACTTTTTTCTCAGTACTCAGGTATCTTTCATTGAAGAGGAAAATAACATTAAAGTAAATAAATAATATCTGCCAACATCTGTCAGATAGATAATTGACTCTGATTGCTTTTTCTAGCAGGGCTCCATGGTTTAGGCTTCACATTCACCATCCCACACTGCTTCTCCTCAATAGCTGGTTCCACTAAAGCCATTGGAACTGAATAATGGAAAACCAATGAAGTGCACAACCTGATTACCACCAAAGACCAAAGACAAATATTTACAATGTGCTGTAGGAACTCAGACAGCATCTATGGATTGGAATAAACAGCCGATATTTCAAACCAAGACCTTTCACCGGGATTCATCGGGTCCTGGTGAAGATTTTTGGGCCGAAACTTCGACTGTTTATTCCAATTCGTAGATATTGTCTCTCCAGCATGTTGTGTGTATTGTTCCAGATTTCCAGCATCTGCAGAATCTCTTGTGTCTAGGCAAATACTGACATTGTAGTCTATTGATACTACAGTATCAACTGATGTTCTCATAGTGAGAAATGAATTCACAGCAAGCAATCTATATAGCAGGATCAGATTCAGAATCAGCTTTATAAGCACTGAACATCATGACATTTGTTTTGCGGCAGGAGTACAGTACAATGCATAAAATACGATAGGTTACAATAAGAAAAATAAAATAAATAGTGTAAAAGGAGCACAAAATAGTGAGGTAGTCTTCTGATGGCACAGGAGAAGTAGTTGGTCCTAAAATGGGCAAATGATGCTTGCTAACTCACTAAACAGAACACTACAGCTAACAGTCTACAGAGCCTCACTAAGATGCAAAACCATAACATATTGGAGTCCTGATGTACATCAGGTAGAAGTAAAATGATTTTATCAGAAAAATGCAGATTATAGAATAGCTACAGTTGCATAAAGTCGATCCTCAGTCACCAACAGTGCTGTGACCTCCAGACGTGAATGATGAAGCCAGGAGTTCTTTCTGTCATCGGCTCATCTGGGGATCAATACCAAAGGTTGATCAGAAGTCTGGAAGTCAAAGACCAGTGGTTGAAGCCTGGATGCTGGATGCTGGAGACTGGAGGCTCAGCGGCCTGTCCTTGTTCTGCTGAACATTGTGGACATACTATGCTGGCACCAGAATATGTGATGACACCTGCAGGCTGCCCCAGCACATCCTTAGTTAATGCAAGTAACACATTTCATTATGATAGATAAATCTGAAATTGATGTGAAAACCTTTTGGAATTTCATGGAGTTACTTGTTTGTTGGATTTGATGTCAGGAAAGAGGCACAAAACTTGTTGCTTCATGATGGTTTTAAGTGTTGATAGAACAAAGGAAAGTTGGACAGACAGCGA
Organism: Hypanus sabinus; assembly: GCF_030144855.1. Taxonomy (NCBI): domain Eukaryota; kingdom Metazoa; phylum Chordata; class Chondrichthyes; order Myliobatiformes; family Dasyatidae; genus Hypanus; species Hypanus sabinus. The sequence goes on along the minus strand of NC_082739.1, from coordinate 6,255,442 downwards.
TGGAGATCTACTAAGCAAAGAGAGAGACAAAGGGACTAAGAAGATATTGAGATTAAGATGGCACTGCTTTGTGTTTAGCTATTTTATACCCACAGATAAAGAAATTTCCATTCAAACCTATAGGTTAGAATTAACCAATGAGAAAGACATTATTCATCTTATGTGTCCAATGACATTACCTAATGATTTTCCATCTCTTTATGCATTTCTAATGATGGTCTATGTGCTTCTTTATTCCATGCATATTAGAATAGCTCTGATGTTTGTCCGATTTTGACTCCTCACCCAAAAGGTCAGGTTTTTCTGAGCTGTGCTGGATTTTAATGTTTTAATCCAATGTTCTTTTAGAAGTCAGGAAAGAGACACAAAACTTGTTGCTTCATGATGGGTTTATTAAATGTTGATAGAACATGTTAAAGGAAAATTGAACAGTCAACAATAGATGTCTACAAAGTAAAGAGAGAGACAAAGGGACTAAAATTTTGCCTAGCCTAGAAGAGTTATTTTTATATCACAGAGAAAAGAAAATTCAGTTCAAATTTATAGATTGGAATTAACCAATTACAAAGCTACTATTCAATACTGCAGTACCAAGCTAACCAATGAGAAAGTACTTATTCAAATAACGCAGAACAAAGACTTCCAGAATTATATTTAGCATAGCTACTAGAGGCACATTAAACTGTTACATACTGTATATATAAGAACTATTTAAAATACAAGTAGATAATTAATTGTTAAACTGCAAAGAAAATTAACAATTAAACAGTCTAATCTAAGAATTAAACTGTTGGATCCAATGTGTCAAAACATTAAACTAACAGACATGCTCTGGAATTTGTAAGAAGAGTGATGCTCATGCAGAGAACATCAGTCTCATGGATCAAGGGTTGACTTACCTGTGCACACAGTGAGCTGCAGTAATGAGCCAGTACTCATCGAGGATGGACCCCCCACACGTGTGCTGGTAGTTATAGTACAGCGTCACCTGCCAGGGCCAACTTCCCAGTGTGGCGTCCTGTCCTCCAACAATCATGGAAAAGTCATGCCTCTCCCCGCATGCTTCATAATGAGGAAGACAGTAAAGTTACAAGTTAGAGACTGAGTAAACATACTGTATGTTTGACTTAAACTGCAGGTGGACGCGATGAGAGACAAGTGCTCTGGGTGCTGGTTGTCTACGGTGGAGATCATGGGAACATTGCTCATTACTCTTGCTTCACAAAGAAACCAATATTGCCCCAGTACCTTAATGAACACAATATTACTGCTTCTATGTCCTTATTTAATGGGGGAATGAGATTTTTTGCAGTTGTGATACCAAGCCATGATGCATCTGAATATGATGCTTTCTATGGTGCATCAATAAAAATTGTGATGGTCAAAGAGGACATGTCAGATATCTGTGGCTTCCTGAGGAAGTAGAGGCACTGGTGAGCTTTCTTGACCATGGTATTCATATGATTGGATCAGGAAAGGCCATTGGTGATGCTCACTCCTAAGAACTTGAAGCTCTCTGCCCTCTCAACCTTAGCACCATCGCACTGCCCCCCACCTCCTTCATGAAGTCAATCACCAGCTCTTTTGTTTTGCTGGTATTGAAGGAAAGTTAATTGTCATGACACCAGGTCACTAGGCTCTCTGTCTCCCTCTTGTACTCTGACTCATCAATATTTGAGACACAGTCCACTATGATCACCTACAAACTTGTAGATGGAGATAGATCAGAATTTGGCCCCACAGCTGTGAGTGTACTGGAAGTGGAGTATGCAGCTGAGGACACTGTGTTGAGGATAGTCACGGTGGAGGAGTTGCTGCCTATTCTTACAGATTGCAGTGTGCTTATTTGTCGTGGGATGGTAGAGGCAGGTTTGTATTCTTGAGTCTTCAGTAAAAATGTGAAATGTGGAGCTTAAACAATGAATGTGTTTATGCCGGCATCTCTGCAATGTGTAACAAGGAGACAAGCTTGAGCAAATTCTAAACCATCCCTGATAATTTTTTTCACTGGTTCTAAAATGGAGGTGACACAAGATGAAAGTTTCTCATTTGTCCTGACCAAACAAACTTATTTCAGTAAAGACGGAACATTATGTGATGGAAAATTTAGAAAATTACCGGGGCAATGAATGCAGCCCTTCCCAGTAGAGCCAGTATGCACTGAGATTAGGTATGTCGTGGGTCCGTTGGTTCAGATGCTGGTCTGCATGACATCATGTAGAGTTTAAAATGGAGACATTACAAGATTTTGCGGCAGCCAGTTTTTAAGAAGATCCATAATTATTTTAGTTTTGTCTCTGATCAATTTTAAATTTGTTTGCTGATCCTATCAAAGTATTAAGAAGTTTGACTGCCTGTACTAGATCTCCTATTTATCTGTTCAATGTTAACAACAATCCCAGATGCGTTCCAACTTCATATAGGTAGGGGTGAATCGTTTGAAAGATCAGGACAGTAATAAACATGATTTTAGTTCTGAATCCTTTTTGTAAATATATAGGAAGCTGCTGTCACTATGGAACACACACAAAATGCTGGAGGAACTCAGCTGGCCAGGTAGCATCTATGGAATGTTTCAGGTTGAGACCCTTCAACAGGACTGGAGAAAAAAGATGAGGAGTAGAGTTAAAAGGCGGGGGGCGATGGGCAGGCAAGGAGACAAGGTGAGAGGATGGGGACTGGTGAAGGGGTCGGGGTGGGGGCATTACCAGAAGTTTGAGAAACTGATGATCGTGCCGTCAGGTTGGAGGCTACCCAGATGGAATGTAAGGTGTTGCTCCTCCAACCTGAGTGTGGCCTCATTGCGACAGTAGAGGAGGTCATGGATAGACATGTCGGAATGGGACTAGGAAATGGAATTAAAATGTGTGGCCACTGGGAGATCCCGCTTTTTCTACGCTCCATCCACCAGGTGCTTGGTGAAGCTTTAGCAATGTGGCCGCACTCAGGTTGGAGGAAGAACACCTTATATTCCATTTGGGTAGCCTCCAACCTGATGGCATGAACATCGATTTCTCAAACTTCCAGTAATGGCCCCCCACTCTCCTTCACTATTCCCCATCCTCTTTGCCCTCTCTCACCTTCTATCTTTGCTTGCTCATTGCCTCCTTCTGGTGCTCCTATCCCCTTTTCTTTCTTCCATGGTCTTCTATTCTCTCCTATCAGATCCCTCCTTCTCCATCCCTGTATCTCTTTCACCAATCAACTTCTCAGCTCTTTACTTCATCCCCCCTCTCCTGGTTTCAGCTATCACCTTGTGTTTCTCCCTCCCTTCCCCCGCCTTTTAACCCTACTTTTCATCTTCTTTTCTCCAGTCCTGCTGAAGGGTCTCAACCCAAAATGTTGACTGTACACTTTTCCTAGATGCTGTCTGGCCTGCTGAGTTCCTCCAGCATTTTGTGTGTGTTGCTCGGATTTCCAGCATCTGGAGATTTTCTCTTCTTCGTTTGCAGACTCACTCTGCCACCAAGTGGGGAGAGTCAGTATAACACTTAAGGCTTCACAATTGGAACCAGTAGTGGATCTTCAACAACTTTCTGGAATGTTCAAATAGTTAAATATGCAGGGTAGAGTGAAGAAAGGAGGAATGTTGATTGTGTGGGGTATTAGCAATGGCACTAAACAGTTACCTTTGCTGTAAATTTTGCCTTATTCCATCCATGTATCTATTTTCTAAAAGCCCATTTCCTATGTGAGGAACATTTCACAATAGATCTAGGATGTGCAGAAATCAACCAGTGGTGTAATGTAACTTGGAAGCACTTTTCTTCAAAATCTAATTTCTTAGTGATCAGCAGTATTCTTCTGTATCTGAAAGTACTTGTACCAGTTCATGCTGAAATGGGGTTCCTAATAAGTCTCTAAAGCTAACCTCTTCCTCTTGTGAGTGATACTGAGATGCACTGGGACACATCATCAGTGATGTAATCAGGGCTCATCGGGTGTTTTGGGTCTTTAAACGTCAGACACTCTTACTGAGGCGACCCAGCCAGGGCTGATCAGGCCCTGGTTTCTCTCCCAGCAGCACTGGTCCATGGGTCACACCTCTTGATCTACAGCTATCTGGAGACTCCCTCAGCAGCCCCTGTGATGGTCCTGAGGGCTCTTTTCTTTGCAGCCTCCATAATGCCAAGGAGAGAGTAGGTTCTGCAGAGTGAGCAGCCAGCAAAACCTCTACACTCCACCTCTATAGGCTCACATTGTACCCTCCACCCCTGTCTCTGGCACTGCTCTACCTGCTCCTGGACCCTGTCTTTCTTACACTCAAATGCCTCCTCGATCCTGTTTTCCTAAGGTACTGTCAGTTAGACCATGACCATCTGCTTTGAGGTTTCTGAGAGAATGACCATGTCAGGCCTCAGGGATGATGATGCAATGAATAGACAATAGACAATAGTCAATAGGTGCAGAAGTAGACCGTTCGGCACTTCGAGCCTGCACCGCCATTTTGAGATCATGGCTGATCAACTACTATCAATACCCGGTTCCTGCCTTGTCCCCATATCCCTTGAATCCCCTATCCATAAGATACCTATCTAGCTCCTTCTTGAAAGCATCCAGAGAATTGGCCTCCACTACCTTCCAAGGCAGTACATTCCAGACCCCCACAACTCTCTGGGAGAAGAAGTTTTTCCTTAACTCTGTCCTAAATGACCTACCCCTTATTCTCAAACCATGCCCTCTGGTACTGGACTCTCCCAGCATATTTCCTGCCTCTATCTTGTCCAATCCCTTAATAATCTTATATGTTTCAATCAGATCCCCTCTCAATCTCCTTAATTCCAGCGTGTACAAGCCCAGTCTCTCTAACCTCTCTGCGTAAGACAGTCCAGACATCCCAGGAATTAACCTCGTGAATCTACGCTGCACTTCCTCTACAGCCAGGATGTCCTTCCTTAACCCTGGAGACCAAAACTGTACACAATACTCCAGGTGTGGTCTCACCAGGGCTCTGTACAAATGCAAGAGGATTTCCTTGCTTTTGTACTCAATTCCCTTTGTAATAAAGGCCAACATTCCATTAGCCTTCTTCACTGCCTGCTGCACTTGCTCATTCACCTTCAGTGACTGATGAGCAAGGACTCCTAGATCTCTTTGTATTTCTCCATTACCTAACTCTACACCGTTCAGATAATAATCTGCCTTCCTGTTCTTACTCCCAAAGTGGATAACCTCACACTTATTCACATTAAACGTCATCTGCCAAGTATCTGCCCACTCACCCAGCCTATCCAAGTCACCCTGAATTCTCCTAACATCCTCATCACATGTCATACTGCCACCCAGCTTAGTATCATCAGCAAATTTGCTGATGTTATTTTCAATGCCTTCATCCAAATCGTTGACGTAAATTGTAAACAGCTGTGGTCCCAATACCGAGCCCTGTGGCACCCCACTAGTCTCCACCTGCCATTCCGAGAAACACCCATTCACCGCTACCCTTTGCTTTCTATCTTCCAACCAGTTTTCTATCCATGTCAATGTCTTCCCCCCGATGCCCTGAGCTTTGATTTTACCCACCAATCTTTTATGTGGGACCTTATCAAATGCCTTCTGAAGATCGAGGTACACTACATCCACTGGATCTCCCCCGTCTAACTTCCTGGTTACATCCTCGAAAAACTCCAACAGATTAGTCAAGCATGATTTACCCTTGGTAAATCCATGCTGGCTCAGCCCAATCCTATCACTGCTATCTAGGTATGCCACTATTTCATCTTTAATAATGGACTCTAGCATCTTCCCCACCACCGATGTCAGGCTGACAGGTCGATAGTTCTCTGTTTTCTCCCTCCCTCCTTTCTTAAAAAGTGGGATAACATTAGCCATTCTCCAATCCTCAGAAACTGATCCTGAATCTAAGGAACACTGGAAAATGATTACCAATGCATCCGCAATTTCCAGAGCCACCTCCTTTAGTGCCCTAGGATGCAGACCATCTGGACCTGGGGATTTGTCAGCCTTCAGTTCCATCAGTCTTCTCATCACCGTTTCCTTCCTAATGTCAATCTGTTTCATTTCCTCTGTTACCTTATGTCCTTGGCCCATCCATACATCTGGGAGATTGCTTGTGTCTTCCTTAGTGAAAACAGATCTAAAGTACTCATTAAATTCTTCTGCCATTTCTCTGTTTCCCATAACAATTTCACCCAATTCATTCTTCAAGGGCCCAACATTGTTCTTAACTATTTCCTTTCTCTTCACATACCTAAAAGAGCTTTTGCTATCTTCCTTTATATTCCTGGCTAGCTTGCGATCGTACCTCATTTTTTCTCCCTGTGTTGTCTTTTTAGTTAAGTTCTGTTGTTCCTTAAAAACTTCCCAATCATCTGTCCTCCCATTCACCTTAGCTCTGTCATACTTCCTTTTTTTTTAATGCTATGCAATCTCTGACTTCCTTTGTCAACCACTGTGGCCCCTTTCCCCCCTTTGAATCCTTCCTTCTCTGGGGGATGAACTGATTTTGCACCTTGTGCATTATTCCCAAGAATACCTGCCATTGCTGTTCCACTGTCTTTTCTGCTAGGCTATCCATCCAGTCAACTTTGGCCAGCTCCTCCCTCATGGCTCCATAGTTTCCCCTGTTCAACTGCAACACTGACACCTCCGATCTGCCCTTATCCTTCTCAAATTGCAGATGAAAACTTATCATATTATGATCACTACCTCCTAATGGCTCCTTTACTGCAAGATCGCTTATCAAATCCTGTTCATTACATAACACTAAATCCAGAATAGCCTTGTCCCTGGTTGGCTCTCGTACAAGCTGTTCCAGGAATGCGTCCCTTAGGCACTCTACAAACTCCCTATCCTGGGGTCCAGCACCAACCTGATTCTCCCAGTTCACCTGCATGATGAAATCCCCCATAACTACTGCGACATTACCTTTGCCACGTGCCAATGTTAACTCCCTATTCAACTTGCACCCAATATCCATGCTACTGTTTGGTGGCCTGTAGACAACACCCATTAGGGTCCTTTTGCCCTTACTGTTCCTCAGTTCTATGCAGACAGACTCCACTTCTCCTGACCCTATGTCCCCCCTTGCAAAGGACAGAATCTCATTCCTCACCAACAGGAAACTTCAATTGCTTGCTAAGATCAACTTTCAGTTGCCACTCAGATGCTGTAGTGAGCAAGCCTGCTGGTGATCTGGGCTAAGGCTGTGGTTGCTCTCCAGCTTTGACAGAGGCTATGGGTTTTTTGGGTTGCCGAGGAGATACTTTCTGCCACTGCCTTCAGCACCTGGTCATGGCGTCAGTGAAAGCGGCCTTCTCCCAGGGCTTTTGGGCAGCTGCTGAGGATTTGTTCCAGAGTCCCTCTGCCAGTGCAGAGAGGACATGATGGTGCCTCACTTTTACCCCAAGCACAAAGTTTCACTGGACCAGGCAGTGCAATTAATAGATGCAGAGTTGTGAGGGGGTTAGAATATAGGGTCACTTTAGTGTATTGGAAGAATATAATGATACAGTATACATAGCTCTGTAGATGATAGTTGAACAAGTGAAACAGTACCTGTCTTACAGCTGCTCTATGTTCCTTAGTTTAAGTTTACTGATTGGAAAACAGTGATTTTAAAATGCTCTATTTTAAGCAGATGTACTTACCAGAGCACTTCAATTTTACTACTTTTCCAGATGTACAGTTAGTCCTGGCAAGAAAGAAAAGAAGAAACTATATTCACTGAGATGCCAGGAGGATTGCACCAAAAGAAAACTATTGACTAAGTTGATGGTGGGTGGATTTTCTAATTGTTTTGGTGATTTGCAAGAGAGACAGTTTCTTAAGGAGGACAATCAGTTCTAGAGTGCTTCCGCAGATCTGTGCCTTCCCAAGCTGCTTAACAATTAGACAATTTTGATGGATAGTCTCTATTGTAATGAAGCAGCACAGACACAGGGCTGAGTTAATAACCTGATAAATCTATTTTAGTGAAGATGTTTAGGGAATAAGGATATAGGAGAGAACTCTATTGCTCCTCTCACATTCAATTGCGTAGGATATTTTATCTTTGTCTGAGAAAGCAGATGAGCCTCAGCCTAGCATCTTATTCAGATAACAACACTGTGCCCCTCACGAGAGCACTGATTAACTCTATGGGAAGTGATGAATTGGCTGATGAGTGTAGCTGACAGGTTTGCTTCAGGCGTGCAAGAAGAACTTTTGTAGGTAACTGTTCCAGACTCCATGTTGAAAGCTCTTATTTATGCTGTTGGTTGAAGGAGTCAAAGAAGTTGGTGGATACAGCCCAGCCCATCACAGGCAAACCCCCCCCCCCCCCACCATTGAGCACATCTGCAAGGAGCGCTGCCACATGAAGGCAGGATCCATCGTTAAGGACCCCCACCACCCAGGCCATCTCTCTTCTCACTACTACCATCAGGCAGGAACTACAGGAACCTTACGTCCCTTACCAGCAGGTTCAGGGTCAGTAATGACCCTTCAACCATCAAGCTCTTGAACCAGTGTAGATAACCTCATTCACATTAATGCTGAACTGATTCCACAACCTATAGGCTCACTTTCAAGGACTCCACAATTCAGTATTATTTATTTGCTGTTTTTTAATTATTTGCACTATTTGTCTGACATTGGTCGTTTGTCAGTCTTTATTTATAGTTTTTCATAAATTCTATCTTATTTCTTTATTTTCCTGTAAATGCCAGCAATAAATTACCAGACAGTATATGGTGACAAATATATAGTTTGATCATAAATTTACTTTGAACTTTTTAAACCTTGAATATATAGTATTTACTTAATATGCAAATAACTAATATGAGTGTCAGTCATTAGCAAACTTTATTCTGATTTCGCTTGAGAATTCTGGTAAGTAGGCATGTATTTATTAAAGGACTTCATCACAACCTCTATCTACAGTGACATGTATCACTGTGTTTAAAGCACATGTGATTATGTTGAACCTTTGTGCTGTCAGTTAAAAGGAGGAACTAGAATTTTTAGGAACAACAAGACAGCCTGTTTTAAAAGGTTGAGTCCAATATTTTGGCATTCTAACCCTGTCATGTGATTATACATTGTATAAGTCAAAGGAAATGTGGCAAACCTGTAGCCCCAGATGTTTTCCAAATTACTGTCCTGCCCATTAGCAATCTCAGCGAATCCCTGTGCATAATTGCGTTCAATCTCACTCACACTAACTACATCAGAACTCAGGTATCTGTGGGATAAAACACATGATAAGATTCACATTTCACTGTCTGCACTTGCAGACATAACTACTACTTCTCCTGTTTGTTTAATGTGCATCGCTGCCACAAAATAAGCCTTCCTTTCCAATTCAATGCGTTTGATTCTTAGAAAGTGACATTGTTAGAAGATCCTCTAGTGAACATTTGAGATTGGGAGATTGATGTAGCTGGCTGAATAATGTCACAAACATAAGAGATTCTGCAGATGCTGGAAATCCAAAGAAACACTCATAAAATGCTGGAGGAACTCAGCAGTTCAGGCAGCAGCTATGGAGAAGAATAAGCAGTTGACATTTCAGGCCAAGCCAAAACCTTTCTTCAGGACTGGAAAGGAAGGGAGAAGACGGTTCTTCCTTTCTGCATAGTGCCCCTTATTCTTCCCTTTCTTCCATGGTCCGCTCTCCTCTCGTATTAGATTTTTCTTCTTCAGCATCTTTCTTCATTTCCCCCTCCCTCACCTACTGATCTTCTCCCTCACCTGACTTCACCTATCACCTGCCAGCTTGTATTCCCTCCCCTCCTCCACCTCCTTATTCTGACTTCTTAGCCCCCTCCTTTCCCATCCTGGTGAAAGGTCTCAGTCCAAAATGTCAACTGTTTATTCCTCTCCATTGATGCTCGCTGACCTGCTGAGTTCCTCTAGCATTTTGTGTGTGTTAATCTGAGTAACTTCATTCATTAATTTCATTATTTATACATCACAGGCAAGGATAGCATTTAACTGTCCTCAGGAAGGTAATGGTGGCAACTGCTACAATTATTAGAGTGAAGGACATTTCATAGTGTTGCTGGGTAGGATGTTTCAGGATGATGAATTTTTAAAAAAACATTGTTTCTCTCCATGCCATGTAGCGCATCAGGCAGCAATTGCCATTTCTTAAGCATATTTATCATTTTTTAAACGAGGCTGAGTTTCTATCTCAATGCTTCACCCAGCATGGATGGAAAGCATGCAAGGAGTCGGCTGGATTCGAACCTGGCACCACTTGCTTCAAGGACCAGTGCGGCATAATGGATGATGAATGGATGTTGATATATTTCCAGGACTGATGGGGATTTTATTTGGAAGGGAAACTGTTGATAATGACATCATTCATGCAACTTTTAGGTGCCTGTAGGGAGTTTGTATGTTCTCCCTGTGACCGCGTGAGTTTCCTCTGGGTGCTCTGGTTTCCTGCCACAGTCCAAAGATGTACTGGCTGGTAGGTGAATTGGTCATTGTAAATTGTCCTGTGATTTGGCTAGGGTTAAATCGAGAGATTGCTGGGTGGTATGGCTCGAAGGGTTGAAAGGGCCTGTTCTGTGCTGTATCCCAATCAATAAATAATTAAATGCTCCTGAATATGATACCCTATGATGGATACTGCTCTCTGTGTAACATACATAATTTCCCTTTTATCATACTCTGTTACTGAATGGTGTCCTACAAGTTGCAGATTTATGTAGTTTTCTTTATGCTACAGCAATTGGCATCAACAAGGCTGCTGAGGTGTAGATGGATTGAATTTTGTCTGGAGGCAGCTTTGTTTATAAGATCACTGCCATGTCCCAGTGTAAGGTGAGGGATCACTGGAGGGGTTTGCCTGGTGAGGTCAGTTCAGGGTCCAAACACACCACTGTGATAGAGGGGCCAGCTGTAAATGGACAGACTGCAGGACTGGGAATGTGAACAGCTCCAAGGAAAAATGCAACAGTATTTATAAAAAAAAGCTTGCAAACTGTTCTTACAAGCAGGCGGAGAAGATACTAGTTTAGTTATTTCAGTAATGGTGGTGAATTCTATGCGGGCAAGAACATAAGTCTGAGCCATATACTCCCTCTCTTTTGCCCCTCAGGTGCCACTTTTCCGAGCATTAATGCTCATAGGTCCAATGATGTCTTTGGAGCCACATCTACAGTTCATGTGCACTCTGCAAAAGAGGATGCACAAGATGATAAGAGGCAAAGATGAAGTGGACAACCAGAGACTTTCTCAGGGCGGAAAGGGACAGTTTTAAAGGGATTAGAGAGAAGTATCGGGGAGATGTCAGAGGTAGGTGTTTTACGCAGAGTGATAGGTGCACTGCTGGGGGTGCCAGCAGAGGAAGAAACATTAGGGACATTTAAGAAGTGCTTTGATAGGCACATTGATGATAGAAAAATATGGGCTATGTAGGAGGGAAGGGTTAGTTTGATCTTAGAGTAGGTTAAAAGGTCAGCACAACACCGTGAGCCTAAGGACCTGTACTGTGATGTTCTATGTTAACTGAGGAGCCTTCCCCAAATCCTGTGAATGGGGAAAGCGGGAGTGGAATTGCAGGTGGGTAGACCACAGCAGTATAACAGTGCTTAGCTGTTTGGATTTTGAGGGCCTTTTACAGCATTTTAATATTAACGATCTAAATATAGAGGATGAGAGGGATCTAGGGAAGCAGATACAGAAACCATGCAAAGACGATCAAATTTGACAAGATAAATGAATAGGGATTTAATTAATATCAGAGCTTTAAGTAATAAGATCACAGTTCATACTAAAATATCCACCCTACCTTAACTAATATAACAGCAACTCAAGTTAGAAAACCAACATGCCCAAAACAAACCCTGGGGTTCATTTCTAAAGAGACAGGACTGAAAAGCTAAACAGTTATGTTAACAATTGGTTAGACCTCCTAGAATAATTGTGAATTACACAGTTGATAGAACAGAGAATATATAATCAATAGAAAGATGGAGAGGCCTAGGACACTTGGGGGTCTTTAAAATTATGCAAGGTTTTCATGGATGATCTTAACTGGCTTCTGACATGGCCTAGCAAACCAGTTAGCTTAAAGGTGATTTAGCATTATATCATTGAATAAACAAGAAAGGATACAGGGAAGCAGGTCTGAAAAGAGGATAATATAGCAGATATAAACACTAACAGAGAATGGTTGGACAAAAAGGCTAGCTTCTGTGCTGCATTTTTCCTGTATTTTTCCAATGAATTGGCACCAAGACATTGTGAAAAAAGGTTTAACTCCCAGATGATTCAATTAAAAAATTCTCAGTGATAATTGAGTGTGGAAACACAGCATACTTGATATGTCCCATGTATCTGCACATCAGTTCACCCAGAGAGGAATTCCACTTGGTGCCACATACAGGAAGCCAGCCTTGCCATGAATGGTTACGTATCTCCAATAGCAAGTTCTCAGAATTAACTCTGAAAGAAACTAGATACAAAGTACAGGTCATTACAAACCAATCAGACATCACATTCTCAGCTAGGATGCGAGTTTCTCTGTTTCATCCCCTCCCTCAAATGGGGCATTGAAGAACATTCTCAGAACACATCATCTCCAGGCGCAGACTACCATAGATCAATACCAGATATATTATCTCTTGGGCAAACCGACTACAGGAAAGATTGACTCTGGGACAAGCTAGAATTGAAAACCAGTTCCAGAAGAAACTTAACACAAGTAATGTAACTGCAGGAACAGACAAATATCTGGAGTTTTACTTCTAGGACCACTCTATCATGGTGTGAAGATCAAACTAATACTAAGTGTAAATTATGGTTGCAGTTTGGCAGTAGAACAGTGTGACAACAGGAATTGACCAAAGATAGAAATAGTCCTGATGAAGAATTGCAGCCTGAAATGTCGACTGTTTACTCTTTTCCATAGATGCTGCCTGGCTGTTGAGTTCCTCCAGCACCTTCTGTGTGTTGCTCTCATGTTAATGATAGAAATATGCTTCGTGTGGAAACACCAGTGCCCAGGAACGGAAAAAACATATTTATGTATGTATGTTTGTATGCATGTATTTGCACATTCATTGCTTGTCAGTCTTTGTGTGTAGTTTTTCATGGATTCTATTGTGCTCTTTTGTTCTACTGTGAATGCCTGTGAGGATATGAATCTCAGGGTAGTCCATGGTAACATATATGCACTTTGATAATAAATTTACTTTGAACTTTAAACTTTGATGTTAGCTGCAGAAGTTGATTAAGTTTAGTATGTGATTAACGCCAGGAGTTATCCAACTCCAGAAGCAACCTAACCTCTACCTTCTTGAGATCACAGTAGCTCAAGCTTTGTTCAAGCAATGGCGCTTTGCAAATTGGCCTAGTACTTCCAAAGAGCTGTACAATATATCACCAACCTGTGATTGGAGCTGTGCTGCTGAACTCTTGGTCAGTTGCATTGCAGTTGGTTGTGGGAGGATTGCCTCCCGTTGGAATCAGGTTTTTCTTTTCAATGGGCCTCTCCAAGTGCCTCACTAATGCAAAACATAAAATTGAAGTGAAAAAGGCTTTTATTAACGGCTCATCAGGTGAGGATCTCCACCTCTTTCATCATGCACATGGGCATTGTTGGAAAATGGAGAGTACACCATGTACATGATGACATTCCAAAATCATCAATATGACACTTAGTATTCTTATCTGCAGTCACTCTCATAGAAAAGCTACCATTAGCTGAAAACTAGAGCCTTCTGATTTACCACTGGAACTACAATGAAGAAATTACAACCTTCATGGAAGTTTAGAAGTGATATACATATAATAGTTTGTGTGTAATACATACATATTATGTATTTCTTGTAATATTTCACACATTAAGAATTGCATTGAGGTATGTTGGGTTGCCCACAACCCAGCCTGTACAGTAATTTAAACTAGCCCAGGCTCTGAATTGGATTCAACCAAAACCCCAAAGCATAAACAGAACACAAAATTATCCCGAGCCAAACATTCACAAACATAATTATCTCAGACCCAATCTTAACACTGACAATACTTATTTTTTCCCAGATCCCAACTCCTAATCCAGTTCCTCGTTCTAAAGCCAAGTTAATTAAACAGGGCAAAATACTGTATAATTATGATGATGCTGGTTCTTCACTTGTGAAGATCAGGAGGGAAGAAGAGTCCTCAGGAGCGATGGCATGATTGTTGGTGACTGTAGAGGCCAATTCTGGATCTGCCCACTCTGTAGCAGTAAGGACACGGCAACAGCTGGGATGCAGGTGCTTCGATAGTAGGATCTTACCTTGTGTTTCCTCTTCTCTTCAGTAGTCGCTCTTCTAGACTCCCAAAATTCTTGGCTGCTTCATGGATCAGCGTTGTCCAGTGGTTTCTGTCACAAGCCAGCCGCTGCCATTCATTGACCTTGACACTTGCCTGTGAGAACTGCTGCTTAAGTTGGTCTTTGTACCTCTTGCACAGGGCACCACAATCTCTCTTTCGCTGAGAGAGTTCTCCGTAGAGTACTGCTTTTAGTAGCCTGGAGTTGTCCATGCGAGACATGTGGCCTGGCCAGCGGAAGCTAAGCCCTCTCCAGGACCTTACGGTACAAGTCTCAGGCTTCAGAGCCGTATGGCAGTGTTGTGATGACAGCAGCCCTGTACGCCTGGATTTTGTGGACAGATGCAGCTGGTGGTTCTTCCACACATGTTTCTGGTGGTGCCCAAAGGCACTGCTGGCTCAAGCGAGTTGATTGTCAACATCTCTTACTATCGTGGCTTCGTTGGAGATGAGGCTGCCCAGGTAGGTGAACTGCTCAACTGTGGGAGAGGGTGGTCATCAAATGATGACCAATGTATATGCATAATTCAGAATGATATAACATCGTGGATCTGGACCAATCCCATGATACTATGTCCAAATATTTACAGAGTAACAGGACAAGATCTAATGAGAGGAGTGTAGTCTAGCTGTGGTTGGCTCCAGTTATAGGAAAATCTATCAGTGCAAGGGAATATGACCATTGCACTTACATCTACATGTCCAAGAATTGAATCCATGTATCCTGTGTGTTTGATACAAACTTTGTTGCTTGACTCTAGAGGTGTACTACTATCTGTTGATATAAATCCCATAAATACAGAATCAATTAGATTAATAAGCAAGTATGCATTTATGCAGCATTATTCAAAACATCAGGAAGTTCTGAAGAGTTAAATAAAGAACTTGTCCTCAGCAGTGACTGTAACAAATACAAAATCCATTAACCATTTGAATTGAATGGATTGCCACAAATAAGAATGTCAAACCAGTTAAATGGCTGGAAAATTCAGCCCCATTAGTTGTACTAAATGTAATATTAAATAGCATTGATACGTTCACATAATGAAAAGGATTTCAGAAGCGAAGTACAATAAACTATTGATAGCAGAAATTATGGGGGACGAGCTTCCAGCTAAATCTACATTGATGATGTTTGCTGAGATGTAATTAATCAGAATCAGGTTTAATATCACTGGCATATGTTGTGAAATTTGTAACCTTAGCAGCAGCAGTACAATGCAATACATGATAAATGTAGGAAAAAACTGTGAAATGCATTAAGTATATAATATACAAAATAGTTAAATAAGTGGTGCAAAAATAGAAATTAAAAAAGTGGTGAGGTAGTGTTCATGGGTTGAATGTTCACTTATAACGGCAAGATACTAAGGACTTTGTTACTTTTTAAGTAGGGCTAGAGGATTCTGGAAATCCAGCTGGGGCCTTGGTCAGAGATTAAGGCCACGTTCCAGCTCCACCCTGGCAGTTTATGATTCAGAATGATTGCCCTTAATGCTCAGGGTGAATATATAAGGATAAAATATCAGGGTAGTATATGCCTTTGATAACCTCCTGCTGGAAAGTATACATT
Source organism: Hypanus sabinus (assembly GCF_030144855.1). NCBI lineage: Eukaryota > Metazoa > Chordata > Chondrichthyes > Myliobatiformes > Dasyatidae > Hypanus > Hypanus sabinus. The sequence continues at coordinate 6,239,604 of NC_082739.1, read as the reverse complement.
TAACTGTTGGGTAAGAATGATTGATTCAAAAGTGTTAATTCTTGAATTGTACCCACTGAGAAATTCTGGATAAAAGAACTTTTTTGATTGGAATCCCTTCCATGTTCAGTGCCATCACTACATAGTGGCTCGGTATTCCATCTGAAAAATTCGCTGTAGGAACTTGACAACCCTTGCTCAATAATACCTCCCCAACTAATATATCATCCATATCAGGAGCAGCAGGCACTTGGGAAGACCACTATTTCCAAGTTCCCTTTGAGGTCACACAATGTCTTAAGTTATGAATGTAAAACCATTACTGTATAGTCATTGGCTTTACAAGTCTTGATGAGTTGGTAAATTGGTTTATTGTCACATGTACTGAGGTATAGTGAAAAACTTGTCTTGCATGTTGTCAACAGTTCATTGAAGTAGTACAAGGGAAACCAATAATAGAGTGCTGAATAAAGTGTTACAGAGAAAGTGCAGTGCAGACAGACAATAAGATGAAGACCATCTGAGGTAGATTGCAAGGTCAAGAGTTCTTCTTATCTTTGATGGCTCTGGAGCATTTTTTTTTTGGGGGGGGGACCTCATTGAAACCTATCGAATATTGAAATGCCTAGATAGAGTGGAGATGGAGAGGATTTTCCTGTAGTGAAGGAGTCTGCAACCAGAGGCCACTGAAAGGAAGGACGTCCATTTCGAACAGAGATGAGGAAGAATTTCTTTTTCCAGAGGGTGGTGAATCTGTGGAATTCATTGCCATGGATGACTGTGCAGGCCATATCATTGGGTACGTTTAAAGCGGAAATTGATAGGTTCTTGTTTAATCAGGATGTCAAAGGTTATGAGAAGAAGGCAGGAGAATGGGGTTGAGGGGGGGATAATAAATCAGCCATGATGGAATGGCGGAGCAGACTCGATAGGTTGAATGGCCCAATTCTGCTCCTATGTCTTATGATCTTATGGACTTATTGTACAAAGACCAATCAATAGTCTTATAACGCCAGAATAGAAGCTCCCTTTGAGCCTATGGTATTTTCTTTCAGGCTTTTGTATCTTCTGCCAAACAGGAGAGTCGAGCAGAGTGAATATCTGAAGTGAGTGGGATCTTTGATTATGTTAGTTGCTCTCAACCCTCTAAAAATGAGAACTCTTGATGTAAGCAGAAGTGACTGCACCCCCTTCCTGAAGTCAATGACCAACTCTTTTGTTGTGCTGACATTGAGAGAAAGGTTCTACCATGGCACCATATCTCAAGGCTCTCTATCTCCTTGATCTCTACTCAGGTCTTGACCTCTACTCAACAGCGTTGCCCACGATAGTAGAAAATGGCTTCTCTCTAATTTGCTAGGAGCAGTTGTAGACAGACAATAATTGCTGTCCTTTTCAATGATACTAAAGACTAAAGTGCATGCTAAATATTAAGTAAACCAACATGACCACATATCTGAGTTTAAGATAGACTGTTACACAATGACTATTTTTACCTATACTCCTCCCTGACATTACTCATCTAATGAAAAGAGACATGATAAATAGAATTTCACTGAGTTGGCATTTTGGTTACTTTACTAAAGGGTGGAATATGTGATTGCTTTGTCAGTCACTTGTGAAATATTGAACTTGGGCGGTCTTGAATTAGATAACTGAAGGCTTTTGCTGAATTATATTTTTTAATTGAATGGATATTACTCGAACTCGGTGTGATCTAAGACTACACTTGAAACAATTTAATTGTGATGTGAGTAATTCTAAAAACTACATTCTGGGAATCATATTCCTTTGAAAGTAAAGACATTCTTTTGCCAGTAGCACTTATAATGGATTGCCATCTATTTACTTTTCACCTCAAACCCAGACTTCACTTTGCCGTGTGTCACTACTTTCAAGTCAAAAGTTATGGATTCCTGTCCTTGTCCATTATTCAGAGTGACTGACGGTGTCCTGTCTTTTAGAGTTCCAGTGTGCTGGGTGAGATGTTAAACTGATGCCTTAGCTGACCTGCATCCCTGTCTCTAATTCAAGAGGCCAAGTAATTTCTCAAGTTCAAACCTCTCTAAATTATACAGATTTTGCCCTAATGTGGCACAGTAGAAATGGACACAGGAAGCAGACAGTGTTTACGAATGAGCCACAGAACATTTTCTTTTAATACAAGAATGATTTCTTGTATTAGGGGAATATCATTCACCTCATGATTTGTACAATTATCCTTCTGTGCTTATCTGGACAATAATGGTCATTGAACTTCAGGCTAATTGTAAATGGAGTGCTTTGAGCTAGTTGAGGGCTATCTTACGTAGATTAAGAATTTTTTTCAGTTGACTTTTCATTCCAAATTTCTTTCAGTGCTTTAAATCCCCAAAGCAATCAATCAATGATAATCATTTGTGCCTTATTTGAGACCTGGAACATGTTTTCTCTCCTATAAAAAAGACTGTAAAGATACTGTACAGCTTAATATCTGAAAACTGGTTTAACCAGTTTACTAAAATTATGTATAATAAATTTCATATATGGTTGCAACCCATTTGTGTAAGTTAAGTAAATTCCTTTCCTCCCTGCCCACACATCAGTAGTCACTTTATTAGGTACGCCTGTACTCTTGCTCGTTAATGCAAATATCTAATCAGTCAATCAAATGGCAGCAACTCAATGGATAAACACGTGCAGACATGATCAAGAGGTTCAGTTGTTGTTCAGACCAAACATCAGAATGGGGAAGTATTGTGATGTAAGTGACTTTGAATGCAGAATAATTTTTGGTACCAGATGGGGTGGTTTGATTATCTCAGAAACTAAGGATCTCCTGAGATTTTCACACACAGCAGTCTCTAGAGCTTACAAAGAATGGTGTGAAATTAATAAAATAAAACATCCAGTGAGCAACAGTTCTGTGGGTGAAAACACTTTGTTAATGAGAGAGGTCAGAGGAGAATGGCCAGACTGGTTGAAGCTGCCAGGAAGGTGGCAGTAACTTACATAACCACACGTTTCAACAGTGGTGTGCAGAAGACCATCTCTGAATGCACAGCATGTTGAACTTTGAAGAAGATTGGCTACAGCAGCAGAAGAACACAAATGTACACTCAGTGGCCATTTTGTTCGGTACAGGAAGTATCAAATAAAATGGCCACTGAGTTTATATTAACAATTCCCCTTTTATAAAAGTCCTAACTTGTACACCTAGACTGAGATTTTAACTTCCTTTCTGAACTTTGCTTGTAATGAGCAATAACTCAACCACAGGCAGTATGTGGAGTAGTATCAAACATCAAGGTGTGGTATGGTTAATAAATAACTTGTGAGTTATCCATGCTTTGTTACCGTGGAAACAAAGGGAGGAAGAAATTAATGTACCAGCTACCTTGTTAAATGGCTTAAAATGAACAAGTTTAGAGGCTGGGTCATCTAGACTTGATATTTAAAGGTTTGGAGCTTGTTCTGAATTTGTGGTGCCTTTTTTTGTGACAATGCTTCAGAAAGAACCAGGGAATGAGACTGAAGGGATTGCTCCACCAACAGCCAGCCTAAAATCAATGGGCTGAATGGTCTCTTGGCAGTGCCTAAATAAATACATCAAATTACTTTGTTGATTTAAAGTTCCTTGGGATATCTTGAAGTTGTGAATAATACTCAAAATATTTTTTCATGCTCCTGCTTATAGAATTTATATTGATTTTATTAGTTCTCTTGTGGGAACTAAGGAGTCATTCCTATCAGCAGGTTTATCTTCTAGTCCCCATCCAGCATGAGATAGTTCTCTCCCAAATGAGTCAGTACAATTATTGGTAGTTTTTGGGAGGACTGATAAGAGATCAGATTAAATTGAATCACCCTTCCCAACCTGAATCTTCACACTAGTAAATTAACAGTTGTAAAGCTGCTTTTCATGATTTGTTCATTGGGTATGGGTTTTGGATCTCACTGAATTAGAGAACAGAGAATAAGTATCACAAGAGATTCTGCGGATGTTTGAAATCAAGAACAACACACATACAATGCTGGAGAAACTCGGCAGGTCAGGCTGCATTTATGGAGTGGAATAAACAGTTGACATTTTGGGCCAAGACCCTTCATCAGGACTGGAAAGGAAGGGGGAAGAAGCCAGAATAAGAAGGAAGGTTAGGGGAAAGAGTACAAGCGGACAGATGATCGGTGAAGTCAGGTGTGGTGTAATATTGTGGGCAGGGGAGGTGGGTGTGATGAAGTGAGAAGCTGGGAGGTGATAGATGGACAAGTGAAGAAGGAATCTGATCAGAGTGGAGAGTGGACCATGGGAGAAAGGGAAGGAGGAGGGGACCCAAAGGGAGTTGATGGGCAGGTGAGGAGAAGGGAAGGGGTAAGAGCAGAGCCAGAATGGCAATGGAAAAATAAAGAAGGGGGAAGGGGGATACATCATGGAAATTAGAAAAATCAATGCTTATGCTGTCAGGTTGGAGGCTACCCAGAGAGAACATGAGGTGAGAGTGGCCTCACTGCGGCAGTAGAGGAGCCCATGGACTGACATGTCGCGATGGGAATGGGAAGTAGAATTAAAATGTGTGGCCACTGGGAAATCATGCCTGTTGTGGTGGATGGAGTGAAAGTGCTCAGCGAAGTGGTCCCCCAGTCTATATTGGGTTTTATTGATGTAGAGGGGGCTACATCAAAGGCACCGGATACAGTAGATCACTCTGACAGACTTGCAGGTTGCCTGACCTGGAAGGACAGTTTGTGACCCTGAGTGGTGGTGACAGAGGAGGTGAAGGGGCAGGTGTAAACGTTTGTCCCACTTTCAGGGATAAATGCCAGAAGGGATATTGGTGAGGAGGGACATGTGGACAAGTAGAACAGCCTTAAGCACCTCTACATACTTCTGTTTACAGGAGGACCTCTTCCCATAATCTTATGCATAATTAATTTCTGACCATTAAAGGCAAAGCTAGACACAAACGTAAAGGGCATATTTTGTCCTGCTTTATCTGTTGCTTTGTGATTCCAGACAAGAATCCAAAGGTCTGGACAACTGATCTGGAGACGAGCCTGAATCCGAACACAGCGGCTTAAAACCAAAATTAGTTGATAAATAGGATCACCCATTCCTAGCTACCACCTTGTGGGGCAATCCTGTCAAATATTGTCGATTGTTCCTCTTATGTGCTTACCCAGTTCCGTTTTGAAGTCACTGATTGACTCTGTTTCCATTTTGCCTCATGGAAATGCATAAAATATTTACAGAGCTGGAGTGCATTAGTGAAGGGGGGTGGGGGCGGTTGGGGTGATATTTCGTCAAAGTGGGTGTCCGAAACCATTCTCAAAACTAGGGGTTGGCTCTTCTGAACTTAGACGAGAGGAAATTGCTTCACACGGAGAGAACTGAATTTTTACAACTGTCTTCCCAAGAGAATATGAAGGTGCAGCCAGATTATGTTCAATACTGACATCAATTGATACTTGGATATTGGGAAAATCAGGGGTTAGAGGATAAGAGGGCAATAGCACTGAGATAAAAGACAGGCATGGTATTGATAGAAAGAACAAGTGTAATTAGCCAAATGTCCTACTCTTGCTTTCATTTCTCATGTATTTTACTGACAATTAGCCTTAATAGTATCGAAATCCAGATCCTAGCTACATGGTGAACCCCAAACTAAACATGCTCATGGGAGCAATTTCACTCTATCTAGCATACGTAGAACAGCTGCACTAACTTTCCTATCAATCTCCTTTGGCAAAAAGCAAACAGTCTAGTTTCTCCTTTTTAATGCACGCAAATAATATATAAATAAAATGATGTCATTAAATCCACCTGATTCACTGATGTTTGAAAGGAAAAGTTATCTACTCACCTTACAGCATCTAGCCTAAAAACCTCTAACACTGCCACAAACGTTATTTCCCTTTCTCACTCTCAACTTGAACTAATGTTATCACGCTTATTTTGTCTTGTTAGTTGCTGGAGTTCTGGGTCTTAGGGAAGGTTTAATGGAAGTGGTTTGTGAATGGGACTCTGTAGGTTACGTTGTGATGTGTTTCTGCTTTCTGGCCACTCCTTTTCTTGTTGCTATTTTGTGCGGTTTCGATTGGGCCAAACTGGCTCTGCAGCCTGCAGTCAATGAACAACATGGCGCTAGAATGAACTAAATTGAGCTGAATTAAATAGGCCTGGACTTTTTTGATGGATTTGTGGTTTGATGTTTTATATTCTGTGGTTTTTGCGCTTTTTTCCCATTTGCATGATTTTTTTTTGTGTATGTGTTGAGGGTTTGATGTTTTTCTCTGAACAGGTTCCTTGGTATTCTTTGTTTCATGGCTTTCTCCGGGGAAGACAAGTCTCAGGGTAATATACCACATACATAGTTAGATAATAAGAAACTTGAATCAATGTTATTTTAAGTTTATGTTAACTTAAGCATGTCATGTTTGTAATTACTGTGTTGCTGCATATGCAAAAAGCTAGCATATATACCCTGTGTACGTATGCTTCACTGAACTTGACTTTGAGTCACAGGAAGATGCAGCAGAGAAATAGGCCCTTCAGCCCATCAGGTCCATGCCAGCCACCAACTACCCTTTTTTATTCTCTCCCCCCCACATTCTCCCCTGATTCTACACAGTAGGGACAATTTATAGTGACAAATTAACCCACAAATCTTTTTGTATTGTGTGAGGAAGCTGGAGCACTCAGTCATAGGGAGAACTTGCAAACTCCACACCTGCAGCAGCAGAGGTCAGGTTTGAACATGGGACAGCACTTCCACTAACAGTGGCCATAGAAGCCACCAAATTTACACCAATACGGCCAGGCAGCATCAATGGAAAAAAGTACATTCGATGTCTCAGGCTGAAACTCTTCGGCTGGACTGGAGAAAAAAGAAGCTGAGAAGTAAACTTGAAAGATGGCGGGAGGGCAGAGAGAAAGGCCAGGTGATAGGTGAAACTTGGAGGGCGAGGGATGAAGCAAAGTGCCAGTGAGTTGATTGGTGAAAGAGACAAACAGCCGTGGAAGAAAGAAGAAAAATTGCTTCGCCGAGCATCTACGCTCTTTCCACCTGAACAAGCAGGATCTCCCAGTGGCCACCCATTTTAATTCCACTTCCCATTCCCATTCCGATATGTCCATCCATGGCCTCCCCCACTGCCGGGATAAGGTTGGAGGAACAACACCTTATATTCCGTTTGAGTAGTCTCCAATCTGATGTCATGAACATCGATTTCTCAAACTTTCGTAATGCCTCTACCCCACCTTCACCATTTCCCATTTTCTTGTCCCACTCTCATGTTATCTCCTTGCCCACCCATTGCCTCCCTCTGGTGTCCCCACCCCTCTTTCTTCTTTCTTCCATGGCCTTCTGTCTCCTTCCCCAATCAACTAGCTCTTTGCTTCATCCCTCCCCCTCCGAGTTTCACCTATTGCCTGGCATTTCTCCCTCCCCTCCCCCCACATTTTAAATCTACTCCTCAGCTTTTTTTCTCCAGTCCTGCTGAAGGGTTTCAGCCCGAAACATTGAATGAATTTTTTTCCGTTGATGCTGCCCGGCTTGTTGAGTTCCTCCAGCATTTGTGTTGCTCGTATTTCCAGCATCTGCAGATTTTCTCTTGTTAGTGACTTGATTACATCAATAAGGTTACCTCTGAATGGGGCAATATTGGATGCAGGATAAATACTGGCTGAGATCATGGTATCTGCATTCCATGAATGAACAGGCAAAAACAAATAAGCTAGGCCCTTACTTATAGTGACGCCATGTTCATATGCCAGCTCTTATGGCGGTACTTTTTCCAAGCTGGGTTCTAGCACAAGCTCACATAGAGTCATAGAGCACTACACAAGCCCTTTGGCCCATCTGGTCCACTCTAACTCAGGTCCTCAAGTCACAACATTTGTTAAACTTTCTCTGCACTCTTTCAAACTTACTCAGGTCTTTACTGTAGGCCAGTGACCAGAAATGCATCAAATACTCACCTATAATAGTACATTTTGGCATTGACTTAACTTCAAATGTCATGCTTAATGTAAGTGCTCAGCCAAAGAGAGATCTTTGAAAGTTAGGGCATGAGAAGAAGCTTTGCTCATGTGGCTGACTCCAAACATGAGATTATAAGAACAAGAAGTCAGCAGCACATTGAATAACAATTCAGGAGGGTCCTCTCTACCAGGTTATGACTGGAATGTGCAATTCACTACTAGGGGGAGTTGAGCAATAAGGATTTGATGCAGTTAAGAGGATGCTGGATATGGAAATGCAGGATGTGTTGAAGGGGTTAAATGAATGAGGGAACAATAAGGTTCCTTGGGGATCTGTGTGAGGAGTAGATCTGTTGGGGTGGAAGAATTGTTCTTGCGCTCAGCAGCAATTATAGAGCTAACACACGCCCGAGTGTGGATGCACTTAGCCAGTAAGGCAGGTGTTTGTGAGCAAAGGCATGTTGCTGCAACCGCATTTAGGGCGTGTAAACATCACCTGATATGTTAATCCCTGCCCTTGGGTGGTTTCTGGGAGGACTGAATGCTATGAAAAGATTTAAGCGCATCCTTCACATCCAACGTTCTCAAGCTGAATCCAGGGAATAATTTCATAATTTAGGTGGGAAGGAAGACAAGATTAGAACCCAACCCTAATAAGATCAAGATTCCAGCATTCACGGTCTCTTGTGTCTCCAAACGGAATTATTATACAGTATTTGATATTGAACTCACTGAAATCAGACTCAGGCTTGTCACCACTGACATAAGTCATGGAATTTGTTCTTTTGTGGCAGCAGTGAATATTTAAAAAAGATAGTGCAAACAGTCAGAAAGTAGTGGGGTAGTGTTCATGGGTTCATGCACCATTCAGAAATCTAATGGTGGAGGGGAAGAAGCTGAGTGTGCGTCTTCAGGCGCCTGAACCTCTTCACTGATAGTAGTAATGAGAGGAGGCGGGTCCTTGATGGTAATGATGGATAGCATCTTCTTGAGGCCATTCCTTTGGAAGGTGTCCTCGACATTGGGGAGGTATGTGAGGACACGAGGAACCCTATCCTTGGTGTGGCAGGAGGATGCCGTGAGCGTAGATATGTGCAAATCAATCAAAGTTTCTGTTTCTGTCAAACTGAGCCACTGCTGAAAACGCTTTCTACTGAATAGTAAATTCCCAAATTGGTCCCTGGATGCCACAGAGGTAAGCGACCCCAATTACGTAGGCAACAGTGGTGGGGAGGACAGGTTGAAGGCACACTGCAACCAACTTTCATCCTGGTCTGGCTTAGGGAGGGGAATTAAATTCAGCAACAGTCTACAGTACTGTTTAGCTACACCTACTCCTATCTTGAGGAACGACATTCAAAAACACAGGCCATTTATGGGAGCTGTAATCCATCACTTCAAGAGAGCAGGAAAATGCTTTTCATCTGTTCACTTATTGCTTTATACTGAGGATCAATGACTAACCCTTTAATATGTTTTTGACCAACACGCGTAAAGTGCTGGAGGAACTCGACAAGTCAGACAGCATCTGTGAAGGGGAGTATACAGTCGATGGTCTGGGCTGAGACCCTTCATCAGGACTGGAAAGGAAATGGGCAGAAGCCCATTTAAGAAAATGGAAGGGGGTGAAGTAAGAAGATGGGAGGTGACAGGCTGAAGAGGTAAAAGGCTGAAGGAGAAGAAATATGATAGGAGAGGAGAGTTGACCATGGGATGAGGGGAAGGAGGAGGGGCACCTGAGGGAGGTGAGGAGAAGAGAAGGGTGAGAGGGGAAGTAGAATGGAGAATAGAAAAAGAGAGAAGGAGGAGAGGAAACAAGTTACCAGAAGTTAGAGAAATCCATGTTCATGCCAACAGGTTGATGGCTACTCAGATGGATTATGAGGTGTTGCTTTTGGCATGAATATTCTGGTTTTTGGCCCTTTCCCTTGTAGGCCCAAAATAGATGCTGCCTGATTTCCTCCAACATTTTGTGTACATTGCTTATAGATTTCCAGCATCTGCAGAATATCTTGTGTCTGTTTTTGACAAATGTTTTGGGAACCATATTGATGGTTGACAGAGGAGATGAGTGCATTAGTGACTCAGCTTATTCTGCAACATTTCACAGAACTGCATTCTTTGCTGCAGCTGCATTTCCTACTGCTGTGTGAAAACATGTAATGCTGTTGTGATGCACGAGATGGACAGTCACTTGGAGGAAGGAATGCCTATTGTGGAATAAATGTAAGAATTCACAACTGATTAGTTGTTGAATCAAAATTCTAGATCAACCCTTCAAAACTTTCCACAGTTATTTTATGTTCTTCAGAACAGTATTTTAGGAGTCTTACCAATGAAGTAAATTCCAACTGCAATCATAGCAAGGATGGTCACTAAACACAGGATTGCTAGGATTTTCTTGGTTGCACGTGGTGGCCTTCTATGGGGTCCTGTAGGGCAGGAGCACAAATGGATTTACGGTTACCTTCAGCGGATCAATAATTCTTGGAATGTACAACAAAAAGCTGCCTTTATATAGCACCTTCTCATCATAAAGCAGCACGAAGTGTACTCTGTGAGTGTTATCAGACTAAATTAGGCATCCATCCACTAAGGAGATATTAGGTTGTGACCAAACGCTTAGTCAAAGAGGCAGGCTTTAGGGAGAGTGTTAAAACAAAAGGGTGAAATAGAGAGGCCAAGAGGTTTTGAGTGAAATTGAGGAGCTCACGGTCTTTGGATAAAGACATGGCCACCAACACTTGAGCAGTTAAGAAGATATGATAGATGGTAGGTGTAGTGGTTTGAGAAAGCACTGTTAATTTGGACTTAGTTCCAAAGACATTCTACTCTTTGATATTTCTTTATCTTCTGTCTGAAACTGTGTAGATTCCATTAAGAATAAACTCTTCTCGGGCCTCCAGCTGAGTACAGGTATCGATTTTAAATGACATTTTGATGACAAACTCTGCCATCTTCATCAGGGATAATACCTAGGGATGTCTAGTGTGGTGGTATTTATACCCCCGATGTCCTTCCCTCCTGATTGGTTAGTCCTCATCCAACCAGTTTTCTGCCTATCCCACCTTACTTACCATCAAATTTCAATTCTTACTTAGATCGAGACCTCTGTCTCTGTTAAAGTTCTTTAGGTTTCATTTCAATGGCATCCTTCACCAGGCAGTCCCAAAACCCATTGGCATGGCACAATAGTTTTGTGCCATCAAAGTCAATCCTATGACCATTGTGAATGCAATGTTCTGCTACCACCGCTTTCTCCAAGTAACCCAAATGGATACACCTCCTGTGCTCCTTGATAATGGTTTCCACTGTGCATCCCATCTGGCCGACATACACTGCTCCATGTTCACAGAGAAATCTGTAAATGCCAGCCATCTTGAGTCCCAGGTCATCTTTGACCCGCATAAGCTGTGATTTGAGCTTTGGCAACTATCACTGGATACCACGGAGGAGATAAGATAAAGGTTTGCATGGCCCTCAAAAGGGCTGTTTTGCTGAAACCAAACATTACAAAAGGAGAGTGACTGGCCTTCCAGGCACTATGGTGAAACCAAGACATCATGATTTTACCAGCGGACAAAGGAAATGTGACTGTCCTGATGTCCTCGGAGGAATAGCACAGGAAAGTCCAACAGATTCTGGACGATCCTGTGTATAGAGTTGTATAGCAGGATCCCATGGATTCAATTGTGAGGATGACCTTCGCTTACTGAAGAAATCTGAACTGCCAGCAGATATATGCAAGACATTTCTACCTCAGGCGCCACTATCACCAAGACTTTATGGGCTCCCTAAGATACACAAGGAGGGTTCTCCCTGAGGCCTGTCATCAGTGCAATTGATTCTCTGAGTTACTACCTCACTAAGCATTTAATGACCATGCTGTCTCCCTTTGTTGGGGGCTGTAAGCATCACGTCACAAATTTGACCGATTTTGTAAAAATGATAACCAACATCCAGCTGAATGCGGTTGACATAATGGTCAGTTTTGACGCGGTGTCCCTTGTCGTGACTGTTCCCATTAAGGACAGCTTGGTCCTCCTGCGGTCAAGGTTTGATGAGGGTTCCATTGACCTTTCTGAACACACCCATACATCGACATACTTCCTCTATGAAGGAAACTACAATGGACAACAGATGGAGTGGCTGTGGGATTGCCCTTGTCATCAGCTATTGTTAATTTCTACATGGAGTACTTTGAGGAGCAGGTACTGAGTTCATCGCCTTTATGCCCAAATACTTCTTCATGATTAATGATTAACCATATGAAAACTATTTTGGACCTGGAGAATCTCCCAGAAGAAATAAGATGATTGCACACAATGTTCCTACAGAATGGCTACAAGATGAAGGAAATCAATCGGGACAAGGGAAAAGCCAGGAAACCTGACAACGAGGAGGAACATGTCAGCGGCGGTTATTTAAAAAGGAAGTTTGGAAAGCATTTGTCCACTGTACGTGGCCTATCAGAGGCTATAACGAGAGCACCAATCGTGAGTTAAGTAGCAGGGAAGGTTCAGCCATAACAGCAGTCATCGATGGAGTGATCTGAGGCAGAGGGGTAGGGCTTTGGTTCAATGGGGCTTCAGCAATAACGGGTCAAGGCAAGGTAAGTTACCTGCGAGGAATAGAAACAGGAAGTATGTCTGTGAGGCCGGTGTTCTGTACTGGGTGTCAGATGTGGGATGTCCGGGAGACTCCCGGCCTCCCGGACAGCCACATCTGTGCCAGGTGCATTGAGCTGTAACTCCTCAGAGACAGTGTTAGGGAACTTGAGATGCAGCTCGATGACCTTCGTGTGGTCAGGGAAAGAGAGGAGGCGATAGAGAGGAGCTATGGGCAGGTAGTCACACCAAGGCCTGGGGAGACAGATAAGTGGGTAACAGTCAGGAGAGGGAAGGGCAAAAGGCAGATACCGGAGAGTACCCCCAGTGGCTGTCCCACTTAACAATAAGTACTCCTGTTTGAGTACTGTTGGGGGGTGGGGGGGATGGCTGACCTGGGGGAAGTAACAGTGGCCGTGCCTCTGGCACAGAGTCTGGCCCTGTGGCTCAGAAGGGTAGGGAGAGGAAGAGGATGACAGCAGTGATAGAGATATAGTTAGCGGGTCAGACAGGCGATTCTGTGGATGCAGGAAAGAAACACAGATGGTAGTTTGCCTCTCAGGTGCCAGGGTCTGAGATGCTTCTGATCGTGTCCACAATATCCTGAAGTGGGAGGGTGAACAGCCAGAGGTTGTGGTACAAATTGGTACCAATGACATAGGGAAGAGGTCCTGAAAACAGACTACAGGGAGTTAGGAAGGAAGTTGAGAAGCAGGACCTCAAAGGCAGTAATCTCGAGATTACTGCCTGTGCCACACGACAGCGAGCATAAGAATAGAGTGAAGTGGAGGATAAATATGTGGCTGAGGGATTGGAGCAGGGGGCAGGGGTTCAGATTTCTGGATCATTGGGACCTCTTTTGGGGCAGGTGTGACCTTTACAAAAAGGACAGGTTGCACTTGAATCCCAGAGGGACCAAAATCCTGGCTGGAAGGTTTGCTAAGGCTATTGGGGAGAGTTAAAACGAGCAAACATGAGGAAATCTGCAGATGCTGGAAATTCAAGCAACACACACAAAATGCTGGTGGAACACAGCAGGCCAGGCAGCATCTAGAGGAAGAAGCACTGTCGACATTTTGGGCCGAAACTAGAATTGCTGGCGGGGTGGAACTGAATTGAAGTGACGGAGGAAGGAGCTGTTGGCTCACAAATAAAGAAAGCTTGGAGACAGTGCGAGAGGGAGGACAGGCAGGTGATAGAGAAGGGATGCGCTCAGACCAAAGGTTTGAGATGTGTCTATTTTAATGCAAGAAGTATTATGAACAAAGTGGATGAGCTTAGGGCGTGGATCAATACTTGGAGCTATGATGTTGTGGCCATTACAGAGACTTTGACGGCTCAGGGACAGGAATGGTTACTTCAAGTGCCAGGCTTTAGATGTTACGGAAATGACAGGGAAGGAGGCAAAAGAGGTGGGGGTGTGGCTCTGCTGATCAGGGATCGTGTCATGGCTGCAGAAAAGGAGGAAGTCATGGAGGGATTGTCTATGGAGTCTCTGTGGGTGGAAGTTAGAAACAGGAAGAGGTCAGTAACTCTACTGGTTGTTTTTTATAGACCACCCGATAGTAACAGGGACATCAAGGAGCAGATAAAGAGACAGATTCTGGATGGTGGGAGATTTTAATTTCCCCAATATTGATTGACATCTCCCTGAAGAAAGGGGTTTAGATGGGGTGGAGTTTGTTAGGTGTGTTTAGGAAGGTTTTCTGACACAATATGCAGATAAGCTTACAAGAGGAGAGGCTGTACTTGATCTGGTATTGGGAAATGAACCTGGTCAGGTGTCAGGTCTCTCAGTGAGAGAGCATTTTGGAGATAGTGATCACAATTCTATCTCCTTTACCATAGCATTGGAGAGGGATAGGAACAGACAAGTTAGGAAAGCGTTTAATTGGAGTAAGGGGAAATATGAAATTATCAGGCTGGAACTTGGAAACATAAATAAGGAACAGATGTTCTCAGGGAAATGTATGGCAGAAATTTGGCAAATGTTCAGGGAATATTTGCATGGCATTCTGCATAGGTACGTTCCAATGAGACAGGGAAGTTATGATAAGGTACAGGAACCATGGTGTACAAAGGCTGTTGTAAATCTAGTCAAGAAGAAAAGAAAAGCTTATGGAAGGTTCAAAAACTAGGTAATGATGTGGCTCATTTTGGTAGGTCAAATATGATGGCAGAATATAGTATTAATGGTAAGAGTCTTGGCAGTGTGGAGGATCAGAGGGATCTTGGGGTCCGAGTCCATAGGACACTCAAAGCAGCTGCGCAGGTTGACTCTGGTTAAGAAGGCATATGGTGCATTTGGCCTTCATCACCCGTGGGATTGAGTTTAAGAGCCGAGGGGTAATGCTGCAGCTATATAGAACCCTGGTCAGATTCCAGATTACAGTACAATTCCCATTTGGAGTACTGTGCTCAGTTCTGGTCGCCTCACTACAGGAAGGATGAGGAAACCATAGAAAGGGTGCAGAGGAGATTTACAAGGATGTTTCCTGGATTGGGGAGCATGCCTTATGAGAATAAGTTGAGTGAACTTGGAGTCCTTTTCTCCTTGGAGTGGAGCGACGGAGGATGAGAGGTGACCTTTTAGAGGCGTATAAGAAGATTAGAGGCATTGATCGTGTGGATAGTCAGAGGCTTTTTCCCAGGGCTGAAATGGCTAACACAAGAGGGCACAGTGTTAAGGTGCTAGGGAGTAGGTACAGAGGAGATGTCGGGGGTAAGATTTTTACGCAGAGAGTGGTGAGTGCGTGGCATGGGCTGCTGGCGATGGTGATGGAGGCAGAAACGATAGAGACTTCTGGATTGGTGCATGGAGCTTAGAAAAATAGAAGGCTATGGGTAATCCTAGGTAATTTCTAAGTACATGTTCAGCATGGCATTGTGGGCCGAAGGGCCTGTATTGTGCTGTAGGTTTTCTATGCTTTGTGTTTCTACGTTGCTTCTGCCTGTTTTCTCTATATTTCCATGGTTTCTGGAAGGATCACCAGGGTCCTGAAGAAATACTGGATTAATACCATCCATAAACCTGTAAAGAAGCTCAAATCACAGCTTATGCAGGTCAAAGATGGCCTGTGTCTCAGGACAGTGGGCGTGTACAGGATATCTTGTGAATGAAGAGCAGCAGTGTATATCCTCCAGGTGGGACACACAGTGGAAACCCGCATCAAAGAGCACAGGAGGTGTAACCGTTTGGGTTACCTGGAGAAACTAATGGTCACTTAACATTGCATTTGCAATGGCCATAGGATTGATTTCGATGGCACAAAACTACAGTGCTGCGCCAATGGGACTGCCTCGTAAAGGAAACCATTGAAATAAAACTAGAGAAAAGAATTTTCACAAAGACGAAGGTCTTGCTCTGAGTAAGAACTGGAATTTGAAAGTAAACAAGGTGGGGCAGCAGAAATGTGATTGGATAAGGTCTAACCAATCAGGATGGAAAGATGACAGGAGTGTATATGCTGCTGGACTGGACTTGCCTGGGCATCATCCTTGATGAAGATGGCAGAGTTTATCATTGAACCGTTGCTTAAAATTGATACCTGTACCTGGCTGGAATGCTCAGAAGAGTATATTTTTCACATAACGCTGGGAAAGCACTAGATCCTTTTTCAGATTCTATTATCATTATGCCAGAAATTGGCTAGGAAGGGTGATATATTCAATGGGGTTGTCCAATACTTTGCATCCATTCCATAGAGTATGGAATCATTTTGTTTTGTTTTAGTTTAATTTAGTTTAGATAAACAGCAGAGTAATAGGTCTTCTGGCCCAACAAGCCTGCACCGCCCAATTACACCCATGTGACCAATTAATCAACTGACCTGCATGTCTTGGGAATGTGGGAGAATACTTGAGCATCCAGATGAAACCCACATGGTCACGGGGAGGATATACAAACTCCTTCCAGACAGCAATGGAAATTGAACCCCGATGTCTGGTGGTTTAAAGCATTACACTAACCTCAACACTACCATGCTCTCTTGGTTGTTAATCTTAATGAAGAGAGTAGACATGAGTACTGTATAATGCGGAGAGGATGCTCTTCAGGTTTGTAATCTGTGGCAGAATTATCAACCCATTAGAATAAAGGACTCCAGGAGCCCTGTGGCCCATCAGCTGGTGTGTGCAATACAAACACAAGATTGGTTTTTCTATACTTACTGTACCGATGGCGCCAGCGTCTACGGCGGACTGATTCTGAAGGACCTATGGATGTTGCTACTGGTGGCACTTCAGAAACTGTTCTCTCTAACAACGGCACTTCCACCTCCTTGGGCTCGTTGGGTTCAATGGTACAAACAACATCATTCTTTAAATCTGATAAGTTTGGTTCAGAATCCTGGGTGCTGTTTTCAGAGCAAATTTTGGGTGGTGCTTCTAAACTCTTCCCTTCTAATGTGGGCAGTCCCAGCTCTTGTATCTCAGTGGTATTGGCAACTTGGGGAGATTCATCTTTTGAATGCACCGGTACTGATTCAGAACTGTAGCTGGGATCTGCTGAAGACTGTACAGATGGTGCATCAGTTTTCATTAGCTCTATTAAAGGTACATCCTCTTGCTGTTTTTCCACAGGTCTTGATGTCCCAGGGGACTCTAGGTTCAAATCCTGCAGTGGTAATTCAAAATTTTAGAAATTCAGAGTTCAAGGTAAATTAATTATCAAAGTACATATATGTCACCATGTACAACGCTGAGATTCATCTTATTATTTAGTTATTTTGCTTATTGAGATACAGGGTGGAATAGATCTTTCTGGCCCTTTGAGCCATACATGCCCTGATGTATCCCTATATTTAATACGGGAAATTTACAATGATCAATTAACCTGTCTCTTTGGACTGTGGGAGGAGAGAAAACCAACGTGGAGAATCATGGGGAGAACGTACAAACTCCGTACAGGCAGCTGTGGGAATTGACTCCAAGTCATTGGTACTTTAAAGCATTGTGCGAACCACTACTCTACTGTGCCACCCCAGTTTTCTTGTGGGCATACTCAGTAGGTCCAAGAAACAAAATAGAATCAATGATAGACTGCACCCCACAGGACAGGCAAACAACAAACATGCAAAAGTTGGGAAACAGTTTCTTCCCTCAGGCCATTAGGCCTCTGAACTCCCTGCTGCATTGCATTCAAAGTGTCACTGGTTAAACTGTTTTGTACCTGACAGTATTTCATGTATGCACTTTAGTGTGTTTATTTATGTGTAATCTCTCTGTAGATTTCATCCATAAGTTATTGTGTGTTTTATGTACTATCGTGCTTTACACCCTGGTTCAAAGAAACATTTTTGACGGTATACATGTATATAGTTAAAATGACAATAAACTTGACTTGAAATAAACAAATAAGCAATAATTATCGAGAACATGAGATGAGAAGTCCTTGAAAAAGAGTCCATAGGTTGTGGGAACATTTCAAAAATGGAGCGAGTGTGTCACGATCCCGACTGTTAATTCCCCATATTCTCTTAATTCCCTTTGATTGCAGCACGCCTGATTCTCATCTAGACCTGCAGCGTAAATACCCTGGCTTTGCACCCACTCATCACCAGCTTGTTGTTTCAGCCAGTGTGGTAATTCATGTTCCCAGCCGCTTAGGATTATGTATTCTAAGTTTTACTTCAGTACCAAGGTTTACCTGTGTAACTCCGAGTCAAGGTAAGTGTTGCCTGCCGCTTGTCTCCTGTTTACCGTTCAGCTCCAGCAACGCCCTGTGCCAAGAAAAGTTTTGCCTGCCTCCTGCTTTTCTGTTCACCCTCCTGTTTGTCGATCAGCTCCCGCCACGCTCGCGTCCTTGGCTGCACCCTAACTCTATCTCCGTGCTGGTGTCCTGTGTTTGGGTTCGCCCGTTCTTTGCAACAGAGTGAAGTTGTCCCCTCTGGTTTAAGAGCCTGATGGTTGAGGGGTAATAACTGTTCCTGAACCTGGTGGTGTGGGTCCTGAGGCTCCTGTACCTCCTTCCCAATGATAGCAGTGAGAAGAGAGCATATCCTGCGTGATGGGGGTCCCTGATGATGGATGCTGCTTTCCTGGAACAGTGCTCCATGGTGGGGAGGGCTTACCCATGATGGACTGGGCCATAATCACTACTTCTTGTAGGATTTTCCATTCGAGGATATTGGTGTTTCCATGCCAGGCTGTGATGCAGCCAGTCAACATACTCTCCACCACACATCCATAGTATTTCGTCAAAGTTTTAGATGTCATGCTGAATCATTGCAAACACCTCTGGAAGTAGAGGTGCTGCTGCGATTTCTTCGTAATTGCACTTGTATGCTGGGCCCACGATAGATCCTCTGAAATAATAACATCAAGGAATTTAAAGTTGCTGACCCTTTCCTCCTTTGACCCTCTGATGAGGATTGGCTCATAGACCACCAGTTTCCTTCTCCTGCAGTCAATAATCAGCTCCTTGGTCTTGTTGACATTGAGTAAGAGGTTGTTGTAGCACCATTCAGTCAGATTTTCAATCTCCCTTCTATATGCTGATTTGTCATTATCTTTAATTCAGCCGCGGGAGAGTTTCTTTCTCTGACTTCTTATATTTTTTCCAGTCCTTTTGAAGGGTCTCGGACTGAAACGTTGACTGTTTACTCTTCCACAGATGCTGCCCGACCTACTTGGACTTTATTGATTAGTTTTGAGGGGATGACAGTGTTGAATGCTGAGCTGTAGTTGATGAAGAGCATCCTGATGTGTGCATGCATCTTCACTGTCCAGATGTCTAAATTAGTAGGTACTTTCAACTTTGCCAAATCTTTGGACAACAAGGATTTTGTTTCCTGAATATTTTTGGGTGTATCTTTTGGACTTTGGGCAGCTGATCATGAAAATCCCCATGAGATTTCCCTGTCATGCACCACTTATTTCAATTCATAATTCAAGTCAGAATAACTGATGCCAAGATTAAGGAAGGCATTTTTGTTGGTCCACAAATCAAACAGGTTATCAATGACAGGTAATTCGAAGAACTTCTAGTGGGACTGGAAAAAAGTCACGTCGAAGCCATTCACCGATGCCGTTGAAATTTTTTGGGGGAGCTACAGAGCTCCAGACTACATACAGCAGGTTGACAATATGCTTCTAGCATACAAAACCATGAAGTGCAACATGTCACTAAAGATTCATTTTCTGTATTCACATTTAGATTTCTTCCCTGCAAATCTTGGCACTGTCAGTGCCGAGCACGGGAAAAGGTTTCACCAGGATATTGCAGTCATGGAGAAACAGTATCAGGGCAACTGGAATCCATCAATGCTGGCTGATTATTGTTGGAAACTTAAGCACGACCCTTCAGACACTGAGTAGAAATAAAAATAAACGAAGCATTTTTAGCTTAGCTGAATTGTTGCTAAGCATCAGCACAATTATGCAATTAAATGCATTATATTCAATAGAAGTTAATTTCTTCTTTCTCCAAATTCCTACATAATACAAATAGCCTGAAATTATATTTGTGTTCAGCTTCAAGTGGTCTTTTTCGACAAAGAATTTTTGACAAAGCAGTACTTTCAAAAAATTTGTTGTCCAGCGATATATATTGTATTTCAACTCCAATTTGCAACCAATAGTTTGTAAAACGGTAAAGTGTTCCAAGATATTTAAAAACAGGCAAACAGTCACAGAGTTAGACAACACTTCTGGGGCCCAAGTCCATGCTGGTGATCAAGTCAGCCTATTTATCAGCACTTGCTTTGTTGAATGTGTCCAGATACTTCTGAAATACTTGCTTCCATCTCTTCATGCAGTGCATTCCAAATTCCATCTGTCCTCTGGGTGAAAGATGTTTCCTCGGATCCCCTCGAAACCAATTAACCCTTGTCCTCTTGTTTACAAACAAGAGAATATCTGCAGATGCTGGAAATCTGAGCAACATGCACAGAATTGCTGAAGGAACTCAGCAAGCCTTGTAGCATCTATGGAAAAGAGAACAGTTGAGATTTCAGATGTCTTGCCAAAGGGTTTCGGCCCGAAACATCGACTGTACTCTTTTCCATAGATGCTGGCTGGCCTGCTGAGTTTCTCCAGCAGTTTGTGTGTGTTCCTCTGGTTTAGTTATCTTTGCTATTGTTAGATGTTTTCTACTCTCCACTTATCTATTGTATGTCCAATATGAGTTTCCCACTCAATTTTCTCCACCCCAAAGGAAGCAAATAGTGTTTCTACAGTCTCTCCTCATTTCATTCCAGGCACCATCCTGATGAACCTCCTCAACACTCTCTCCACTGTAATCACTTCCGTTCCATAGTTTGGTGACACAGTTCTCCAGCTATGCCCTGATCAAATGTACCATAACCTCCTTGCTCTTATATTCCATAACCTGCCTAATGAAAACAAGTATCTCATAAGCCTTCATCGCCTATGCTACTAATCTTCAGGGATTCTTGGACTTGCACACCAAGGTCCCTTTAAAACATAGAAACATAGAAAACCAAGAGCACAATTTAGGCCCTTCGGCCCAAAATGCTGCGTCAAACATGTACTTTAGGAATTACCTACGCTTACCTAGCCCTCTATTTTTCTAACCTCTATGTACCTATCCAGGAGTCTCTTAAAAGATCCTATCGTATCTGCCTCCACCACTGTCACTGGACCTCACCACTCTCTGCGTAAAAAAAAACTTACCCCTGACTTCTCCTCTGTACCTACTTCAAAACTGTGCCCTCTTGTGTTAGCTATTTCAGCCCTGGGAAAAATCTTATCCACACGATTAGTGCCTCTCTTATACACCTTAATCAGGTTACCTCTCATCCTCCATTGCACCACTCCAAGGAGAAAAGGCTGAGTTCACTCAACCTATTCTCATAAGGCATGCTCCACAATCCAGGCAACATCCTTGTAAATCTCCTCTGCACCCTTTCTAGGGTTTCCACATTCTTCCTGTAGTGAGGTGACCAGAACTGAGCACAGTACTCCAAGTGGGGTCTGACCAGGGTCCTATATAGCTGTAACATTACTCTCGGCTCTTGAACTCAATCCCATGGTTGATGAAGGCCAAGGCACCATATGCCTTCTTAACCACAGAATCAACCTGCACAGCAGCTTTAAGTATCCTATGGACTCAGACCCCAATCCCTCTGATCCTCCACACTGCCAAGCGCCTTATCATTAATCCTATATTCTACCATCATATTTGACCTACCAAAATGCACCACCTCACACTTATATAGGTTGAACTCTATCTGCCACTTCTCAGCCCAGTTTTGCATCCTATCGATGTCCCGTTGTAACCTCTGACAACCCTCCACACTATCCACAACACCCCCAACCTTTGTGTCATCAGCAAATTTACTAACCCATCCCTCCACTTCCTCATCCAGATCATTTATAAAAATCACAAAGAGAAAGGGTCCCAGAAGAGATCCCTGAGGCACACCACTAGTCACTGACCTCCATGCAGAATATGACCCATCAACAACCACTCTTTGCCTTCTGTGAGCAAGCCAATTCTGGATCCACAAAGCAATGTCCCCTTGGATCCCATGCTTCCTTACTCTCCCAATAAGCCTTGCATGGGGTACCTTAACAAATGCCTTGCTGAAATCCATATACAACACACCTACTGCTCTACCTTCATCAATGTGTTTAGTCACATCCTCAAAAAATTCAATCAGACTCGTAAGGCACTACCTGCCTTTGACAAAGCCATACTGACTATTCCTAATCGTATTATGCCTCTCCAAATGTTCATAAATCCTGCCTCCCAAGATTTTTTCCATCAACATACTAACCACTGAAGTAAGACTCACTGGTCTATAATTTCTTGGACTATCTCTACTTCCTTTCTTGAATAAGGGAACAACATCCACAACCCTCCAATCCCCCGGAACCTCTCCCATCCCCATTGATGATCCAAAGATCATCACCAGAGAATCAGCAATCTCCTCCCTCGCCTGCCACAGTAGCATGAGGTACATCTCATCCGGTCCCAGAGACTTATCCAACTTGATGCTTTCCAAAAGCTCCAGCACATCCTTTTTCTTAATGTATATATGCTCAAGCTTTTCAATCTGCTGTAGATCATCCCTACAATCGCCAAGATCCTTTTCCGTAGTGAATACTGAAGCAAAGTATTCATCTGCCATCTCCTCCGGTTCCATACACACTTTTCATTGTCTTACTTAATTGGTCCTATTCTCTCACGTCTTATCCCTTTGCTCCTCACATACTTGTAGAATGCCTTGGGGTTTTCCTTAATCCTGTTTGCCAAGGCCTTCTCATGGCCCCTTCTGGGTCTCCTAATTTCATTCTTAAACTCCTGTCTGCTAGCCTTATAATCTTCTAGATCTCTATCATTACTTAGTTTTTTTGAACATTTCATACGCATTTCTTTTCTTCTTGACGAGATTTTCAACGAGATTTTGTACACCACGATTCCTGTACCCTACCATCCTTTCCCTGTCTCTTTGAAACATACTTAATGCAGAACCCCATGCAAATATCCCCTGAACATTTGCCACATTTCAGCTGTACATTTCCCCGAGAATATCTGTTCCCAATTAATGCTTCCAAGTTCCTGCCTGTAGGCTTCATATTTCCCCTTACTCCAATTAAACACTTTCCTAACTTATCTGTTCCTATCCCTCTCCAATGCTATTGTAAAGGAGATAGAATTGTGATCACTATCTCCAAAATGCTCTCCCACTGAGAGATCAGACACCTGACCAGGTTCATTTCCCAATACCAGATCAAGTACAGCCTCTCCTCTTGTAGGCTTATCTACATATAGATAAAGGGTGGAGGCGAGGTAAGTTACCTGGGTAGAATAGAAACAGGAAGTATATGTGTGAGGCCGTTTTTCTGCACTCAGTGTCAGATGTGGGAGGTCCGGGAGACTCCCAGCCTCCCAAAAGGCCACATCTGCACCAGATGTGTTGAGCTTCAGTTCCTTAGGGACCGTGTTAGGGAACTGGAGATGCAATTCGATGAGGTGATAGATAGGAGCTATAGGCAAGTAGTCACACCGGGACCTCAGAAGACAGTTAAGTATGTCACAGTCAGGAGAGGGAAGGGCAAGAATCCGATATTAGAGAGTACCCCTGTGGCTGTCCCCCTTAACAATAAGTACTCCTGTTTGAGTACTGTTAGGGGAGGAACAGCCTACCTGGGGGAAGTAACAGTGGCCTTGCCTCTGGCACAGAGTCTGGACCTGTGGCTCAGAAGGGTAGGGAGAGGAAGAGGATGACAGCAGTGATAGAGATATAGTTAGCGGGTCAGACAGGCGATTCTGTGGATGCAGGAAAGAAACACAGATGGTAGTTTGCCTCTCAGGTGCCAGGGTCTGAGATGCTTCTGATCGTGTCCACGATATCCTGAAGTGGGAGGGTGAACAGCCAGAGGTTGTGGTACAAATTGGTACCAATGACATAGGGAAGAGGTCCTGAAAACAGACTACAGGGAGTTAGGAAGGAAGTTGAGATGCAGGACCTCAAAGGCCATAATCTCGGGATTACTGCCTGTGCCATGTGACAGTGAGTATAGAAATGGAGTGAGGTGGAGGATAAATGACTTCACTGGGTAGTTTTTATAGACTGCCCAATAGTAACAGGGACATCGAGGAGCAGATAGGGAGACAGATTCTGGAAAGGTGTATTAATAACAGGGTTGTCGTGGTGGGAGATTTTAATTTCCCCAATATTGATTGGCATCTCCCTAAAGCAAGGGGTTTAGATGGGGCAGAGTTTGTTAAGTGTGTTCAGGAAGATTTCCTGACACAAAATCTCTTTGTTCCTCATTATTCCACAGGACCTTCCATTTATTATGAATGCCCTACCTTTATTCATCTTCCCAAAGTACATTGTCTCACCAACATTCACACCTGGCCTCAGAAGCTATGTTAAGATTGGTGCCGAAAAGCTAAACATTAACCTCAGTCTGCATTGAAAATAGGGATTTTAAATATTGACTCAGATAGATTATAAATCAGATCTTAAAATGCACATAAGCCTCCCAGGTTGTGGCTTTGAAGGCTTAATATTTTAGATGATTCCAGTCCTTGTTTCAGAGATAAACTCTGCACCCTGAGGAAGTGCTGTTTTACTGCATCATAGAGGCCAAATTTAGGCCAGCATGTCGGTTTGAGCTGAGCTTCGGCATTGGCTATGTACACTGCTGCCTACTCAAGGCAGCTTTATCTACTGCAAACTGCAATGTCAATCTTAAATTAAAATAGAAAATGCTTGAAATCCTCAGCAGCTCAGGCGGCCTTTGAGGGAGAAATTGAATTAACACTTGAGATTCTGCAGATGCTGGAAATCCAAAGCAACACACATAAAATGCTGGAGGAACTCAACAGGTCAGGCAGCATCTATGCTTTCCCACCACCAAGCATATCTTTACCACCCTCCCACCCCCGCTTTCTGCAGGGATTGCTCCCTCTGTCCATTTTGTAATCCCCATTAATCTCCCTCCCGACACTTATCCCTTCAAGCAGCCAAAGTGCTACACCTGCCCACTCACCTCCTCCATCACCTCCACTCAGCACTCTAAACAGTCCTTCCAGGTGAGGCAACACTTCACCTGCAAATCTGCTGGGGTTGTCTATTGTGTCTGGTGACCCCCGACGCGGCCTCCTCTACACTGGTGAGACCCAACATAAATTGGGGGACTGCTTTGTCAAGCACATCCGCTCCATCCGCCAAAAGAGGTACTTCCCGGTGGCCAAACATTTTAATTTTGATTCCCATTCCAGTTCTGACATGTCAGTCCATGGCCTACTCTTTTGCAAATGATGAGGCCACCATCAGAGTGGAGATTATATTCTATCCAGGTAGCCTCCAACCTAATGGCGTGAATACTGATTTCTCCTTCCAGTAAAACAAATTTCTTCCCCTCCCCGGTTCTTTTCCCCACTCTAGCCTCTTACCTCTTCTCAACTGCCTACTCCCAGCTTAAAGAAGGTAAACGTAAAAGAGGCGGGCAACAGAAGAGATTCAAAGATGTCTTAGGAGCCAACGTGAAGAAATGTAACATAGACATCAACAATTGGGAACCCAATGTCAAGGACAGGAAACTCTGGCAAGCCATCATCCGAGAAGGAACAGCAACTTTCGAAGCCAACAGATGTGCAGAATTAGAAGAAAAGAGAAGAAAATGGAAAGAGAGGCAGCAACAACCAAAGCCCGATCTGCCGTCTGGAACTACCTGTGCTGAATGCGGAAGAACTTTCAAAGCCAAGATTGGACTCATAAGCCACTTGAGAGCCCATAAATAGATCAACAGAATGAAGACCATCATCCTTGACCTCGAGGGATAGCCACAATGACAACGACCTGCTTATCACCTCTGCCTGGGTCCCCTCCTTCGCTTTCTCCTGTGGTTCACTCTCCTCTCCTATCAGAATCCTTCCTCTCCAGCTCTTAACCTATTCCACCCATCCGGCTTCACCTATCACCTTCTTGTGACGCTCCTTCCCGTCCCCCAACCTTCTTATCCTGGCATCTTTCCCTTCCGTTCTAATCCTGATGAAAGGTTTTGGCCCAAAACATCAACTGTTTATTAATTTCCAGAAATACTGCCTGACCTGCTGAATTCATCCAGCATTTTGTGTGTGTTGTATTGAACTAACTTTTCATTAGAACCAAGATGATAAATCATAATTTTAAAATGATATACTATCTCTCTTCCCACAGATAGTGCCCGATCTCTGAGTTACACTCAGCCGTCCCTATTCTGATCTCAGTTTTCAGTTTTGCTTTTCAGCGATGATCTTATTTGTTTACCTCTATCCTATACCATCAAGGTCAACTATTAACACTGTTAACTATTGCCTGAATACATCTTAATGCAAATATATACAAATAATTCATTATTTATGGAACTATACCTGCTTTTGGACTTGAATTAATAATAATAACTTACTGAGAGCACATTTCTTGCAGACAATGTAGTTTGAAGTGTTTTAGAATGGGAAAAAGTGTAAACATAAAAATAAAAGACAAAATGACGTTAGTTAAAAGCAACGTTAAATAAATAGGTTTTGATTCGGCATTTAAAAAGGTCAACTGTATCTGCTTCCCTTATCGTTTTAGGTATTGAACTCCGTAGTTTAGGAGCTAGCTTAGGATCTGGACAGTCATGAAATCTGCTCAGCAGCCACTTTATTAGGTGCACCTACTCATTAATGAAAATATCAAATCAGCCAATCACGTGGCAGCAACTCCATGTATAAAAGTATGCAGGCACGGTCAAGAGGTTCAGTTGTTGTTCAGACCAAACATCAGAATGGGAAAGAAATGTGATCTACGTGACCTTGACCGTGGAATGATTGTTGGTACCAGACAGGGGGTATCTTGAGTATCTCTGAAACTGCTGATCCCCTGGGATTTTCACTCAGAACAGTCTTTAGTGTTAATAGAGAACCATGTGCAAAGCAAAAGAAAAACATCCAGTGGCAGCTCTGTGGGTGAAAACACTGTGTTAATGAGAGAGGTCAGACTGGTTCAAGCTGACAGGAAGGTGACAGTAACTCAAATAACCACACGTTACAACAGTGGTGTGCAGAAGAGCATCTCTGAATGCACAACACGTCGAACCTTGAAGTGGATGGGCTACAGCAGGAAAAGACCATGAGCGTACAGAAGTACACACAGTGGCCATTTTATTAGGTACAGATCTGTTTCTGTTAAACAAGCTTGATACACATTAATGTGTTGAATTCTTTTAGCTCTCACAATTACTTCTCTAAAACTTTACAATCCACAAATTCAAATAGGGTAAATCAACTAAATATGTTCAAGTCTTGAATATATTTCAAGATTCAAGTACATTTATTGCCAAAGAATGTATAAATTATACAACCTTGAGATTTGCTTGCTCACGGGTAGCCACAAAGCAAGAAACATGAAAGAAGCAAATTAAAGAGAAAGAAGAATAAAATAAAAAATAAAAGACCAACACTCAATGCACAAAAGAAAGAAAAAAATATAAATCATGCAAACTATTGAAGCAAACACCAACGTCATAAAATATATAAGACTATAAAATATGCAGTCTTATGTAGGGAAGATGTCTGAACCAGGGAGGTGAGAGAGGTGGAAGACGAAGCAGGGTGTGGGAGAATGGGTTTGGAGCGAGAAAAGGGCTGTTGGAAAGGAGGGATTGAGAGTGTTTGCATAGGGAATAGAAGGACAAAATGATGGGTGGATGGGTGAGAATGAAATGGGAAAGAGAAATAAGGTTGGGAGAGGTGAACAAGTGGAAAAACATGGCTGAGAAGGGATGGACCAGAGAGATGGAGGAACCAAGGAGTGTTAGAGAAATAGTGGAGAATTGAGAAGGATGGAGAGCACTCTGGACATTCCTACTGTAAAGTCATAGAGCCATATAGGAAGGGATTAGATCCTCTGTCCAACTTATCTATGCTGAACAAGGTGAACCATCTCATAGGCCAGTGTTTAGCCCATATGCTCCTAACCAATTCTTATACATGTGCCTGTAGAAATGTCTCTTAAATGTTATATTTGTTTCTAATTCTACCTCTTCATCTGGAAGCTCATTCCACATCCCTACTATTTTCTGTGTTAAGAACCTGCCCCTCACTTGCCCCTTTCACTTGAAGTGTATGACTACTGTTTTTATACTCTCCTAGCCTGGGACAAAGACTGTGACCATTCACTTTATCTATACCCTCATGATTTTATAGATCTCCATAACATTACCCCTCATCTTGCTTGACAGAAAACAGGCCCAGTCTATGCAGCCTCTCTTCATATTTCAATCACTCCAGTCCCAGCAACATCAATATGACTCCTTAAAGCAGCCATTCCAACTTAATGACATTTAGTCATAAAGTTTCACAACGTATGCTGGTGATATTAAACCTGACTCTGATTAATGAAGGCCTTCATATAGCTGGGTGAGCAGAACTGCATACTTGTTCCAATTTTGAGCGAAGCTATTTATCATAGTGTGTGCTGAATATTCACCAGTCATTTTATTAATTTCTGCTCTGAATCTCTGTTCACAGATCTCTGCTTATTCGTCATCCCTCATCCTGGTGGGCCACACGTCCCAATCATTTCCAACCTCACCCATTCATTCATACTCCCACTTGCTGCACGCCTTCTCCAGTTTCATTCATTCTCTGGTTTCTGCAGCTGGCTGCAGCACTAAATGGCATATTGAAATGAGATGGATTGGATCCTTCGCTTCAAGCAAGTGATATTTGCAAATAGGGAGTGCCTGTTAGTTAAGTTAAGCTTTTCCCTGTTGCTCTACAATATACAGTACAAGATTAGACATCCTGAACATCAGAAATCACGACATTCTAAATACCTTTAACTCGTGCTCAACAAGGACCTTTATTTATTTAACATCTTTAACATAGTGGGACATCCCAAGTTATTTTTTGCACTTTCTACAATGTTCAAATCACACAGGCTTTTGTATGATTGCTTATACTAGGACATTCTATCTTGTTGAACGATGTTGGAATTAAAGCTTTACATAATCCTTCTGCCACACCTTCCCTCATTACCATCTCACCCTCTCATGTGCTTTGTCTAGCTTCCCATTAAATGCATTGATACTGTTCCCTAAGTTTACCCTGTGCATTTACCCACAAGTCCGACAGGGTTACCATTAGCTGACAGTTGCAGCAGCTTATAACAGAAGTAAAAGTCATATTAGAAAATATTGTATTAGACTGAATGTCTCCACATTTTAAATGACAAACTATTTAACCATATTTGGACTGTATGCAAATAAATCCATTAGATGTTGCTGCTTTGGGAGTGCATGGAAATTGCCAACAAAATTCAACAGGGCTGATTCTTCTGCTCAAAAAGTGTCAGAATTCTATAATATCGTGTATAGTAAAACCCATGCGCTCACAGGAGAAAATACAAACTCCTTAGACGCAGTGGTAGGAGTTGAACCCAGGTCACTGACACTGTAACGCGTTGTGCTAACCACTGTGCTACCATGCTGCCCCAAATTGATGTGTGTTATAGAAGCAAATTCCATTTATAGAGCACCATTCATGATCTCCGTACTAACAGAAACATAGAAACATAGAAAACCTACAGCACAATACAGGCCCTTCGGCCCTCGAAGTTGTGCTGAACATGTCCCTACCTTAGAAGTTATTAGGCTTACCCATAGCCCTCTATTTTTCTAAGCTCCATGTACCTATCTAGCAGTCTCTTAAGAGACCCTATCGTATCCGCCTCCACCACTGTTGCCGCCAGCCTATTCCACACACTCACCACTCTTGAGTAAAAAAACTTACCCCTGACATCTCCTCTGTACCTACTCCCCAGCACCTTAAACCTGTGTCCTCGTGTGGCAACCATTTCAGCCCTGGGAAAAAGCCTCCGACTATCCATACAATCAATGCCTCTCAATCATCTTATAGACCTCTATCAGGTCACCTCTGTATGCATCAAATTGATTTAATGACAATGAAGTACTTTTATACTTATAGTTGCACTGTTGGACACAGAGAAATCCAGATAATCTAATTCAGTGACAGAGGTTGTGGAAGAAATGTTGGCCGAGGTACTTTTTCAAATGAGGTAATTTAAGGACGCTCACATTTACAGAACAAAAGGAAGCTTGGTTTAAAATTTTATCGGTATGATTCACACAATATTGCATGAAAGCCGTTTAGTTTAGATATTGTCCTTAACTTTGGGGGGGGTGGTGCTAAAGGCTTGAGCCCAGAACTTCTGACAGATAAGGGAAAGATTATTCACTGTAACCAAAATGTTTTGACTTGAAGTAAGATCACTCTACAATATTGGAAGTACAAAATAGATTGAGAGGCACTCAACAGGGCAGCTTAACACTATGAAACACCATTCAAAACGGGAGATAGCACCTGATTGAAAGGATGGCTTGTCCAAACTCTTTCAAGAATTATTCTGCAAATCCAGCCACTGCATAAATCCATATTTAAGCCACTGCAAAGGAAAGTACTTTTGTAAAGTATTGTAATTAACCGTGGAGTTACACACCAGTTAGTAATTTTAAATGCTTACCATTATAGGTTTCAGTACACGCAATTCATGGCTGTCAGCTGTTCTTGTGTGGAAGTTCTGAACGTTTTTTGGTTTGCGATTACAAAGCAAGCGTCTATACCTGTGTCATTCTGAGAGATAATAATATTATCATTACAATACAGGATGAGTTTTGTTTTCAAAGAGAAACTCAAGAGTTACTCAGCTGGTAAAACTAGTTTTCAAATATCAAGCTGTAGACGCAAGCATAGCTCAGTTTCTGCTTGGCAACCACTTCATTTAACTTCAAGTTTTCTAAATGATTCAATATATTAATTAAAAAAAAAAGAGTTGACCTAGTTATAAAGACCAAAGAGACTGGTAGAAAACACAAAATATTCCAATTTTTATATCTTAGTCGCTGATCTCTCCCACAGACATTTGCAGGATGACAGAACACTCTGAAGCACTTGACTCCTAGGGATATGCAGCACATATGAAATGTAAGGTGAAATGATTGGCCTCTGACTATGGCAACAAGATTTGGGTGCTGGTTGCAATCTACAGTTCAGGATCAGAATCAGAATCAGGTTCATTATCACCGGCATGTGACGTGAAGTTTGTTAACTTAGCAGCAGCAGTTCACAGATATATTCATGTAATCTGCCTGAAGTCACAGTGAATAGTCTATACAACAGGACCAGGTTCAACATCGTTAAGAGAAGGATCTGTTGCAATATGCAGGAAAAACATATCCATTGAGTTGCCAACTAGAATTTGCTACACAATGTTGTGTTTTGGAAATAAATTATATATTCTTTTCTGGAGGGAATATGCCAATGCTCAGAATCAGAATCAGAAATCTATATATGTTAAATTAGACCAAAAATAATGAGGTGGTGTTCATGGATTGGTTCATTGTCCATTCAGAAATCTGATGGCAGAGGGGAAGAAACTGTTCATAAAGCATTGAGTGTGTGTACTCAGGTTCCTGCACCTCTGCTCTGATGGTAGTAATAAGAAGAGAGCATGTCCTGCATGCTGGGGGTCCTTACTGACATATGCCAGCTTTTTGAGGTATTACCCTTTGAAGATGTCCTCAATGCTGAGGAGGCTAGTGCCCATGATGGAGCTGGTGGTGTTTGTAACTTTCTGCAGCTTTTTCTGACACTGGATGAAATGGTAGAGATGTAGGGGAATAGTAATAGATGATGAGGTGGAGGAGAGGGTGCTAGCTGTTTCAGAAAACCAGCCTGACAGAATCAATGGCCTACTTCCACGGTGTATCATTAACAGACCACCATAGGAGCCCAGCTACTCTAATATCACAACAGGGGAGGAAGTAATTGCCAAGAAAATGATTGAAGAAGTTAGAACTGCTGCTTGGTTATGAGAAACGCTAATAAGTGTGAATACTGTGAGGGTGAAGTGACTGGATGTTTGAACATTGCTTTGTGTAGCCCAGCTGCTGAAGGCAAAAACATGGTGTTCCTGATCACCAAGAGTTGTAGTATCAATGACTTTGGCAGTGTTTCAAAATCAAAGACAAAATAAATTTATTATCAAAGTATGTATATGTTTTGCTATTCTACTTTGAGATTCATTTTCTTGTAGGATTCACAAGGGAAATAAGGAAATACAAAGTAATTTATGAAAAACTATATATAAACAAAGACTAACAATGTGCAAAAGAAGAAGAATTGTGCAAATAAAAAATAAATTAATAAATAAAAATAATACTGAGAACATGAGTTGTAGAGACCTTCAAAGTGAGTCCAAAGGGTGTGGAATCAGTCAAGCATTGAGATGAGTGAAGTTATCCTCGCTGGTTCAGGAGCCTGATGGCTGAAGGGTAATAACTGTCCCTGAAGCTGGTGGTGTGGGACCTGAAGCTCCTGTAGCTCCTGCCCGATGGCAGTAGTGAGAAGAGAACATGGCCTGGATGGTTGGGGGGGGGGGGGGGGTGTCCCTGATGATAGATGCTACTTTTCTTGTGGCAGTACTCCATGTAGATGTGTCCTATGGTGGGAGAGTTATTCCCACCCACCCCCGCCTTTAGTAAATGTACTAACAGACATTTCTCAGAAAAGAAACTTTATTTCAAGGAGTTACATATTAGGAATAAACAATAGGGCATTTGACAATCGTTCAGCAGTGAATGTATATATTGTACTGTAGATATGGTGCGTTGTATGGCATCAGCTTTTAAAAAAAAAACTATTAATGGGATAGTACTATTAATAGCAAGGGTACTCATTATGAACAATTCCTCATTACTTGTGAAATGGCACTGATGAATTACCACACTGAACACGCGGTCTGTATGGTGTATTTACTCCAACTCTGTGTTCCTGAATTCAGCCTAGTGGTAGGTCAACTGCTTTGTGAGTTCTGTTTCCATTTGTGTTAGCACTTCGCAGTAAAAAGCAGCTTTAAAGTGGACCTTATACAATAAATCTCTGGAGGAAAACAGCATTTAGGAAGAATTTGACATGCACTATCCTCCTTCACTCAGTGTTACTAGCAGCCAATCCCAAATCAAGTGGAACAGAATGAGGTAAATTCCAAAAAGTAATTTCACTCTGCCCCAGTAATCTGCTTTAGCGTTAGAGATTATTGTCTAGTTATCTTTTCTTACTCACACAGGGCTCTCTAACTGAAATTGGCAACTTAATGGCAGTTACAAGAGAGGAGTAAATATGGACTTCGAACAAAAATTTAGGAAGTGAAGTTATTTCCATAGCTCTAAGAGCTAACGCTCGTGTTTAACCCTTGCAATCAATGGAACTCTCAGCCAATTTATTGCACTGAAGTTACCTTGTCAGGGGTAAGTTCATTATCAATGAGTAATCGATAATGTACTCCAAATACTGATAATTGCTTCAAAACCATGAGAGATCCTGCAGATAGTGGAAATCTTCAGCAACACATACAGAATGTGAGGGAAACGCAGCAATCAGGCAGCATCTATGAAGAGAAATAAACAGTCGCTGTTTTGGGCTGCGACTCTCCATCAGGACTGGGAAAAAGGGGAAAGAAGCCAGAATATGAAGGTAGGGATAGGGAGAGGAGCTGGGAGGAGATAGGTGAGACCAAGTAAGGGGGAAGGTGGGTGGGCAGGAATGAAGTAAGAAGTTGGGAAATGATAGTTGGAAGAGGTAAAAGGCTGAAGAAGCAAGAATCTAATAGAAGAGGACAGTAAACTATGGAATAAAGGGAAGGAGGTGGGAAACCAGAGAGAGGTGATGGACAGGTGAGAAGAGAAAGGGTGAGAGGGTAACAAAAATGGGGAATGGAAAAAGAAGGCTGGAGGGGGTCGTTACCGGAAGTTAGAGAAATCAATGTTCATGC
Source organism: Hypanus sabinus (assembly GCF_030144855.1). Taxonomy (NCBI): domain Eukaryota; kingdom Metazoa; phylum Chordata; class Chondrichthyes; order Myliobatiformes; family Dasyatidae; genus Hypanus; species Hypanus sabinus. The sequence continues at coordinate 6,205,759 of NC_082739.1, read as the reverse complement.
TTTAGGTTGAAGGTTACCCAGACAGAATTTGAGATGTTGTTCCTCCAACCTGAGTTTGGCCCAATCGTGTGCTCGTCCATTATACCTACAAAATAATATCTGGAAGTTTGTTTGTATTCTAGTTCTGTTCTCATCTATTTGTCTGAAGTAAGTTGCAAGGAATAAAAAAATTGTCTTCATGTATTCAGTGAAAGCTGGATCCATAGCTTGAAGCCCCTGCTAATAATATTTAATTGTGACCATAAGGATGTATAGCACATTTATATAATAAGTATTATATTCCAAATTAAATCATTTTTGGAATCATTTAACAAAATGCAATTCTCAATGGATATGTTACTTTCTAATCTATTATTTAAACCAGCAGGATATTGACTAGATATCGATTGAAGAATTAATGTAAATAGGGAAACACAATTAAAATTCTAATTGAAGGGATTAAATCTCTCTCTTTCCTCTGGATATTTCTTCAGTCTGTGTGTATACTCTCTCTCCACTGAGTATTTTTGTGGTTTGAGATCCACCCTCTCCACTGGATCTCTCTGCAGTCTGACATTCCACATCCTTTATCCCTGCTTAGAATTAAACAGTTAGCCTCTAGTAGAGGTTGATTCTGAAATCTTCCATCTTCAACTCATCCTGTGTGCGTGGGGTAAGCTTGAAGCCTTTGTCTTTATTGGAGGCACTAGGCAAATGCCAACTTTCCAAGATTATCCCAGATTTAAGAAACAAAGTTTCATGGATATTGTTGTTGCCTAGTCCTGAAAAGAAAATTATTTAATAAGTGCCTTTTTCTTTTTTTCTTCTTTATTTAGAACTATATTGAAGATAGCTGGGGAGAAAAGGTCCCTGGACTCAATTTATGAATTATCCAATCATGTAAAATTGAATCTATTTTGTAATTGTTGGAAGAAGTAAAGCATTGTTAGAGGGCCATTTGAGTAAGTTTACCCTACAGACCCTTTTAAAATTGTCATCTTACTTTGGTCAGAGAGGACTCTTGGGATCTTTCCAGGTGAATTGATACGTGGAAGGATTGGATAAGTTAGAGTTTCTCTGGGATGGTAGCAACTGAGTGGTGACTAACTTGAGATGTATAAGATTGGCAGAAGAAGAGAAACAGAAAAAAAAGTAAAGCCTGTTTCTTTCAACAATGGATCAAAAACTAAAAGGCAGAAGTAATGTAATTGATAGGCAGATGAATCAAGAAAAAAGTAAATGTCTTTTCATCCAGAGGGTGGTCAGGGTCTTGAAGTCACTTCCCGAAAGAGTGATACTGACAGAACTTGTCAAGCTTAAACCAACTGTGATCTTCAGGCTAGAACCAAATGCAAGGAGGTGGCATTGAGTCAGGAAAGCTTTCTTGCACCAACACAGACACAATAGACCAATTTCCTTACAGCCTTGCCTGTTTTGAGGTGACCCCTCCTGATTGAAAGGATGTTGTATTTGCTGAACATAGTATGATGGATTCTGCAATGCCACATACTATTATTTGCAATCAATAGTGTTTTAGTTATTTCTGTCTAATTTCCTCTTAAAAGAATAATTTTACAGATGGGTTGCTAAAATTGTAATAGATTGAGATAAGCATTGGAAACCATTGGGAGAATGCCCTGTGGTATTTTTTATACATAATTTGATGGGTTTTTTTTGCTTTCACTAAGAAGGCTGCCATTTATTACCCATCAAATGATCTGATCCCTGTAGATCTGCATTTACTTGTCCAAGTCTCATTGGAAAGGCAGTTCTAGGATTTTGATCAAGGCTTGAAGTGGTTGATGTATGCCTGAATTGGGATGACACATAATTTGAAAGGGATTTGGAGGTGGTGTTTCCTTGCTGCTCTTGTCATTTGCGGCAGGCGTTGTCACAGATACTGCCACATCATTGCCATCAAAGTTCGATTTATGCATGAATATTTCCTTCTATCAGTGTCAAACTTATTTTTTCCATTTATTGTTGTGATGGATATTCATTTCTCAGGGCACGAGAAGCTTATTGGCACCACAGTATGATCTTTCCAAAATTCTTTTGCTACCCTTCTTGTTGTAAACAAGTAAACAGTGAGGTCTTGTAGGCCCATTTTTAATGAATGCAAGATAGCGGGGTTAAGCTAATTGGCCTGCATCAAACCAGACAACATTAGCTAAACTATTTGTGCTATTGTGACTGAATTCAAGTAAGCTTGCAGTCCAGGCTTATTCTGTCACTTAGTATATCAAAAATGGTCACAGGTATACTAGATTAATCAATAATTGTGATATTTAGGTACTCATATATTCAGCATTAACTTTGTGTGTTTGGGATTTCTGTCCCCTGAAGCTTTTAGACCATCTGTGTGAATTATTTTGTCCCAGCAATGGTATCCAGAAAACATCACATGCAGATGGTGTCAACTATTAGTAGGGCAGTATAAATGTTAGAAAGCTTTGGGGATTGTTAGGAATGCCAAGGAGAATGACAGAAAGAATGGGATGACAGAAAGAAGAACTGGAATTCATTCCTCACCCTTCAGTTTCTGCGATGGATAACTCATCTGTCTGCAATTCGTTGGTATGTTCTTTTAATTCATAAGAATTGTGTCTGTGTTAAGAAATCCTTTGTAGTTTATAAATCTTCTGTAATTTGGAAATCGTTTATAGATCAGAAATCCTCTGTGAGATATAAATATGTATAAAACACTGTTTGTCTAAATTTAAACATGTATCATTAATAAACTGTGTTTAACCTATTTCATTAGCTGGAAGTATCTCCTTCTTGGTGAGGAGGGGGAACACATCACTCAGATAGAGGGTATAGCACTAGACCTTGCCACTGATTCTAGACCGGGAAATAAGCTAGTCTCTGAAGAGTAAGTTAATACAGTATAATCTCCCTATAGTGAAAATACCTGTAGATACCTATATTGGATAAGGCTTAAAATCTCCTTTTGAGTTAGGGATTTGCAGATAGGAAACTCAATCCCATCTTTGGAGATTTTAAGCTCTATCTGATATAGTTATCTACAGATATCCTCGCTATGGGCAGGTTTTACCTGCTGAATTTCTCCAGCATTTCTGTGTGTAACTATTACATTGTAACAGTATTGTTAGCAAGTATGAGAGTACTGAGCAATGATTGAAGAGAGACCCCTCTAATCTTCCTATGAAGAATGCTTGCCCTGGATTTTGGAAAAATGCCGTTCTTAAGCATGATTGAAAACTGACGATACAATTTGCAAAGGGAATGAAATGAGAGCAAAGCTATCAATAGTCCAGTGGGATAAGTTGATATTTACCCTCAGGAATGATTGAAGCATCTATTTTCATCTTTGGTGCAAATACTTAGTTTTGATGGATTAATGTGATGGTGTGTTGACTCTGCAGCTGCAGAAGTTGTTTATATGGAAGGAAGCCAGAGATCCCTTTGTCAGGAGGTTGCTTTAAGTGTAAGCAGAGGGGATTAGTTTAGATGACCATTTGATTACTAGTTTATTTGGTTCAGCACAACGTTGTGGGCTGAATGGCTTGTTACTGTGCTGTATTAAGATACTCTCTATCCCATCTTCAAGGTTTGGCAATCATTCCATCAATACTGCATCAAAGCACTGGAATGACATAGCAAACTATAGGAGAGCCTTTAGTATTGTGATCCTGTGATTCTAGGCTACCTTTAATATTCCAAAAATTATGGCGAATAGAGATTCCTAGTGTATCTGATTTCTATCATTTTAATTTTAATTCTGTATTACAGTTATATACTGTGATCTTTCTATCCTAAGCCTTCCACACAATCTCACCTATGGTAAGGTCCATTTGTCTTCTGATATAAAAATTAAATTCAACATTGGCAGTTAATTCTTTTCTAGAACCATTACTTATTTTTCCCTTCACAAAACTGTTAGTATTTTATCTGCCAGTATTGCCATTTACTACCTCCTCTCCTTAAAACTTTACTTTTAACTAGAAGATGATAGTTTGTTGACTTGAAGCATTACCTCATTTTCTTTCTCCATCGATGCCACCTGAAATATTGAGTATTTCCACCAATTTTAGTCTTTTATTTATTTTGCAGTTTAATAACTGAATGCAGCAGTGTTCGGAGGAGATCAGAAAGAAAATTTTCAGTTACCTTTCACAGATACACTGATATGCATAAGTTGTACAGAAACTGGAGCCTAAAAACTTTTGTTAATTGCCCAAAGCTTATAGTTAATTGAAAATAACTGTGATACTGACATATTTAAACTTTAGACCTGGATATGAAACTTAGATCTTTAGAAATTTCATATAGACAGCACAATAAACCAAACTATTTACATTGAAAGCCTTAGCAACATCCAGACAATGCTCACTTTGTTATGCAGGTAACAAGAGACACAATGTTTGCATATCTAAATTCCATTTACTTCAAGTTGTTACCTTTTCATGTTGGAGGGTTCAGATCTTGTAGGGCATTGTTTGTAGAAATTAGTATTGCTCTCCAGACACCCAAATATATGTTTGAAAAGTTAATTAAATTTAAAATCTTGAAGAGATTCTCAGTTAAACAGAATTCTACCCTGTGCGGACTCCCTGGACTATAATCTGTTTCTTTGGTCAAGTGTCTAGTGTCATAAGTCATGACAGATAATTCATTGACATGAAAACATCAGAAAAGAACAGTTGATTGTGGTTATGCTCATCCAATCATCAGGCACAATACAGAGTTAATTGCATTAGCTCAACGAATGGCCAATGTCCCCTAGGCAGGCTGCAGCTTCCCTCCTTTGAACTATGAATTAATTAACTTTGTGCTTTTTCAATGCTAACTCAAAATATTAATATGTCTACATCATTTTTCATGAAGGCTCTGGCTAATAAGCTTAAAATTCTATAGTCAGAGTAAACAACTTTTCTGCAGCACGGAGATGCCTTCTGACCAATTCAGTCCACCTGGTGTTTACGTCACGTAGAAGTCTCCTTACCATCAAGGTCCATCAGTAATACTATTCATCTCTCTACTTTGATTTAAAGACATCCACCCACTTCAGCTATTATTTCACACAATGCAAATTCCACATTCTACCTGCTTTCTGGGAAATGAAGCTTCCTATTATAGAGTGTCTTCGATCTAGATGTGTAGTGGAGAGTATCCTGACTGACTGCATCGAGCCTGGTGTGGAAACACCACTGCCTAAGAATCGAAAAGCCTACAAAGGTGGACACAGCCCAGTTCATCACAAGCATGCCCCCTTCTACCACTGGGCTCCTGAACTAGTGTGAATAACTTCACTCACCTCAACTTGAACTGATTCCACAGCCTATGGACTCATTTTAAAGAACTCTGCAGCTCATGTTTTCAGTATTATTTATTTATTAGTGGTATTTTTTTGTATTTGCATTTTGTCTGCTTTTGCACATTGATTGCTTGTCAGTCTTGCTTGTGTGTAGTTTTTTCTTTGATTCTGTCATAGTTCTCTGCTCTACTGTGAATGCCTGCAAGAAATGAATCTCGGGGTTGAAAATGGTGACATATACATACTTCGATAATAAATTTACTTTGAACTTTTAACTTTTTAAGTGAAAACTTTCTCACAGGAATTTCTCTTCATCCTTGCTTACAGTTGCACAATGTTAAAAATGGTTTTATATCTATTTTTATACTTTTTTATATTTTCTGGAGAAGAAAGCCTTGGTCTTTTCAGGCAGTTACAACCTCCCATTTCTGTTAACAACATTCACTTGTATATATTTTCTTTTTCTACAGTGAATACTGGAACTGAGAAAAGGGAAAATGCAAGTAGAGAGGCCACAGTGGTGAAGTTGGCTATTTTTTCCAACATCAGAGAACCTAAAACCAATTACTGCATTGTTTTAAAGACCTAATAATAATTTGTGAATCTTTCCTTATTTTCAGTAAATTAGCAGACACATAACAATGCATAGATAAATGGAAAATAATGGAAACACTCAGCAGGTTAGACAGTAACTGTGGAAGGAGAAATACAATTAATATCTTGTCTGAACCCTCCGTCAGACATTCTAATGATGAGTTTTCCTACTGAAATATTAGTTCTATTTCTCTTTCCACACATACTGCCTGACCTGCTGAGTGTTTCAGTTTTAATTTTAGATTTCCAGCATTTGCAATTTGCTTTTTCATTTAGTAAGGATGCACGTATTTTCCTTGACATGTGCAAAAGCTCAAAATAGTTTTGAGAAAGCTGGTCTATTACTACATGCTAGCAATTCACAACATAACATTGAAATCAGATAATTCGAACTGCTGACTCGGCTAAGGCAAAGCAAGGAGGCATGTGCTTTATAGTCAAATCTTGCTGCTGCTCCAACGTGGTGGTATCTTGAACTACACTCACTTATCTTTCAATTCAGATGTTTCCACAACCAATGATTGCACTTTAAGGACCCTTTATCTTGTTATTTCATGTTCTCGATACTTATTGCTATTTATTTATGTTTGCATTTGCACCATTTGTTGTCTTCTGCACTCTGGTTGATCTTTCATTGATCCTGTTACAATTCTATAGATTTGCTGAGTATGCCTGCAGGAAAATGAATCTCAAGGTCGTATATGGTGACATAAATGTACTTTGATAATAAAATTTACTTTGAACTTTTTGAACTTTAAGGCAGATAATAGATAAATATTTGGAAGAACAAGTCATTGAGAGGTATGGGGAACTGGCACAGAAGAGCTGAGGCCAGCACAGATCTGCAAGTGGCACGCATATTTTGGCATCAACCTACATGTCCACCATGTTCACAAAACACACAAGCAACAACATTTATAATGCTTCAATCACTGTATAACTTTTTGATGCTGCTGTAATTTAGAAGCAATAGCTGTTTCTAGTCAAAGCAATGTTAAAGAAGACAATGAGTTACTCTATCATAAAGAAAGATGGGATGACTTACAATGTTGACCTGATCTGGTCTCTCTCCCCAAAGATCTCATCCACTCTGGCACGCAGACAGCTGACGGCACAAAGACAAAGTAGATTGTGATTGAAGCCTTGCATCTGGGAGTCACATCATCATTTGGCAGTGGAGTCACCATCTGCATGCATGTATACTTTTGATTTGGATTGACCTACATGTAATTGGACTGCTAAAGATTGTGAAGGGCATTTACAAAATCCACAAGATCTTTGCTGGTGATATAAACCTGATTTCATGCAGGTTTAATATTTAACCTTGGAGGTATTTATTTTTGCTAGACTCCTTGTGGCTAAACTTCAGTATCACTTCTAACTAATCAGAAATTAATCTGTAAAATGCTACACTTTAGCAACACCTTTGTTTACACTGCACTGTTTGTCTCAGATCCCCTGGTAACAACACATTCCATACATTCAGCCACTCAGCAGCTCATAGCACGTCACAGTTTTATACCGGCAAGTCTCCAGTTGTCAAGAAGACCCTCAGTTTGGCGATCATCTCTTTTCAAATGCATTTTAAATTGTTCCTTTCAGTGTATTTAGATAGAACTTAAATCAGCAGCTGATTACAAGCATGCATTCGCAAAACTGCATGGTACTGTCTGTAAACAAGAAACAGCCTATCCTAACGGATTTCAAATTATATTTGGTGACTTTAACTAGGCCTGTTTGAAGAAAACCCTGCCCAATGATCACCAGCATATAACCTGTTGCACCAGAGATCCCAACACACTAGGCCACTGCTACACTATGATGAGGAATGCCTATCGTTCCTTCCTGAGAGCACATTTTGGCAAGTTGGGTCATTTGGCTGTATCCTACTACCTGCATCCAGACAGAGCCTAAAGAGCAAGGCTCCAGAGATCAAGACAACTAAGAGGTGGTCACAGGAGGCAGAAGAGCAGGTACACGATTGCCTTGAGTCAGTGGACTGGGCTGTGTTCAAGAACTCATCCGAGGCCCTGTATGACTATACCAGGGTTTTAAAGACTTTATTAAAACAGCTGTGGATGAGTGTGTCCCCACAAAATCATTTAGGGTTTTCCCCAATCAGAAGCCCTGGATGTGTAGTGAAATCCAGGACCTGCTGAGAGCCACATCAGAGGCTTTCAGGTCTGGAGATCAAGAACACAAGAGGTGCACGTATGATCTCTGGAAGGCCATCTCTCGGGCAACGTGGAGATTCTGGGCTAGACTGGAATCAACGAGAGATGCTCGACAGCTGTGGCAGGGTTTGAACGCCGTAACCTCCTACAAAGCTAAAACCTGTGAATATGGGGACAGCAGAGCTTGGCTTCCAGATGAGCTCAATGCCTTCTACGCTCGGTTTGACACAAGAACAGGGAGGAACCATTGCGCACCCCCATGTCTCCCAGTGATCCTTTGCTCTCAGTATCTGAAGATGATGTGCAGGCTGCCTTCAAGAGAGTGAATCAAAGGAAAGCATCTGGTCCAGAGGAGTACCTGGCCGAGTACTGAAGACCTGTGCCAGCCATCTGCCTGGTGTATTCACGAATATCTTCAAACTCTCGCTCTGGCAGTGTGTGGCACCCAGTCGTACCGGTGCCCCAGAAGAGCATGGTAACCAGTCTCAATGACTATCGCCCAGTGGCATTTACATCATCAGTGATGAAGTGTTTTGAGAGGCTGCTGTTGAAGCATATCAGCTCCTGTCTGAGTGGTGACTAGGATCCACTCCAGTTCACCTACCGAAGCATCTGCTGTGGACCTTTTGCTATCTTGTTGGCTTTTCACACAACCCTGGAACATTTGGACAGCAAAGATGCATTCATCAGGATGCTCTTTGCCGATTACAGCTTGGCATTTAACACCATCAACCCATCAAACCAGTAAACTCCCAAGACCTGGGCCTCAATATCTCCTTGTACGATTAGATCCTGAATTTCCTCATTTGCAGACCCTAGTCAGTTTGGATTGGCAAAAACATCTCTTCCACAATCTCCATCAGCACAGGAGCACCACAGGGATGTGTACTTAGCCCCCTGCTCCACTCACTTTACACCTAGGACTGGGTGGCTAAGTACAGATCCAACACCAGCCTCCATGTCCAGCACATAATTCTTTGAAAATTCCACCATCTCCAATGGGATCCCACCACCAAGCACATCTTTCCCTCACCCCCAACTTTCTGCTTTCCACAGGGATCACTCCCTATGTGACTCCCTTGTCCATTTGTCTGTCCCCACAGATCTCCCTCCTGGCACTTATCCTCGCAAGCGGAACAAGTGCTACACCTCCTCCCTCACTACCATCCCCCCCATCCCTCCCCACTGATCTTCCTCCTGGCACTTATCCTCGCAAGCGGAACAAGTGCTACACCTCCTCCCTCACTACCATCCCCCCCATCCCTCCCCACTGATCTCCCTCCTGGCACTTATCCTCGCAAGCGGAACAAGTGCTACACCTCCTCCCTCACTACCATCCCCCCCATCCCTCCCCACTGATCTCCCTCCTGGCACTTATCCTCGCAAGCGGAACAAGTGCTACACCTCCTCCCTCACTACCATCCCCCCCATCCCTCCCCACTGATCTTCCTCCTGGCACTTATCCTCGCAAGCGGAACAAGTGCTACACCTCCTCCCTCACTACCATCCCCCCCATCCCTCCCCACAGATCTCCCTCCTGGCACTTATCCTCGCAAGCGGAACAAGTGCTACACCTCCTCCCTCACTACCATCCCCCCCATCCCTCCCCACTGATCTTCCTCCTGGCACTTATCCTCGCAAGTGGAACAAGTGCTACACCTGCCCTTACACCTCCCTCCTCGCTACTGTTCAGGGCCCCAGACAGTCCTTCCAGGTGAGGTGACACTACACCTGTGAGTCTGTTGGAGTCGTATACTATGTTTGATGCACTCGGTGTGGCCCCCTGTAGACATGACGTAGATTGGGAGATCACTTTGCCGAGCATCTACACACCGTCTGCCAGAAAAAGCGGGATCTCCCAGTGGCCACCCATTTTAATTCACTCCCCATTCCCATTCCGATATGTCTATTCATGGCCTTTTCCACCAAGGCCACACTCAGGTTGGAGGAACAACACCTTATATTCCATTTGGGTAGCCTCTAACCTGATGGCATGAACATCTATTTATCAAACATCCAATAATGCCCCCCCTCCTCTCCTTCACCATCCCCTTTTCCCTCTCTCACCTCATCTCCTTGCCCTCCCATCGTCTCCTTCTAGTGCTTCTCCCCCCTTTTCTTTCTTGCATTGCCGTCTGTCTCTTTCACCAATCAGCTTCCCAGCTCTTTACTTCATCCCTCCCCTTCCAGGTTTCACCTCTCACCCTGTGTTTCTCTCTCCCCTCCCCCCACCCTTTAAATCTACTCCTCAGCTTTTTTCTGCAGTCCTGCCGAAGGGCTTCAACCCAAAACATCGACTGTACTCTTTTCCTAGATGCTGCCTGGCCTGCTGAGTTACTCCAGAATTTTGTGCATGTTGCTCAGATTTCCAGCATCCACACATTTTCTCTTGCTTGTGAGTGGATTTAGCCCAGTACGTCACGGATAAAACCCTCCCGACCATTGAGCACATCTACATGAAACGTTGCTGTAGAAACGCATCGTCCATCATCAAAGATCCTCACCACCCAGGCCATGCTCTCTTCTCACTGCTGCCATCAGGTAGAAGGTACAGATGCCTCAGGACTCACACCACCAGGTTCAGGAAAAGTTACTACCCCTCAACCATCAGGTCCTTGATAAAAAGGGGATAACTACACTCATTTACTGTGAGGACTGTTACCTTATTATTTTATGCTCAGTATTTATTGTTATGTATTTAATACCTGCATATGCAGTTTGTTTACAGTTTACAGATCCTGTTTACAGTTACTATTAAGCGTTGAGATGAGTGAAGTTATCCTCGCTGGTTCAGGAGCCTGATGGCTGAAGGGTAATAACTGTCCCTGAAGCTGGTGGTGTGGGACCTGAAGCTCCTGTAGCTCCTGCCCGATGGCAGTAGTGAGAAGAGAACATGGCCTGGATGGTTGGGGGGGGGGGGTGTCCCTGATGATAGATGCTACTTTTCTTGTGGCAGTACTCCATGTAAATGTGTCCTATGGTGGGAGAGTTATTCCCACCCACCCCCGCCTTTAGTAAATGTACTAACAGACATTTCTCAGAAAAGAAACTTTATTTCAAGGAGTTACATATTAGGAATAAACAATAGGGCATTTGACAATCGTTCAGCAGTGAATGTATATATTGTACTGTAGATATGGTGCATTGTATGGTACTCTGGGAGAGCCACCACTATTTTGATTCCATCTATCTGGTAATTGCAATTCAATAACACTGCTCAGTAATGAATTCCAGAATTTTGACCTCATGATGTAATGTCTAAGAGGAAGACAGCAGGTCCAAGACTGCAGTATTCTGTCAATAACATGTCTGTTGTTGGTTTTGCTAATGATTTTGTCTGATTGTGCACCTGTGAAATATGGTGAGGTTTCACTAAATTTAAGCTGCTTTATGAGCTCAGGTTGTTGACTATTTGTTCCTGAAGGTTGTTATAGCCAGGGTAGTCATGGGAATAAGCTCTCACTACCGAGTAAATGCTCCCAATGGCATGCACCTCAAATAGCCTCTGACAACCACATCCAGCTCCTGGCCTTCACATGTGACTTAACTACAAAGTCTGGTGGAACCGTTTCTACTGACATGAGCCTTAAAACCAGTCACTCTGGGAAGATGGGGCTCATCAGCCGTGGTTGGCAGCTCATTTAGGAGAAGGAAAACTCTGATCTCAAAGCTCCTCCGCCTTGCTACTGTACCCACTCATGGGGAAGGCTTCGGGAGTGAACCCCGAGGGGAAATTCCAGAGCCGGAGTCCTTAAGGCAGTCTTACATTGAGTTCCAAGCTGATTGGTAACCCCTGGGACGCTGCTGGTACCGAACTACATCAGTCTCTGCCGTTCCTTTGGGTTCATCAGATGTGTGGAGAGGGGGAGCTTGTTACATGGGCAACATTTGCTCTCCAAATCGTACAGCCCAGGCTTCTGCACCTAGACAGCTAGAACACAACATCCACGGTCGACCCTGACCGATGCAGGCCTCATCTCATCTGTTGACTAAATGCCCTCAGGTCATTTCCTATTTTTTAGGCATATTGAAGGAAAACTACAATGAAGTTTCTTCGCTACGCTGGTTCTGTCACCTTTGCTTGAGTTATATTCAATAGAGTTTATTGAGTATGTATATATCACTGCTGGCAAAGCATAAACTGGCAACACAAAGCAGCAGTGTTATTAATGTTGGAAGTGGGCTGATCATTTTACATTCAGTATGGTCCAATGTTATTGCGCTTGTGTTCACTGATAGAATGACAATAAAGGAGAGAAACTAGGATCATAAGGATCCAATAAAGCCCTTGATTATGTTCGATTGCATAATTACGATCCCTGCAAGTCAACATTTCTTTTTTCCAATCATTTAACAAAGATAACTTTTTATTTACTTAATGGTGTGTTACAGTCTAGAATATACAGTCTGAAATAGTTGTAGAAGCAGGTGTTATAGCATCTTCCGAGTGAGAAATGAGTAAATATTTGAAGGAGGAAATGTTACAAATTGCAGGGCTGCTTGGGAAAAAGCAAGATCTAATTGGCTCCTTTAATAAGCCATTACAGGCACCAAAGTTCAAATGGTCTCCTTTGTGTGTGTACTTCTGTGCTTCAGTTCCTGGAGCACAGCAGCGTAGAAAACACATCAAAAAGCTTGCTGCTTGTTAGCTTCCTTAACAATGTATTAAATAACTTGAGCTAATCATTTCTTCATTTTAGCAGTCCTGTGAGGCTGAAATCATCAATTATTTCAGCGTGACCTCTGAACACTTCACTGAAACGTGGAGGTGTCCTAATAAGTCAGTGACTTGCCCCATACCCACAGAATGTATATTATGTATCTGCTTGTTCCTGCAGTTAGATGTGCAGGCAGTTTTTCACAAGCCCTGCAGATGAAACAGTGTGTGTAATGATCTCTACCTGACATTTAATTTGTCTTCTTCTATGGCTAATTCAGTGTTTGGTGGTTAAAATCAGCTTAGCCTCCTGAGAAGGCATGGCCCTACAGTCACGTTCATTGCATCAGAATCGTCACACTTGCAGCAGGCAGGATATGTCAGGCAGAAAACTGAACGCAAACAGACATGCACTTACATTGTACCATGCATTTGCAATCCTGCAAGTTGCAAAGTACTTTACAATTAAGGAAGTACTTCTGATGTGTAATCATGTTTGTGGTGTAAGAATATAGAGTCATAACACAGAAACAGGTCTTTGACCCAATTGGCCCATACTAACCAAGATGCCCATCCAAGAAAGTCCCATTTGCCCATGTTGTGCCCAGACCTTTCCTATCCATGTACCTATCCAACTGCCTTTAAAAAGTTATTTTAGTAGCTGCCTCATTCACTTCCTTTGGCAGCTTATTCCATATACATGTGAGATACCCTGGTTTCCTTGGCTGCGTAAGTCTAGGGAAGACATTCTCCGGCCCCGCCACTCGTGAGATTGAGGTGCGCTCGATCCCACCCCAAACCTCGGTTTGTGTGGATGCTGTGTCATTGCTACCCTGTTACAAATTAATGCCACAAAGTAACAGACAGTACACTGCACACAATTAAAGGAATTATATGTATGAATCTTAACTAAAGGGTTAGTAAAGAATAACAAAAAGAAAAGGGCCCATTCTAATTAAAATGTCCAATGGGCACAAGTTGGAGCTCATCTTGAACTTCTCTGTCACTCACGCACTGGACCCTCGGTCAACGTGAAAGAACACCACCTTTCGAGTATTGCTCACAATCCATCTCTAACAAACGGGTCTCCCACCAGGTTATATGCTATGACTGGTTCCAAAGGTATACAGGTTAGCATTATTAAGTAGTGGGCATGTTAAGCTGGCACTGGAGGAATGGAGAAACTTGTGAAATTGTGTTGGTCATCGACACAGAGTGATGCATCTCACTGTATATTTCAATGTGCATGTGCAAGCTCTCCCTCTCCCTCACACCCTTCTTTTCCCCTTCCCCCTCCCCCTCCCTGTGCCCCTCCCTTTCCTTCTCCCAATCCCCCTCTCTGTTTGCCTCTCTTCCTCACGATCTCCCACATCCTTTCTATAGGGTAAACAAAAGTGTACACAGTACTCCAAATGCAGCCTCGTGCAACTGCAATATCTCAGTTGTTATATTCAGTGCCATGAGTGATGGCCAGCGCACTAAATGCCTCTTACCCTGTCTATCTGTGATATCGCTGTTACAACGTGTGTACTTGGACTCCCAAGTCCCTTTGTTCTTTAACACTTTCTAGTGCCTTACCATTCATAAAATAAGTCCTTTGCTGGTTTGATTTCCCAAAATGCTCCTCCTCACACTTATCTCTAATCTATGATAGCCTTCTGTATTATCAAAAATGCCTCGCAATTTCCTGTCATCCACAAACTTTTATTGAGCAATGTGCATTCACATCCAAACCGTTTATATGAATATTGAATAACAAGGATCCTAATACTGACTCCTGTGGCACATCACCAGTCACTGGCCTCTGTTCCAGGGGGAGAAAAGCCATCAATCATCACACTTTGCTTCCTACATCTGAGCCAGTTTTGAATCCACCTAAAAACTCTTCCTGCATTCAATGGGCCTTCAAGATCAGTCTACCATGCAGGACTTTGTTGAAGGCCTTGCTAAAGTCTACATAGACACCATCTACTACCCTACCGTCATCTGCCTTTTTAGTTTCTTCAAAGAACTCTTAAATGAATTATAAAAGGCTCTCATCCTTCTTGCATGTGGATTTTCTTTGATTGTAATTAATATAAATTATATTAATAATGAATGAAATTAACCCCCGCATGATAAAACCTTGTTTTACATGAGTGTTGACAACTTGGCAGCACTGTATGCTTCCCATATGCCATCTCTGGGTCTGTTGTAGAATCATTCAGAGAGATTGATGGTTTATAATTAACAACATTTCATTATCAATGCCTCAAGCAATTACAGGATGAGAGGACATAAACCAAATGAGCATGTTTCATTGTCTTGAGGTTTTAATGATGTTAACACACCTACATCACTGAACGGGCAGCAATTTGAGTTTTGATTTAGTTTTGGTTTTACCATTACTTGCGCATGGAGATAACTCTTGAAATATTTTCTATATACTCTGACAAGTGAGATCTTTTCCACATTTCGCCAAATGTTATGAATTTATCTTCTTGCCCATTCTCCACTCCTCAGTTTATTTCTTACCCCATGGCACAGATTGTACACTGTACTGGAAGATGATTTGTTTAATGTGTCCACTCCATACTATGCTGTAAAATTCCTTTTATTCTCTCTGGTGGGAGAGGGCGGGGGACGGAGAGAGATGTATTTTAGCCAGCATGGACATCATTGACTGAATCCATTCTTCTGTGCCATGAAACAAAGTCTGTTGAATTTTCCATTAATACTGTATATGTGACTCAAAAATGCTGTGTCCTGCATACTACAGTGTACCTCACTCTGCAATCTAAAATTCACTCCTCAATGCACCAATAGAAAACTCACATGCTCTGCCCCTATCATTCTTTTAATTTACTGCATTACTGTGTTACACTTCTCCAGGCCTGGCTTGATAAGAACGTCCTGTCTGAGAAGAACTGCCTGAATGGAGGAGTAATTGGCTGGAGAGTTCGGAGGTCTGTGTAGGCAGGATACAAGAAGGCCAATGACTCATAGGTCAGCAAGTCAGTAAGTCTGAAGTTCGAGGCCTGGAATTCAGGGTCCTGTCATCAGTGAACCTGGTGTTCAAGGCCTAGAGTTTGGGGTCACGTCATCGGTGAGTCCTGGGTTTGAAGACTGAGGTCAAAGGCAAGTCTGGAAGTCAAGGAACAATGGCTGAAGCCTTGAGTCTGCAAGTGTGCAATTAAATTAAATTAAATTAGTAGTGCAAAAGAGAGCAAAAATAGTGGGGTAGTGTTCATGGGTTCATTGTCCATTCAGAAATCGGATGGCAGAGGGGAAGAAGCTGTTCCTGAATCACTGAGTGTGTGTCTTCAGGTTCCTGTACCTCCTCTCTGATGGTATCAATAAGAACAGGGCTTGTTCTAGGTGATGGGAGTTCTTAATGATAAAAGCTGCCTTTTTGAGGCATTGCCTATAGAAGATAGACAATAGACGATGGGTGCAGAAGTAGACCATTCGGCCCCTCGAGTCTGCACCGCCATTCTGAGATCATGACTGATCATTCACTATCAATACCCAGTCCCTGCCTTGTCCCCATATCCCTTGATTCCCCTATCCATCAGATATCTATCTAGCTCCTTCTTGAAAGCCTCAATGTCCTCAATGCTTGCTAGCTAGTGTCCATGATGGAGGTGGCTGAGTTTGCAAACTTCCACAGCTTTGTTTGATCTTGTGCAGTGGCCCCTCTATACTAGATACTAGTGGAACCAGTTAGAATGCTCTCCAGTGCATTGTAGAAATTGGCCAGAATCTCCTTCAACTCTAAATGAAATATGGCCACAGGCGTGCTTTTTTGTAAATGCATCAATTTGTTGGACTTCAAAAATGTTGACATCCAAGAACTTGAAACTGCCCAGCCTTTCCACTGCTGACACTTAGATGAGGACTGGTCATTCTGGCCATTATTTTTTTCATACTTCTTATATACTTTATGCAGATCTGTCAAATCTCTACCCTGTTCACTGGTTCTAAGATTCCAATAGAATACGTTTCATGATTGTTGAATGGTTAACTGGATAACTAAATTTTGGAAAGCTCCCCAATGTTTGCAGTGTGATATTTACACACCGAGAGTAATGTCAGGCAACTCTATAAATGTGACATGAAGCCCATTGAAGCACTTTTCAGCAATTGAGAAAAAAGGTTCAACAGTTTGGTTGTTTTCTGTTCTCTTTCTAAATGTGCTAATGTGTAATGTACCAGAACACAGATGGGAATTTGTAGCATCTTTTTGTGGAAAACTATCGCAGTGAGATCCTGCAGCCTGGACTGAAATAAACACTCCCTGCTCACATTCCAAAAGCACTGTGTGTTCTGAAGGGGTTCAGAATCAGAATCAGGCTATTATCACTGGCATATGTCATGAAGTGTGTACAATATACAGAAGTACTACAAGTTAAAAACATATATATACACATATGTACACACAGTGGATTCCAGTTAATTGGGCCATTCATTAATCAGGAAAGTTGCTTATCTGGGCCAACTCTTAAAGAACAAATACGAATTGAGTAAGTAGCCAGGATTCCCTTCATTTATTGTCTCTCTGTGCCACTTAATTGGGGCCGCAGACTGTTGCAGACAATTTCTAGCTAGTGTCAGTCACGTGCACTTGTGTGGCTGTTAGACACTATACCATGCCTCGAGCTAAGATTTAAATAGAATCACTTGCGTATGTTTGTGTTCAAAGAGCGGTGAGTTTTGTCACTGGTAGTTGGTGTGAAATAAGCAGCAAGACAAATCAGAACGGTTTTGCTCACTACAGTTTCAAGCATTTAGACTTGGAGATACCATAACGGTCATAAGTGAAAATGAAACTATTTCACCAAGGGGCTACAAAGAATTTGAAGGTATTGACAGTCACCTTGAATGTTACAATGAAAATGAAGATTTGAAGGATGCAATAATCAAATATTGCTTGAAGGCAGTCCATTATCTACACTAGGTTAATATTAATGTTGTTAAATAAGTAGAACAAAAAGAGAGGAAAAATAGTGAGGTCATGTACAGAAATCGGATGATGGAGGGGAAGAAGCCATTCCTAAAGCATTGAGTGTGTGTCTTCAGGCTCTGTATCTCCCCCCCCCCCCCAACAAAGGTAGCAATAAGAAGGGAGTGTGTCCTGGGTGGTGGGGGTCCTTAATGATAAATTCTGCCTTTTGAGGTATTACTTGTTGGAGAAGTGCTCGATGGTGGGGAAGCTAATGCCCATGATGAAGCTGGTTGTGAGTCAATCCCTAGATGCGGGTGCAATTGAAAAGGTGGCATTTATTTTCCATCCCACACCATTGTCAGATAACGTTGGGGGAGGCAGGGTGATGCAACAGCTTGTTACCATGATTTGGAGATTAAATATCAACTACATTTGTGTGGGCTTAGAGTCACATGGGCAGGATGATGGGTTCTTTCCCTACAGGTCATTGGTAAATCTATTGGTTTTGGCTTCGTTTTTCTTGGAGCCTTTCCTGATGCCAACATTCTATTTAATATATTTTTAAAAGTATTCAAGTTCAAAAGTAATTGGATTGGAACTCACACTCTTGAAGTTATTTGGACTGACCACAGCAGATCGCTCAACCTTAGGCAGTCCAGCCTTTAGCTTTTGGAGATAGCAACACAGGGACAGAGTCCCCACTGGACTTTCAACATCATGACTTCGGTGATACTCAAGTCAAATGTAGATTTTATTGCTATTTTACGCAAAGGGTTGAAACATTGCTTAATGAAGTGTTGTTGCTAATGTACAATAAGGTTCTGCCAAGAAACCAATGACAATGTCAAAGTTTTCATCTTTTCCAGCCTGTGTTAGGATCAGAGATGCTTCAATTGCCTGGGCTTATTTCATTCAAAGATATTATGGCTGATAGGTACATAATGCCCTAATGACTATCGCCCGGTAGCACTCACATCTACAGTGATGAAATGCTTTGACAGGTTGGTCATGACTAGACTGAACACCCACGTCAGGATGCTGTTCATCGACTATAGCTCAGTATTTAATCCCATCATTCCCACAATCCTGATTGAGAAGTTACCTAACTGGAAGACCACAATTTGTGCAGATTGGTGATAATATCTCCTCCATGCTGGCAATCAATTTTGTATACCTCTTTAAGATCTCCCCTCATTCTCCTGCACTCCAGGGAGTAAAGTCCTAATGTATCCAGCCTTTCCATATAACTCAGGTCCTCAAGTCCTGGCAACATCCTTCTCTGCACTCTTTCAAGCTTATTAATATATTTCCTGTAGGTAGGTGACCAGAACTGCAAAAACAATGCTCTAGATTTGTCCTAATCAGTGTCTTGTACAATTTCAACATTACACCTCAACTCTTTGTACACAAAGCCTTGATTTATGAAGGTCAAGGTGTTAAAAGCTCTTTTTACAACACTACCTACCTGTGATGCGGCTTTGAAGTAATTATGGATCTGTATCCTTTGTTCTACCTCACTCCTCAGAGCCCTACCATTCACTGTGTAGGTCTTACCCTAATTTGTCCTCTCAAAATACACTGTCACACACTTGTATACATTAAATTCCATTTGCCATTTTTCAGCTCATTTTCCCAGCTGATCCTGATCCTGCTGCAGGTTTTGATAGTCACTGTTCACTTTGCCCCCTATCTTGATGTCATCTGCAAATTTGCTGAAGTGGTTTACCACATTATCATTTAAACTATTAACGTAGATAATAAACAATGACAGACACAGCACCGATCCCCACGGAACACCCCGAGTTACCAGATTATAAGTTGCAAGATATTAAATATCTGCACATTTTAGAAAACAGCAAGCACAGGGGAGGTGATATTTTTGTTTAATTTCCCTGTTGTACTTGGGTTCTGAGTGTATGTTATCTGGAGTTGTAAAAATGATTCTCTGGAGTTTAGACATTTATTAATATGAATTACACAAACCAAGAGCAATCATAATTTTTTTCCAAAAAGATATTTTCTAATTAAATTCTAATGCAAATGTAGATTTTTGTGTCATCTCTAGCAACCCAAAATTTATTGGATCTCCACATTAAATAAACATTTATTTAAGTTTCATTTCTTTTTACCATTGCCTTCTTTTCTTCGCTCAAACCCACTCACACCCCCTTCATAAGGCAGACCAAAATTCCAAAGAAATATGTTTAAAGGCAAGAGTTAGGATTGTTTTCATTCTTCCCGTTTTAAGTGCTGCCTGAAATTAGGGATTACTCTTCCTAATTGCTGAAAATTACAATAATTCAATAGGCTGGTTCCATATGAAAACAGTGGAAGCACAGGGAATATTGTGTGTGGCTGGAAGGGGGTCAAGGGGCTTGTTATTGTTTTGTTGCTTGTTGAGTTTTGTGTTGCTCAGCTGAGTATTGTGGCACTGGGATGTTTGGCAACCTTTTTGAGCTGCCTACAGCACAGCATGTTGGTTGTGAACACAAACAGTGTACTTCACTGCACACAGGACAAATAAGCTTGCATCTTGAGTGTTGAATATTTTAACCTGGAGATAGTGGTGGGTCTGGAGCATGGTGATTGAAGGTACCAAAGAAAACTAGAAAAAGGAGAGTCTTAACTCCCTAGTCCCAGCCCAAAACTGGGTTAGATATGTTTCACTTCAAGGGGAAAGAGTATCTGAAGGTAGTGGATTGATGCTTTTTGTATCACAGACTTCTTAAAAAAAAGAAAAGCTTCAATTCATCACTCATTCACTAGTATTTTGTCAAATATGGCTCCTCTGAGGGGTTGATCATGGGGAAAAGGGGGCCACGGTGCACAGCCGGCAACTCTGAGGTTCTTTAGTTTTTTGTTTTTTTTTAAATTTTGAGATATAGTACAATGACAGACCCTTCCAGCCCAATATACCAATTACACCCATGTTACCTATTAACGTACTAAATTGAACGTCTTTCGAATGTGGGAGGAAACCAGAGCACTTGGAGGAAACTCATGTGGTCATGGGGTGAACATACCAACTTCTTTACAGGCGGTGGCAAGAATTGAATCTGGGTTGCTCACACTGTAATCGTGTTACGCTCACCTCTACACTACTGTGCCACTTTAAGGACTGTGTGTATGAACATCAGCATCTCATTTCCCACAGAGTAATGGAAAAAGAGATCTCTGTCAAGGTGACTAAGGACCAATTGAAGAAGACTAAATCTTCACAGTCAGCCCCCTACTCGGATTTCTGTAATACCTATCTCAAGGAATGAAGAGAGACTAATGAGTTGATGTATTAGGACACTTCTGCTGAGAGCAGAAGGGAGAAAAATCTGAGGAATGGTAATTGCATTCAGTTAAAGGGAGTCAGGCACAGTCCTTCACAAGGGTGTTACTGGAACTGGAGTGTTTGTGTTATCAGGAGAGACTGGATAGGCTGGGGATTTTTTTCCCTGGAGTGCAAGAGGCTGAGAGATGACCATATAGAGTTAAATAGAGTCATGAGGGGCAAAGGTAAGGTGAATAGTCGCTGTTATTTTCCCAGAGTAGTGGAGTCTAAAAATAATGGGCCTAAGGGGCAGAGAGGGGAAAGACACTGGAGCTCAGGAATCTGTGAGGACTGACCCGGAAGGATAACGCGTTGTTCCTGGTATCTAGCAGGGCTTGTGACATGGAGACCGAGCACTTATTCTGGATGCCCTCAGTTTTCTTTAGTACTTCATATTTATTGTCTATTCCTTAAAGAATATACCACGTGACCAAATACTCCACATGTACATTGTTTATATTAAATTTGCTGGAACAGATGTGCTGTCTTGTAGTGGGCACTCAAGTAAAGAATTTGCTTGTTTACAAAGGGACAATTGAGGGCTCAGTGGCCTAATTTATCTATTTTTGGAAATGCCAGTGATGTATAATGTGAGTGGAAGCTTATTAATGTTCATTTCAAGTCTGCACCTGAGATCACTCTGTGCCCCAACATCCTGTTCCTATGAATTTACTCTGTAAGATAGCAGTTTAAAATAAATCTTGCCTTGCAAAAAGCATGGAATTGATGAGATTGTGTCCTGCAGAGAGTTATATTACAATCTTTGGCCTGTTTATGGTTCAGAGGCTTTCAGGGAAATTTCTACAGATGTACCGTAGAGAGCATTCTAACTGGTTGTATCACCATCTGATATGGAGGGGCCACTGCACAGGATTGGAAAAAGCTGAAGAAAGTTGTAAGCATAGCCAGTTCCATCATGGGCACTAGCCTCCCCAGCATCGAGGACACCTTCAAAAGGTGGCATCCATCATTCAGGACCACATCACTTAACTTTGATTCACAGATGACACATCTTTGTTCAGCTTCATTTCTAGTGGTAATGAGACAGAGGAGAGGTTGACACCTTGACACAGTGGTGCCAGGATAACAACCCCTCCCTCAATGTCCAAAAAAACAAAAGAGCTGATCATGGATTACAGGAGGAACGGAGACAGGCTTTCCCTGATCAACATCAATGGGTCTGCAGATGAGAGGGTCAGTAGTTGCAAGTTTCTCGGTGTACACATCACGGATGATCTCACGGATGATCTCACCTGTTTTGTGGTTTAAAAAAAAGCACAACAGCATCTCTTCCACCTCAGGCGATTGAAGAAGATCTTCTACAGGGGCGCCATTGAGAGCATACTGACTGGCTGTATCACGGCCTGGTACGCGAACTGTACCTCCCTTAATCGCTGGGCACTTCAGAGAGTGGTGAGGACAGCCCAGTGCATCTGTGGATCTGAACTTCCCTCCACTGAGGACATTTACAGCGGCAGGTACATAAAGAAGGCCTGGAAGATCATCAGGAACACCAGTCATCCCAACCAGAAACTGTTCCAGCTGCTTCTGTCTGGTAAACAGTACCAGAGCATTAAAGCCAGGATTGACAGGCTCCGGGACAGCTTCCTTCTACAAGTCATTGGACTTAAATTCACGTGTCTGTACATTGCGACGGAGTCATAACGCAAATATTTTTACTCCCTCATGTTATGGGATGTAAGATTTAAATAAATTCTAATTTCTAGATTAGAATACAAAGGAGATTTACTAGAATGTTACCTGGGTTTCAGCATCTAAGTTACAGAGAAAGGTTGAACAAGTTAGGTCTTTATTCTTTGGAGTGTAGAAGGTTGAGGGGGGACTTGATAGAGGTATTTAAAATTATGAGGGGGATAGATAGAGTTGACGTGGATAGGCTTTTTCCATTGAGAGTAGGGGAGATTCAAACAAGAGGACATGAGTTGAGAGTTAGGGGGCAAAAGTTTAAGGGTAACATGAGGGGGAATTTCTTTACTCAGAGAGTGGAGGCTGTGTGGAACGAGATTCCAGTAGAAGTGGTAGAGGCAGGTTCGATATTGTCATTTAAAGTAAAATTGGATAGGTATATGGACAGGAAAGGAATGGAGGGTTATGGGCTGAGTGAAGGTCGGTGGGACTAGGTGAGAGTAAGTGTTTGGCATGGACTAGAAGGGCCGAGATGGCCCGTTTCCGTGCTGTAATTGTTATATGTTTATATGGTTAAATACTTTTCATTGCTACCATCAAGGAGGTGGCACAGGAGCCATAAGATGCACACTCAATGTTTCAAGAACAGCTTCTTCCCCTCCACCATCAGATTTCTAAATAGATAGTGAACCCATGAACACTACTTCATTATTTTTCCTCTCTTTTTGCACTAATTTAATTATATATACTTTTACTGTAATTTATAGTATTATTATGCATTGCAATGTACTGCTGTCGCAAAACAACAAATTTCATGACATATGCCAGCGATGTTAAAGCTGATTCTGATTCAATGAACAAAATATCTCAAATGGGTAATTCTTGAAATTGTTGTCCTTCAGCTTTTTAAAATAACTATTTTCTCTCTCAGGAGGTGTACAATTATAAACATCTTTGGAAGCACATGCTATTATTTCTGAACTTCCATATGCGCTGCAAGATTAATGATGAACTTTAATTGTCTCAGCACATTGTTTATCTTCTGTTATTAAAGTGAATTAAAGATAATGAGTCAAATAGATGCACAGACCAAAATACAAAAGCATTTCATATACTGGAAGGAAGAATTCGCATTAGGGAATCTTTTAAGACATTAATATATCTGCCTCTACCACCACCCCTCTTAGGCACACGGAACATAGAAAACCGGAGGGCTATGTAGGAGGGATGCGTTATATTGACCTTAGAGCAGTTTATAAGGTTGGCCAACGAGCTTGTACTATGCTGTATATTCTATGTTCTGAATTTTTTGTGAAGCAATGGGTCCCTTCTGCCATTTATGTAAAGTTTCTGTATGCTCCCCATGCATGGACTCCAGCTTCCCAAAACCATTCCAAATGCTCCTTTTGTACTTTGAGCGGTCATCTGTCAGGGATTCCCAAGTAATAGTGAGGATGTTGCGATTTTTTTTCAAGGAAATTTCAATCATGTCTTTGAATCACTCCCTCTGACAAGTTTATTGTCATATGTACAACTGTGGCAAAGTAAAGATTCAATGAAAAACTTGTTTGTAGCAGCATCACAGGCACATAGCTGGAGGTAACAACTACAAAACATAATTTATAGTGAATAAAAAACTTCAAAGCAAGACAATAATGCGAGAAAAAAGAAATTCAATTAGAGACAAATCCATTGTAGTGCAAAATGATCCTTGGCTGATGTAGGTTTATGGTTGTGCAGGTTGTGTGGGACTTTATGTTCCTCCACTTTCTACCTGATGGTGGCAGGGAGAAGATGGTGTGACCCAGATGGCAGGGATCCTTAATAATAGATGCCACCTTCCTGAGGCAATGCTGCCAGTGGTAGGTTCCTGTATGCCCATGACAGAGATTGGGGACTGATATATCCTGCTCAGCAGAGCCATTTGAATAGAACTGCAGTGTCACATTGTACGCTCACAGGACTGGACACACGTGTGGAGGAACGGCAGACTCTTCCTGTCACAGTGGTCACTCAAACCAAGTGCAAAGGATGGCAGACTGTCACGGCGAGCTCCAACAACAACTCAGCCCAGGAGCGGAGGGATAGCGGAATCCCTATGCAGAGATGGAAACAAAAGGTTCGAGGTAGGAATGCCAACAGGGCCTCGGAGCACCGAGCAACACCACAAGGCAAGTCGCTCTCCACAATCACATGTGGGTTTTTGCAAATAAAGTGAAGTGAGGTGTTTTATGTTTAATGAACCCTGTAACACATTTTATTGAACTCAAAAACCTAAATACAAAAGTGTGCTAAAAGTCTTTAAATAACAATGCCATCACATCAGACCAACCTCTTAGACACTCCACACAGGCGGCAGTCCAACCACATATGTCCTTTCTGAGGCCGTGCCAAGCAAACTTTAGTGCGATCAGTTTCTGTGAGGCTTTCTGACCCAGATGTGAGAGGCCATGTATAGAGTTGAAAACAATCCATCTCCAGTTTGCGGGCATGATGGGGCGAGGCTGATCGGTTGAGATCCCTGAAGGATGGTTTGACCATGTCAATGATGTATCAACCACAGTCCAATGGCTTATGTAGGTGATTTTACTGTTCCTTAAAGGCCCATGACTACTGTTCAGTAAGCCTGGACCTCTGGGTCAGCTGCCATGCCAGCATAGTCAACCCCTATGTGTACGGCCTAGATGACTGGCCATGAGAGGCCATCAGCCACAGCATTATTTTTCCCCTTGATATGTTGTATATCCGTTGTGAACTCGATATGGTCATCGTGCATGAGGGTTTGTGGTCAATGAATACTGTGAAATGGCGACCCACTAGAAGAACACAAAAATGGCAGACAGCCAGATAGAAACTAAGAAGCTCACAATCAAACGTGCTGTACTTACCAAGTGAGTGTGGTAAAAGCACAGACCTGGTGTTGGTTTTTTTGCAGCCGAGTCAGGGCGCTAGAGCAGGGATCCAATCGCAGACCCAGTACTGTGCACACAGTGATATTAATTGAGTAATAAATCCCAGGGCACGAGTAAAGTCGGCATCAAAGTTCAGGCAGAGATCAAAACATCCAGAGAAATCCACAAACCAGAATCAGCAAACAGGCAGGGTCGATACTCAGAAGGACAGAGTTTAGATACGAATGCTGAAAAGGCCCAGGAAAACTCACTGGCACAATCTGGCAACAAACAGGTGAAAACTCAGGACTGAAATACACTGAGCAATAAACAGAGAGGCAGATGATAGGTGGAGCACAATGAGACAGAGGTGGCAGCAAAACCGGTAATAATGAGAAACAGATGAGAGACGGAGTACTCAGTGATACAGGGGCCGGAGTAGAGCAGGAGCGGGGACAGGAGCACATGGGGCATGAAAACAGACAAGATCACCCGGTAATACAAAACCACAGACTGATGGCTAGGGGGATAACACTCAAAAAAACAAAGTTCAACTGGAGGTACTGACAAGTCGTGAGTGTCCTTATGTTGGGAGCCTTGCTGACTGGGCTTATTGAGGTAGAGAAAGGAGGAGGGATGATGCACCGCTGACCAGAGATGATCAGCCATTTTAGCAAGCTCCCTATAGTCCTTCATGGGTGCATTAACAAGGGCTCTGCAAACTTGCTGAGGCATTTGCTGCATGATGAGTTCTTTAAAACTAAAACAAGGATGGTGATTTCCCAGGAGAGACAGCATGTAGTTCATTAGCTCCAAAGGCCTAGTGTGACTAAGACTGGGCATGGAGAGCAACTGTTTGGTGTGCTTAGACTCCGATAGTCCAAAAGTCTGTAAAAGGTGAGCTTTCAGCGATCGGTATTAATAACTCTGGAATTGTCCTAAAGCATTGGGGTCACCAACATAGGTTTGCACAAATAAAATGAAGTGAGGTGTTTTACGTTTAATGAAACCCGTAACACATTTTATTAAACTCCAAAACTTAAACACAAAAGTGCACTAAAAATCTTTATGTAACAATGTCATCGCGTCAGACCAGCCTCTTAAAGCAAAAGCCCAACTCAATGTTGGTGGTTGTGAATTACTGTATGGACATTTCTCCCTATTACATTACCCTATACACAAAGCACAACAAGAGTCCCCTTTAAATAATCATAGAAAGGGGGAAAGCTGTGCTGGTCACAATTCACTTGACACCATAAGACTGAAAGCACCTGGGCTTAACAGCTCTAACAATTAGTAAATAGAGGTGATCGAGAAAACTGGTAGCTCAACGCTCTATGGCATGCTGTAGGGGCCCACAGTGGCTTTACTTCAGGGTATGATGGTCAGGGAGAGGCCATCAGAGAGCCTGCCAGGGAAGCTGGAGAAGTTTGGGGAGATGCTTTCCAATGCTTCGAGTTGCCTGTTACAGGCAATCGATATAGGAAGTCAGGCATTACTGCTGCATGGTATACCATATGTTTTATGCCAGATCCGAGACTGATTTCCAAGTACCCATTGTCTCCATCTCCAAAGGTTTTGTTAAAAAGTGAAGGGTGAATTTTATCATTGATCACCATCTTTGCTCAGAATTGGTTCCTAAGTTAGTGGTTAGTGTAACTGGGTTCAATTCCCGCCACTGTCTGTAAGGGGTTTCTACATTCTCCCTGTGACCGTGTGAGTCCTCTCTGGGTGCTTGGGTTTCCCTCGGGATCAATAAGGTATGTCTGTCTGTCTGTTTCCTGTCACATTACAAAGACATACTAGTCAATTGGTTATTTATTTACTTATTTATTGAGATTCAGCCCGGAATAGGCCCTTCCAGCCCTTTGAGCTGCACCACCTCACAACATCCAATTTAACCCTAGTCTAATCATGGACAATTTACAATAACCAATAAACGTATGAACTGGCATGTCTTTGGAAAGTGGGAGGAAACCCATGAGGTCACGGGGAGAACATACAAACTCCTTACAGACAGTGGCGGAAGTAGAACCCAGGTCGTTGATACTGTAAAGCGTTGTGCTAACCACGATACTACCATGTTACTCCCTATGGTTAGTTGATCACATGGATGTATTTGGGCAGTGTGGGCTCGTTAGTCTGTAAGGGCCTGTTAATGCGCTGAATCAAGAAATAAACAAATAAAGTTGCTTTCCAGGGACCTGCAATCAACCTTTATTGTCAGAGTAATGTTGTACAGTGGGTGGCAGTATCTTTGAGGACCCATGTCTCGTGAATGTTGAATGCAGAGCCCATCCTTTCACTAAATGTGTCAACGATGGCTTGTGGTTTGACATCTGAACATGGGCAGTTGTAAATGGTGTCTGCATCCTGAAACTCAGCCTTTGAGGTTTGAGTGATCTGGGTTCTGGAGTGGAGTGTCTGCAGACTGAACATCTCCCATTAGGTTTAGAGTTTGTTCAGTCCAAAGCTCACACTTGGTGTGCCAATGGGATCTGAGGTTGCAAGCTGCAGTGTAGCTGCGAGCAAGGGCAATGAAATGCTTTGTAACTCTAAAACATAAAATTAATTGGAAGGAAAAGATAAGAGACTGAAATGTGCATCTAACTTTGTGGTTTACTTCAAGTGAGGTATGCACGTATCATGTGTTGGTGTGATGATGTAAGCCATTTACGTACTTTTATATTTAACTTGCTATGCATTATTTAAATGAATTAGAATGCTTAATCAAATGATATATTCACAATATTACTCAATTATTACTGAAACACTAAATACACAATAGGCAGAGGGTGTGTTTGTGCACTGAGAAAAGAAGCAGGAGGCACTGAGGCAAAGGTTTCTGTGCCTGAACCCCCACATTTTGTGTGTATGTGTGTGTGTGCACGCGCCCGCCCGCCCACCCAAGCACAATACCAGAGAGTATCAAAAAAGTTATTCTAATTGCATAATGGGTTTACTTTGACTGAGCAAATTAATCCTATTTTTGTAT
Organism: Hypanus sabinus; assembly: GCF_030144855.1. Classification (NCBI taxonomy): domain Eukaryota; kingdom Metazoa; phylum Chordata; class Chondrichthyes; order Myliobatiformes; family Dasyatidae; genus Hypanus; species Hypanus sabinus. The sequence continues at coordinate 6,177,295 of NC_082739.1, read as the reverse complement.
GCTGTTGAGATTGCCGGAGGTTTTGATGCAGCCAGCACAACAAATTAGTCTATAATTAGGATAAATAGTTGTAAAATAAAATTCCATTGCCATTATTTTTAAGAAGTGAAGATGAATTGCCAAGATAATGCTTTGAAAATACACACATTCAATGCCCTATATTTTCTCAATTACACAGGGCTGTGAGGAAGTTCCTCATGTTATTTGCTTTTGGGATTCAGGCACTATTGGCAAGCATTGCCCTTGAGAAGGTGCGATAATCTGCTGTATTCTGAAATACTGTACTCTCACACTGCAGATGAAGAGAAATCTAGAATTTGAATACAGTGGGATGATATATTTCCAAATTATGATCTAGAGTGAAACCTGCAAATTGTAACATTGCTACATAGAACCAATCGTTAAGCTTTCATTTTGTATTTTCCTCTCTGGTGCTATAGATCACAGGCTTGGGAATTGCTGTCAGAATAGATCTAGAGATGAATTTTGTTGAAAGTGTACATTGTTATGGTTCTGATCGAAAAGCTCCAGAACCTGGGTCTCTGTACTTCCCTGGGTACTCTCACCCTATCAGGGTCCCTGAGAAGGCACAATGCTTGGTTCCCAGGGCCTCCTTTGGGAGCCCAGCCTGACAATGCGGAGGAGGCATATCGCTTAATTCCTTGGGTCTTAAGGTACTCCATCCGATGTTGTAGCTCTTCAATCTTGCCGTCAATTTCTAATCCCACTAGTGACACCAATGTGGCAAACATTCTGTCCGTGATGACAGACGAGAAAAGCTCATTTATCTCAACTGACATCCTTATTGTGACAAGCACAAAAACAGGCATCAAGTCCTGATGAAAGGTCTTGGTCTGAAATTTTGACTTTTTATTCCTCTCCATTGATGCAGCCTGACCTCTATTATAACCTGCCATCCATTTTGTGCGTTACTCTGGATTTCCAGCATCTAAAGAATTACTTGTGTTAATGGAGAGTATTCCATTATGCTCCTGATTTGTGCCTTGTAGTTGGTCGAAGGCCTCTCAAAGTCCAATTCTACATCCACGTCGTGAGAGGTGGAAAAGGGTAAGACCGGCCAACAGGGCTCTGGTGAAGCTGTATAGGCCAATCCCCTACACAGTGGATACAACGAATTACAGAAATATTGATGAACTCCAACCATAGCATTGACTTCAGAAGACAATGGAGACGAGAGGTCATCAATGGCCTATGCCACTAGAAGAGAAGAAGATGGTAGAAGGAGTATGTTGTAACAGGTGGTGAACCATTCACTACAAGATACCCAGCTTTTGATCTGCACTTACAGCCACTTTATTTATGTGGCTGATCCAGCTGTTTCTAAGAAGGGATGCCTGCAAGGATTTTGATGATGAGAGGGTTGTCTCTTGCCATTTCAATATTATATCCTTCACCTGGTGACAATTTCTCAACTGGAAATTCCAGAGTGTATATAGGTAATAATTATTACCATATTTTAACTTTTGTCTTTGCTCCACACCCTCAGATGGTGTGGGAGAATATGCCAGGGGATACCTTATAAAGAGTGTTGGAGAAGAAAGGAGGGACTTCTTTTTGGTTATTTACCTACAGAAAAGATGTAAATAAGGTTGAAAGTGTAGAAGGATCTTGCCAAGTGTGGTGGACCTGAGTTACAAGGAAAGCTTGAATAGGTTAGGACTCTATTCCTTGGAATGTAAAAGATTGAGAGGAGATTTGTTAGAGGCATTCAGAATTATGAGTGGTATAGAGAGGATAAATGCAATTCCACTGAGATCGGGTGGGTCATGGCTTAAGGGTGAAAGGCGAAAAGTTGAAGGGAAACATGAGGAGAAACATCTTCATTCAGAGGGGGGTCAGAGCGTGGAATGAGCTGACAGCACAAGTAGTGCATGTGAGCTCGATTTTGATGTTTAAGAGAAGTTGGGATAGGTACATGGATGGTAGGGGTATGGAAGGCTACGGTCCTGGTGCAGGCCAATGAGAGTAGGAACTTTAAATGGTTCAGCACAGACTAGGTGGGCTGAAAGGCCCATTCCTGTGCTATAGTTTTCTATAACTCTATGGCTGCAAAAGGAGCAAAGTACATGGAGGTACAATGAGCTACTACGTTATGATCATTTGTGGACTCTCGGTTTGTTTTGTTTTCTTATTATTGTTACGCATATGGAAATACATTGAGAATTCTTTTGTTTGGGTGCATTTCTGTCAGACCATGCCATACATAATTACATTGAGGTAGCAAAAGGAAAACAGAATATAGAATTATAGGTATGCAACCACCAAGAGAGAGTGCAGGTAAACAGGTAAAGTACAAGGACCACAATGGGATAGATTGGGAGATATGATATTCAGTGTACGAATTCATCTTTAGCGAATGTGTTCATCAAGATGAGGCTTTTAGCAAGCTGTTTGAAACAGATCCACTCATATTGGTGTTTAAGCCTCAAAACTTTAACATCAGGATTCCAATGTTGTACAGATGAATGTCTGAGGTTCTTTTCTGATACTCTTAATTCAATTGGCAGATGATTAGTTCCTGTACGGTATCTTTACTATGGGCAGCATGGAAGTGTAGAGGTTAGCACAATGCTTTACAGTACTGGCGACCTGGGTTCAATTCCCGCCGCTGCCTGTGAGGAGTTTGTACGTTCTCCCTGTGATCTTTGGCTGCTCCGGTTTCCTCCCACATTCCAAAAGTGTACCAGTTGGTAGGTTAATCAATCATTATCATTTAGACTAGGGTTAAATTGGGGGTTGCTGGGTAGTACAGCTCAAAAGCCCAGAAAGTCTGATTCTGCCTTGATCTCAATAAGTCAATAAAGTAGATATATGACCATCTTCTACTGCATAGATCCTTGTAGTTCTTCCAAATATGGCTGCCAAAACTCAACAACAGAGATCAAATCAAACGATAATAGAACTGATCGCTCGTCTAAATTACCTTATGGTTGTTTACTTGAAGCAATTGCAGATTCTTGTTACTTGCAGACTCTGGCAGAGCTTAGTTTCATTTCAATCATATCCTTTCAGAGGAATGTCAAGAGCACTTTTGATAGAAGTGTTCAAATTTACAAAAGGATAGAGGCGATGGAAACAAACTTGTCCCAATCACAAATAGGTCTGGGTGAGAGAAAAACAGAGAGAAGCTTAAAAGAAAGTGATATCCAGCCAAGGGAAGGAGAAATGTTGTTGCTTGGTGATGTTAAATTGTAAAATTCTGGCATGGATTGAAATGCTGTAAATGTTTTAAAGATGGATTAGTTCTTTATGGGCTGGGATAACCGCAAAAATTAAGGCCTTTTATTATTTGGAAGAAAAACATTGTTTAAGTTAAGTGTAACTACCTCCAAATGAGGGTGAAAAGAGAAAATTGAAAATAAAATGCTTCAGGATAAAAATTGAATTGGTCAAGCATTATAAGTACTGTATTGAAAATCTCCCAGGATACTCTGTTGTCTCATACCAATTTTAAAGAGTGGTAATTTTGTGTGCTTTATCAAATTGAACATGACTTAAACTGATTGACCAATTTGGGTCTATTTTGTGGAGAGAATGGAAATCAGTTTAAAAATTCCAGCTGCAGGCAGCTTGGACATTACAATTGAATGTGTTAGTGAAGGATGTTATTAAATTCCAACTGATCTCCAAAAACAGAGGCAGAAAGTTTTGTCCTTTCAACATTCGCTGAGGGTTGAGAATGGCTTTCTTCCAATCTAATTCTGGGACTCAAAATTCAAAGTAGATTTATTATCAAAGTGTGTATAGGTCTCCGTGTGGTCACCCTGAGATTCATTTTCTTGCAGGCATTCACAGTAGAACAGCACAATACAATGGAGTCAATGAAAAGTCTGTATACAAAGACCGACAAACAACTAATGTGCAAAAGAAGATAGACAATGCAAATTAAAAAAGAATGAATGAATAAATAAATAGATACTGAGCATATGAATTGTGGAGTCCTTGAGTCCATAGGTTGTGAAATCAATTCAGAGTTGAGGGAGCTTGATTGTTGGAAGGTAATAACTGTTCCTGAGTCTGCTGTGTGGGTCTTCAGGTTCCTGTACCTCCTTCCCAATGGCAGCTGTGAGAAGAGAGCATGGCCTGGATGATGGATTGCCTGAGTGGTCCTATGAGGGATCTACAGAACATACAACTGGCTGGGAAAATTGTGCTTGCTGAAGGTGGGGGGGTTTGAGGTTTGGGGTTGCGAGTGGGTGTAGTAATGCTGAACACTAGTTTACAACATTTTATGCTGTTGTGCTTGGCTTCCATATTAGAGTCTTGAAGCGTTCAGTGCCTCTCTCAATAATCCTTCTCCATTCTGAGGTTGTGCTATTTTTACAAAGAAACTTCGAGCAGGTCCATCAATTTTTTTCTCTGTCCTCTTGAAATTGTCATGCTGTGACAGGGCTCAGAATATGAAGTTTATTCAAGAGTCTGGTAGCAGGCACATAGATAATGTGGAGCAGGTTGAGGGTAATCATTTCCCCATTGTTGGCCTAGGAAAGGATGTTGAAATTATTCACTGTCTCTGCCTGTAGATTTGGAAGATTTAGTGGATACTGCAATGGTAATTCTTCTCCACTGTTCTATAGTGCCTGCAGTAGATGGTCTCCAAAGCCAGGAGAACACCAGAGATAGACCATGAGTTTGATGCTGATTTCAAGTCATTGGTTTTTTAATTCTGTCTGCTGGCAGACTGGAAGCAAAGTTACTGTTAATGATAATCAACCTTTACTGAGCAATGAAAAGTGATCCATGTTTTCTAATCTCTTGCCATGAGTCTTGGTTACAAGAGGCAGTGTTGTGTGGGAGCAGAAGGTACTTTTCAAAATTCAGCCCAGTCCATCACGGGTAAAGCCCTCCCAACCACTGAGCACATCTGCATGAAATGCTGTCGTAGAAAAGCAGCATCCATCACCAGAGATCCCCAGCACCCAGGTCACTCTTTTCCTGCCACTGCCATCAGGTAGAAGGTACAAGAGCCTCAAGACTTGCACCACCAGGTTCAAGAACAGTTGCAGCCCCTCAACCATCAAGCTCTTGAACAAAAGGGGATGATTACATTCATTTGCCAATGATCTCACTTTAAGGATTCCTTGTTTCATTATTTCATGCTCTCATTATTTATTGCTGTTTATTTATATTTGTATTTGCACAGTTTGCTGGGAGCCACACTCTACATCAGCTCATCTACATCAACGGAGCTGTAGTGGAGCATGTATCAAGCTTCAAATTCCTTGGTGCCCACATTTCCAATGATCTCACCTGGTCCCTGAACTCCTCCATCCTGATCAAAAAGACACAATAGCGCCTTTATTTCCTGCGGAGCATCAAGAAAGCTCACCTCTGTCCCAGGATACTGACGGACTTTTACCGCTGTACCAGTGAGAGCATACCCACCAACTGCATCTCAGTGTGGTATGGCAATTGTCCCATATCAGACCGCAAAGCACTCCAGTGGGTGGTGAAAACTGCCCAGTGGATAATAGGCACCCAATTGCCCACCATTGAGAAGATTTATCATAAACTCTGCCTGGGCAAGGCAAAAAGCATTATCAAGGAAACATTTCACCCTAACTACTCCCCTCCCATCTGGCAGGCGCTACAGGAGCCTCCGCTCCCGCACCAGCAGGCACAGGAAGAGCTTCTTCCCTGAGGCTGTGACCCTGCTGAACCTCACATCACAGCACTAAGCAGTATTGCACCCATATTGGACTGTCTCAGTACTTCTATATTTGTGCGCAGTAGCACTGACTTTTTATATGCAGTTATTATATAAATAAAAATATACTTTGCATTTCTGGTTAGATGCTAACTGCATTTCATTGGCTTTATATCTGTACTCGTCACAATGACAATAAAGTTGAATCTAATCTGATCTAATGTTCTGCACTCTGGTTGATCTTTCATTGATCCTGTTATAGTTACAATTCTATAGATTTGCTGAGTATGCCCACAATCTCAGGGTTGTATATACACACACTTTAATAATAAAATTTACTTTGAACTTCAAATTTAATTGCCATTCAACCATACACATGTACACAGCTAAATGAAAAATGCTTACATTGTGGCATGGTGTTGTTTCTACTCTCACTGCGAACTATCAAAGAAGGATTCTCATATCATTCCCATTCTCCTCCCTCCCTCATCTGCCTATCAACCTGCAGAGTGCAAAACTGATTCTAATTTCCCCTTGCCTTCTTTATATAACAGTAGTCTTTACAGAATATAGTTCTGAAATATCAGCACTATGTGGGTACCTTCACCCCATAGTTCATATGTGAAGATGAATTCTTGATCTCTCAATCGACCTTGACTACTTTCTGAGTAACTATATTCTGTGTTCTGTTTCTTTGCACTACCACTAGAATGATCTGTTTGGATGACATGCAAATGTAAGCGTTTCACTGTATCATGTGACAATAATAAACCAATTACCAGTTACTAATTTGCCTCACCGTCACCATCTCTCAGGGTGAAGGGATGACATTAAAGTCCAGAAGCTCTCAGGTTTCTTGAGAGATTTTAAAAAGAGCTGAGGATTCTAAGTTTGATCAGTCTTGTACAATAGGAATCTTTTTCCAATGTTGCTGAATCTTTTCTAAATTTAACTTCTATTGTGCATATCTGTGCATATTAGAAGAGATGGTCAAATATATGTATATATTATTAAGCATGATTGTGCAATCTTGCCAGCTCATTTCCAGTGATGCAAAATATCCTGTTACATCAGTTCGAAGAGAACGGGGAGATATCCTAGCCAACACTTTTCTCTCAGTTAATATTTCTGAAGCTGGTCAGAAACTTGGGTTTGTCAAAGTCAAAAAGAGGATTACCAGGTTCATGACTGCAAGGATGGAAGCTGCTATCACAAGGCACAAATGTTTCTGTGAATTATTTCAATATTTGAGACAGATGTTTCCCAGAATAACTGATGCAAAGATTATGGAAGGCATTTTTCGTTGGTCCACAAATCAAACAGGTCATCAATGACAGGCAATTGGAAGAACCTCTAGTGGGACCAGAGAAAATCGCATGGAAGCCATTCAAGGATGCATTGAATTTTTTTTTCTTGGCAAGTACAGAAGAAACTATATTCATCTGGTTGACGACATGCTTCAAGCATACAGAACCATGAAGTGCAACATGTCACTAATATTTTCTGCATTCCCATTTCGACTTCTTCCCCCCCAAATCTTGTCACTGCCAGTAACGAGCATGATGAGAGGTTTCACCAGGACATTGCGGTCATGGAGAAATGGTATCAGGGCAACTGGAACCCATCAATGCTGGCTGATTATTGTTGGACACTTAACTGTGAAGCTTCAGACACTGAGTGCAAGTAAAAATCAACAACAAAACATTTTTAGCTTCATTGAACTCTTGCAAGACATCAGCACCATTATGCAATTAAATGCATTGTATTTAATAAAAGCTTATTTCTTGTTTCTCTATATTCATATCTGATACAAGTAGTCTAAAATTATATTTGTGTTCAGCTTCAAGTAGACCATTGTAACCAAAAAATAAAATTTTTGAGGAAGTAGCACTTTCAAAAAAAATTGTTGTCCAGTGCTATCTGCTCATTAGCTCATTTATGATTGTGAGGTCTTACTTTGCTCTCAAACTCTTGTTTTTGATCAAGTCTCCAAATATTCCTTTGTTCCAAATCTGCATAGCATTGACAATTCATAGACTGTGGAATTGCAATCCTTCAGGTTTTGATTTTTTAGTACTGGTCCTTTACCAGTAAGTTGTTAAATTTCTCCTTTGCAAAATGACATTTCTGCCAGCATACAGTGTCCAGTTAAAAGAACAGTTACAAACATTGCCAATAAATGAATATTGTGTTTCACTTACCCATCTGAAATATTTATTTGACAATATCTGCCTTGATTTATTACCTATGCCCATCTCCTTATCACCCTATTTTTCTACTGACACCTTGCTCAAACACCTTTCAGTTGTTTGATCATGGGATACCTCACACGGAATCTAATCCTCCTTATGTAGGGCCTCAACCTAAAATGTCAACTGTTATATTTCCCTCCACAGATGTTATCTGGCATGCTGAGTTCCTCCAGCAGTTTGTTTTTTACTCCAGATTCCAGTATCTGCAGTCCCTCATGTATCCATCTAATTTTCCTCATGCTTTGTAGGAGGTGTGCACTACCGTCCTGGGCTTAACTGATCCATACTAAGGTCACAAAAGCATTTCTTATGCTACTTAAGCTAGAAACTTACAGTTCAGAACAGTCCAGGGAATTTTGGTGTGTTTGTGTCACTTAGAGTCTTCTGTCACAGAGCTAGTGAGAGAATTTGTTTTCTCTTTTATGTCAAATAAAACTTCCAAGATTGAAAAACTACAGTGTCTTCAGTCTGATGTTGACATAGCTACTTGATATGTTAGTGACGGTACTTGGATCTCCCAGTTCAATTGCAATAGAGACAGACTGAGTCATGGAGACTGACTGTCCACTCAGCTGCCACTTCTTGGAACTCAAATTCCAAGTGATACTGGCATAGGGAAAGGTCAGGAATGTAATTTTATTCTCTCGTTTCCGGCCCTAAGGCCATCAAATCAGGGAATGTTTTGTGTCTGGAAAGCAGAGAATCTGAAAATTAGGTTATGGTTAATTGGATTGTGGTTTTGAGCAGGGCTCAAATTACAATTAGAGTGCAATTTCCAAGCATTAGTTCTCAGCCAAGTTATTTTTCCTGACACATAATTGGAACACTCATTTCAATGTTGATATAGCTGGACAGCCAGAGCACAATTAATAAAATACAGCCTGTGAAATGAGTCAGTTGCAGAATAAAATCTCTCAGAACATTGGCGTGAGTCTTTTCACAAAGATGTCACAGTCTTTTCAGTGCAGTGGCAGATTGAAACATTTGGAGAGGTTACTTACTGAATGTTACAGATCTTGTTAATTATCAATGATATGATTAAACTAGTGCCTTCTTAACTGCAAAACTAACTTTTCTGCATATTATCTTTCAGATGTTAGACTTTAGACAAAGGGGCAATGGATGATTTGGTAGATGGTGCAGGATAAAGATCACGCACAATTTATGACTGCTGGCACAAGGGTCACACCTTCCCATATTTACATACTTCACAATGCTCAGTGCTTTGAGTTCATACTCAGGCACACAGCGACCCAGGTTCAATTCCCACTGATGTCTGTAAGGAGTTTCTACGTTCTCCATGTGACCACGTGGGTTTCCTCCGGGTGCTCCAGTTTCCTCCCACAGTCCAAAGTTACATGAATTAATAGGTTAATTGGTCACACGGGTGTAATTAGGTAGTGTAGGCTCGTTGGGCTGGAAGGGCTTCTTACTGTGCTGTATCTCCAAATAAACAATAAATCAAAATAAGATGGCATGTTGCAATTGATTTTTCATGTACTATTCAGTCAAACCTAAATGAGGTGTTGATGGTGGGAACATCTCACCTCAGAATCCAAAAGTCCCATTTTCAAGAAATTGGATGTGAAGTCCAGGCTGTCGCATGCTAGAGAGTTAAGGCAATGCTGCCTCTTGGTTCTTTGTAATTATCCAACTAGTGCTCCCTTCTTAATTACAAAACTAACTATTGCATAATTTTCTTTCAGATGTTGAACTTTTAGACAAGGGGGAAGTCAAGCTTCAAGTTTCAAAGTACATTTATTATCAAAGAATGTATAAATTATATAACCTTGAGATTTGTTTGCTTACAGGTAGCCACAAAAATAAGAATCCCAAAAGAACCCAAATAAAATAAAGACCAACACCTGATGTACAAGAGAAAGGGGAAATAAACAACAAATCATGCAAACAATAGAAGTGAGCAGTGACATTCTGATCTAAGGACTTTGAGTCCTTATATGGAAACCCCACAGCAGGCCCAAAGCCTTGGTATTAGTTCATCATATTAGTGTTCTCTCAAAAGAGCCCATTATGCCATTAATATATTCTTTTGAGGTTGATTATTTTGTGGATTGAGACCAAAACTGCACACAGTGTTCCACAAATAGCATAGTGCGACATGGTGGTGAAGTGGTTAGCACAACACTTCACAATCCCAGTGACCCAGGTTCAATTCCAGCCACTGTCTGTGAGGAGTTTGCACATTCTGCTCCGTGACCACGAGGGTTTCCTCTGGATGCTCTGGTTTCCTCCCACAGTCCAAAGACGTACCGGTTGGTAGGTTAATTGGTCATTGTGAATTGTCCTCTGATTAGACTAGAGTTAAGTAGGTGGTTGCTGGGTAGTGCAACTCGAAGGGCCGGAAGGTCCTGTTCTGCACTGTATCTCTAAACAAATAGACATAAAGTATTACGACAAAGGCAGCAGGTGCTCACCTTCCGCATTTGCCTCGATGCTTTAATATCCCTCGTGGCTTTAATTGACATATGTCCTGAAATTTGTTAACTTGGCAGCAGTTGAATAATGCAATATATGATAAATATAGAAAAAAAATTACAGTAAGTATATGTATGTATATTAAATAGTTAAATTAAAAATAGTAGTAAAAACCCAGAAATAATAAAAAAAACATTTGGGAGGAAACCCACATGGTCACTGGGAGTATGTACAAGCTCCTTATAAACTGATGGGAACTGACTCTGGGTCGCCGATGTTGAACGCTATGCTATCATATTACCCCCATTCTGGCCAATGACAGCACTCAACCAAGAATGTTGAAGAAGAGTGTCAGGCAATCTTCACATTGTTGGTTGGTGGAGCCTGCAGCATATCAATTACGGCACCGATTCCCAGCTTGCAACAGAGAGGGGCTGGAGAGAGCATTGAGGTATCTTCAGGCTGTGGGAATCTTTCCTTCTCGTCACTTCTCATGTGCTAGTTGGTCAACTCTGAAAGGCTGTTGATGGTTCTCAAAAGTGAGAATTGGCTTCTCTGAATAAGAGCTGTAAGCTGTTGCTGCTGGGTACTGGCACCGGGGCTTCAGTATTGATTTTGGCAATGCGTTATGTCCTGGAGATGACTTGATACTTCTCAGAGTTATATTATCTGCACAAAGAACGGGAATGGTCTTTAAAACTGTCCCCAGCACATTCCTAGGCTGTGTTGGTTGTGAATACAATTGATGCATTTTACTGTATGTTTCCACGTACACGTGGTAAATAAATCTGAATCTAAAACTCGGGAACTGTAGTGTAGCTATGAGACTAGCATCCAGAATTCTGAACTATTGATTGCATGAATTTAAATCCCACTTAATTACAAAGGTATTTAAATAAATATCGAATTTTGAAACACAGCTTTTCCCTTTGATGATAGCATTGGTTGGGGTCAACTGTGGATGTTGCGTCCTAGCTGTCAATGTTACTGTGAGTTGATATGAGGGTCAGGACAGAACAATATGGAGAGCAAGTTGTTGCCCATGTAGCAGGCTTCCTCTCTCCACACAGCTGACAATCCAAAGGAACGGCAGAGGCCGATACCGTTTGGCACCAGTGGTGTCGCAGAAGTTGCCAGTCAGTGTTGAACTCAACATAAGACTGCCTTAGGGAATCCAGCTCCAGATTTTCCCTTGTAGTTTACTGCTGTAGGTATAGCTGCAAGGCGGTGGAGGTTTGATATCAATGTTTTCCTTCTCCTAAATGAGCTGCCAACCACAGCTGTCGAGCCCCATCTGCCCAAAATAAAAGCACTGAATTGTTGTAAAATCATATTAGGCTCAGTATTGAGCCTTAGGGAACAAAATGTGGCTTTTATGTAACTGCAGGATCGTCAATGTGGCTAAAGTTCACCAACAATCAGACAAGGCACCGACAAACTTTACACAAGTAAATTAATTTATATTGCATAATGCTACAACATGTCACTGCAAAAATCGAACCACCATCGAGGACATCTTCAAAAGTCGATGCCTCAGGAATGTGGCATCCATTAATAACAGCCCTCCCCATCCAGGACATGCTCTTCTCATTGCTACCATCAGAGAGGAGGTGCAGGAGTCAGAAGACACACACTCAAATGTTTTTGGTACAGCTTCTTCTCCATCGCCGTCAGATTTATAAACGTTCCATGAACCCATGAACACTGCCTCACTATTTTTGCTTTCTTTTTGCACTATTTATTTATTTTTAAAAATATATTTCTTACTGAAATTTGTAGTATTTTTTAGCTATTTCACTGTACTGCTGCCACAAAACAAATTTTATGTCAGTGATAATAAACCTGATTCTGATTCTGAAATCATTCATTCTCACTTGCTTGTGCCAATATTTATGTTTTCTCCTCAGATTGCCTCATTCATTCAGAATGTTCTCCATTCTTCTTATGTATCTCTTTAAACTTTCCTTTAGTTTTCCAGAACACTTCAAACTAGTTTCCACTGAAAAACAGACTGCCACTTATTTCAGTTAATTCCAATCATTATCGGATGATATATTAAACTTCAAGAAAGAAGTCTGCTATTTATTGTATCTGCTGCCTTATTTAATATAACAAAATCAATGAAAAGAAAATGAAAGTTAACAAATACTAAATTAAATCCATTTTTCGTACACATCTTTTCTTATGATTTAAAGTTCAATCCTTTCCGTTGCTACTGGTATTCAGAGCAATTTTATCCATTCCATTCCACATATTTCCCTGTAAGCTACTCACTGTCACTCGGATTTCCTATGCCAGCCAGCCTCTCTCGAGATAATTCACAGCAGCCAAATAATTTTCCCACTAGCTTATCATCAGGGTGTAGGAAGAGAGCAGAACACTAGGGGAAAGGCTGTGGTCACGGAGAGGATGGACAAGCTCCTCATGGACAGCACTAGAGATCAGGAGGGAATCTGGGGCTCTGGAGGTGTGAGGCAGCAACTTTACATGCTCCACCAGTGTGCAGTGGAGCTAAGGAATTATCATGACTATGGTAAACACAAGGGCTTTCAAACCATTAAGCAGGCAAGAAAAGTAACATGGGAAAGAGTTTGCTTACATGATATATGTTTAAAACTGTGGAATAATCAACACAATGCATAGTTAAGAGGTGCTGAATAAAAACTGCCTTAACTGGAATGGAGTGAATTCTACTTGGAAAGCATTAGCTTGGGTGTTTGCTTTAAAAAGCAGCAAAGCCATAAGTTACTGCATTGCATTTCTGAATCTAGTTTTCATTCTTCTTCCTGTCAGCGCTGTGGCCTCTACAAGACTCCCTTTGGTTTATATGCTTGCTTAGGATTCAGTTCCTGGCACTAATGAACTCGCATGGGCCACAGGGATGTACAGCTTCTGCCTTTTATCCATCTATGATCTTTCTGATGTCATGCCCTGGTTTGTGAGAGATTCACTAGTACGGTCAGCTTTTCATGGTTTCCTTGTTCTGGTCTTGCTGCCTGAGTACAATACATAGGAACACCTTCCAAGTGATAAATTCAAAATGCAGACTTGTCAATCATTCTAATTAACACTGCTTTGTCTTTGTAAATCCACAAGAGTTTCCTCCACTGTTGAATATGGGAGCAAAGCAGGAGGGAATAAAGGGGTAAGGTTTCATCTTTATTGTGCTGGAGGTGATCAGAAGATGCAATAGGATAGATATACTTCATCTTAGATTAGTGAAATATAAATAACACCGGCTTGAATTCTGCAAGGATAGAGCCCAATTAATGTTGAAATAGGAAATAAAATGCCAGAAATGGTCAAAGAAAGTCTATTAGTTTCAGAAACTCAGGATCTCACAAAATTGCTCTACAGTCAAAAAAGCAATTTTTGAATAGTAGTCAATGATGTAGGAAATTCAGCAGCCAATTTGTACACAGTGAGCTCCCACAAACAGAAAGAGCATAATTATCAAATAATCTGTTAAGTTGGCCAGAACACTTGGCCTACTTCAAATGTAGTACCATGGGAACATTGCATCCAAGGCAGGGAGCAGATGGGGCTTCATTTTTAACGTTGGCACCTTGACACTACATGCTCAGCACTACACTAAAGTAACAGTCCAGAATTTTCAAGTCTCTTCAAAGCCCAAAACTCATTCACTCACACTCTTCTCTCACTTATAAATAAAATAAATAAATAAATAAATGCTATTACAAATAAAATGAATAAATTGTATAAAAAGTAGTGAAGTAGTGTTCATAGGTTCAATGTCAGAGAAATATGATGACAGAGTGGAAGAAGCTGTTCCTAAAACTTTAAGTGTATGTCTTCAGGATCCTGTACCTCCTTCCTGATGGTAGCAATGAGAAGAGGGCATGACATAGAAACATAGAGTATAGGTGCAGGAGTAGGCCATTTGGTCCTTCGAGCCTGCACCGCCATTCAGTATGATCATGGCTGATCATCCAACTCAGAACCCTGTACCTGCTTTCTCTCCATACCCCCCGATCCCTTTAGCCACAAGGGCCATATCTAACTCCCTCTTAAATATAGTCAATGAACCGGCCTCAACTGTTTCCTGTGGCAGAGAATTCCACAGATTCACCACTCTCTGTGTGAAGAAGTTTTTCCTCATCTCGGTCCTAAAAGGCTTCCCCTTTATCCTTAAACTGTGACCCCTCGTTCTGGACTTCCCCAACATCGGAAACAATCTTTCTGCATCTAGCCTGTCCAATCCCTTTAGAATTTTATACGTTTCAATAAGATCCCCCCTCAATCTTCTAAATACCAGCGAGTATAAGCCTAGTCGATCCAGTCTCTCTTCATATGAAAGTCCTGCCATCCCAGGAATCAATCTGGTGAACCTTCTTTGTACTCTCTCTATGGCAAGAATGTCTTTCCTCAGATTAGGGGACCAAATCTGCACACAATACTCCAGGTGTGGTCTCACCAAGGCCTTGTACAACTGCAGTAGAACTTCCCTGCTCCTGTACTCAAATCCTTTTGCTATAAATGCCAACATACCATTTGCCTTTTTCACCGCCTGCTGTACCTGCATGCCCACCTTCAATGACTGGTGTACAATGACACCCAGGTCTCGTTGCACCTCCGCTTTTCCTAATCGGCTACCGTTCAGATAATAATCTGTTTTCCTGTTCTTGCAACCAAAGTGGATAACCTCACATTTATCCACATTAAATTGCATCTGCCATGAATTTGCCCACTGACCTAACCTATCCAAGTCACCCTGCATCCTCTTAGCATCCTCCTCACAGCTAACACCGCCGTCCAGCTTCGTGTCATCTGCAAACTTGGAGATGCTGCATTTAATTCCCTCGTCTAAATCATTAATATATATTGTAAACAACTGGGGTCCCAGCACTGAGCTTTGCGGTACCCCACTAGTCACTGCCTGCCATTCTGAAAAGGTCCCGTTTACTCCCACTCTTTGCTTCCTGTCTGCCAACCAATTCTCTATCCACATCAATACCATATCCCCAATACTCTGTGCTTTAAGTTTGCACACTAATCTCCTGTGTGGGACCTTGTCAAAAGCCTTTTGAAGTATACCACATCTACTGGTTCTCCCCTATCCACTCTACTAGTTACATCTTCAAAAAATTCTATAAGATTCGTCAGACATGATTTTCCTTTCACAAATCCATGCTGACTTTGTCCGATGATTTTACCTCTTTCCAAATGTGCTGTTATCACATCTTTGATAACCGACTCCAGCATTTTCCACACCACCGATGTCAAACTCACCGGTCTATAATTCCCCGGTTTTTCTCTCCCTCCTTTTTTAAAAAGTGGGGTTATATTAGCCACCCTCCAATCCTCAGGAACTAATCCAGAATCTAAGGCGTTTTGAAAAATTATTACTAATGCATCCACTATTTCTTGGGCTACTTCCTTAAGCACTCTAGGATGCAGAACATCTGGCCCTGGGGATTTATCTGCCTTTAATCCCTTCAATTTACCTAACACCACTTCCTAACATGTATTTCCCTCAGTTCCTCCATCTCACTAGACCCTCGGTCCCTTACTATTTCTGGAAGATTACTTATGTCCTCCTTAGTGAAGACAGAAGCAAAGTAGTCATTCAATTGGTCTGCCATGTCTTTGTTCTCTATGATCAATTCACCTGTTTCTGACTGTAAAGGACCTACATTTGTCTTGACCAATCTTTTTCTTTTCACATATCTATAAAAGCTTTTACAGTCAGTTTTTATGTTCCCTGCCAGCTTTCTCTCATAATCTTTTTTCCCTTTCCTAATTAAGCCCTTTGTCCTCCTCTGCTGGTCTCTGAATTTCTCCCAGTCCTCAGGTGTGCCGCTTTTCTTTGCTAATTTATATGTTTCTTCTTTGGACTTGATACTATCCCTAACTTCCCTTGTCAGCCACGGGTGCACTACCTTCCCTGGTTTATTCTTTTGCCAAACTGGGATGAACAATTGTTGTAGTTCATCCATGCGATCTTTAAATGCTTGCCATTGCATATCCACCGTCAACCCTTTAAGTATCATTTGCCAGTCTATCTTAGCTAATTCACATCTCATACCTTCAAAGTTACCCTTCTTTAAGTTCAGAACCTTTGTTTCTGAATTAACTATGTCACTCTCCATCTTAATGAAGAATTCCACCATATTATGGTCACTCTTATCCAAGGGGCCTCGCACGACAAGATTGCTAACTAACCCTTCCTCATTGCTCAATACCCAATCTAGAATGGCCTGCTCTCTAGTTGGTTCCTCAACATGTTGGTTCAGAAAACCATCCCGCATACATTCCAAGAAATCCTCTTCCTCAACACCCTTACCAATTTGTTCACCCAATCTATATGTAGATTGAAGTCACCCATTATAACTACTGTTCCTTTATTGCACGCATTTCTAATTTCCTGTTTCATGCCATCCAAAACCTCACTACTACTGTTAAGTGGCCTGTACACAACTCCCACCAGCGTTTTCTGCCCCTTAGTGTTATGCAGCTCTACCCATATCGATTCCACATCCTCCAGGCTAATGTCCTTCCTTTCTATTGCGTTAATCTCCTCTCTAACCAGCAATGCTACCCCATCTCCTTTTCTTTCCTGTCTATCCCTCCTGAATATTGAATATCCCTGGATGTTGAGCTCCCATCCTTGGTCACCCTGGAGCCATGTCTCTGTGATCCCAACTATATAATATTCATTAATAACTATTTGCACATTCAATTCATCCACCTTGTTACGAATGCTCCTCGCATTGACACACAAAGCCTTCAGGCTTGTTTTTACAACACTCTTAGCCCTTATACAATTAGGTTGAAAAGTGGCCCTTTTTGCTTTTTGCCCTGGATTTGCCTGCCTGCCACTTTTACTTTTCACCTTACTACTTTTTGCTTCTACCTTCATTTTACACCCCTCTGTCTCTCTGCACTTGTTCCCATCCCCCTGCCACATTAGTTTAAATCCTCCTGAACAGCAGTTAGTCCTGGATAGTGGTTGGGGGGGGGGGGGGGGGGGGCAGGCGGGGGGCCTTACTGATGGATGCTGCCTTCTTGAGGCATCGACTATTGAAGATGTAGCTCCAGGAATTCAGGTTCCATCCTTTGCTGTGGTGAGAAATGGATAGTGAGATTAATGTGATTGCTCACTTGGGAGTCAGCACAGACCCAATGGTCTCCTTCTGTGTCAGATGTATATGACCTGATTACAATATGGTCGATCTTGTGTAAGTTGTCACCAGTTAGACTGTAGTGCTAATCTTGCAAGTAATCTACTAAAATTAAAAATCACAGTGAAAATGTTCCAGTTGGAAAAGGTTAATTGAAGTATCTTTATTCACACTATTTGGTCCAAATTTCCACCCCAACAAAATGCATGTTCTTATCATATTAATTTGCAACATAGAACAGTACAGCGTTATAGGCTCTTCAGCCCACAATGTTGTGCTAATCTGTGTAAATCTATTTCACGGTCAATCTAACCTTTTCCTGCTGCACAGGCCATAACACTCCATTCTTCATACAGCCATCTAAAATTCTTTTAAATGTCCTTGTTGTCTCAGCCTCTACCATCAACCCCAGCAGTGCTTTCCAGGCACCCATCATTCTTTGTGTAAAAAATTACCCCTGACAATTCCCCTTAGCTTCCATTCACTCATTTTAAATGAATGTCCTCAGGTTTTGGCCACTGCCATCCTGAGAAAAACATGCTGGCTGTCCACAATTCAAGGACTATTCACCTCATGTTTTTGATATTTATTGCTTAACTTCCCCTTGGACTTGAAGGCAATCTGAGGTAAGGTGAGGTGACGGGCCTGTCGCTGAGAGAGATGAGGACCCAAGGTTCAAGCGATTTAAATGTTGTGCTGAAGGCTGAATCAAGGTGGCGAGGTTTGGGCACCACAGCGTACCGATTCAACTGAGCTTGATGCTTTTGGTGGAGACTTAAGCACCATGCTGAATTGGAAAGCTTTGTTACAGGCTGAATCAGGGAGGTGAAGTCCAAGCGATTAAACCTGATGTTTGGTCATCGATTTAGGCACGGGGCCAGGTTGAAAAAGTCAGGGTGTTGAGGCACGAGACAAGGGACTGGTCGGTTCAGATTGCTGTTCCATGAGGTTTACTTGGCTCTGCATTGAACTAAGGGAATCTCTTGTGGATTTTAGTTCAAAACGTTATTTGCTTGCGTTGTCTTCCCTCTGCATATTGGGTGTTTGACAGTCTTTTTTTAAATATATGGCTTCTTTTTTTTATGGGCATGATGTTTTTTTTGAGTGTTTGATGGTTTTCTATTTTTACTGGGTTGTTTTGGGCTTCTTTGTTTCGTGGCTGTCTGTTAGGAGATGAATCTCAAGGTTATATAATGTATTCATACTTTACTTTGATAATGAATGTAATTTGAACTTGAACTTCTTGAAGTTATTTATTTAGTTATTATCAGTTATTTTTTCTTTCTTTTTGGATTTGCACAATTTTCTGTCTTTTGCACATTGGTTGTTTGCCCTTCCTGTTGGGGGCAGTCATTCATTGTTCATTTATGTTTCTTTGATTTACTGTAAATGCCCACAAGAAAATGAATCTCAGGATGGTATATGGTGACATATGTGTACTTTGATAATAAATTTACTCTACGCCTCTCATAATCTCGTACATCTCTGTCAAGTCACCTTTCATCTGTCACTCTAAAGGGAAAAACCCTAGCTCACTAAAACTTTCCACCTCAGACAGACTTTACTTAACCAAATATTGCAAAATGCCTCAATGTTCCAAATGGATTAGCAGGTAGTGAACCACGGCAACGTTTTGTGGGCTGCTAAATCTGAACGTTGACCATAAAATCCAACAGCCAGAGATATCCAGGCTGACAATAAATAGAATTCCAAATTCAAAGTAAATTTATTAGTATGTCACCATATACTATCCTTAGCTTCATTTTCTTGCAGGCATTCACATTAGAACAAAGAAATGCAGTAGAGTCAATGGAAAACTACACACAACCAATGTGCAAAAGAATATAGACTGAGCAAATACAAAAAATAAATAAGTTAATAAACAATATTTGAGAATATGAGTTGCAGAGTCCTTGAAAGTGAGTCCTCCCTCCCAATGGACCCACCACCCAGACGTATGGTCCTCACCTGCCCTGACACTATAATTCCCATGTCTATCCAGTGCTCGTCTGGGTGGGTAAAACCAATCAAAGGTCACAAGGCAGTAGAACTCAAAATGCTCTTAATTATGTGTGGTACTTACAAACACTAATCTGCTATTCTCTTAAACAGAGCATTTCTTCAGCATTAAATAGTGCTTACTTGCACAGCTCTCTTTAAATGATTCTGAACTTGTCCCCAGTAATCACTCAGAAGACTCTTTCCACATGAGTTGTGATGATTTCTCCTGCCAATTCCCCAAAACTTGCCAGTTTGTCCTAAACACACCTTTTCAATTCAAACATCTCACCTGTGAAACTTTGATTGGCACAATTATCTCCAATGATGCTCCGGGTAGGTTCATTGATCATTATAAATTGTCCCATGATTAGGTTCAGATTAAATTGAGGTTATCGGGGGCAGCTTGAAGGGCCAGAAGGGCCTATGCAGAGCTCTCACTCTAATTACTGTTACAATAAATAAATAGAATTTGATACAGTCTCATGGTAGGCTCATGCAGAGCAACATGAAGCAAGGACTCCATTGAAACCTGGCTGTGTGGGTTCAGAGTAGGCTTATCCTCAGGAGACAGCGGGTGTAGTAGACGGAGTGTTTTCTGCCTGGAGGGCGGTGACCTGTGGGGATCTGCAAGGATCTGTTCTGGGATCCCTGATCTGTGAATTTTTATAAAGGACTTGGATGGGAATGTGGAGGGCTAGGTTAGTAAGTATGCAGATGGCATGAGGATTGCTGGTGCTGTGAATAGCGCAGATGGAGTCGGAGGAGATAGCAGAGGTATTTAATGAATACTTTGCATCAGTATTCACTATGGAAAAGGATCTTGGCAATTGTGGGGATGACTTACAGTGGACTGAAATGCTTGAGCATATAGACGTTAAGAAAGATGATGTGCTTTCAAAAAGCATTGATAGATAAGTCACCGGGACCGGAAGAGATGTACCCCAGGCTACTGTGGGAAGTGAGGGAGGAGATTGCTGAGCCTCTTATGATGATCTTTGTATCATCAATAGGGACGGGAAAAGTACCAGAGGATTGGGGGGTTGCAGATGTTGTTCCCTTGTTCAAGAAAGGTAGTAGAGATAGCCCGGGAAATTATAGACCAGTGAGTCTGACTTCAGTGGTGGGCAAGTTGTTGGAGAAGATCCTGAGAGGCAGGATTTATGAGCATTTGGAGAGATGTAATCGGATTAGGGATAGTCATCGTGGCTTTGTCAAGGGCAGGTCATGCCTTATGAGCCTGATTGAATTCTTTGAGGATGTAACAAAACACACTGATAAAGGTAGAACAGTGGATATAGTGTACATGGATTTGAGTAAGGCATTTGATGAGGTTCCCCATGCAAGGTAATGAAAGTAATGAGGCATGGGATCCAAAGAGACCTTGCGTTGTGAATCCAGAATTGACTTGCCCACAGAAGGCAAAGAGTGGCAGTAGATGGTTCATCTTCTCCGTGGAGGTCGGTGACCAGTGGTGTTCCACAGTGATCTGTTCTGGGACCCCTCCTCCTTGTGATTTTTATAAATGACTTGGATGAAGAAGTAAAAAAGTGGGTTAGTAAATTAGCTGATGATACAAAGTTTGGGGGTGTTGTGGATAGTCTGGAGGGTTGGCAGAGGTTACAGCGGGACATTGATAGGATGCAGAACTGGGCTGAGTAGTGGCAGATGGAGTTCAACTCAGGTAAGCGTGAGGTGGTTCATTTTGGTAGGTCAAATATGATGGCAGAATATAGTATTAATGGTAAAACTCTTGGCAGTGTGAAGGATCAGAGAGATCTTGTGGTCCATGTCCATAGGACACTCAAAGCTGCTGCGCAGGTTGATAGTGTTGTTAAGAAAGCATATGGTGTATTGGCCTTCATCAACTGTGGGATTGAGTTCAAGAACTGTGAGGTAATGTTACAGACCCTGGTCAGAACCTGCTTGGAGTACTGTGCTCAGTTCTGGTCACCTCACTACAGGAAGGATGTGGAAACTATAGAAAGAGTGCAGAGGAGATTTACGAGGATGTTGCCTGGATTGGAAGGCGTCCTTATGAGAATAGGTTGAGTGTATTTGGCCCTTTCTCCTTGGAGCAACGGAGGTGACCTGATAGAGGTGTGTAAGATGATAAGAGGTATTGATCGTGTGGAAAGTCAAAAGCTTTTTCACAGGGCTGAAATGGCTAACACAAGGGGGCATAGTTTTAAGGTGCTTGGAAATAGGTACTGAGGGGATGCCAGGGGTAAGCTTTTCACACAGAGAGTGGTGGGTGCATGGAATACACTGCTGGCGGCAGTGGTGGAAGTGAATACAATAGGGCCTTTTAAGAGCCTCTTAGATAGGTACAAGGAGCTTAGAAAAATAGAGGGCTATGCGCTAGGGAAATTCTAGGCATTTCTAGAGTTGGTTACATGTCGGCACAACATTGGGGGCTGAATGGCCTGAAATGTGCTGTAGATTTCAATGTTCTATGATCTAAGGTTGCCAAGGGTTACAACAGGACATTGATAGGATGCAGACTGGGCTGAGAAATGTCAGATGCAGTTCAGTCTTGAAAAATGTGAAGTGATTCACTTTGGAAAGTCAAGCTTGAAGGCAGAGTGTCACACCATAGTTTCTGGTGAGGGTCACGTGCCCTCATGAAGGTGTGGACTTTAAAACTCGGACGGCAGTCTGCAAAAGCACATACAGTGCAAAATTGTTAATGGTGTGCCAGGGTAAACATTTCAGAAAAAACTCAAAAATATTTACAATGCAAATTAAAAGGAAAAATGGCAAAAATGTCAAAAAGAGAAAATACAGATGTATTCCATCAGACTTTTAGGACTACAGCTCCTAACCATCCACCTGAAGTAACACACCTCACCTCACCTTACCCTCTCTGCCCTCACCATTTACACCAAAATGAACCTTTACACCTCAAACAGATTCCCACCACCAAGCACATCTTTCCCCCCCCCCCCCACTTTCTGCTTTCTGTAGGAATCACTCCCTATGCGACTCCCTTGTCCATTCATCCCTCCCCACTGATCTCCCTCCTGGCACTTACCCTTGCAAGTGGAACAAGTGCTACACCTGCCCCTACACCTCTTTCTTCACTACCATTCAGGACCATAAACAGTCCTTTCAGGTGAGGTGACACTTCACCTGTGAGTCTATTGGGTCATACACTGTGTCTGGTGCTCCCAGTGTAGCCTCCTGTATATCAGTGAGACACGATGTAGATTGGCAGACTACTTGCCGAGCACCTACACTCTGTCCACCAGTAGAAGCGGGATCTCCCAGTAGTCACCCATTTTAATTCCACTTCCCATTCTGATATGTCCATCCATGGCCTCTTCCACTGTCATGATGAGGCCACACTTAGGTTAGAGCAACCACACCTTATATTCCGTTTGGGTAGCCTCCAACCTGATGGAATAAACGTTGATTTCTCCAACTTCTGGCAATTCCCCCCACCCCTCCTCCTTCACCATTTCCCATCCCCTTTTCCCTCTCTCACCTTATCTCCTTGCCTACCCATCACCTCCTTCTGGTGCTCCTCCCCCCTTTTCTTCCTTCCATGGCTTTCTGTCTCTTTCACCAATCAGCTTCCCAGCTCTTTACTTCACCCTTCCCCTTCCAGGTTTCATCTATCATCTTGTGTTTCTCTCTCCCCTCCCTCCACCTTTTAAATCTACTCCTCAGCTTTATTTCTCCAGTCTTGCCGAAGGGTTTTGGCCCAAAACATCAACTGCACTCTTTTCCATTGATGCAGCCTGGCCTGCTGAGTTCCTCCAGCATTTTGTGTGTTGATGAAACTTCCAGTCGGTTTTCCAAACTGCTGATCACATATTGCCAATTTATTACTTGTTGCAGTCTCTGCTGGTGACTTGAATGAGTTTTACCAATTTCTCTTATGGGACATCACTCATTCTGTATTGGGGGAGGGAGCAACTAAATTTGCCGAAGTAGCTTAATATCCATCCTTATTTCTACTGAAAGTTACGTTGTGTTAAAGCATGGCATTTTCATCTTCCCCCTCCACTACATTTATGTAATTTTCCCTTAATTAATGTCTGCTATCCCTAATAGATTCACCCTTCAAACATCAAGAGACAATAAGAACAATAATATTTGATTAACTGAATTCTGTAGACTCAAAATTTCCATTTTGTCCTAGAGGGATGACATAATTGTTCAGCAGTCAATAACTTTGAGATTGCTCAATCATTATAAGCCAGGCTAAACCCGCACTCTCAGTCACCTGCTCCATAATATTTGGGTTAGTTCTTCAGTTTTCAGGTAAGTCTACGGTCTACAGTTATCAATAATTACAACAAAGTGAAAATAATAGAAAACTAAATGCAATCTAAAAAGAAAAAAAGGAAGATTTATAAAAATACAGATCTTGTTACCTCAATAATCTCAACCTGTCTTCCTAATCTTCAAAACCTCAATGGTCACCATGGAATTGCTTCTGGCACAGATGTTCATGGAATTGCATTGGCACAAATGGAGGACTTCCAGCTCATCATCAGTAATAAGCTTGGTTCACAGAGCACTTATCTTCAGTTAATACTAGCAGAAGGAGCTGATTATGTAAATGAACCATTAGGATTTTCAATAATTAGCTATGATTCTTCAGAAAACAGAGCAGGAGTTTCTTCACAGGTGCTAATCATTTTTCTTCTTCTTAAGACCTGAAACAAAGCAGTCTGAGATATATATCTGGCCAGATAATGATTAACCCATCAGGTCTCTAGTAACCATTTTCCATATGACTTTGAGCTTGATAAACTAGTTGAGCTGGAATCCAATTTAGATTTCTTCTCTATAACTACAGAGGTCAGTTTTATCCCCTGAATTTAGGGTGGTGTATTTCGGGAATTCATTGCCACAGTTGGCGAACAAGTTGTTGAGTATATTTAAAGTGGAGGTGGATAGATTCTTGATTAGTAAGGGCATCAAAGGTTATGTGGAGAAGGCAGGATAAGGGGATTGAGAAGGATAATAAATCAGCCATGTTGGAATAGCAGAGAAGACTCGATGGGTCAAATTCCTTAATTCTGCTCCTTTTGTCTTACGGTCTTCCTCTTATTGTCTTGTGATCTAACTCTAATCCTCAGTGTACAAAATCATGAGGGGTGTGTACAAAATCATAACATACATAGAATTCAGTCTTTTTGTTAGGGTTGACCGTAGTAGTGTAGAGGTTAGTGCAATGCTATTATAGCTCAGGGCATTGGAGTTCAGAGTTCAATTACTGTGTCCTCTGTAGAAGTATCCAGGCTAATTGCAGGCAAATGGCACTAGTTTTGATTAGCATCTTGGTTGGCATGGATGTGCTGGGCCAAAGGGCCTGTTTCCATGCTTTAAGACTCTATAATTCCATGAGTAGCAAATTGTCAACTGGAGGGAACCAATATGAAACTCTTGTTGGTGAGCTCAACTCTGAACAACAGAAACACCAAGGATGGCTACAGCTCTGAGCACCTGCACCTGCAGTAATTATCTTCTCATTTTGATTAATCCCACAATGGTAGTTATTGGCATAGGTGTGGGAGCAATTCAATATTTTATATGCTTCTTTGAGCATATTCACCGCTCAATAATTTAGAGGCACCATGCCACATTACCCTGAGAAATAGAATGACTTTTATGAATGGGCATATCCGATGATATTTTCATATACCAGCTGATAAATAACTAAAGTTGATAAATTTTTGAAGTAAACATTGCTTTGGGTCCAGTGTTACCAGTCATGAATGAATGATATTGAAATAAAGCTCATTAAAAAGGGACCTTACTGAAATTACCTTCTGCACCCAGGCAACACTTTAATCAGTGCAAGGCAGGTTTCAAATGCAAGGAAGAATTTTACAGTTACATGCATAATTGTCCAGAAATCTGCTGTTTACACAATAGACACAATATTTATACCTAATGATGAGGTTTACAATATGTTTCAATTGTATTATGCAGCAAGTTATTGGGTTGTGCAATATAAATTTTCAGCCTCTTTTAAAACATATAAAAATCAGTTTACAGCACAGAAATGGACCATTCAGCTCACCATATGTCAACAACCACATGAAGACTTCTATAATGTCTCTCCTCATTTTCACTTTTCTAAAGCCTTAATCTATAACTTTTGCATAATTGGAAATAATGTTTGAATTGTTTTCAGTTCCTCCATAACCTTTGCATCTTTGCATCATTTGAAGAATTTGCTAGCATTGTGGGTAAATTACTGGATAGGAGCCAGAGTTTTGGACCATCGATCGACAATCGCAAGTTCAAATGCCACCAAGGTAACTTTAACATTAAGGAACTAATAAATAAGTATAATAAATAAACATGTTTTGGTATCAGAATCTGGTTTGTTATCGCTGACATCATGAAATTTGTTGTTTTGTGGCAGCAGTACTGTGCAATACATAAAGATTACTATAAATTACAATGAGAATACAATTAAAACGTGTGCAAAAAGAAGGCAAAATATGAGGTAGTGTTCATGGGTTCATAGTCCATTCAGAAATCTGATAGTGGACAGGAAGAAGCTGTTCCTGAAACATTAACTGCAGATCTTCTGGCTCTTGTACATCTTCCCTGATGGTAGTAATGAGAAGAGGATAAGGGTCATGATGGATGCCACCTCGTTGAGGTATCGGCTTTTGAAGATGTCCTTAGTGTTGTGGAATCTAGTGCCCATAAAATTAACCATGAAACCAATGGACTGCAGCAAACATTCTCCTTGTTCACTATTGTCCTTCATGGAAGAAAATTGGTGTCTTTACTTGTATGTCTTGCAGGTATCTTTAAATCTCTTGATGTAGTTGACTCCTTCGTTCCAAATCAATTTGGGAGGGCAATAATGTTTAATGTATGTTTGGTATAATTTCTTTACTTTTCAATTCTATCCCTCTTGAAGTAAGCACTAGTTTTTGATTTGTTCTTGCTATGGTGTTATCAACCTACTTAACAACCATAAATGATTTGCCTATTTCACTCTCAGATCTATTTGATCCTGTTAGATTTTTATCTTTGAAGTAATGCTTGTACTTATCAAAATGTAATGCTTCACACTTGTAGATATTGAAATTCATTTTCCAATTATAAGCCCATACTTTATTGTTGTTAATATCTTCTACTGAAACCTGATATTCAGGGCAGAAACCAGATGCAGTAAGGAAAATTGAGAGGCAAGGGAGGTCAAGGATGACAGGGAAAAAACTATAAAACCTGTTATATCTCATTCAGTTGAAGGCAGCTGCTTTAGTTTGATCTGAAAAGGCAACATTTTCTTTTATCTTCACAGTGAAATGAAATGAGGTTAGCAATATGCCTCACTTTACTGATTATAATATCTAACATTTCACACAGTCTTAACAACTGTGCAAGTGACTCACAAAACATGCAATATGGAACAGAGAAGTATATAATTAGAATCATTCAATTCCCTTTGCTGGGGGAAGTGATAAGATGGGGAAAAGACGTTTTTGTGTAACTAATGGCTCAAGTGTTGGGTGGGACTGTGGTAGTTGAGCTAATGACACCCTTGGAGATTTTTCCCAATGTTTGGCCACTACTGGAGTGCATTTGGAGGCAATTCAAAGCAGCAGAACTGAGGCGAGGCAAGGCTGATTCGAAGTGGTGTGGTCTGGGTCCAAGAGCATGGAAAAAACATTGGCCCATTTAAGTGTTGGGCCAGGGTGTGGGGGCTGGAGGAGAGGGATGGGCTGGTGTTCAGCTCGCTGCTCTGCAAGGTTTACTCATCTCTGAGCTCAACTGGGGCTGTACCCTGTAGCCAGCAGGTTGTGGCTGCTTTCGTAGCTTTTATGAACTTCTGTTCTGAACATTATTTGCTTACTTTTATTGTTTGCTCAATTTTTTGTTTCTGCACATTGGCTATTTGATGGACTTTTTTTTAAATGGGTTCTATCGGGTTTCTTTGTTTTGTGGCTGCCTGCAAGGAGACAAATCTCAAGGTTGTGAATAGTATACATACCTCAATAATAAGTGTACTTTGAACTTTTGATTACATATCTCTATTAAGATGGTGAAACATTCCAGCATTGTATCTTATTGACAAATCTTCACGTCAAGCTTATAAGGAAATAATGGGTCCAATGCTTGGTCATGTGCACGGCTTCAAATGAAAAGATCTTACAGGAGGGATGAAATATAAAGTCAGTCGTGAGAAGTCCAGATCTTAGGGCCTAGATAACTGAATAAGTAGAATGGTAATCAAGCATGCTCATACAAAAACAGAGAATCATACTTCTAAAGTAAAAGCGAAGTTTACACACATCTCTCAGGCTCGCCTGCATTTCTTTCAATTAGTTTTATGTTTGGTGTTAACATCCCTCCCCCACACCCAAAATTTTCAAACTACCCCTGCCCACCCAGCACTGAGATCACCAATGATTAACCCTGGTCTCGACTGCCTACAGGTCTTTCTAATGCCTTGAGGTTGTAATACTTCAATCCCTCGCCAGTTCCTTGACAGAGGTCCTCCCCCTCTGACACATGCTCCATTGTTTTTTCAGGCCCTGATGCTCTTGTGACCCATTGACCTAGGCACCACCCTGGCCTGATTAAAGTACATACATGTCATCATATACAACCCTGAGATTCAATTTCTTGTGGGCATACTCAACAACTCTATAGAATAATAACTATAACAGAATCAATAAAAGACTGCCCAACTTGGACATTCATCCAGAGTGCAGATGACAGCAAATTGTGCAAATACAGAAAGAAATAATAATAAATACATAAACAATAAATATCGAGAACTTGAGATGAAGAGTCCTTGAAAGTGAATCCATCGGATGTGGGAACATTTCAATGATGGGGCAGGTGAAATTGAGTGAATTTATCCCTCTTTGGTTAAAGAGCCAACTGTTCCTGAACCTAGTGGTGTGGGTTCTGAAGCTTCTGTATCTTTGTCCAGATGGCAGCAGTGAGAAGAGAGCATGGCCTGGGTGGCGGTGTGGGTCCTTGATGATGGATGCTGCTTTCCCGTGACAGCGTTCCATGCAGACGTACTGACTGGTGGGGAGAGCTTTACCTGTGATGGACTGGGCCATATCCATTACTTTTTGGTGGATTTTCTGTTCGAAGGCATTGGTGTTTCCAAACCAGGCTGTGATGCAGCCAATCAATATACTCTCCACCACACATCTATAGAAGTTCAATAATCTGCTCTATGTTCCTGAAATCTGAATGCAACTTCACCCAATGCATTTTCCTTTCTGCACTCTGCTGCTCACAGAGGATAAAGTACAATGCTGATCGAGCTGAGAGTGGGTGAGTATTCCTGAAATTGATACAAATAAATTGACAACTGAAATGATTCTTGATGCTTTGGGCATTGACCACATAAAATGGTCGTTTCCCATCTTGTTATATTTTTTCACTTGTTGGTGAGCGCTTGATATTTACGAAAGGGTTATTATCAAGCTAAATTGGAGCACGTTCTTTTGTTTTGCCTTTCTTTCTTCTATCATCTAGAGGCACATTTGAGGTTAGCATCTAACCTTACAGGAGTAGGTCCTACATTGCTCCATATGCTCTGCCCTGACAATGGGATTTCTGACCTTAACTTCAAGGCTGTACCGTGGAGCAGCTTGTAGAACTGTGGCCTCAGAGCTACAGTCCGGGATCAATCCTAACTCCCTGGCCCGGTCTGTGTGGAGTTCAAATGTTCTCCCTGTGGCCATCTGGGTTTCCACTGTGTACACTAGTTTTTTCAAACAGCACACAACGTACAAATTAAATGCCCTCAGCATGTCAATGTGTAGCAGAGTCTTATGTGGAGTTGATATGAACGTGGGAAGGGTAAGATTAATGAAGGAACGAGTGCCAGCCTGCACAAACCTCTATAAATGGCTGGCTGCATTACAGCCTGGTATGGGAATACCAATGCCTTTGAGTGGAAAATCCTACAGAAGGTAATGGATTTGGCCAAGTCCATCCCAACCATTGAGCACAAAGCCACAGTTGGAAAGCAGCATCACAGATACTCACCACAAAGGCCATGCTCTTTTCTCACTTCTGCCATCAGGTAGAAGATACAAGAGCAGGTTCAACAACAGTTACTACCCCTCAACAATCAGGCTCCTGAACAAAAAGAGATAACTACACTCACTTGCTCATAGATTGAGATGTTTTCACAATGAATTATCTCACATTAAGGACTTGTTATTTCTTGTTCTTGTTATTTATTTACATTTGCATTTGCACAGTTTGTTGTCTTTCTGCACTCTGGTTGATCTCTCACTGATCCTGTTATAGTTACTATTCTATAGATTTGCTGAGTTTGCCCACAGGAAAATGAATCTCAGGGTTATATACGGTGACATACAGGTACTTAGCTACTAAAATTTCCTTTGAATTTCAAACTTTGACTTGGTGCACTTAATAGCTTGTTTCCTTGCAGCAACTCTCTCTAGTCTATCATACTCCATAATGTACTTGTGGTGTAAGTTTTTCCATCAATCAACTATATTGATTTTTAACTGAGAATACCAATTGATGAATAAAATATGACTTCTTTTCTTGCTGATTTATATGTGCCCCGCAAGGTTTGGAAATGAAATTCAGATCCATCTAACTCAACTGAGAAATTCTTTACACACATTCCAGAGACTTTCAGTCCATTAGTACAAGTGGATACAAATTGAAATCTCTTAAGTGTAAGGAAAATGCCACAATTGACTTCATCCAATCAGCCTGCTTGTTTAATGGTTCTGTTCAGCTTAATCAGCTCTGATGCAACACAGGCAGGTGGATAATGCTGACTTTTGAGGCTTGCTGTCAAGATTAATATTCTCTCCATAGGACTTTCATGAATTCTTCACCAGAGTGGCAGCTGAGATGAAAATTAAGTGCAAGGTAAATTGGAGAAGCGGTCATATAAAAGACAAGCTATCATAAAAAGCATCCCAAGATGCTTAATTCATTTGGTGAAAGAGAACTGTGTGAGTATATTTATATTCAAATGAACCTTAACTAAGACTGACTGTGAGCATCTGATACTCACTCAGAGTGTATCTTGTGAATGTAGCTGTTCATGTAGTATTTTTATTTCCCTGGTTTATATTGTCTCATGGAGTCATTCTTCAGCACTCTGCAATTGCCGATAAAAATCTGTCTTGTAATGTATGAGACTTCATTGGTTGAAAGGGGGAGAAGTTTGTTGTTAATCTTACTGAATCATTAGTCTATATTCTTCTAGCTTTTGTGTATAGAAACAGGGGTCACAGACTCAAAATGAGGGTTTGGCTATGTAGGACAAGCCATTTCTTCACCTGGAGAGCTGTGAATCATTAGAATTTACTTCCCTGCAAGGCTTTGGAGAGCTGTCAAGGCAGAGATTGATACACCGAGGTACAGGGGATGTAGGAGAATCCAGGAACAAATCATAGAACATTACAGAGCAGTACAGGCCCTTAGGCCCAAGTTGTTGTGCTTATCTTTCAACCCATTCCACAAGAGGATGGTGCTGGAGCAAGGTTTAATCAATGCTGTTTGTAGATTGGATGCTGTAGTTCACATTATGATGTGATTGCTCCGTTATGTTGCTATTTTTTGGCAACTTTGAATCAGGGTGACCTACGGATAATGAACGCTGTACTGAACTGAATATAGACTCTTCAATTTTTGTGTTTTATATCCTCTGTTCTTTCTTGTTGTCACTTGTGCAAATTGTTGTTTTTTTATACAGGGTGGTGGGTGTTCTCTTTACCTTTTGTGCAATTAGTTTTGTTTGCTCGAGATGGTTTGCGGGGGTTGATTTTTTTTTCTTTGAATGGGTTCCATGGTTTTCTGTTTTGGTTTTCTTTGTTCAGAGGTTGTCTATGGGAAGACAGATCTCGGGGCTTTATACTGCATATATACTTTGATAATAAATGTACCTACAAAATCAATCTAACCCATCTCTCCAACACAGCCCTCCACTTTACTATCATCCATGTATCCATGTACCATTCTAAAAGTCTCTTAAATGTATCTGCCTCTATCACCCCTCCCCTGGCAGGGCATTCCACACACCTACCACTCTCTGTGTAACAAACCTACCTCTGGTATGCCCCTTATACTTTCCTCCAATCATCTTAAAATTATACCCCCTCATATTAGCCATTTGTGCCCTGGGAAGAAGTTTCTGGCTGTCCACTCTAGCTATGCCAGTTATCACCTTACACACCTCCATTAGGTCACCTCTCATCACGCCTCACTCCAAAGAGAAAAGCCCTAGCTGCTCAACCTGACCTCATAAGGCATGTTCTCTAATGCAGGCAACATCTGCTTTGCACCCTCTCCATAGCTTCCTCATCCTTCCTATAATGAGGTGGCTGGAACTGAACACAATATTCCAACTGTGGTCTAACCAGAGTTTTATAGATCTGCAACATGACCTCGTGGCTCTTGAACTCAATCCCCTGATTACTGAAGGCCAACACACCAGTGTTACTGGAAGTAAGTTGTACTGAACATTAAAGCCAGCCCTGGAAAACATACTGCTGTACATGTTTCTTCTGTAATTATGTTCTCATCTGGCAGAAACTGAGTGAGGGGCAAGAACTGTCTCAATAAAGTACAGGATATTCAGCCCTTGAAATGCCATCTAGTTTATCAAAGTTCCCAGCATTTCCTCAGAATCCTGAAAATTAATCTTCATTGAGTAAATAATTAGATTTGCAAAATCTCGTACCACATGTAAAATCCTTACTTCTGAGACACAGCTTACCGTAAGTATTCATTTTAGCCTTGGGTGAAGGAGCCTCTTTACAGTCTGAATGATAAAGTTACTCCAGGAAAACATTAATAATCCTTCACATTGAGCTCTAAAGAAGCAAATAATTCAGGTTGCTCAGGTCTGTACTTTCAGAGGAGTTAGAGCTTCAAAGTTCCATAGCACAATAAAGCTTCCATTAACAGACCCCTCTGGGCAGTACTACTGCAGACTTACTCAAGGACGAGCAGCTGTCAGCTGGCGAGGATTTAGTTTGGCTCTTGAATATGTGGATTCTGTGGCAAGGCTAGTTAATACATTGATGCAGATGAAAGGACAGCATATCTTGGGACCTCACTAACATTAATCAGCTGCACTCAGCAGGCTGGCAGTGCCCAAGCTCAGCTCTGCTCTTGGAGACATGAAAGACTTTCTGCTTCAGTGTTTTTTGAAATGAGCACACTCCATTCAGCTAGGAAACTGGCTGGCAGCTTGGACCATTTAGATTACTGAAGCAAGCGATGGAGTTTGGTATGAGTGCAATTAATTACAGAAGTAATTCACTTGTCTTCTGGGTGGGACTTAAACCCACGATGTCCTGACTTGCAGGTCTGAGTCAACTCTGATATCTAAAGTCAGCATTTAGAATTCCCCATTCTTGTATTCTTTCTCTCCTTTAATCTCATGCTTTTCTTCTCTTCTACTTCTTTCTCTATGCCATTCTCTCTTCATCTCTCACCTTTCCTTTCTGGTCTCTAACTCCTCTCTTTGCCCTCTTTTCCATTACTCTTTCTTTCTTATTTCAACCTAATCAATAGGATTATATCAAAGTGAAACTCTCCTTAGGTATATGTGCAAAGCATTCCAGCATATGAATCTTTTGTTAAGGCATACATTTAGAACACTTACAGGCCCTTTGGCTCATGACGTGCTGACCGATTATAAGCCCTCTGTTGTGGAGTGTGCATGCTCACAGGACTGGACCCAAGTGTGGAGGAATGGCAGACTCTGTCATGGTGGGTGCTGGAAAGGACTCGAAGTGAGGAGCGGAGGAATGGCAGACTCCCAGTGAAGAGATGAAAACAGGTTAGAAATTGATGCACCATCAATAGCTCACTCTGAGACATAAAGGCAAGATATCGGCTTTTATTGACTGGAAGAAGGAACAAGCAGTGAGTGACCACCATACTACATCCTGGAGACTGAGGGAGGAGCAGTGCCTCAATCGCCTTTATACAGGGGTCTGTGGGAGGAGCCACAGGAGCAGTCAGCAGGGGGCGTGTCCAGACAGGTATATGTAGTTCACCACAACAATACTCCAAGTGTGGTCTAACTACAACACCACGATTAGTAGCAAGAGCCCACCACACAACATCCTGGAGACTGAGGGAGGAGCAGTGCCTCCAACCGCCTTTATACAGGGGTCTGTGGGAGGAGCCACAGGAGCAGTCAGCGGGGGGGGGGGGGGCGTGTCCAGACAGGTATATGTAGTTCACCACAGAAATACAACTAATAACAGAGCATTGGCAGCATGACTGTGAGTCTAATCATCCTCCACAAGCACAGGGACTCTAGTCAAGCACTTTAAATAATCACAGAATGTGGGAAACCCATGCCAGTCACAATTAACTTGAAAAAGTTAAACAGAAAGTACCAGGGCTTAACGGCTCTTGTTAATTAGTAAATACAGATGCTTTTGATTAGAACTGAGAGTATGATGGTGTTGAACTCTGAGTTGCAGTCAATAAACAGCATCCTGATGTAAGTATTACCATCTTCCAGGAAATCCAAGGCTGATTGGAGAGCCAGTGAGATTGCATCCACTGTAGACCTATAGTGGTGATAGGCAAGTTGCATGGGTCCAGGTTCTTGCTTAGGCAGGAGTTGATTCTAGCCATGACCAACCTCTCAAAGCATTTCATCACAGCAGATGTGAATGCCACTGGGTGATGTTGGTAAATTGAGTGAGTCTTACTTCAATGGTTGGTAAGTTGATGGAGAAGACCCTGAGAGGCAGGATTTATGAACATTTGGAGAGGTATAACATGATTAGGAATAATCAGCATGGCTTTGTCAAGGGAAGGTCGTGTCTTACGAGCCTGATTGAATTTTTTGAGGATGTGGCTAAACACTTTGATGAAAGAAGAGCAGTAGATGTAGTGTATATGGATTTCACCAAGGCATTTGATAAGGTACCCCATGCAAGGCTTATTGAGAAAGTAAGGAGGCATGGGAACCAAGGGGATCTTGCTTTGTGGATCCAGAATTGGCTTGCCCACAGAAGGCAAAGAGTGGTTGTAGACGGGTCATATTCTGCATGGAGTTCAGTGACCAGTGGTTTGCCTCAGGGATCTGTTCTGGGACCCCTACTCTTTGTAATTTTTATAAATGAACTGAATGAGGAAGTGGAGGGATGGGTTAGTAAGTTTACTGATGACACAAAGGTTGGGGGTGTTGTGGATAGTGTGGAGGGCTGTCAGAGGTTACAGCTGGATGTTGATAAGATGCAAAACTGGGCTGAGAAGTGGCAGATGGAGTTCAAACCAGATAAATGTGAGGTGGTTCATTTTGGTAGGTCAAATATGATGGCAGAATATAGAATTAATGGTAAGACTCTTGGCAGTGTGGATCAAGTACCCTGGTCAGACCCCACTTGGAGTACTGTGCTCAGTTCTGGTCGCCTCACTACAGGAAGGATGTGGAAACCATAGAAAGGGTGCAGAGGAGATTTACAAGGATGTTGCCTGGATTGGGGAGCATGCCTTGTGAGAATAGGTTGAGTGAACTCAGCCTTTTCTCCTTGGAGCGACGGAGGATGAGAGGTGACCTGATAGAGGTGTATAAGATGACGAGAGGCCTTGATCGAGTGGATAGTCAGAGGCTTTTTCCCAGGGCTGAAATGGCTAGCAAGAGAGGGCACAATTTTTATGTGCTTGGAAGTAGGTACAGAGGGGATGTCAGGGGTAAGTTTTTTTATGCAGAGAGTGGTGAGTGTGTGGAATGGGCTGCCGGTGACGGTGGTGGAGGCAGAAACAATAGGGTCTTTTAAGAGACTTCTGGATTGGTACATGGAGCTTAGAAAAATAGAGGGCTATGGGTAACCCTAGTACTTTCTAAAATAAGGGCCTGTATTGTGCTGTAGGCTTTCGATGTTTCTATGATAATCATTGTGGCAGCTCACCCTGCTTTTTTTGTGCACTGGTATGATTGTCACCCTTTTGAAGCAGGTGGGGACCTCTGACTGCAGCAGTGAGAGACTGAAGAAGTGTTTGAACACTCACGCCAGTTTGCTGCCCTACCAGGCATACCATGTCGTTTTTCAGTTCCAACTTCAGAGCAGTGTGACAACATGACTGTTCTCCTTGTGCACAAGCGAATAAGGAACAGGTGCAAGTTGTCAGAGTCCAGTTAAGCAGTGATAACAGATTTTGATATTAATTTCATTTCTCTTTGGTTTAAGTGGATCTGTTCAGATAGGTTAAAGCAATTAGTAACTTGCAAATTACCAATGAACTAAATTGTTTTAAATATATTAGAGCAGATCTCAAGAAGCCTCCAAGCTGTTCAGTCTAGATCCAGCACCTTGTTTAAATGAGATGAGAGTTAAGTTAACAAATTCTCATCCTTACAATAGTAACCAATACATTTTGTGTGATTACTGAATTATCAGTAACACGTCTACTGATGAATCATGCACACTGGTATTCCATCTGTTATTTAAAGATTAAAACATGGAAGGTCAAACTACTTTGAAATTTTCCTCCCTCACATTTAAATACATGTAGCTATGGAAACAATGCAAGGTGAAAATAAACATTTTAACAGAATGTTAATGTCTTAATATTAAATCACGAGCGCCACAATTACATGTGCAAATGAAGCGGCAACCTTCATCATGATATTGTGATTATTCATGTCTTTTATATAAGTACAGTCCACTTAACAGCCTACTGAATGAGGTAGAAACAATTAAGTTTCTGTGTATGGCTGGGAATTATTTCCTGCTTTTGATATATTTTTTAAAAAAAGAAGCATCCCTGAATGAGGAAGTGGAGGGATGGGTTAGTAAGTTTACTGATGACGCAAAGGTTGGGGGTGTTGTGGATAGTGTGGAGGGCTGTCGGAGGTTACAGCGGGACATTGATAAGATGCAAAATTGGGCTGAGAAGTGGCAGATGGAGTTCAAACCAGATAAGTGTGAGGTGGTTCATTTTGGTAGGTCAAATATGATGGCAGAATGATAAGACTCTTGGCAGTGTGGAGGATCAGAGGGACCTTGGGGTCTGAGTCCATAGGACACTCAAAGCAGCTGCACAGGTTGACTCTGTGGTTAAGAAGGAGTACACTGTATTGGTTTTCATCAACCATGGGATTGAATTCAGGAGCCGAGAGGTAATGTTGCAGCTATATAGGACCCTGGTCCGACCCCAATTGGACTACTGTGCTCAGTTCTGGTCACCTCACTACAGGAAGAATGTGGAAGCCATAGAAAAGGAGCAGAGGAAATTTACAAGGATGTTGCCTGGATTGGGGAGCATGCCTTATGAAAACAGGTTGAGTGAACTCGGCCTTTTCTCCTTGGAGCGACGGAGGATGAGAGGTGACCTGATAGAGGTGTACAAGATGATGAGAGGCATTGATCGTGTGGATAGTCAGAGGCTTTTTCCCAGGGCTGAAATGGTTGCCATAAGACGACTCGGGTTTAAGGTGCTGGGGAGTCGGTACAGAGGAGATGTCAGGGGTAAGTTTTTTACTCAGAGAGTGGTGAATGTGTGGAATGGGCTGCTGGCAATGGTGGTGGAGGCGGATACAATAGGGTCTTTTCAGAGACTCCTGTGTAGGTACATGGAGTTTAGTAAAATAGAGGCTCGGTAAGCCTAGTAATTTCTAAGGTAGGGAAATGTTTGGCACAACTTTGTAGGCCGAAGGGCCTGTATTGTGCTCTAGGTTTTCTATGTTTCAAGAGGACACTGAAGAACAATCATGGCAATAATAATGATGAATAATAATTGATCAGGTACAAATTTTTGCTTTAGTGTGCTGTTTCAGATGCTCAATATTGTTGGAGTCAGAGCACTACAACAAAAATAGACATACTTGGAGGAAATCTGTACAGAGGGAGCTTGGTATATGAGAGTGACCTCTGCTGTACAAGTGGCAGCTGTGAAAGGAGAGGCTGAGCAACCAAAAGACCCAACCGCTAACCAGACTATGTGGATCCCAGATCAGCCTCTGCAGCCACCTGAGATTCCACCAATAGACAACCCCACAGCAACAACCTCTCTCTGAACATCAGCAAAACCAAAGAGCTGATGATCAAATGCAGGAGGGAGAAGCCGGAGGTCCATGAGCCAGTCCTCATTTGAGAAATGAAGGTGGAGCAGGTCAATAGCTTTGACCAGCACAGAAGTGTCATCAGAAAGAAGACTTCTACTTCCTGGGAAGTCTGTATAGATTCAGCGTGTCAACAAAAATTTTGACAAATTTCTACGGAGAGTATTCTAACTGGTTGCATTACGGCCTGGTATGGAAACGCCCAGGAATGGGAAAGGCTACAGAAAGTCGTGGATACAGCCCAGTCCTTCACAGGCAAAGCCTTTCCCACTATTGAGTACATTTACATGGAGCACTTCCAGAAGGCTATGTCCTTTCCTTGGCAATTCCACTGGGCAGGAGGTATTAAAGCCTTCGGTCCAACACAATCACACTCAAGAACATTTGCTACCTTACAACCAACTGAACCAGTGTGGATAACTTCATTCGCCACCACTCTGAACTGATTCTGCAATCTGCAAACTCATTTTCAAGGACTCTTCTGTGGTGAACTACATATACCTGTCTGGACATGCCCCTTTGCTGACTGCTCCTGTAGCTCCTCCCACAGACCCCTGTATAAAGGCGATTGGAGGCACTGCTCCTCCCTCAGTCTCCAGGATGTTGTGTGGTGGGCTCTTGCTACTAATCGTGGTGTCTTGCAGCTAATAAAAGCCTATCGTTCGCCTCCCGTCTCCGAGAGTTATTGATGGTGCATCATCTTCACAACTCGTGTTTTCAGGTTTTTATTTTATTTGCAGTTTGCCAGTCTTCATTTGTATATAGTCTTTCTTTAAAAAATTCTATCTGTCCTGTTGAGTATTTCCTGTTTTTCTCCTTGTAGATTTCAAAATTATACTATTGGTTGTAAAGTATGTTGGTATAGCCCCAGCTCATGGAGGTTGACTTAGAAATACAAATCTTTCTTTGTTTTTATTTTCTTTGGTATGCTTTGTAATTATCCATTCTCAAAACTTAAAAAGACTGAGATTAGTATGTTGCAGAGCAGCTTGAATTTCATCCAGAACCAAGATCCTTCCTCAGTGAAATGTCTGTTAGGACTAGAACAGATAGCTTTAGTGATAAGTCAATCCATTGGGAATGAAACAGATGGTTTTCAATGATAGTTTAATCCATTGGGGATGGCAGAGATAGTTTTAATGATTAGCCATCTTCTATTTGATAAACCACAGCCATACATAAAAATATACCCCATGCATGCAATATAATTTAATTTTATAAAGTTATGTTCCTTAATTGGAGTCTCATTTTGACAGCTGAATTGTTAGGACAATTAAAGCATTGGACTCATGATTGTGCTAATTTTTCAGCCTCTAGGAAAGCATTGCCTAAAATTAGAATGATTTCTCTGTGCCTAGTGTCTTATTCATTATCTACCCAGTCACTTCTTGGACTGATTGTTCGGAAGACTTGCCAACATATCTGATATTTAAATCATTGTTTTGAGGGATTACAAAGGTAGCAAGGATGTAGAACAATGGCAGATCTACAATGTCCATTTTGAAAAGAATATCTTGGTAGCCCAGTGTAGACTGAGCTAGCCAACTTCTGAAGGACATGACTGCCAGAGTGTACGTGCAGCAGGAGGAGCAGCAGGAGGGACGAACCTTTAAAGATAGATTAGCTTTATTTGTCATGTGTACATTGAAACATACAGTGAAATGAGTCGTTTGTGTCAATGACCAACAGAGTGCTAGGATGTGCTGAGGGCAGCCTACAAACGTGACTATGTGTCAATGTAGCATGCCTGTAGCTTACCAACCCTAACCCATACATCTTTTTACAATGCGGGATGAAACCAGAGCACCCAGAGGACACTCGCACAGTCACAGGGAAAATGTGCAACTCCTTCCAGACAACAGCAAGAACTGATTGCTGGCATTTTGAAGCGTGGTACTAACTGCTACACCAACATGCCACCCTATCCTCTTCCTTATCTGTCTACCTGTGGCAGATGCATCTATCTATGATACTATTGGTAAAAGTGACCAAGATATAGTCCTTGCAGAGACTGTCCTCTCTTCACATCAAGGATACCCTCAAGTAAGTTTAATTGCACTACAAATGTGCCAGTGGGATAGAACAGATCAGACAGCTCAAAACTGGCCATCATTGAGGTGTTGTGGACTTTCGGCAGTAGGATAAACATGTACACAACATGTTAGGAGCAGCTCCTTCTGCTCCACCACCAGATTTCTGAATGGACTATAAACCAGTCCTCACTTATTTGTCTCTATATGCATTACTTTTATTTTTTTATAGCAACACACACAAACTGCTGGAGGAACTCACTAGGTCAGGCAGCATCTATGGAAAAGAGTATGTGAATCTCTGGTTCGGCTGGCAGTGTTACTCCAGGGAAGACAGTCTCAGGCCCCATGAAACGTGTGGCATCGGAGGTGTAAAGCCTCTTGTTTGTGTGGATGCTGTGTGATCTCATTGCAAATCAGTACCACAAAATAACAGACTGTACACTACATGCAATTAAATGATTTAGCTTTATAATTCTTAATTTGATTAAAGGGTTAGTAACGAAAAGAACAAAAAAGAAGAGGGGCCATTTTAATGAAGCAGTCTAATGTGCACAAGTTGGAGCTCACGGTTTCCCTTTCTCTGGGCCTCCATTGATTTCCCCTGGGATTCATTGACTCCTGGCCCCACTCCAAGTCCACTCCTTTCTGGTGTCTACGCTTTCTGGCATCTCTCCCCATCTTCCGCTGAACAAAAGGCCCAGATCACCTCGGTCTTAGGCACGCAAGGAAAAAAAACACTCCCTTCATTGGACGGCGCACATTCCAAAGCCTCCGTTATCTCTAACCACAAACCAAACACTGCTGCTACAGAAAAACCATTACATTAGCAGTGACACCTTTCCCAGGGTGTTACAAGTAGAGTTGACATGTTGGGCCGAGACCCTTCATCAGGACTAGAAAGGAAGAGAAGTCAGTGTAAGAAGTTGGGGGGGAGGGGATGAAGAGGTACATGGTGGTAGGTGATAGGTGAAACTGGGAGAGGGGGAGGAGGGTGGAGGAAAAGCTGGGAAGTAGATTAATGAGAAAAATAAAGGGCTAGAGAAGGGGGAATTCGATAGGAGAGCACAGAAGACCATGGAAGAAAGGGAAGGGGGAGGAGCACCAGAGGGAGATGATGGGCAGGTGAGGAGATGTGGTGAGAGAAAGATACAGGAATGGGGAACAGTGAAAGAGAGAGGGGGGCAATTACCAGAAGTTTGAGAAATATTTTTTTATATTTCACTTTGTAACTTATAGTAATTTTTTAATGTATTGTTGCTGCAAAACAAAAAATTCATGACATAACTCATTGAAAATAAACCTGATTCTGATTTTTACCGCCAAATAGATGAAGGCAACAGCTACATGGAAATACTGCCACTTACAAGTTCCCTGCATATTGCACTCCACCCTGATTTGGTATTCTGTAACACACACAAAATGCTGGAGGAAATCAACAGGCCAGACAGCATCTATGGAAAAAAATACAGTTGACGCATCGGGCCGAAACCCTTCGGCAGGGTTGACATGTGTATTGCTGGCCTTTCACTGTAGCTGGCTCTAAATTCTGCAGATCCCTCCCAACAGCATTGTAGGAGCACCTTCACCGGAAGGAATACAACAGTTCTTTCTCAGTGGTGAATAGGGCTTGGTGGTAAATGCTGGCCTTTCCAGCAACGTCCAGCTTCTGGAAGAGAATTTTTAAAATTGGGCCCTCCTAATAATCAGAAATCAAATGAAGTAACCACATTTCCATCGTGCCATTTGTGATCCCAGATTATCTGACAGTGATTTGTAACCAGTGAAGTGTTTTCAAGTGTCCTTACTGCTGAAAGTGGTGACCAATATTATTGAAGCAAGATCTCACAATCAGCAATGTTTTAATGACCAGCTAACTTTATGTTTGTGAAGGGGTAAATATGGTTCAAGGTACTTGGAGAATTGACCTATTTGTCTTTAAAAAGCTGTCTAAGATTGTTATTGTTTACCCAAGAAGGCAGGTGGAGCCTCGGTTTAAGTTCTCTTCCAGACAACAGTTCACCAATATCCCAGAACAGAAAGTACTATAGAAAGTTGTGGATACAGGCCAGTCCATCAAAGGCAAAGCCTTTGACACCATTGAGCACATTTGCACGGAGCTCTGCTACAAAAATGCAGCATCTAACA
Organism: Hypanus sabinus; assembly: GCF_030144855.1. Lineage (NCBI taxonomy): Eukaryota > Metazoa > Chordata > Chondrichthyes > Myliobatiformes > Dasyatidae > Hypanus > Hypanus sabinus. The sequence goes on along the minus strand of NC_082739.1, from coordinate 6,135,581 downwards.
CCAAAGACCGCAACCGAAAAGGTCATTTATCTTCTCGCTGCTCCAATCAGGCAGTGAGTACAGGAGCCTTAGGTCCCGCAACACCAGGTTCAGGAACAGTTATTAGAACGTAGAAGAGTACAGCACAGGAATAGGCCTTTCGGCCCACAATGTTGTTCTGAACCTGCTAAAAAGCAAATCAACCCCCCTCTAAAACTAATCCCCCCACCTACTAATCCTCCCCACCTACATAAGGTCCATATCCCTCCATTTTCCTCACATTCATGTGCCAATGTAAACGTCTCTTAAAAGCCTGTAATGTATTTGCCTCGACCACCATACCAGGCAGCACATTCCAGGCATCCACCACTCTCTGAGTAAAAAAAAAACATGCCTCACTTCCCTTTTGAACCTACCCCCCCCCCCCCCCGCCCACCTTCAATGCATACCCGTTGGTATTTGACATTTCAATCCTGGGAAAATTATACTCCCTGTCTACTCTATCTATGCCTCTCATAAACTTATAAACCTCCATCAGATCTCCCCTCAGCCTCCGCCGCTCCAAAGAAAACAACCCAAGTTTGTCTACCCTCTCATGATAACACATGCCCTCTACACCAGGCAGCATCCTGGTGAACCTCTTCTGCACCCTCTCCAAAGCCTCAACATCCTTCCTGTAGTGGGGCAACCAGACCTGTACACAATACTCCAGATGTGGCCTAACCAGTTTTATAAAGTTGCAACATAACCTCCTGACTTTTGAACTTGATGCCTTGACTAACAAGAGCAAACATTCCATAAGTCTTTTTAGCCACCTTATTGACCTGTGTAGCCTCTTTCAAGGAGCTATGAACTTGGATTGCAAGATCTCCCTGCTTGGCAACATTGTTAAGGGTCTTGGCCTTAACAGTGTACTGTCTCCTTGCATTTGCCCTACCAAGGTGCAACACGTCATTTATCTGGGTTAAACTCCATCTTCCATTTCTCTGCCCATACCTGTAACCGAATCTATATCATGCTGTATTCTTTGCCAGTCTTCTACACCACCCACAACTCCACCAATCTTGGTATCACTTTGGTTTTATAATCCTACAACTATCAGGCTCCTGAGGCAGCATGGATAACTTCACTGTCCTATAAAATCAAAGATTCCATTATACTTCTTTATTTTTCCTGAGAATGCCTACAAGAAAATGAATCTCAAGGTAGCATATGGTAACATGTATGTCCTTTGATAATAAATTTGCTTTGAATATTGAACTTTGAGCATTGAACAATTTAGCACTTCCTCAATCCTGCACAGGAGTGTCAGATGTGTAGGATATTGACTACACTTCATTACAATTGGAAACTGAACCTTTTTGAAGTGAGGTGACTGCTACAGCAACGGATATTTGGTCTACAACCCAACAGCACGAATATTGAATTCTCCAATTTCAGGTGACCCACAACCCCTCTTGCTCCTTTCTCTCTCCCGCTGATCCACCCAATTTTTCTCGCACATGCCATCCTTTCCAAACTCCTGCCACCTCTTCCCCACTAGTTACAAGCTTCTTTCCGCCTCTGCCCAACCTGCTTCCATCTGCCTCTCACGCAACCCAAACCCCTGTCCCCCCCACACTCTGTTCCCATCTGTCCACTTGACCCCTATTGTATTTTTGTATTGTATTGCATCACTATTGCATTTCTTTATTTTCCTGCAAATGCCTGCAAGAAAATGAACTTCAAGGTAGTATATAATCACACATATATACACTTTGATAATAAATTTACTTTGACTTTGGCTTACCTGATTCCACTCATCACCTTCGTGTTTTTTTTTAAATCAGGTTCCATTACCTGCAGTCTTTTGTTGTCTCCACATCTCCTCCTTGCCTCTGGCTCCATATGCCCATCACCTCTTCTCATCTGGATCCCCCTAATAATTGCCAGCCTCTGACTTGCCCCTACCCCTTAACTCCTTATGCTGCCTTTACACTCTCTCCCCTGGATGCAGGGTCTCAATCCAAAATGTCAAATATCCCTTTACCCCCACAGATGCTGCCTGACCTGTCGAACTCCTCAAACAGTTTTCTTTGTTTTCTTTCCCAGATCCCAGTATCTGCAGCCTCTTGTGCTTCCAGTCAACAGAAATATTTTGTTAGCCTGACGTTCACAATTTGTGGACCGCCTTCCTAACCAACCACTCACTGTACTTCAGACTCAGTTGCTAAAGTGATGGACACACACTTAGAAGGACAGTCAGTCCTGAAGGTATTAATTACTTTGTGAAATAATGGAAGCATATGTTCATGCAGGCAAGAGACTGTGGTGGAATAGCAATTCAATGGAAGAATGACAATTATAACAGTATCTGTGAAATCAAATTATATAAGGTGCTGAGGGATTTAGTATTTAAATACATGTAAGCCTTACAAAAAAGAAAATTATGTTAATCTTATTCTGTGAGTTACAGCACATTCTTAACAATGATAGGAAAGTTTTAACACCACAGAAATATAATATGGATAATTATTGGATATTTCAGAAAAGCCTGTTGATTTAGACCAGGGGTTCCCAACCTGGGGTCCATAAGCCCCTTGCTTAACGGAATTGGTCCACAGCGTAAAGAAAGGTTGGGAACTCCTGATCTAGGTGAACATCATCTTTGTGATCTAGCCACAAAATCGTACAAAAATACATCCCCTGAAATTAATCTTAATTCATGGGAGGGGGGCGCAGTTTTAACCAAACTCAACTCAACTGTTAAAATATTTTTACAGCAATTTTAAATAACAGCAGAGGGAGGAGAAGAACAATGGAAATATCACCGTTAGGGTTGCTGTGATGATAAATGCCAAGACAGCAAGGGAATTCCTTTCATCGGTATCAAGGAATCTTTTATATTCAGCTGAGAAGGCAGACAGGACAATGTTTTAAAATTTAATTAAAAAGCCAATAAAATTGGAAAATGAATTCTGACCGCAGACCCATTACATTTTGAAATATTTTGTTCATCTGACATTCAGAATTGGAGCTAATGACAGCTAATTGCCAAACCACAGAAGCACACCTTCCCAACCTAACACTCATTTCAATAAGTGATGAGGCACATATGACTTGAAAGACATGAATCTTATTAACCTCCAGGATCAAATGGATCTAGGACTAAATTAAAATCACTGAAACAGGTTAATGAAACAATAAGGAATGAACACATCAAACACGAGCATTATTTCTGGAGGATAGAACTGAAAAGTAGAGAAGTTGTTGCTGTGAGTCCCTATTGTGTGTAAATATATCAAATGGCTGCCAAGAAGATAAATTATTCAGAGTTTAAGTTAAAGGTTCGTTTGACCACAGTAGGTGTATTGTGCACATCTGTGTTTTTTTCTGGACGTACTACTTGTGAATGTTGCTGCCAATCTTATTGTCTATACCCAATCACCACAGAACTGAGGCAGTTATCAGTCTGGAATGCATCTGGAATCAGAAATGGGCCAGAGACATAAGGACAGCACAGTTCCTTGTATGAAGGATATTGACTAATCAACAACCCAACATTATGACCACTTTTCCTTATGTTCAATATTTATTTGTTTCAATTTAAATACCCCATCCTGGGATTCAAACTCATTTCTATCCTTCAATGGTCAAAATCTCAGAGGGTTACCACACAGCTTGTTGTGAAGTCAGATTACAGCCCTATTTCCAACTATTAGCATTACTGTTAGGACAAAAAACTGAAGAACCCAGGACATCTTTAGGGAGCAGTGTCTCAGAAAGGCAGCATCCATTATTAAGGACCCCAGCACCCAGGGCATGCTCTTTTTCTCACTGTTATCATTGGAGAGGGAGAGGGAGAAAAAAGAAAAATGAAGAATGAAAAGTTAAAAGTTTTTCTAGGTCTGATGAGCACGGAGTGAAATATTAGGATTGCTGCCAAGTTGCTGCTTGCAGCACCTTAGATCAACTGCAATTCAAATTCAGTTATACTGGTGATCTTACCAGTTTGTGTAAATTTCTTGCAATTGTAAGAAAGGTAAATAATTAATTGCATGCCTCAGACCATTATGTAGAAATGATCAATTACTGCGTAGCCAACCTCTAGCAATTAACTCATGGTAAATGGACAACAAATTAAAATTGAACATAGTTTTAAACCAACTGCATCATGAAGAATGAGAGGGATTTGTAGGGAGCTTTCAAAGCAGACTGCAAATTGAAAGGAAATGGATGTAAACATAGAAAACCTACAGCACAATACAGGCCCTTTGGCCCACAAAGTTGTGCCGAACATGTCCCTACCTTAGAAATTACTAGGCTCCCCCATAGCCCTCTATTTTACTAAGCTCCATGTACCTATCCAAAAGTCTCTTAAAAGACCCTATCATATCTGCCTCCCCCACCATCGCCAGCAGCCCATTCCACACACTCACCACTTTCTGAGTAAAAAACTTACCCCTGACATCTCCTATGTACCTATTTCCAAGCACTTTAAAACTATGTCCTCTTGTGGCAACCATTTCAGCCCTAGGAAATGGCCTCTGACTATCCACACGATCAATGCCTCTCATCATCTTGTACACCTCTATCAGGTCACCTCTCATCCTCTGTCGCTCAAGGAGAAAAGGCCGAGTTCACTCAACCTATTCTCATAAGGCATGCTCCCCAATCCAGGCAACATCCTTGTAAATCTCCTCTGCACCCTTTCTATGGTTTCCATGTCCTTCCTATAGTGAGGTGACCAGAACTGAGCACAGTACTCCAAGTGGGATCTGACCAGGGTCCTATATAGTTGAGTTGGAATTCAACTCGGTGTCCTACTTCGAAACCCTGTGGTCCACCTGTAAACAAAAGTTACAGATCAACAAATAGGTAACAACATCTTTTAAAAGTGGTAGACATCAGAATTCTCATTAGGAGAGAACCCATAGGATAGAGTATAAGCTTTCACATTGTATAATAATTTGAATAAAAACATCGCTTATCCCATAATGAGCAGTGTAGCAGGGCAGCACAGAATCACTGCCATTAGCCCAATCATGTTATAGTGCCAGCAATCACCAATTGGGGTTTGAGTTCTACTTCTGTCTGTAAGGAGTTTGTACGTTTTCCCCATGACCACTTGCGGGCTGCCCCCGGCATGTCCTCAGACTATGTGGGTTGTTGATGCAAAAAGATGCATTTCACTGTATGGTTCAGTGTACTGTGACGAATAAAGCTAATCATTTCCTAGATGATGCCTGACCTGCTGAGTTCCTTCAGTATTTTGTGTGTGTTGATCTGGATATCCTAAATGTGATATGTTTCCAGTGTTTTGCTATATAGCTTGCTTACCTGGGATTGCAAATCTTTCAATCACTGCACACTTCCATCATTCTGTTGGCTCCTTGTTGATTGTAAGAGTGCCTGATTCATTAAGGGCTATCTATTAAGCACGTCAATTGACTGGAAGTCAAGAAGCGGTGTGGTGAATGTTTCGCACTTAGATTGGTCCTATATCCTGTTTATTATTTACTCCAGAGCAGAAACTGCTACAATTATTCCTCTTGAAACATCTACTGCAAATATGCAAAGGGATATTTATTTCCTCTTTATGAAGTGTGACACTATCTGCTATCTGATTCAATGTATTTTATATCTTAAGTACTTCTAGGATGTTCTGAGGTTATGCAATAATAAACAGATTGCCCATCAGAAAAATGCTAGTGATTAATAGTTAGACACTATGTGGGGCAAAATTTGCAAACAAGTTGTTCCAAATCTTAGCCTGAGTGATTTGAAGAACTCAATCTGTTTTGATGAAAAACCTAATCTGAAAAATTAACCCGTTTCACTGTCAACCTTTCTGTATTAACATGTTACTTCAGATTGACAATACAAGCATTCACAATATCCTTGTACAAATTATCATGCATCATTCATTCCTTAATAATGTTTTGTTTCTAACAGCTTTTGTATTCTTTCTCATATCTTCTGAACTCTTTTACTTTGGCTGTGGTTTGTTTACTTTAATTTTGTTTTCTTAGCATAGCAAGGGATTCCACAGTTTCTCTGATCAGTTCTAAAACCCAATAGCTGAGAAAGTCTGTTCCATCAGGCACATATTTTGTTCATTGTGATGCAGAATAGAACTGGAAAAAATGAGGTTGGATGAGATTTGTATTTCCAATCATATTTAGATTATCACAGGATTTGCTGGGGCGTGTTTGTGTTTGTGCGTGAGTGTTTATAACCAAGGTCCAGGGTGGGTGAGGGCCTTTGATTATGCTGGCTACTTTACCAAGGCAGTGAGAAGTATAGACAGAGACCATGGGGTTTCTATGATGTGCTGAGCTGTGTCCACAACTCCGTAGATTCCTGCAGTCTCAGAAAAGGCAGTTGCCACACCAAGCTGTCGTGCATATGGATAGAATGCTTTCTATGTGCATCAATTAAATTTGGTGAGGGATGAAGGTGACATGCTAACATCCTTTAGCCTCCTGAGGAAGTAAAGGTGCTAGTGTGTTTTCACAGCCACGGCGTCTATGTGCTTGGACCAGGGCAGGATATTGGCGATGTCCACTCTGAGGAACCTGACGCTCCCAACTTTCTCAACATCGCACCACCCCACTTCCTGTAGCTAATAACCAGCTCACTTCTGCCTCAGCATTTGTTTTGGTTATTGAATTCAGCTGGAATTCTTGCCACAATGGCACTAGGTTGTCATGACGGGCTATTGCACACTTAAGTTGATGTTTATTGAGTGATTCATGGGTTCAGCCATGATCAAACGGCAGATCGGACTTGATGGACTGAATGGCCTAATTCTCGTCTTATGATCTTATTACAAAGTTTAATTACACTGAATTCATGCAATGTGAATCTTTGATTCCCTCAATTTTTTTGTCCATAAGAAAATTATTGATAAGTGACAGGTAATATAGTAGACAATGAAAAGGTTGTCCCAGGTTACAATAGGGTATTGATCAGCTAAACGAAGGGAGGCAAACAAGGTAGGGCCTTGCAGAGTGTTACTGAAAAGAGAGACATAAAGATGCAAGCACATTGGTCCTTTTAGTGATGATGCAAAGACAAGGTGCTGAAATAGGCAAGTGGCATACTTCATTAAAGAGGTTACTGTTTTACAGAATGTTAGTTAGATCACACTTGGAGTACTGTGTGCAGTTGTAGCAGCTACATGACAGGATGGATTTGATTAAGCTAGTGAAGGCAGATTAAGCTAGTGAAGGCACAGAAAAGATTCATCTGGATGTTGTTGGGACTGGTGAGCCTGAGTTATAAGGAGAGATTGAATAGGCTGGTGTGAGACAATCTTATAAAGATATTATGAGCACCACACCTGGAGTAGATGGTCACAGTCTTTTTTTCTCCAGGTAGGGGAGACAAAAACTAGAGGGTATAGGTTTAGGGAGGGAAGAGGAGATTTGAGGAGGACCTGAGGGACAGATTTTTCACATAGGTGGGTGCGAGTATGTAGAATAAGCTATCTGAATCAGGTCTAATTACACCAGCAGATGTCGTGAAATGTTTTGTCTTTGCGGCAGCAGTATGATGCCATACATAATTATAGAAAAACATGAATTACAGTAAATATAAATATCTTTGTCTATTAAATAGATAAAACAAGTAGTGCAAAATAAAAGAAATAAAAAAAAAAGTAGTGAGTTATTGTTCATGGGTTCAAGTCCATTCAGAAATCGAATGGTAGAAGCTGTTCCTGAATCACTGAGTGTCTTCAATCTTCTGTACCTCCTTCCTGATGGTAGCAGTGAGAACAAGGCGTGACCTCAGTGATGCAGGTCCTTAATGATGGATGCTGCATTTTTGAGGCAACACTCCTTGATGATGTCCTGGAAACTACAGAGGCTAGTGTCCATGATGGAGCTAAGTTTACCACCCTCTGCAGCTAATATTGATCCTGTGTACATCCCTTATACCAGATAGTGACGCAGCCAGTTAGAATGCTGTCCCACAGTACATCTGTGAAAATCTGCGAGTGTCTTTGGTGACATACCACATCTCCTCAAACTCCGAATGAAATACAGAGCTGTCAGAGAAAGTGATAGAAGCAAGTACAAGTACTATGTTTAAAAAGACATTTGGACAGGTACATGAATAGGAAAGGTTTAGAGAGATATAAGCAAAACACAGACATTAGCTCATGTCGCCTTCTTCAAAGAAAGGGGCTTCCCTTCCCCCACCATCTACGCTGCCCTCAACCAAACCTCTCCCATTTCACACACATCTGCTCTCACCCCATCCTCCCACCACGCTACCAGGGGCAGAGTTCCTCTTGTCCTCACCTACCAGCCCACCAGCCTCCATGTCCAGCACATAATTCTCTGCAACTTCCGCCATCTCTAACCAGATCCCACCACCAAGCACAGCTTCCCCTCCCCCCCCCCCCACGTGATCGGTCCCTACGCGACTCCCTTGTCTATTTGTCCCTCCCCACTGACCTCCCTCCTGGCACTCATCCTTGCAAGCAGAACAAGTGCTACATGTGGCCCCTACACCTCCTCACGACCATTCAGGGCCCCAAACAGTCCTTCCAGATGAGGAGACACTTCACCTGTGAGACTGTTGGGTTCAGCTACTGTGTCTGGTGCTCCTGGTGTGGCCTCCTGTATATCAGTAAGACTCGATGGAGATTGGGAGACTGTTTCACTGACAACCTACACTCCTTTCTGCCAGAAAAAGCGGGATCTCCCAGTGGGTATCCATTTTAATTCCACTTCCCCTTCCCATTCTGATATGTCCATCCATGGCCTCCTCTACTGTTGTGATGAGGCCACACTCAAGTTGGTGGAGTGTGGTAAACTATGTATACCCGTCTGGACACGCCCCTCTGTGTCTCCCACAGACCCCTGTATAAAGGCGATTGGGGCACTGCTCCTCCCTCAGTCTTCAACATGGTCGTGCTCCCTTTTCACTTCCAGTCTCCTAGAGTTATTGATGGTGCATCAAGGAGCAACACCTTATATACCGTCTGGGTAGCCTCCAACCTGATGGCATGAACGTCGACTTCTCGAACTTCCAATAATGCCCCCACCCACCCACCCTCCACTCTCCTTCACCATTCCCCATGACTGTGTGGCTAGGCATAGCTCAAATACCATCTATAAATTTGCAGATGTTACAACCATTGTTGGTAGAATCTCAGGTGGTGACAAGAGGGCGTACAAGGGTGGGATATGCCAACTAGTGGAGTGGTGCCACAGCAACAACTTGGCACTCAACATCAGTAAGATGAAAGAGCTGATTGTGGATTTCGGGAAGGGTAAGACGAAGGAACACATACCAATCCTCATAGAGGGATCAGAAGTGGAGAGAGTGAGCAGTTTCAAGTTCCTGGGTGTCAAGATCTCTGAGGATCTAACCTGGTCCCAACATATCGATGTAGTTATAAAGAAGGCAAGACAGTGGCTATACTTCATTTGGAGTTTGAAGAGATTTGGCATGTCAACAAATACACTCAAAAACTTCTATAGCTGTACCATGTAGAGCATTCTGACAGTCTGCATCACTGTCTGGTACGGAGGGGCTACTGCACAGGACTGAAAGAAGCCGCAGAGGGTTGTAAAACTAGTCAGCTCCATCTTGGGCACTAGCCTACAAAGTACCCAGGACATCTTCAAGGAGCGGTGTCTCAGAAAGGCAGCGTCCATTATTAAGGACCTCCAGCACCCAGGGCATGCCCTTTTCTCACTGTTACCATCAGGTAGGAGGTACAGAAGCCTGAAGGCACACACTCAGCGATTCAGGAACAGCTTCTTCCCCTCTGATATCCAATTCCTAAATGGACATTGAATCCTTGAACACTACCTCACTTTAATATACAGTTTTTCTGTTTTTGCACGTTTGATTTACTTATTTATTTATTATTATTTTTATTTTATTTGTTATTATTTTTTTCTCTTCTACATTATGTATTACATTGTACTGCTGCTGCTAAGTTAACAAATTTCACATCACATGCCAGTGATAATAAATCTGATTCTGATTTTCTCTCTCACCTTATCTCCTTGCCTGTTCATCACCTTCATCTGGTTCTCCTCTTTCCCCCCACTTTTCTTTCTTCCATGGCCTTCTGTCCTCCCCTTCTCCAGCCTTGTATCTCTTCCCCCAATCAACTTCCCAGCTCTGTACTTTACTCTCCCCACCTCCTGGTTTCACCTATCGCCTTTTGTTTCCTCCCTCCCCTCCCCCACCTTTTAACTCAACTCCTCATCATCTTTTCTCAAGTCCTGCTGAAGGGTTTCGGCCCAAAACATCGACTGTACTCTTTTCCATAGATGTTGCCTGGCATGCTGAGTTCCTCCAGCATTTTGTGTGTGTAGCTCACGTTGGCATCTTGGTCAGCATGAGTTGGGCTGAAGGGCCTGTTTTCAGTCTGTATCAGTCCATTGCCTCTGTACAATATGCAAAGCTCAGCTTCACCATCTGTTTTCACATAGAGAACAGTTTCAACCCCAATAACGTCCAACTTGACCATTGTCTCCTCCTTTCTCCCCACCACCACATTGCAGCCTCTTGCTACTGTAAACAGTGGCATCTTCTCTATTTTTCAACTTTCATCTTCTGAACTGGGACATGACTTCTGGGTTCTGAAGTTTCTGCAAAACACAAATAAATCAGGAAGACTTTAAATCCTTAAGAAACTTTACCTCATGGTGATGGTCACTGAGCAGAAACAATCTTGTTTAAGGACTAACAATAGTAAAGAAATGTGATTAGGAGAGAAAGACAATAGAACAATGGAAATGTTAACCATTAACTTGACTGTGTTGAGCTTGGTTGTGAGGGTCTCCTAAAATGGATTAATAATTATCAATGAACAGTTTGCAAAGTAGTTATCATTGGTCTGTGTATATTACTGGAAAAGAATAAATGGAGCTTTTCAGAGTTGCACTACCAAAATATTCATCAACCCAAATTGTACTGTGATATTAAACATATTGCACCAAAGTTCAAGGTCAATAAGATTCCCACAAAGTTTAATTCTGAAATTCTATTGCAGAAGAGGGAGAGAAATGAATAGAGTGGGGAGTCTCCTTTGATTGGCATGTTGCAGTGGACACAGCGGATCCTGTTCTAGATCTTCAAGACTCCTTAAGCTAGCTTGGTTCTTTCTTCTCACCCGACTCCTCAACAACCATGGACTGAAAATTTCCAACAGTGGGAGAGTCTCAAACACATGCAAGGTAAAGGAGCAGTTGTTTAAAATGTGCAAAAGAAGACCATTCTGCAAAAAAATATTGAGAGCATGAGACCCTATAAAGAAGGTGGGTGGAATGTGCCAGGTGAAAAACCAATCAGAGGTAAGTGCTACATCTGTCCCTACACCTCCTCTCTTGCCACCATTCAGGGTCCCAAACAGTCCTTCCAGGTGAGGCAACACTTCACTTGTGAGTCTGTTGGGGTAATCTATTGCATCCGGTGCTCCTGGTGCGGACTCCTCTACATCGGCGAGACCCGACGCAGATTGGGGGACCGCTTCATCGAGCACCTACGCTCCGTCCGCCACAACAGACAGGATCTCCCAGTTGCCACCCATTTCAACTCTGCTTCACATTTCCATTTGGATATGTCCATACATGGCCTCCCTTACTGCCATGATGAGGCCAAGCTCCAGTTACAGGAGAAACACCTCATCTACCGTCTGGGTAGTCTCCAGCCCCTTAGTATGAACATCAAATTCTCCAACTTCCAGTAACTCACTCCCTCTCCCTTCCCCCATCCCACTTTCACTCTGTCTCCTCTTCTAGCTGCCTATCACCTCTCATGATTCTGCCCTCTTCTATTACCCATACTGCTTTCCCATTACATTCCTCCTTCACCTCTCCTGCCTATCCCCTCCCTGCTTCCCCTCCCCCACCCCTTGATGCTTCCTCTGATTAGTTTTTTCACCTGGCACATTCCACCCTCCCCCCACCTTCTTTATAGGGCCCCTGCCCCCTCCTTCTTCAGTCCTGATGAAGGGTCTCTGCCCGAAACATTGACTGCTCCTTTCAACGGATGCTGCCCGACCTGCTGAGTTCATCCAGCTTGTTTGTACATGTTGATTTGACCACAGCATCTGCAGTGTACTTTGTGTTTACTATTGAGAGCATGAGTTGTGGAGTCCTTGAAATTCAACCTGTAGGTTGTAGACTAATTTTAGGGTTGTGTTGAGTGAAGTTAAGTGACGTTATCCACACTGCTTCAGGAGTCTGATGGTTGTTGTAGGGTAATAACTGTTCCTGAATCTGGCGGCGTGGGATCTTAGGCACCTGTACCTCCTCCCAGTGGCAGCTGCGAGAATTGAGCATGGCCTGGATGGTGGGGGTCCATGATAATAGATGCTGTATTCATGTGGCAGCAGTTCTTGTACAGCAGATGTGCCCAAGGGTAGGGAGGGCTTTGCCTATGATGGGCTGGATGTCCACCAGTACGTACCACAAAATTCTTGGTATTTTGTACTTCCAAAACAACAGACAGATAATTTGAAGGGAATATTTAAGAACACTGACTCTTCATGTGTCACACAACTTTTCAAAAAGTGCTAACATTGACTGATGCTCAACTGCAATTTAGGCTTTGGGCATGCTTTGCACTTAATTCATTCAATCAGCTGGTGATTCACTCTATACTAATATACAAAGTGAGCTGCAGGATCTGTGTCTAAATTTAAATAACTTTGGAATACATCACACACAACAAGTTCTCATAAAGACATGATGAATGAGTCAGTCTGTAGGATGCAGGTTGTAGGATTTGGCTTATTATAAATGCAAACACCTGGTGTAAAGTGTTCGCCAATTCCATCATATCTTTTACTTTATTTCATTAATGGTATTAAGTACTACAGAGGGTATAAGCACCTCTCTCTCACTCCCTTTTCAAATATCATAATTCTATACAATTTCATTTCCTACACTGACCAGTAAATTGCTTCAAAGTTCAAAATTCAAAGTGAATTTATTAGCAAAGTACATTTATGTCACCATATACATTCATTTTGTATGGGCATGCTCAATAAATCTATAAAAGAATAATAACCATAATAGAATCAGTGAAAGACTGCACCAACTTGGGTGTTCAGCCTGTGCGTAAAAGACAACTATGCAAATACAAAAAGAGAAGAAATAATAGTAATAAATAAGCAATAAATATCGAGGATGTGAGATGAAGAGTGCTGGAACACGAGTCCATAGGTTGTGGGAACACTTCAGTGATGGGGCAAGTGAAGATGAGTGAAGTTATCCCCTCTGGTACAAGAGGCTGATGATTGAGGGGTAATATCTGTTCCTGAACCTGGTGGTGTGAGTCCTGAAGCCCCCTCTACCTTCTTCCTAATGCCAGTAGCAAGAAGAGAACATGACCTAGGCAGTGGGGGTCATTGATAATGGATGCTGCTTCCCTGCAACAATGCTCTGTCGATGTGCTCAATGGTGCAGTGGGTTTTACCAATGATGGACTGGGCCGCATGCACTACTTTTTGTGGGATTTTCCATTCAAGGGCATTGGTGTTTCCATACCAGGCTGTGATGCAACCAATCAATATATTCTCCACCATACATCTATAGAAGTTTGTCAAAGTTTTAGATATCATGCCGAATCTTCACAAACTCTTAAGGAAGTAGAGGTGTTGCCATTCTTTCTTCATAATTGATTTCTATGCTGGGCCCAGGACAGGTCCTCCAAAATAATAACATGTAGGAATTTAAGTTGCTGACCCTCTCCACCTCTGATCCCCGATGATGACTGGCTAATGAACCTCTAGTTTCCTCCTCCTGAAATCAATAATCATCTCCATGGTCTTGCTGACATTGATTAAGAGGGTTGGTTTTGTAGCACCACTCAGCCAGATTTTCAATCTCTCTCCTATATGCTGATTTGTTACCATCTTTGATTTGGTCTATGACTGTGATGTTGTCATCAAAGTTGAATATGGTATTGGAGCTGTGCTTGGCCTCACAGTCATAAGTGTAAAGCGCGTACAGCAGGGGGCTAAGCATGCAGCATTGTGGTGCACCTGTGCTGTTAGAGATTGTGGAGGTGATGTTGCCAAACTGCGCTGACTGGGGTCTGCAGTGAGGAAATCAAGGTTCCAATTGCATAAGGTCTTGAAGCTTTTTTTTAAAGAAAAAAAAGAAAGAAAGACTGCCTGGATATCGGAAGATCCCCACATGCTCCACGGAGTTCATAATAGCTTTAATATGTACATTTATTTCTTTCCCCAAATAACCAATAATGTTATCTTTGGAGCACCTATATATTCAATCCTATCTTTTGCAAAATAAGGGTGCCATTTCAGAAATATTTTGTATTTATCTCTTAAATTATAAGTAATTTTTTTCAAATGGAATGCAGCTAAAAGCTATATCTATTTTCATTTTCTTAATGTATGTTAAAATTCTTTTTCTTTTCACCAGTCCATTAAGCCCATTAACATTAAAACTTTAAAAATTCAGTAAATTAGTCATTATTTTTAACAGGGTTACTCCAGTCTATAGTAATACCTAACTTTTCAACTTTCGTAGTACCTTGGGGAATCTTTTTTAAATTCTCCGTGTTGCTATGTGTCTCTTCCCACCACCCCCCCCCCCCCCCCGCCCCAATTGTCCAGGCAAAGAAAGAAAGATTAAAAAAAAATAGATTATAAAGAAAAAAAAACAAAATACCCCCCTACTAATGTTGTGAATAAAGAAAAAACACAACATTACCCCCCTCCGTTGTGCAGGTCATGGCAATCGCCATGATTACACACGTGAATCCTGTAGCAATCGCTCCGAAGTTCCCCCGATCCAAATGTTTTTATACTTTTCAGATTTATGGGTCAACTAATGGATTGGAATGAAATATTTTCCGTTATACAAATAAATACACTCATCACATTTATGTTGGAAAATAAATCCAAAATTTATAAGTATTTATAGCTCAATTGATTATCCCATATATTAACCAAAACAGGCATCATTTCCCCAAATGATGGCTAAGTTAAATGGTGCACAGTGAAAGAGAGTTAAGTGAAATACACAAGGTTTCTGAAGAGCAATTGTCTGAAACTATCAGAAGAAAGCAACAGGGAAGTTGTTGGAATTGTGAAATTCAGATGTCGAAATTGCTGATTATCTGAAATTGTTGAAGCCAGTATTCAGTCCAATAAGTTCTAATATACCTGTAGGAGCTGTGTATTATGGTAACTATTCACATCAGTGAGTGGGGGGATGTGGTAAAAACAAAGGGGATAAGTTATGTATTCTTATTTTGTGGCAGTTTGTAGCTTGGGACTGCAGAGGTTATATCTTTGCTGACAGCTGAGATATCGCTCAATAATGCTTAATTGCATATTTGCTAATTGCTGATAAAGGACTGAAATAAGGAATTTGACTCTTTGGAACAATCCTTTCATTGGGGCTCTGGGTGTGTCATGCAAGTATAACAACTCCATGGGGTCACAGGCAATTGTTTTGATTTGATTTTGGATCAATTGTTGCTGCCATAG
Source organism: Hypanus sabinus (assembly GCF_030144855.1). NCBI lineage: Eukaryota > Metazoa > Chordata > Chondrichthyes > Myliobatiformes > Dasyatidae > Hypanus > Hypanus sabinus. The sequence continues at coordinate 6,120,127 of NC_082739.1, read as the reverse complement.
TACATAGAGTTTAATTTGATCACTATCTCCCTTCCCTTTCATCACCTCAGAGACCATGCACTGTGTTCTCTCCTGATGGTATTAATATTAGTTTATTATTGACACGTGTACAATTGAGAGTTTTGGTTTGCATGCCATCCATCAGATCATCCCTAACATAGTTACACCAAGTAGTAAAAACACCACAGATCTACAGAATAAGGAGTTGCAGTTACCAAGAACATGCAGCGTAGGTAGACAAATAGAGTGTAAGGGCCACAATGAGGTAGATTATGAACTGAAGAGTCATCTTTTAAGAGGTGAAAGATTTGCTGAGCTTTTAGCTTTAATATTATCATTCAAAACTCAACTGTTTGCTGTATGCTAATTCACACCATTGCAATTACTTTGTCTTTTTCATTGCTCTAGTATATGGGAAATCAAACAACAACAGATGAAAGGTATGAAAATTACAGGGTCAGTGCTGAATTTTTGCCATGACTTTCTCCATCGAGACAGGCAAACTTTGCAAAATTCAACACTGAGCATTATTGGCTATTCAAAAAACGTTTGGCTATGACATCGTCCTCACTGTGTCTTCAGCTGTTAGAAGTGACATATCTTTGGCATGTTATAATGGTGTGCCTGTCTTCTTTCAGTTTTCTCCCATTGTCCTCCTGTTACAGTTGACCTTTATTAATTTCCATTGCTGAAATACTTCTAAGTTAGGTGTCATAACTTCCAGGTAGGAGAAGTTTCGAGGGATGTGGGCCACATGGAAGTACGTGGGACGAGCTCAGGTAGGTAATTTGGTCACCACTGATGAGTCGGACTGAAGTACCTATTGCTGTGCAGTAGAATTCAATGATGCTATGAGTTAGCTCAGTTGCTGAGTATTTAGCCAAATGGGTTCTTACAACAACCCGATGGGTTCTTACAACAATCTGATGTTCGGGGTCAAACAACTGCACTTATTCCCACTTTCTTCCACCCAGGTTCCAGTTTATTAACTGAATTAAAATTTCACATTTCCACAGGGTGGAATTAAACTCAGGTCTTCAGATTAGGAGTTCAGTACTTCCATCCTGCCTTCCTGCCTTGAAGCAATCTCTTCCAATGAAATACTCCACATTATCTTCCTCCTATTCTTTGGCTTCTGCAGCTTCAGAGAGCATCTGCCAGACAGTTTCATTGTCATCTTGTAAATTAACATCATGACTCATTGATTTTTTTACTTTATGATCTTGAGATTGTTGTCTTGCTTTGAAGGACATTATATGCTGCTCTCAAGTCAAGTAGAAATGTTACTGATTGCTTGCCCTTCCATCAGCATCTTTGTCTAGGTAGCCAGTGAGTGTTTCTTCCACAGAAGTGACTGTTAGCATGAGATATGTTGCTAACACTGGGTAGTGTGAATCTGACCCTGTTTTTGTCCTTGCATGGCTTATCTCTTTTATTCCATGGCCAGCTGGTATCATCTTTACTTTCACATTGATTGTAGAAGATAGTTTCCAATGCACATTGTGAAGATTCCTCCCCTTTTCGGATATTTATGTTACTATTCGCCATTCAACGAAATTCTGTGAGTGTGATGGAGACAGTCAGATGGTTTGTTGCCTCCCAGGTGCCAGGGTCATGGATGTCTTCGATTGAGTCTACAGGATTCTAAAGTGTTGAGGGGCAAGAGCAGCCAGAAGTCTTGGTACATATTGGCACCAATGATATAGGGAGGAGATCCTGAAGAGAGATTTCAGGGAGCTAGGTAGAAGCTAAAAAGCAGGACCTCTGGGGTACTAGCCTCTGGATTGATGACTGTGCCACATGCCAGTGAGGGTAAGAATAGGATGATTTGGCAAATGAATGTGTGGATGAGGAACTGGTGCTGGGGGGCAGGGTTTCAGATGTATGTATTGTTGGGATCTCTTCTGGGAAAGGTATGATCTGTACAATAGGGAAGGGGTTACACCTGAACATGAAGGGGACCAATGTCCTTGTGGGTAGGTTTGCTGGAACTTATTGGGGAGGGTTTAAACTGACTTTGCAGGGGGATGGGAAACTGAGTAATAGGGCTGAGGATGGGGAAGTTGGTATACAAGCAGAAGCAGTGTGTAGTGACACTGTGAGGAAGGACTGGCAGATGATAGGGCAAAATTGCAATCAGTGCAATGAGTTGCAATGAGCAAGGGGACAAAATCAAAAAGGGTGACAAATGCAGGACTGAAGGTGCTACAGTATACTTGAATGCACGCAGTATATAGAATAAGGTAGGTGCAGTTAGAGATCAGCAGGTCTGACGTTGTGGGCCTCAATGAGTCATGGTTGAAAGAAGATTACAGTTGGGAGATTAACATCCAAGGATACACATTGTATTGAAAAGACAGACAGGTAGGCAGAGGGGGTGGGGTAGCTCTCGGTAAAAAATGAAATCAAATCCTTACAAAGAGGTGACATAGGATCAGAAGATGGAGAATTGTTACAGGTAAAGTTAATACATTGCAAGGGTAAAAAGACCCTGATGAGGGTTGTATACAGGCCACCAAAGAGTAACAAGGATGTGGGCTACAAATTGCAATGGAGATAGAAAAGGCATGTCAAAAGGGCAATGTTACAATAGTCATGGGGGATTTCAATATGCAGGTAGATCGGGAAAATCAGGTTGGTTCTGGATCCCAAGAGAGAATTTGTAGAATGCCTATGAGATGGCTTTTTAGAGCAGCTCGTGGTTGAGCCCACTAGGGGATCATCTATTCTGGATTGAGTGAGTATAATGAACCACATTTGATTAGGGAGCTTAAGGTAAAGGGACCCTTTGGAGGCAGCGATCAGAATCAGGTTTATTATCACCAACATGTGATGTGAAATTTGTTAACTTAGCAGCAGCAGTTCATTGCAATACATAATCTAGCAGAGAGAAAAAAAATAAAATAATAATAATAAATAAATACAGTGTACGTGTAGTGAATAGATTAAAAATGTGCAAAAGCAGAATTACTGTAGATTTGTAAAAACAAAAAAAAAGTGAGGTAGTGTCCAAGGATTCAAAGTCCATTTAGGAATTGGATGGCAGAGGGGAAGAAGCTGTTCCTGAATCGCTGAGTGTGTGCCTTCAGGCTTCTGTACCTCCTACCTGATGGTGACAGTGAGAAAAGGGCATGCCCTGGGTGCTGGAGGTCCTTAATAATGGACACTGCCTTTCTGAGACGCCGCTCCTTGAAGATGTCCTGGGTACCTTGTAGGCTAGTGCCCACGATGGAGTTGACTAGACTTACAACCCCCTGCAGCTTCTTTCAGTCCTGTGCAGTAGCCCCTCCATACCAGACAGTGATGCAGCCTCTCCACGATACAACTATAGAAGTTTTTGAGTGTATTTGTTGACATGCTAAATTGCTTCAAGCTCCTAATGAAGTATAGCCACTGTCTTGCCTTCTTTATAACTGCATCAGTATGTTGAGACCAGGTTAGATCCTCGGAGATCTTGACATCCAGGAACTTGAAACTGCTCACTCTCTCCACTTCTGATCCCTCTATGAGGATTGGTACGTGTTCCTTCGTCTTACCCTTCCTGAAGTCTACAATCAGCTCTTTCATCTTACTGACGTTGAGTGCCAGGTTGTTGCTGCGGCACCACTCCACTAGTTGGCATATCTCACTCCTGTACACCCTCTCGTCACCACCTGAGATTCTACCAACAATGTTTGTATCGTCAACAAATTTAGAGATGGTATTTGAGCTATGCCTCGCCACACAATCATGTGTGTTTAGAGAGTAGAGCAGTGGGCTAAGTACACACCCTTGAGGTGCGCCAGTGTTGATCATCAGCGAGGAGGATATGTTATCTCCAATCTGCATAGATTGTTGTCTTCCGGTTAGGAAGTTGAGGATCCAATTGCAGAGGGAGGTACAGAGGCCTAGGTTCTGTAACTTGTCAATCAGGATTGTGGGAATGATGGTATTAAATGCTGAGCTGCAGTTGATGAACAGCAGCCTGACGTGGGTGTTTGTGTTGTCCAGGTGGTCTAAAGCCGTGTGAAGAGCCATTGAGATTGCATCTGCTGTCGTTCTGTTGTGGCGATAGGCAAATTGCAATGGGTCCAGGTCCTTGTTGAGGCAGGAATTCACTCTAGTCATAACCAACCTCTCAAAGCATTTCATCACTGTCAATGTGAGTGCTACCAGGCAATAGTCATTAAGACAGCCCACTTTATTCTTCTTGGGCACTGGTATATTTGTTACCTTTTTGAAGCAAGTGGGAGCTTCCGACTGTAGCAGTGAGAGGTTGAAAATGTCCTTGAATACACCCACCATTTGGTTGGCACAGGTTTTCAGAACCTTACCAGGTACTCCATCGGGACCTTCTGCCTTGCAAGGGTTCAGTCTCTTTAAAGACAGTCTAACATCGGCCTCTGAGACGGAGATCACTGGGTCCTCAGGTGCAGCAGGGATCTTCACTACTGTAGTTGTGTTCTTCCTTTTGAAGTGTGCATAGAAGGCGTTGAGTTCAGCTGGTAGTGAGGCATCGCTGCCATTCATACTATTGGATTTCGCTTTGTAGGAAGTATTATCTTACAGACTCTGCCAGGGCTGCCGTGCATCTGATGTCACCTCCAACCTCATTCAAAATTTTCTCTTCACCCTTGAAATAGCTCTCACCAAATTGTACCTGGTTTTCTGGTACAATCCTGGGTCGCCAGACTTGAATATCACAGATCTAGCCTTCAGCAGATGACGTACCTCCTGGTTCATCCATGGCTTTTGGTTTGGGAATGTACAGTAAGTCTTTGTGGGCACACAGTCATCCACACAGGTTTTAATGAAGTCGGTAACAACTGCAGCATACTCATCCAGGTTCGAAGATGAATCCCTGAATACAGTCCAGTCCACCGATTCAAAGCAGTCCTGTAGGCGTTCCTGTGCTTCCCTTGTCCAAACCGTCTTGCTCCTCACTGCTGGTGCTGCAGTCTTCAGTCTCTGCCTGTACTCGGGGAGAAGTACAGCCAGGTGATCAGACCATGCAGCAAGGTTTTTTTTTGAAGAGTAGTGGTTTCCTCCGTGGTGTACTTCCATGAACTCCATTCTTGTTCAGTGCTTTTCCTATAGTGAACACATGACCAGAGACTTTAGAAAGTTCTAGAGATTTCTGCAGGTCTTTTGCTGTTACCCTTGGGTTCTTTTTCACCTCCTTCAGCAATTCACATTATGCTCTTGGTGTGATCTTTGCAGGATGCCCATTCCAAGTGAGAGTAGCAACAGTACTGAATTTCCTCCATTTCTAGACAATTTATTTTTCTGTGGACTGATGAACACTCAGGTCTTTAGAAATACTTTTCCAGCTTTTTGCATCTCTACAATTCTTCCTCTTAGGTCCTCTGAAAGTTGTTTTGATTGAGGCATGGTGCACATAAACAGATCTTTCTTGAGAAGAGCAGGCTCTGTCAGAAACAGGACTTTGGGTGTCTTTTTGATAGGGCAGGACACCACTACAACCCACACCCCCAATCTCATCTCATTGATTGGAACACCTGGCTCCAAATAGGTTTAGCAGAAGGCATTACCCCAGAGGTTCACATACTTTTTTGAACCTAGACTGCAATTATTTAAATGGTGTACTCAGTACTGACGAAAAAAATTACAAGTGTTTGTGTTATTAGTTTAGGCAAATTGTATTTGTCTCTTATTGTGACTTCGATGAAGATCAAACCACATTTTATGAGTAGTTAATGCAGAGAGCTAGGTAATTGCAAAGGGTTTACATTCTTTTCTTGCAACCGTATGTCAATGATTTGAATGATGGAATTGATGGCTTTGTGGCTAGGTGGAAGGGCAGGTAGAGTTGAGGAAGCAGGAAGGCTGCAGAAGGAATTAGAATGAGCAAAGAAGTGTCAGATGGAATGCAGTGTTAGGAAGCTTATGGGCATACACTTTGATAGAAGGAATAAAAGTGTAGACTATTTGCTAAACGGGGAAAAAAACTCAAAAATTTGAGATGTAACGGGGCTTGGGGGTCCTCTTGCAGGATTTCCTAAAGGTTAACTTGCAGGTGGTGTCAGTGGTGAGGAGGGCAAATGCAATGTCAACATTCATTTCAAGAGGACTAGAAGATAAAAACAAGGATGTAATGCCGAGGCTTTATTAGGTATTGGTCAGCAATCTTGGGCCCCTTTTCGAAGAAAGGAAATGCTGACACTGGAGAGGGTTCTAAGGAGGTTCACAAAAATGATGGAAAGGCTTATCATATGAGGAGCATTTGATGGCTCTGGGCCTATACTCGCTGGAATTTAGAAGAATGAGGGGGAATCTCATTGAAGCCTATCAAGAGTGGATGTGGAGAGGATGTTTCCTATAGTAAGGGAGTCTAGGACCAGCGGGCACAGCCTTAGAATAGAGGGATCTCCATCTAGAATAGAGATGAGGAGGAATTTCTTTAGCCAGAGGGTGATGAATCTGGAATTTGTTGCTTCAGATGGCTGTGAAGGCCAGGTCACTGGGTGTATTTAAGATGGAGATTGATAGGTTCTTGATTAGTTGGGTTGTGAAAGACTACAGGGAGAATGCAGGAGAATGGGTTGAATGAGAAATAGATCAGCCATGATCAAATAAAGGAGATGACATAATGGGCCAAATGGCCTAATTCTGCTCCAATGTCCTGTGGCCATTGTAATTCGTTTCCTGTTCTGCATTTTGTCTCGCACTTCACCTAATATTCCTCACATTGACTAGCTAGTATTCCTTGCCTATCTTTAGGAAGTTTCAAAGTCAAAGTAAATTTACTATCAAAGTACATATATGTCACTATATACTACCCTGGGAAGCATTGTCTTGCAGACATTTACAGGAAAATAAAGAAATACAATAAAATTTATGAAAAATTATACATAAACTGACAAACAACTAACGTGTTAGACAAATTGTGCACATAAAAAGTTTGTTATCTTTGTACATCTGTTAACAGATTTGACTATCTCATACAGCAGTTGTTTGCTTAGGCTAAGGCTCTGATTTCATAAATATTCCAGTCTCTGATCAATAGCTCCTTCACACCAATGACACCGCAATTAAACACTAGCAGTGAGTAATGGAAGATTGTCTTGGTTGTGTATAATGAACTGTGAACAAGTGAGCAATTCTGCTCTGTGTGTTACAGTGGTTGGAATGAATCAAATACATTCTCTGGGTCTCATTGATAGCTTTGTGATGCCGTATAATTCTTTTCCCTTGTTGACAGTGCGAACATCCTTTAACAGGATGACCGCTTATGGTCCAAATGCGCACGAGAGAGACACACACACTGAAGCAGATTAGCAGTTCAATGACTTTAATGAGAACTGTGCAGAATTTATGGAAAAAGAATAAATGCTAGGCCAACAGGGCTGTAAACTAAAACTCTCAACCTGAAAGTTAATGGAACACTGCAGCTGGAAGCAATAATAATACTAAATGAATGCTGCTTCTTTACAGCATCAGTCCTCTTTCCCAAACAAGGATGAGGGTAAGCAGGGAGTGTAGATGTTGCTGTGCTTTTGATCGAGTTTCAACAAGACTGGAACTAGAGGAAGGTACATAAATACTGCTACAATGAAACACTAATTAGCTTGAACATGCATGTTCACTGTCGAGATTGCTGAACCTATTCTTCAGCCCATCTGTGAGGGCATACCCTGCAGTAGAGTCCGTAATGTGACATATCTACCTTAAGCTGTTCTGGTTTTTCTGCCATTATCAGCACAATATACAGCATAAATTCCTTCTTCCACTAGCTCTGTCCTTTAGGTAAGTTATCTAAAGTTTAAGTATTCCACAGTAAAAAGAGCCACAGCTCAGAGGGCAGATGGTCACATGGTTCAATCAAACTGTTACAGCCCGAAAGAATCTGTAACCGGTTTCCATCCAATGACAGTTCTGCTACATGCTTATCGCTGACTTGTATTGGCTCTCAATCTGATATCACTTCAGCTTTATAATTTTCATTCATCTCCCCTGCATAGAAATTCATCAGCTGTCACTGGTGCTAAACACGTTGTACAGTAAATGTCAGTGAAGTCAATAAAAAGTGAAGTCAAATTGGCAGTGCAGGCTGTATGATCCACTCAGTTCTACTGGTGGAATGGAACGTAGTGGAAGGAACTCAGGGTAGTGAAGCTTTAAGTCCTTGTCTCTTCCCATGACTTTAATTGCCTTCATCCTTATAATTTTCTGAGACTGCCCTTCTCAAGGCAGGACACTTGAATGCTTGTTCTTTATTTTAATAACTTTACCATTGGCAATCATGTTGACAGCCACTGAACTCTAAGCTATGGGATTTCCTCCCTAACCATCCCTCACCCTTTTTATGCATTTACTGTGCTTGCATCCATTCTTCATTACCTGGGATGCATAATAATGAATTGAATTTTAGTCATCAGTCCTAGTATTTGATTTAGCATGGTAATTTAACAAAGTGATTCCAGGACACCCTTTCATTATGTGATTTTCTTTTTGGTTGCAGAAAGATATGTAAAATCATGCAATTATTTATTAAGAAACACACACAACATGCAGGATGAACTCAGCAGGTCAGGCAGCATCTATGGAAAAAAGTAAATAGTCAACATTTCAGGCCAAGGCCCTTCTTCAGGACTAAAAAAAATAGATAAGGTCAGAGCCTCCTCCCTCACTACCATTCAGGGCAGCAAACAGACCTTCCAGGTGAGGCGACACTTCACCTGTGAGTCAGCTGGGATCATCTACTGTATCCGGTGCTCCCGGTGTGGCCTCCTGTATATCAGTGAGACCCGATGTAGATTAGGAGACAGCTTTGCTGAGCACCTACACTCCATCTCCCGGTGGCCACCCATTTCAATTCTACTTCCAATTTCCATTCCGACGTGTCAATTCATGGCTTCCTCTACTGTTGTGATGATGCCACACTCAGGTTGGAAGAGCAACACCTTGTATTCCTTCTGGGTAACCTCCAACCTGATGACGTGAACCATTTCTCAAACTTCTGGTAACTGTTCCCTACCCCTCCCACCATTCCCCCATTCCTATTTCCCTCTCTCACTTCCATCACCTCCTTCTGGTGCTCCTTACCCTTCTCTTTCTTCTATGCTCTCCTATCAGATTCCCCCTTCTCCAGCCCTTCACCAATCAACTTCCCATCTCTTAACTTCACCCCTAACCCCCTCTCAGTTTCTCTTATCACCGACTACCTTGTCTTCCTTCCTCCCCTCTCCCCAACTTCTTGCTCTGACTTCTCATTTTTTTCCAGTCCTGATGAAGGCCTTGGCTGAAACTTCAGTCAGGTCATCCCTCACCCTCAGGATGCCCCAGGAAAAAAAACAGCCCAAGTTTGTCTATCCTCTCCTTATAGCTAAACTCTGTAGTAAAGTGAATGGAATAGCTGGCTCAAGGACTGACTTTGCTGTAGTAATTCTGTATTTTATGGGCTGCATAATAACCAAGTGAATTTTATTAGCAAATGCTTCGTGAAGCATTTCTCTGTGTGTTATCATGTAAAAGGTTCTATAAAAATATATAAACACGAGATTCTGCAGATGCTGGAAATCCAGAGCAACCCATACAGAATACTAGAGAAACTCAGCAGGTCAGGCAGCATCTATGGAGATGAGTTTCAGGCTGGGATTCCTCAACAGGACTGAATGGAAGGGGAAGAAGCCAGAATAAAATGGAGGGGTGGGGAATGAGGACAAGCTAAAAGGTGGTATGTGGGTTCAGGGAGGGGAGGAAGAGGTAAAGGGCTGAAGCTGAAGGAATGTGCTAAGAGAGGAGAGTGGACCATGGGGAAAAAGGGAAGGGAGAGGGGTGGTAGGATAGGCAGGTGAGGAGAAGTAAGAGAGGAGCCAGAGTAGAGAATGGAGGAAAGGAAAAGGGGGAGAGGGAAAATTACCAAAATAGTACAAAAATACATGATGGTTGATGACTTTGTTTATTGATAGGATCAAAGAACTACATACATATAGAACATATATCATTACGTAGAACAGTACAGTCCCTTTGGCCCATGGTGTTGTGCTGACCATCTAACCTACTCTAAGACCAATCTAACTCTACCCTTCAGCATAGCCCTCCATTTTTCTATCATCCATGTACCAATCTAAGAGTGTCTTAAATGCCCCTAATATTTTTGCTTCTACCACTACCCCTGGTAGGGCATTCCATACATCCACCACTCTATTTTTAAAAAAACCTGCCCCTGACAACCATTTACACCTTCCTCCAAATTATGCTCACTTGTATTAGCCATTTCTGCCCTGGGATAAAAGTCTCTGCCTGTCCACTCCATCTATGCCTCTCATCTATCAAGAAATCTCTCATCCTCCTTCCCTCTAAAGAGAAAATCTCTTGGATTGCTCAACCTATATTAATAAAAAAGGTTATTATTATTTCCATGAAGCTTACAAAACAATAAAAGGATAAAGATTTTTTTTCTGTGGACCATTTCTATCAACCACAAACGAGGGAGAATGAGAGGTTATGCTTCTAAATCATGTGACAGCACCATTGCTGAGGTGGTTGGGATCGTCTGCTTTAGGTTGAGAAAATTATAGTTCTGGAGAAGGCTGGAGTCTCTTGTGATAAACACTACATCAATGTGTCCTCTAATGATTGGTTTATATTCTGGTTGAAGTAGAAACATCATATGTAAAACAGCAGCAATTTAATATTTTGGATCTTACTCAGCTGTTTCAAGGGACCTGGAGCAATGTTCCAGATTTTATTTATCATTCCTGTCAGTGCATCCAATAAATCTTCATTTTGTGGTGTATATGGATTTGAAACTGCCCCTGTAGTGTATTCCTGTTCATTATGTTCATCTCATGTGCTGAATGGTGTCATTTCTTGTCAATGGACCTGTGTACTCCGGCATCTTCTGGAGCAGGTTCAGCAGAGTGTGGTTAGATCCATGGGAAACCATCCCACCAGATGCCAGCATTTGTCCAGGCTTATAATTTCTTTCTTCCTCATACTAACTAGACTGGATTTCTCTTGGGGAATAATACATTTAATTGCTGAACAGAGACAAATAGTACATGCTAGCTAGGTTTTATGGATTATATATTGTTTCTACACTATATGAGACTATGATCAAGCTTTTGAAAATCTTTTGTAAATCTATGACTTGTTTTGATTTCATTCTTCTGCACATGGGTATTTTGCCACAGGTTAATACATAAGTGCAAATTAACCACTAAACCCTCCCACTAACCATGCCTTTACCTTACCCCCTCATCCCCAGCTTTCCACAGGGATTGCTCCCTCACTGATTCCCTTGTCCATTCGATCCCTCCTCACTAGTCTCCCTTGGCGCTTGGCCCAGTGGTTAAGGTGTTCATCTAGTGATCTGAAGGTCGCTAGTTCAAGCCTTGGCTGAGGCTACGTGTGTGTCCTTGAGCAAGGCACTTAACCACACATTGCTCTGCGATGACACCGGTGCTAAGCTTTATGGGTCCTAATGCCCTTCCCTTGGACACCATCGGTGGCATGGAGTGGGAAGGCTTGCAGCTTGGGTAACTGCCGGTCTTCCATACAACCTTGCCCAGGCTTGCGCCCCGGAAACTTTCCAAGGCGCTAATCCATAGTCTATTGAGACTAATGGAGGCCTACTACTACAACTGCCCATACGTCTCCTCCATTACCTCTATTCAGGGCCCCAGGCAGTCCTTCCAGGCAACACTTCACCTGCAAATCTGCTGGGGTTGTCTACTGCGTCCGGCGCTCCTGATGCGGCCTCCTCTGCGTTGGTGAGATCCATCGTAAATAGGGGGACTGCTTCGTCGAGCACCTCCACACCATCCGCCACAAATTGGACTTCCCGGTGGTCAAACGTTTTAATTCCAACTAATTCTGTGTCTGTCCATGCCCTCTCTTGTGTCAAGATGAGGCCACCCTCAGGGTGGAGGAGCAACAGGTTGTATTCTTTCTGGGTGCCCTCCAACCTGATGGCACGAATATCGATTTCTCCTTCCAGTAAAGTAACTTCATCTCCCCCTTCCTCTATTCCCCACTCTGACATTTTACCTCTTCTCACTTGCCTGTTACTTCCCCCTGGCTCCCCTTCTCCTTCCCTTTGTCCTACGGTTCAGATTCCTTTTTCTCCTGCCCTTGACCCTTCCCACCTGCTTGACTTCATCTATCACTTTCTAGCTTGTCCTCTTTCCCCTCACCCACATTTTTATTCTGGTATCTTCCCCCTTCCTTCCCAGTTCTGAGGAAGTGTCTTGGTCCCAAATGTCGACTGTTTATTCATTTCCATAGATGCTGCCTGATCTGCTGAGTTCCTTTGACCTTCTTTGTGTGTTGCTTTGGATTTCCAGCATCTGCAGATGTTCTTGTGTTTATCAAATAGCGCATGCTAGCTAGGATTTATTGCTCAGAATCAGTTAATTTGCTTGACACTGTTTCTGCACTCTTTGAGACTTCGATCAAGCTTTTAAAAATTAATTCTAAATCTATGATATTTTTTGATTTCACTCTTGTTCACTGTTGGCATTTTACCACAGGGTAATACATAAGTGTAGGTTAAATTTGTGTTATCTGTCTGTTTGCCACACTTTATTTTTAAAATTATTTTTTAGAGATACGGCATAGTAACAGGCCTTTGGAATTCAATGAACCTGCATTGCCAATACACCCATTTGACCAATTAATCTACTAACCTGTACATTTTTGGAAAGTGTGAGGAAACCTGAGCACTGGTAGGAAACCGACGTGGTCACGGAAAACCATAGAACCATAGAACACTACAGCACAGTACAGGCCCTTCAGCCCTCCATGTTGTGCTGACCCATATAATCCTTTTTTTTAAAAAAAGTCCTAAACCCACACTTCTCCATAACCCTCCATTTTTCTTTCATCCATGTGCCTGTCCAAGAGGCTCTTAAATACCCCTAATGTTTTAGCCTCCACCACCATCCCTGGCAAGTCATTCCAGGCACTCACAACCCTCTGTGCATATAAAAAAAAACTTACCCCTGATGTCTCCCCTAAACTTCCCTCCCTTAACATTGTACATATGCCCTCTGGTGTTTCCTATTGGTGCCCTGGGAAACAGGTACTGACTATCCACCCTATCTATGCCTCTCATAATCTTGTAAACCTCTATCAAGTCCCCTCTCATTCTTCTACGCTCTGCTAACATTGCTTCATATGACTTGTTCTCCAAACCAGGCAACATCCTGGTAATCTCCTCTGCACCCTCTCCATAGCTTCCACATCCTTCCTATAATGAGGTGACCAGAATAAAATACATATAACATATAAAATATACAATAAAACATATAAAATATGTTTAACAAAACATATAAAATATACAATAAAACATATAAACTCCTTACAGACAGCAGCGGGAATTGAACACAGTTTGCTGCTGTTGTAATAGTGTCACACTGAATGCTCCATTTCCATGCTGGCCCTACTTTAGTCTTGCCTAATTTTTCCTACTTTATTCCATATGTCTGTGTGCTATATAATCAACATTTCATGAAAAGGAGAGTAAACTGAATTTTGAGCCCCTACAGTGTTCATTAGATTTACTATACAGGAATTTGTTTTTTTATCAACTTGTATAAGCAAACTGAAAGAAATATATCAGCCTTCAGGAAAGCAAGGTTGATGGAGTATTCTTGTCTGCAAGGGAAGATTAGATGATGACATGACAGAGGAAAATATCTGTCAGACGAAACTACATCCCTATGTTCTGGTCACCCACTGTTTATTCTATTTCAGTACACATTATGATAACATGTTGCTTCGCCAGCAATACCACAGCAAGAGCCTTAAAGAAGATACACGATGCTAGTTCAAACCTCATTATTCAAACCCATTACGGAAGATGGAAGACATTAATTGCCACTTGTATTTTTCACTTTAACTTCGTCAAGATTACACAATGAGTAAACGTCAGATACAATTACTAATTTGGTTCTCATTAAAGGTCAAATGGGGAGGGGGGGGTGTAAACAAGTCTGGAACCTGATTGGTCAGTCCAACATCTCCCTAAAGTGAGTTCAGACTTTGAAACTCGGGGAGTGGGAGTAGAGGAGAAACATTGACAAAAGTGAATAGTTATTATTATTGTCTGCATAACCATATATTTTTCTTGACAGCATAATTAGCACAATAAGTAAGTAAAATTCCAATGACTGGATGCCTGATTCTGCTTTCCCATCTGAGCCTAAAATGTTGGAGTGATTTTCTTGACAGTAATCCAGCCATCAACATGCCACTCTGTGTTCAGAAATCATTGACTAATTTAAAAACTAATCCATGACAAAATAATCCCTGGCATTATAAATTTTGTTGAATATTGAGTTGACAAGCTGTCAGTCTCCACAATTGTTTGTCCCATAAGTGAACTTGGTACCATTACAGTAAGTGTTCAGAATGCTTACAGAACAATTAATACCAATAAAAAATCAAAAAGCAAAATATAATTCTGACAATTTGTATAAGCCTGCTGTTGATGTTTTAATCGTAGATAGAATCTGGTACAGCTGATGACAGAGCTCCATGGTAGTGTAGTGGTTAGTGCAATCGCTTTACAGTGCCAGTGGTCGATTTTCACCCATGTCTGTAAGGAGTTTGTATGTTCTCCCCATGACCGTGTATGTTTCTTCCGGGTGCCACGGTTTCCTCCCACATCCCAAAGATGTACGGGTTAGGGTTAGTGAGTTGTGGACATGTTACGTTGGTGCCAGAAGTGTGGTGACACTTGCAAGCTGCCCTCAGCACAATCCTTATTGATTTGATTTGGTGCAAATCACACATTTCAAATGTTTTGATGTACATGTGACAATAAAGCTTTTACAAATCTTTAGATAACAGTCATTTTGTTGATGGACTCAGACCATACCCTTAGTGGCCTCCTGTACCTAACAACATGGCCATTAAGTATATGTTTGTCATCTTCTGCTGTTGTAGTTTATCCACTTCAAGGTTCGACATGTTGTGCATTCAGAGATGTTCTTCTGCACACCATTGCTATAGTGTGTGGTTATTTGAGTTACTGTCGCCTTCCTGTCAGCTTGAACCAGTCTGGCCATTCTCCTCATTAACATTTTTGCCCACAGAACTGCTACTCACTGGATGTCTTTTGTTTTTCACACCATTCTCTGAGATACTCTAACCACCCTGTCTGGCACCAACAATCACTCCACAGTGAAAACTCATTTAGATCACATTTCTTCCCCTTTCTGATGTTTGCTTTGAACAAGAACTGAACCTGTTGACCATGTCTCCATACTTTTATGCATGGAGTTGTTGTCACGTGATTGGTTGATTAGATATTTACATTAACGAGTAGGTGTAAAGGTGTATCTAATAAAGTAGCCACTTGAGTGCACATTGCTAAACAAGACCTAACTGGAATTGTAAGTTGATTCTATTTTAATGAAAAACATTTGGTTGATTATAAGAAGGCATTAATACAGGGAGATTAAATTTCTGCCTATTACATAATCAAAAAAATCTTAAATTTGTGATTTTGTTTGCAATTGACAGATGCTTTTGAAGTAAAGATTTCAATTTGCATTTGAATTTGATGTATTTAGCTGCACAACACTCTCCCTCTTGTCTATGATGCTTGAAATAGTTTCAAGTAATGTATGTCTTAATAACAATGGCACTAATAGCTTCACAATTTTAACACATCATAAAATGTTTTTCATCCTTGGAAATACTTTTAGAAGTATAACCTCTGTTCAAACATGGAAATTGCATTGATTGTTTAACAGAGCAAAAATCCAGAAATGAATGACATAAAAACATCTTGGTAATTATGTTCAAAGTATATTGAACAATGTTGAACGGTAATCAGAGATGTTTGGGTGGATGGTCAAAGAGGAAGGTCTTCAGGAAGGGAGGAAAGATAGTGAGGTAGTAATTTTACAAATGGAATTCTAGAGATTAGAGCCCTGACATCAATAATGGAGCAACTAAAGCCACAGATAGTCCAAAGGCCTGGATTGCAGGAGTGCAGAGATTGCAAGAGTGTTGCTTGGCAGGGTTGGAGAAGAGCATGGAAGGGATTCAACAAGGGTAAAAAAAAATTCTGATCTTCTTAACCTTAGAGATGATATAGAGAGGTGTGTATTTTGCTAGAACTTCAACTTTGATGGGTGCATATAGTCAAACTGGACATGAAGCACTCTCTCTTCTGTGTAGGTCTGCAAATAAATGGGTGTTGATGATATTTGATCATATTCCTTCTCTCCTGATGGCTCACTGTCATTAATTTCAGGAGGTCATTCTTCCAATATGAGCCAATGCAATGTCTATCAGGAGCATGCAGGAAAAACACCAATCCTGCCCTTTCCCCGTGCTCATGAACATGTCTTTTTCCATGCATCATTTTGTAGATATTAGAAGCAGAATGCTTGTTTAATCTGATCCTTTCCTACGGTAGAGTCTTTATCCCACTGTGGAAGCCAGTCAAAGTCAAGCTTATTGTCACATGCACATGTGCAATGAGAAATTTTACTTGCAGCAGCATCCCAAGCCCAGAGCATCATAGAGCAGCATTGACAAGATGATGACGATGACGTCAACTCAGGCCTGCGTCAGGTATTTTCATGCCTTACAAGGTGCAGAACAGAAGACTGTGTGGCGCGCCACTCCTCACACAGTCATTTTGCAGTATTTTTCTTTATTTTATGAGATTGAGTTGTGAGCTTAACACTCAACCCAGCACGGATGGAAAGCATACTTGGGAACAGCCTGACTGGATTCGAACCCAGGAACCTTCGTTCTGAAGTCCAGCGCTGATGTCACTGTGCCACCTGCAGGTGGTAGTGATCTTTGATGATAGATGTTGCCTTCTCAAGGCAGTACCTGAATATACATCCGATGGTGGGGAGGAATGTGTTTGTGAGGTATTGGGCAGAGTCCACCACTCTCTGCGTTTCTTACATTCCTACACATTTGAATTACCATACCAGAGCATGATACAACTACTCAGGACACTTTCAAGAGTGCACCTGTAGAAGTTAGTTAGAACGTTCAGTAACAAGCCTAACCTCCTAAGAAAATAAAGACGCTGCCACACTTTCTTGTGCTTCCATGACCTAGCAGTGGTCGCCCAATATGCCAACACCCAGGTGTTTAAAACTTCTGAATCCCTCCATCGCCAATCCCCCATTGCTTGCCTTCTTTCCCCTTCCTGAAGTCAGCAATCAGCTGTTTTATTGATGATGAATGAAAGGTTGCTTTGTGGCACCTCTCAATCAGGTGACCTATCTCGCTTCTATACATTGATTCATCACCAAGTGTGACTTGTCCAACAACAGTGATGTCATCTCACTACAGAACAGACTTGCTCCTGTGGGAAGACTCTAGATAACATGTGATTTTCTGTTTAAGTTGAAAGCAGTGAATGTTAAAGTTAAATAATTGTTCTTTTATTGTGGATTAAGTAGGCCTATGATTCAAAAAAGCAATCTATCTAACCATAAACGTACTGTATTTGCCAGCATCTGAAGTGTGATAGCACCAGATTGGATTGTGCTTGTGGAAATATTGCAGTGAAAATATAACTTCCTAAATAATGCTACAAAAGTATCTAATAATTCATCCTTGTGTTTGTTTCTATCCTTCTAGTTAGACAGGAATTTCATCTGATGTGTTATAGTCCTCAACTAGTTCTTGCAGATCTTATTTAAATTACATATGTTGTAAACAGGAGGAAATCTGCAGATGCTGGAAATTCAAGCAACACACACAAAATGCTGGTGGAACACAGCAGGCCAGGCAGCATCTATAGGGAGAAGCACTGTCGACGTTTCGGGCCAAGACCCTTCGTCAAGACTAACTGAAAGGAAAGATAGTGAGAGATTTGAAAGTAGGAGGAGGAGGGGAAAATGTGAAATGATAAGAGAAGACCGGAGGGGGTGGGGTGAAGCTGAGAGAAGGAAAGGTGATTGGCAAAAGAGATACAGAACTGGAGAAGGGAAAGGATCATGGGATGGGAGGCCTAGGGAGAACAAAAGGGGGAGGGGAGCACCAGAGGGAAATGGAGAACAGTCAGAGTGATGGGCAGAGAGAGAGAAAAAAGGAGGGGGGATATCAGGGATGGGGTAAGAAGGGGAGGAGGGGCATTAATGGAAGTTAGAGAAGTCAATGTTCATGCCATCAGGTTGGAGGCTACCCAGCCGGTATATAAGGTGCTGTTCCTCCAACCTGAGTGTGGATTCATCTTGACAGTAGAGGAGGCCGTGGATAGACATATCAGAATGGGAATGGGATGCGGAATTAAAATGTGTGGCCACTGGGAGATCCTGCTTTCCCTGGCGGACAGAGCGTAGGTGTTCAGCGAAATGGTCTCTCAGTCTGTGTCGGGTCTCACCAATATATAAAAGGCCACACCGGGAGCACCGGACGCAGTATACCACACCAGCCGACTCACAGGTGAAGTGTCACCTCACCTGGAAGGACTGTCTGGGGCCCTGAATGGTGGTGAGGGTGGAAGTGTAAGGGCAGGTGTAGCACTTGTTCTGCTTATAAGGATAAGTGCCAGGAGGGAGATTGGTGGTAAGGGATGGTAAGGGATGGGGGGAATGAATGGACAAGGGAGTCGCGTAGGGAGCGATCCCTGCGAAAAGCAGAAAGAGGAGGGGAGGGAAAGATGTGCTTGGTAGTGGGATCCTGTTGGAGGTGGCGGAAGATATGGAGAATTATATGTTGGACCTGGAGGCTGGTAGGGTGGTAGGTGAGGATGAGAGGAACCCTATCTCTGGTGGGGTGGCAGGATAGGGTGAGGGCAGATGTGCATGAAATGGGAGAGATGTGTTTGAGAGCAGAGTTGATGGTGGATGAAGGGAAGCCCCTTTGTTTAAAAAAGGAAGACATCTTCGTCCTGGAATGAAAAGCCTCATCCTGAGAGCAGATGCGGCGGAGGCAGAGGAATTGTGAGAAGGGGATAGCATTTTTGCAAGAGACAGGGTGGGAAGAGGAATAGTCCAGGTAGCTGTGAGAGTCTGTAGGCTTATAGTAGATATCAGTAGATAAGCTGTCTCCAGAGATGGAGACAAAAAGATCACGAAAGGGGAGGGACGTGTCAGAAATGGACCAGGTCAAGATGAAGCCACACTCTGGTTGAAGGAACAGCACCTTATATACCGGCTGGATAACCTCCAACCTGATGGCATGAATATTGACTTCTCTAACTTCCATTAATGCCCCTCCACCCCTTCTTACACCATCCCTGATATATTTAACTTTTCTCCCCCCCCCGCCTTTGTTTTTCTCTTTCTGCCCATCACTCTGCCTGTTCTCCATCTCCCTCTGGTGCTCCCCCATCCCCATTTCTTTCTCCCTAGGCCTCCTGTCCCATGATCCTTTCCCTTCTCTAGCTCTGTATCCTTTTTGCCAATCACCTTTCCAGCTCTCAGCTTCACCCCACCCCCTCCAGTCTTCTCCTATCATTTCACATTTTCCCCTCCCCCTCCTACTTTCGAATCTCTTACTATCTTTCCTTTCAGTTAGTCCTGACGAAGGGTCTCGGCCCGAAACTTTGACAGTGCTTCTCCCTATAGATGCTGCCTGGCCTTCTGTGTTCCACCAGCATTTTGTGTGTGTTACATATGTTGTATATGTCTTAACTTTAGAGACGCAAGATCCTGGTGTTTGGAGCAAAAAAGAAAATTCTGGAGGAACTCAGTAGGTTGGGCAGCATAGGTGGAGGTAATGTTTCGAGATGAGACTCTTTATCTGGACTGAAAGACAGAGGGGAGAAAGCCAATATGAAAAGGTGAATGAAAGGTGTGGAGCATGAGTTAGTAAGTTGAGATGAGGAAGGCTGATAAGCCAACTGAGGAGGGGGAAGAGTGGAAATAACAACTTTTAGAATTATTTTTTAGAGATATAGCTTGGAACAGGACCTCCCAGCCCAATGAGCATACTGCCTATCAACCCACTGATTTAATCGTAGCCTAATCACAGGACAATTTACAATGACCAAACCTCCTACTAACTGGTATGACGTTGGTCTGCGTGAGGAAACCCACGCCCACGTGGGAAAGACACACAAACTCCTTACAGATAACATCGGAATTGAACTGTGAACTCTGATGTCCAAGTTGTATTAGTGTCACATTAACTGCTACATGACAAGTTAACAAGTGATACTTAAAGGGTTGACGGTGGATATGCAATGGCAAGCATTTAAAGATCGCATGGATGAACTACAACAATTGTTCATCCCAGTTTGGCAAAAGAATAAACCAGGGAAGGTAGTGCACACTAGGGATAGTATCAAGTCCAAAGAAGAAACATATAAATTAGCAAAAAAAAGCGGCACACCTGAGGACTGGGAGAAATTCAGAGACCAGCAGAGGAGGACAAAGGGTTTAATTAGGAAAGGGAAGAAAGATTATGAGAGAAAGCTGGCAGGGAACATAAAAACTGACTGTAAAAGCTTTTATAGATATGTGAAAAGAAAAAGATTGGTCAAGACAAATGTAGGTCCCTTACAGTCAGAAACAGGTGAATTGATCATAGGGAACAAAGACATGGCAGACCAATTGAATAACTACTTTGGTTCTGTCTTCACTAAGGAGGACATAAATAATCTTCCGGAAATAGTAAGGGACCGAGGGTCTAGTGAGATGGAGGAACTGAGGGAAATACATGTTAGTAGGGAAGTGGTGTTAGGTAAATTGAAGGGATTAAAGGCAGATAAATTCCCAGGGCCAGGTGGTCTGCATCCCAGAGTGCTTAAGGAAGTAGCTCAAGAAATAGTGGACGCATTAGTGATAATTTTTCAAAGCTCCTTAGATTCTGGATTAGTTCCTGAGGATTGGAGTGTGGCTAATGTAACCCCACTTTTTAAAAAAGGAGGGAGAGAAAAACTGGGGAATTATAGACCGGTGAGTCTGACATCGGTGTTGGGGAAAATGCTGGAGTCGGTTATCAAAGATGTGATAACAGCACATTTGGAAAGAGGTGAAATCCTCGGACAAAGTCAGCATGGATTTGTGAAAGGAAAATCATGTCTGACGAATCTTATAGAATTTTTTGAAGATGTAACTAGTAGAGTGGATAGGGGAGAACCAGTAGATGTGGTATACTTAGATTTTCAAAAGGCTTTTGACAAGGTCCCACATAGGAGATTAGTGTGCAAACTTAAAGCACACGGTACTGGGGGTATGGTATTGATGTGGATAGAGAATTGGTTGGCAGTCAGGAAGCAAAGAGTGGGAATAAATGGGACCTTTTCAGAATGGCAGGCAGTGACTAGTGGGGTACCGCAAGGCTCAGTGCTGGGAGTCCAGTTGTTTACAATATATGTTAATAATTTAGACGAGGGAATTAAATGCAGCATCTCCAAGTTTGTGGATGACACGAAGCTGGACGGCGGTGTTAGCTGTGAAGAGGATGCTAAGAGGATGCAAGTTGACTTGGATAGGTTAGGTGAGTGGGCAAATTCATGGTAGATGTAATTTAATGTGGATAAATGTGAGGTTATCCACTTTGGTTGCAAGAACAGGAAAGCAGATTATTATCTGAACGGTGGCCGATTAGGAAAAGGGGAGGTGCAACGAGACCTGGGTGTCATTGTACACCAGTCATTGAAGGTGGGCATGCAGGTACAGCAGGCAGTGAAAAAGGCAAATGGTATGTTGGCATTCATAGCAAAAGGATTTGAGTACAGGAGCAGGGAGGTTCTTCTGCAGTTGTACAAGGCCTTGGTGAGACCACACCTAGAGTATTGTGTGCAGTTTTGGTCCTCTAATCTGAGGAAAGACCTTCTTGCCATAGAGGGAGTACAGAGAAAGTTCACCTGACGATTCCTGAGATGGCAGGACTTTCATATGAAGAAAGACTGGATCGACTAGGCTTATACTCACTGGAATTTAGAAAATTGAGGGGGGATCTTATTGAAAAGTATAAAATTCTAAAGGGATTGGACAGGCTAGATGCAAGAAGATTGTTTCCGATGTTGGGGAAGTCCAGAACGAGGGGTCACAGTTTAAGGATAAAGGGGAAGCCTTTTCGGACCGAGATGAGGAAAAACTTCTTCACACAGAGAGTGGTGAATCTGTGGAATTCTCTGCCACAGGAAACAGTTGAGGTCGGTTCATTGGCTATATTTAAGAGGAAGTTAGATATGGCCCTTGTGGCTAAAGGGATCGGGGGTATGGAGAGAAAGCAGGTACAGGGTTCTGAGTTGGACGATCAGCCATGATCATACTGAATGGCGGTGCAGGCTCGAAGGGCCAAATGGCCTACTCCTGCACCTATACTCTATGTTTCTATGTTTCTATTTGCACCAAGAAGTGTAAATAGGTCCATTTTCCAGGACCTATGTGTTTATTAATCAAATTAATTGAGGTATTAATTAATTAATCATTGAGGCAGATCTTCGAAACGATTTCTAAAAATCCGTTTCATATTT
Organism: Hypanus sabinus; assembly: GCF_030144855.1. Lineage (NCBI taxonomy): Eukaryota > Metazoa > Chordata > Chondrichthyes > Myliobatiformes > Dasyatidae > Hypanus > Hypanus sabinus. The sequence goes on along the minus strand of NC_082739.1, from coordinate 6,097,764 downwards.
TCCTTTGCTTTCCTTCTTTTCCTTCACTGCAATCTTCTGAGGTAACAAGTTATTCAATGGAATCATCTGTATGATTAGGACAAATGATTCTTCAGACTTATAGATGAGATTTAATGACTCTTCTCAGTGCAGGGTGTACTGGCAGTCAGGAGTGGTCAGCCACAGGAGGTATCAACATGAGGTTAGGATTCAAAAAACTCAACTTCAATTACTTCTGTCATTCAGGCAATGAGATAGCAGCAGGATATTCAGTGCTGGCTCAGTGGGGCTGATAAATGACCTCAGATTGCTGTTGCTTGCCTTGTGCATCTAAGTTTGATTCATCTTGGTCCCTGAGTGCAGTTTTCCACAGGGACCACAGTACCCAGATCGGTGGGTGTAGTCCAGAACAGAGTAGGCGCTGTTTCAGCTTAGGTGTTCAGCTAATCTCATAGAATGGCTTTGATAGCCGGTCCCACCATCACCACCATCTCCCCACCAAATACCCATCAATCCAGTCCCATGCTGTATAAAAGCTGACATTGTGATTGGCCAGTGAATGCTTGTGAAACATTTTTACACACTGACTGAAGAACATTGTCAATATAACTCCCAGCGTAGCATCCTCTATTCCAGGAAATAATAGTCATTATATTAGTGAACACTTTTCCAGTTTAAGATGGCCCTGGTAAATATCAGCAACTTCTGGCTGGTGGTTAATTAAACAAGGAAAACCACTAAATACTTCGTTAATCACACTTTTTCTGGCAAACAATCATCACAAACAAAAGTCTATAAGTTCCCTTGGACTTGAAGGCAATTCGATGTGTTGGATCAAAGGTGAGGTGAGGCGAGGTGGCAGGGCTGTTGCAAAGAGCATGGAAGGCCTGGGGTTTGACTTATTTAAGTGCCATGCCAAATCGAGGCAATGGGGTTTAGGCACCAGAACATATCGAGGCAACGGAACCCAACGTTTAGGCAATAATTTAAGAGCCGAGTCGAATCAGAAAAGTTGGATACAGGCCAAATCAAGGTGAAGGGATCCAGGCACTAGACCCTGAGGTGACTGAACCTGATGTCTGGACATTGATTTAGGCACCAGGCCGGAATGAGAAAGTCAGGGTGTTGGGGCCCAAGGAGAGGGACGGGCTAATTCAGCTTCCTGCTCTGCGACATTTACTTGGCTCTGCACTGAACTCTGGGTCTCGGACTCTCTTTGTGGAATTCAGTTCTGAATGCTATTTGCTTGCAGCTATTATTGGCATGATTTTTCCTTCCCGCTCATTGGGTGTTTGACGGATTTTTTTAAATGGGTTCTTTTGGGTTTCTTTGTTTTGTGGCTGCCTGTAAGGAGGTGAACCTCAAGGTTGTATAATGTATACATACTTTGATAATAGATGTACTTTGAACTTGGAACTTATTAAAAATATGGTGAAATTTAGTTTGAACATAGAACATAAGAGAGTAATACACAGTATAGCCCCTTTGGCCCATGATGTTTTGCCAACCTTTTAACCTATTCCAAGATCAATCTAACCATTCCCTCCTATATCGTCCATAACCCTCCATTTTCCTTTCATCCATGTGTCTGAAATGACCATCATGTATCTGCCTCTACCACCACTCCTGGTAGTACTTCAGGTATTTACCGCTCTCTGTCTTTTTTAAAAAAAAACTACCTCTGACATCTCTGCTAAATTTTCTTCACTCTCATTAAAAGAGTGTCATCTGATATTGGCCAATACCGCAGAATTCAAAATTTAATTGTTTTAATCCACCTTTTACAGAAAAAAGTTAGTAAATCCTCTCCACGTTGTAAAAATGATTCTTTCAGAAGACACTGTGTCTCTTCTGACTATGTGTGGTAACAGAAAAATCTTCATTCAGCCTGACAACAAATGATCCATTTGTTTGTTGCAGGATCCATTTTAAACCACTATAATCAGAAGTGAACTCTAAATGTTCTGCCCTCGTATCAATGTCTCAGCCTTCTCAATGCCTGTGTGTCTGAAATGCATTTTCTTCAGGACAGAAAATGACAACAGCATTGTGAAAAGAAGATAGCCTTGACTAATGGCCCTGTCATAAAAATTGCACAGCCAGACTCTTGATGGGTTTGGTGCACATTGCAGGCACTTTGTTTACAACCTTGTGGAAAAAGTGACTCCAAAAGCTTACTGCTGTGTTACTCCTGTGTTTCATTTCCACTCCTATCCATCCACGAAGAATGTGTATAACTTGTTCCTGTTTTCTAGTCACAATCACATCCCATTACTTAGATTCATTACCCTCCCCTGGTTCCATCTTCTCATACATCTATTCACCTGGGTTTCTTCTCCTTTAGCCTGCCCTCCCTATCCCCTTCCCCATCTGGGTCCATCTGTCCATCATCGGTCCCTTGTCCATAAGACACAGGAGTAGAATTAGGCTATTTGGCCCATCGAGTTTGCTCTGGCATTCGATCATGGCTGTTTTATTATCCCTCTCAACCCCATTCTTTGCTTTCTCCCCATAATCTTTGTCAACCTGACTAATCAACAACCTATCAAGCTCCACTTTAAATATATCCAATGACTTGACCTCCACAACCATCTGTCACAATGAATTCTACAGATTCACTTACATTTAACTAAAGAAATTTCTCCTCATTCCTGTTCTAAATGGACACCCCTCTATATTGATGCTGTGCCCTCTAGTCCTATACTCCCCTACTATAGGAAATATCCCCTCCACATCCACTCTATTATCAGTTTCCTGCCTCTGTCTTTACCTTCCCTCTCCCTCTGTGACCTTGCTTCATCTGCCCAGATTTTTGCCCTAATCTTTTTCCACCTATCACCCACCAACTCTGTCTTGAAACCCCACTCCTCCACTGTTCCCTGGCTGAATCTGTCCATCGTCCTTTGCTTCACCCAGTTCCACCTATTACCTATTAGTTCCTATCCAACTCCTCCCTCTCACCTGTTTATACAGAAATCTTCCCTCCAAATTATGTCCTGATGCAGGGTTTTTACCCACAATATCAACCATCCCTTTGCCTTCTCAGATGCTGCTTGATCCACTGAGTTTCTCCAGCAATTTATAGACAAAAAAATTCTACTACTCTTGAGCAACACACAAAATGTTGGAGAGAATGGAGGGGATGAAATAGTTAATATTTTGGGCAGAGAGACTCATGATGCTGCCAGACCCGTTGAATTCCTCTAGCAATTTGTTTTTTTTTTAATATAGAAAACTTGCTGTTTTATTGACTTACTTTAGCTGAGAAGTTTCATCTGCACACATGGAAAACCAGAACGGACCAACAACTGGGTACCTCTGTTGTAGTGGGTTCTTGAAGATAACTTCAAGGCTTCAGGTGCAACATAATGGGATTCACTCATGTTCTCTTTTTCATTGCCATAGAACCATTTGATTGTATAGTGTGGCTTGGATAGAGTCAGTATCACTTTGTGCAGAGCAGGTTGTATCTTACTAACTTGATTGAGTTTTTTGACAAGGTGATGAGAGAGATTGATGAGGGTAAGGCAGTAGATGTTGTCCACATGGATTTTAGTATGGTATTTCACTAAGTTACTCATGGGAGTCTAATCGAGAAGATTAAAATGCATGGGGTCCAGGAGGAATTGGCTGTCTGGATTAAGAATTGGTTTACACGTAGAGGACAAAGGGTAGTAGTCGAAGGGACTTATTTGAGCTGGAGGCCTGTAATTAGTAGAGTTCCACAGTGATATGTGCTGGGACCTCTGCTGTTTGTGATGTATAAAAATGACCTGGATGTAAATGTAGATGGGTGGGTTAGTAAATTTGCAGGTCATACCAAGATTGGTGGAGTTGTGGGTGGTGTAGAAGACTGGCAAAGAATACAGCACGATATAGATCAGTTGCAGATATGGGCTGAGAAATGGCAGATGGAGTTTAACCCAGATAGATGTGAGGTGTTGCACCTTGGTAGGACAAATGCAAGGAGACAGTACACTGTCAAGGGCAAGATCCTTAACAGTGTTGCTGAGCAGAGAGATCTTGGGGTCCAAGTTCATAGCTCCATGAAAGAGGTTGCACAGGTTGTTAGGGTGGTTAAGAAGGTTTATGGAATGCTTGTTTTTAATTAGTCCAGGCACTGAGTTCAAAGTCAAGAGGTTATATTGCGTACAATTCCAGTCACCCAACTATAAGGAGGATTTTGAGGCTTTTGGAGAGGTTACAGAAGAGGATTACCAGGATCCTGCCTGGTTTAGAGGGTATATGCTGTCATGAGAGGCTGGACAAACTTGGGCTGCTTCCTTTGGAACAGCGGAGGCTGAGGAGAGATCTGGTAGAGGTTTATAAGATTGAGAAGCGTAGATAGAGTTGACGGGGAGTATCTGTTTCCCAGGGTTGAAATATCTAATACTGGACAGCATTGTGAGAGAGAAGGGATAGGTTCAAGGGGGATGTGAGGGTTGAGTCTTTTTTTTTACTCAGAGGGGTGGATGCCTGGAATGCACTGCCTGGTGTGGTGGCAGAGGCAAGTACATTAGAGGTTTTTAAGAGATATTTAGGTAGACACATGAATGTGAGGAAGATGGAGGGATATGGACATGTGTAGGTAGGAGGGATTAGTGTTTGGGTGTTTTAAATTTGCTTTTTAGCTGCTTCAGCACAACATTGTGGGCTGAAGGGTCTGTTCCTGTGCTGTACTCTTCTGTGTTCTATGTTTATTTCATAGCATTCCTTGCAACATTCTGCATTTTCTAACCAAGGTCATTGCCTGAAACAAGAAGTTTTTCTCTACTGAAATGTTGACAGACCCCACCCCCAATGAATTTCCTGCATTTTGAAATAGTTCACTTTTGTCTTTAGTATTGTTTCTTATCTGACAGGAAATAGTTTCTCATTAATTTTAATAAGGGTCTTCTGGTTTTACTTAGCAAGTGCAGGCACAGTATGTTATTTATCCTGAATACTTGAAAACAATCTGTCTGATGTAAGTAGTCATAAATCACACCGTGACTCGACCTTCCTCAGGAAGTGAGCTACAAACCATGGTAAAATTCCACTTCTGTATTGTCCAAAGATTAGATTCTCTTTATCATTTCAGATGGCAGCTTTCTTCGTTTTTCTTGTTTTCTGAGATGGTTCTTCCCAAACCCTTTGGAAAACATAGAGATGGTATTTAGAAACATAGAAACCCTACAGCACAATACTGGCCATTCAGCCCACAAAGTTGTGCCGAACATACCCCTTACCTTAGGAATCACTAAGGTTACCCATAGCTCTCTATTTTTCTAAGCTCCACGTACCTATCCAAAAGTCTCTAAAAAGACCCTATCGTATCCGCCTCCACCATTGTTGTCAGCAGCCCATTCCACACACTCACCACTCTCTGCATAAAAAAACTTACCCCTGACATCTCCTCTGTACCTACTCCCCAGCACCTTAAACCTGTGTCCTCTTGTGGGAACCATTTCAGCCCTGGGAAAAAGCCTCTGACTATCCACACGATCAATGCCTCTCATCATCTTATACACCTCTATCAGGTCACCTCTCAACCTCTGTCGCTCAAGGAGAAAAGGCCGAGTTCACTCAACCTATTCTCATAAGGCATGCTCCCCAATCCAGGCAACATTCTTGTAAGTCTCCTCTGCACCCTTTTTATGGCTTCCACATCCTTCCTGTAGTGAGGTGACCAGAACTGAGCAAAGTACTCCAAGTGGGGTCTGACCAGGGTCCTATATAGATGCAACATTACCTCTCAGCTCAAACTCAATCCCATGATTGATGAAGGCCAATCTTCCACACTGCCAAGAGTCTTACCATTAATACTGCCGTCATATTTGACCTACCAAAATGAACCACTTCACACTTATCTGGGTTGAACTCCATCTGCCACTTTGCAGCCCAGTTTTTCATCCTATCAATGTCCTGCTGTAACCTCTGACAGCCCTCCAACAACACCTCCAACCTTTGTGCCATCAGCAAACTTATTAACCCATCCCTCCACTTCCTCGTCAGGTCATTTATAAAAATCATGAAGAGTAAGGGTCCCAGAACAGGTTTCTGAGGCATACCACTGGTCACCGACCTCCATGCAGAATATAACTCGTCTACAACCACTCTTTGTCTTCTGTGGGCAAGCCAGTTCTGGATCCACAAAGTAATGTCCCCTTGGATCCCATGCCTCCTTACTTTCTCAATAAGCCTTGCTTGGGGTACCTTATCAAATGCCTTGCTGAAATCCATTTACACTACATCTACTGCTCTTCCTTCATTCCAATGTGTTTAGTCACATCCTCAAGAAATTCAATCAGGCTCACAAGGCATGACCTGCCCCTGACAAAGCTATGCTGACTATTCCTAATCATATTATACCTCCCCAAATGTCCATAAATCCAGCCTCTCAGGATCTTCTCCATCAACTTACTAACCACGTAAGTAAGACTCACAGGCCTATAATTTCCTGGGCTATCTCTACTCCCTTTCTTGATTAAAGGAACAACATCCGCAAACCTCCAACCCTCTGGAACCTCTCCTGTCCCCATTGATGATGCAAAGATCATCACCAGAGGCTCAGCAATCTCCTCCCTCACCTCCCACAGTAGCCTGGGGTACATCTCATCCGGTCCTGGTGACTTATCCAACTTGATGCTTTCCAGAAGCTCCAACATATCCTCTTTCTTAATATCTACATGCTCAAGCTTTTCAGTCTGCTGCAAGTCATCACTACAATCACCAAGATTCTTTTCCATAGTGAATACTGAAGCAAAGTACTCATTAAGTACCTCCGCTATTTCCTCCGGTTCTATACATACTTTCCCACTGTCACACTTGATAAGTCCTATTCTTTCACATCTTATCTTCTTGCTCTTCACATTTCACATACTTGTAGAATACCTTCGGGTTTTCCTTAATGCTACCCGCCAAGGCCTTCTCATGGCCCCTTCTGGCTCTCCAAATTTCCTTCTTAAGCTCCTTCCTGTTAGCCTTATAATCTTCTAGATCTCCAACATTACCTAGCTCTCTGAACCTTTTGTAAGCTTTTCTTTTCCTCTGGACTAGATTTATTACAGCATTTGTACACCACGGTTCCTGTACCCTACCATAACTTCCCTGTCTCATTGGAACGTACCTATGCAGAACTCCACACAAATATCCCCTGAATGTTTGCCACATTTCATCTGTACTTTTCCCTGAGAACATCTGTTCCCAATTTAAGCTTCCAATTTCCTGCCTGATAGCCTCATAATTCCCCTTACTCCAATTAAACACTTTTCTAACGTGTCTGTTCCTATTTCTCTCCAATGCTATTGTAAAGGAGATAGAATTATGATCCCTATCTGCAAAATGCTCTCTCTCTAAGAGATCTGACACCTGATTAGGTTCATTTCCTAATACCAGATCAAGTACAGTCTCTCCTCTTGTAGGCTTATCTACATATTGTGTCAAGAAACCTTCCTGAACACAACTAACAAACTCCAATAGTTAACTCTCTGAGATGCCATCAGTTTCTCCGATTTTCTCCTCTTTCTGGCCCTCACTTCTCATACCCCTATCATATGTGAGGACATCTGCCTTGACCGAGACCTGGCTGCTTTAGACCTGAACTTTTCATACACACATTGATCTGAATATCTTGGTATGTGGAACTGTATTAAATTATGTCCAGTAATAATCATGTGAATCACCTTGGGGCATTTTTTAAATACATTTAAAGATACTCTGAGCAGACTGAACTACAGGTGAAAGATTCTTATCTCTTTGATTTCCCAGGGTTGAACAGCTTCTGGGCACGACAGTAAGTCGATGAGCTGATGAACTAATACCATCCAAGTGACAATGTGAGAAGATAGACACAAAATATTACAGATGCAACAAAAAAGTCTGAATCTTTAACGTTGTTGTAGCCAGAGGGTGGTAATGGGGACAAGCCCCCACTACCTGTTAAATGCTCCCAATAGCGTGTATCTCAAATAGCCTCTGACAACCAAGTCCACCTCCTGGCCTTCACGTGTGGCTTAGCTACTAAGCCCAGCAGAACTGTTTCTACTGACAGGAGAAGGGGCAAAGGTGGGTTATTGGCACCAGGTGCTTCGGGCAGATGGGGCTCGTCAGCTGTGGTTGGCAGCTCATCTAGGAGAAGGAAAACTCTGATCTCAAACCTCCACTGCCTTGCAGCTACACCCACTCACGGGGAAGGCTTCGGGAGTAAACCCCGAGGGGAAAACATCTGGACCTGGAGTCCCTAAGGCAGTCTTGCATTGAGTTCAATGCTGACTTGTAACTCGTGTGATGCCACTGGTGACAAACCATACTGATCTCTGCCATTCCTTTAGATTCGGCAGCATTGTGGAAAGGAGGAGCCTGCTACATGGGCAACAGTTCGCTCTCCATATCGTACTGTCCTGGCTTGTGTATCATATAGACAGCTAGGACGCAACATCCATGGTCAGCCCTGACCAATGGAGAGTCTCACAAAATATCTGATGGTTGAGAATCACTGGGGGGGGGGCAGGGTTTGTGGAAGGAATTGTCAACAGACAGTAAACACAAGAAATTCTGCAAGTGCTGAAAATCCTGAGCAACACGCACAAACTGATGGAGGAGCTCAGCAGGTCAGGCAGCATCTATGGAGAGGAATAAATGTCAACTACATTGAGTCAAAAAACCCTGTATCAATGTTAAAAGACCCAACCTCTAGGGTTCCCTCAAATTTAACAAGAAATTCATAAAGATTCCACAAAATGCATGCTCTTTCATTCACTCAGTCTTCCAGATGGGACTATGGTGTCCTTTAAATTTCCACTTCACTATGAAATATTTCTGAAGTCCCAGCTCTGGCCACACAGACAGCTCTGCTCACTTTGCCACACGTCTCCAGATTCTGTCAAAGGACAGCTTACATTTCGGCTCCACGGGCTGTGGCTGGCTCCACACCGTGCCAATGTTTTTCACTCAGGCACCTAGAGGTCATCCAAATCTGAACACAGAGGAGTTTCTCTTCTGCCTGAGGTGAGTGCTGCAATAATGGATCAAGCCCAAAATATCCCACTCAATTAGGAAATGAGCAGCAAATACTTGGCTTCTGAAATATGCCTCAGACAGTTTAATTATATGGGCAAATTTGATCGCAAACAAGAGAAAAATCTGCAGATGCTGGAAATCTGAGCAACACACACAAAATGCTGGAGGAACTCAGCAGGCCAGGCAGCATCTATGGAAAAGAGAACAGTCGATGCTTCGGCCCGAAACATCGACTGTACTCTTTTCCTAGATGTTGCCTGGACAAATTAGTTGTCCTGTTTTTAGATTGCAGAGAAACAATTTTCAGTTTCAGTGGATTTTCATTGGACTGACCAGCTGCACCCATTGGAAGGATTGGACGGACCCTGTGCCTATGGAGCCACACTGATCTTCAAACTCTCATCCTGAGTTCATTCCTACCTCTCTGAACACTTCAGGTCCTCCAGCTCCCTAAGAAAATACATCCACTTCTGCCTTCTTATTATAGTGGGATTTGATCATTCTTTCATATATCCACCTGTGCTTCAGCGGCCAAGTCACCAGAATTGTTATCATTCTCTTGTTCTCTCTCTCGTTCTCTCCCTCTCTCTCTCTCTCTCTCTCTCTCTCTCTCTCTCATTCTCTCCCTCTCTCGCTCTCATTCATACATGTGCGCATGCACACTCACCACACACACATACATAAACATGAATGCTCACCACGCATACACAAGCACACACTTAAATGCACACACACAGTTGTGCAGTCATTGCCTCTCTCACTTACACACACATAGCTACACATATGCAACCTCTCGTCCTCTTTTTCTTCCATTTACAAAGACACCCAAAGATTCACTAACTTCTGTGTGGATGAATTCTCTGTCATCTTTGTCCTGAATAACAGACACTCTAGTCAGAGGAAAATTCATCCCTGCATTTGCCCTGTCAAGCTGCTCAAGAATTATGTATCTTTCAAGAGATCATCCGTCATTTTGCTCAATTGTAGGAGTACGGGATCAATTTCTCCACCTGACAAGCCATAGTCCACTGAAGCTGTTCTGAACAAAAAGATGCTAGATTAGCCCAAGTTGTTGCAAAAGTTTGCAGGGAGGCGAGGTGTCATCAGACAATTACCTGGCATCAGGAAGTCAAGCAGGGTTATTAATTTTGAATTGCCTGAGAAATATAAAGTTGTAGTCACAAAGGGATTCAGCTGGAAACAAGTCCTCTCACCTCCCGAGTCACTGCCAACTACATCTTTGTACAATATTAAACACTCAGCTTACACTATACCTAGCCGAAGTAATTTACAATATATTTTCCACATTCCCATCACCTTTGCCCAGATTCCACTAATCACCTGCACACTAGAGACAATCAACAGTGGCATATTAATGTACTAACCATTACATCTTTGTGATGTGGGAGTGCACTGAGAAGCCTTAGGGAAAACCTTGCCGTTAGAGGGAGAACTCCACATAGACAACACCTGAGGCAGCAGCTCTGTAAGTATTGGGACAGGAAAGAAGAGCCCATTTTGAATTAACATTAGTGCTGAGCTCTGGTGTTTATACAATGGCAGGTAGATTAAACATGGGGGCTTTAAGTTTTTAAATCCATGTCTGATTGACATTAAGTATGATAAGGGAAGCCTGATCTATTATTTTTGCATGCAACGCAAAACACTTTAGTTGCCATTCCCAATTCTTCTTGGCATACTTCATGGCAGGAGAAAGTACTTGGCACTTCATCTTGTGGAGATGGCAGTTGAGACAGTGTAAAAGTGATGTAATTGTGTAAAATCCATTTAACATATTCATATTCATGCCATTCCTATGACTGGGCCACGTCCGAGCTGGGATGATTGCCCTCTGAGTACCACCATTATCTTCCTATGTGCGAGTTATTATTTCAGCCTTTATATCTCCTTGATGCCCATTGGCCAGTTTTAACAAGATTCCTTTGTGCCATTCATTCATCAAGCCCATTAGCACTGGAATTCAAGACTGTGAGGTCTTGAGCTGATTGGTCTGTGAGGAAAACACAAACTGGGCAGTGTTATGAAAATTATTGGAAAGTAAACATTACTCCAAATCCATTACATTCCTGAAGACTGGCAGTAATAATGCATAAAAAAGATTTTGCTTCCTGAGTACTGTTGCATGAATCTTATGGATTTTGGGCTGATGATCATGAAAATCACCATGAAATTTCCCTATTATGCACCATCTTTTTGAAATCGCTTGTATTTGTTATTTCAATTCATGATTCAAGTCAGAATAATTCATGCCAAGATTGAGGAAGGCATTTTTGTTGGTCCACAAATCAGAGAGCTTCGAGTGGGACTGGAGAAAATCACATGGAAGGCATTCAAGGATGTTGGAAATTTTTCTGGGCAACTACAGAGCACCAAACTACATTCAGCTGGCTGACAACATTCTTCAAGCATACAACATGTCACTAAAAATTAAATTTCTACATTCCCATTTTGATTTCTTCCTTGCAAATCTTGTCACTGTCAGGGACGAGTATGGTGAAAAGTTTCACCAGGACATGGAGAAACGGTATCAGGGCAACTGGAACCCATCAATGCTGGCTGATTATTGTTGAACACTTAAGAGAGAGGCCTCAGGTACTGAGTACAAATGAAAATCATCAACAAAATATTTTTAGCTTAGTTGAACTATTGCAAAATGTCAACACTATTATGCAATTAAATGCATTTTATTTAATCAAAGTTAATTTCTTGTTTCTCCAAATTCCTATGTGATACAAGTAATCTGGAATTATATTTGTGTTCAGCTTCAAGCAGTCTATCATAAACAAAAAAAAATACTGAGGAAGCAACACCTTCAAAAAAAATTGTTGTCCAGTGTAATTAATTAATTGAATTGTCCCTGCATTTTGTGTAGTTTTCCACTTTGCTGTGTAGATGTCAGTATTGTAACAGTGCTGAAACAACAAGGCAAGAGGCATAGCTAGCTCTGCAGCACAACCTTTCTGTACTATTGACCAGATGTTGTCTGGGCTCTTAGCCCTTGCTCTCAATGGAGTGAGTTGGATGCTTGAGCTGACTCTGTTCCGGTAAAGGATAAGCAGAGAGGAAGGGCAGATTTTCTCCCTTGAAGTACATAATGATAATTTAGGGATTACATAATCAACATTACCAAGTTCAGTTAGACTTATTAAACATTCAAATTATTAATCTAGCTTTAAATTCCACTGCTTTCATGGTGATATTTTTATTTGAGTCACCAGGGTATTACTCTTGACTTTACCTCTGATGCAGAAAAAAAAACATTTTGTAAGAAGCAGTGAAGTTACCCAAGGTACATTAAAGAGAAAACTTGAAAAGAAATTCCTCTCTGTTCTTTTTCAGTGTTAGGCCATAAGAGCAGAATTAAGCCAGAATCAGGATGACTCCAAATTTGGAGGTGAAGTGGACAGCAAGGTAGACTATCAGAGCTTGCAGCAGAATCTGGACCAGCTGGAAAATGGGCAGAAAAATGGCAGATGGCCTTTAGTGCAGACGAGTGCAAGGTAGGTCTTACACAGTGAACGGTAGGGTGCTCAGGGTTGCAGTAGGGAAGAAAGGGATCTGGGAATCCAGGTCCATAACTCATTGAGATTGGCAAAACAGGTAGATAGGGTCATAAAGAAAGCTGTTGGCACATTGTCTTCATAAATCAATGTATTGAGTACAGGAGATGGGATGTTATGTTGAAATTGTATAAGGCATTGGTGAGGTGTATTATTGTGAGCAGTTTTGGTCACCTACCTACAGGAAAGATAGAAACATAGAAAACCTACAGCACAATACAGGCCCTTTGGCCCACAAAGTTGTGCCGAACATGTCCCTACCTCAGAAATTACTAGGGTTACCCATAGCCCTCTATTTTTCTGAGCTCCATGTACCTATCCAAAAGTCTCTTAAAAGACCATATCGTATCAGCCTCCACCACCATTGCCAGCAGCCCATTTCACGCACTCACCACTCTCTTGAGTAAAAAACCTACCCCTGACATCTCCTCTGTACCTACTCCGCAGCACCTTAAACCTGTGTCCTCTTGTGAGAACCATTTCAGCCCTGGGAAAAAGCCCCTGACTATCCACATGATCAATGCCTCTCATCATCTTGTACACCTCTATCAGGTCACCTCTCATCCTCTGTCGCTCCAAGGAGAAAAGGCCAAGTTAATTCAATCTATTCTCATAAGACATGCTCCCCAATCCAGGTACCATCCTTGTAAATCTCCACTGCACCCTTTCTATGGTTTCCACATCCTCCCTGTAGTGAGGTGACCAGAACTGAGCACAGTACTCCAAGTGGGGTCTGATCCAAGTCCTATATAGCTGCAACATTACCTCTCGGCTCCTAAATTCAATTCCACGATTGATGAAGGCCAATACACCATACACCTTCTTAACTACAGAGTCAACCTGTGCAGCAGCTTTGAGTGTCCTATGGACTCAGACCCCAAGATCCCTCTGATCCTCCACACTGCCAAGAGTCTTACCATTAATACTATATTCTGCCTTCATATTTGACCTACTAAAATGAACCACTTCACACTGACATGTGGCTGTTGTGTTTTACTATTTATTGTTATGTTTATTATTTAGTGTTGCATTTGTTATGTTATGATTGCACTGCTCCTAGGAAACGCTGTCTCATTCTGCCCTGCAGAGCTGACGTACGGTTAGAATGACAATAAAGTTTTTGAATCTTGAATCTTATCCAGGTTGAACTCCATTTACCACTTGTCAGCCCAGTTTTGCATCCTATTAAGGTCCCGCTGTAACCTCTGACAGCCCTCCACACTATCCACAACACCCTGAACCTTTGTGTCATCAGCAAATTTACTAACCCATCCCTCCACTTCCTCATCCAGGTCATTTGTAAAAATCAAGAAGAGTAAGGGTCCCAGAACAGATCCCTGATGCACACCACTGGTCAGCGACCTCCATGCAGAATATGACCCATCTACAACCACCCTTTGCCTTCTGTGGGCAAGCCAGTTCTCAATCCCCAAAGCAATGTCCCCTTGGATTCTATGCCTCCCTACTTTCTCAATGAGCCTTGTATGGGGTACCTTGTCAAGTGCCTTGCTGAAATCCATATACACTACATCTACTGCTCTTCCTTCATCAATGTGTTTAGTCACATCCTCAAAAAATTCAATCAGGCTCGTAAGGCACGACCTGCCCTTGACAAAGCCATGCTGGCTATTCCTAATCTCATTATACCTCTCCAAATGGTCTTAAATATTGCCTCTCAGGATCTTCATCAACTTACCAACCACTGAGGTAAGGCTCACTGGTCTATAATTTCCTGGCCTATCTCTACTCCCTTTCTTGAATAAAGGAACAACATTCACAACCCTCCAATCCTCCGGAACCTCTCCTGTCCCCATTGTTGATGCAAAGATCATCGCCAGAGTGTCAAAAATTTCCTCTGTTGCCTCCCACAGTAGCCTGGGGTACATCTCATCCAGTCCCGGTGTCTTATCCAACTTGATGCTTTCCAGAAGCTCCAGCACATCCTCTTTCTTAATATCTACATGCTCAAGCTTTTCAGTCTGCTGCAAGTCATCACTACAATCACCAAGATCCTTTTTCATAGTGAACACTGAAGCAAAGTACTCATTAAGTACCTCTGTTATCTTCTCCGGTTTCATACACATTTTTCCACTGTCACACTTGGTTGGTCCTATTCTTTTATGTCTTATTCTCTGGTTCTTCACATACTTGTTGAATGCCTTGGGGTTTTCCTTAATCCTGCCTGCCAAGGCCTTTTCATGGCCCCTTCTGGCTTTCCTAATTTCCTTCTTAAGCTCCTTCCTGTTAGCCTTATAATCTTCTAGATCTCCAACATTACCTAGCTCTCTGAACCTTTTGTAAGCTTTTCTTTTCTTCTTGACTAGATTTATTACAGCCTTTGTACACCACGGTTCCTGTACCCTACCTTAACTTCCCTGTCTCATTGGAACATACCTATGCAGAACTCTACACAAACATCCCCTGAATGTTTGCCACATTTCATCTGTACTTTTCCCTGAGAACATCTGTTCCCAATTTAAGCTTCCAATTTCCTGCCTGATAGCCTCATAATTCCCCTTACTCCAATTAAATGCTTTTCTAATTTGTCTGTTCCTAACTCTCTCCAATGCTGTTGTAAAGGAAATAGAGTTATGATCACTATCTCCAAAATGCTCTCCCACTGAGAGATCTGACACCTGACCAGGTTCATTTCCCAATACCAGATCAAGTACAGTCTCTCCTCTTAGGCTTATCTACATATTGTGTCAAGAAACCTTCCTGAACACACCTAACAAACTCCAGCTTATCTAAGCCCCTTGCTCTAGGGAGATGCCAATCGATAGTTAGGAAATTAAAATCTTCCATCACGACTACTCTGTTATTATTATACCTTTCCAGGATCTGTTTCCCTATCTGCTCTTCGATATCTCTGTTACTATTGGGTGGTGTATAAAAAAAACACCCAGTAATGTTATTGACCCCTTGCTGTCCCTAACCTCCACCCACAGAGACTCAGTAGACAATCCCTCCATGACGTCCACCTTTTCTGCAGCCGTGACACTATCTCTGATGAGCAGTGCCATACCCCCACCTCTTTTCCTTCCCTCCCTGTCCTTTCTGAAACATCTAAAACCCGGCCCTTGAAGTAACCATTCCTGTCCCTGAGCCACCCAAGTCTCTGTAATGGCCACAACATCATAGTTCCAAGTACTGATCCTCGCTCTCTCATCTACTTTGTTCAGAATACTCCTTGCGTTAAAATAGACACATCCCAAACCATCGGTCTGAGCGTGTCCCTTCTCTATCACTTGTCTATCCTTCCTCACACACTGTCTCCAAGCTTTCTCTATTTGTGAGCCAACCACCTCTTCCCCAGTCTCTTCAGTTCAGTTCCCGCCCCCCAAAAATTCTAGTTTTAACTCTCCCCAGTAGCCTTAGCAAACCCCCCCGCCAGGATATTGGTTCCCCTGGGATTCAAGTGCAATCCGTCCTTTTTGTACAGGTCACACCTGCCCCAGAAGAGGTCCCAATGATCCAGAAATCTGAATCCCTACCCCCTGCTCCAATCCCTCAGCCACGCATTTATGTAAATAAATTGAAAGAGTACAGAGAAAGGTTACAAGGATATTGCTGGGTCTGGAAGACCTGAGTGGAAAAAAAAGATCGAATAGTTTAGGACTTTATTCCTTGGAACATAGAAGATTGAAAGGAAACTTGATAGAGGTACACAAAATTATGAGGGGTCTAGATAGGGTAAATGCAAGCAGGCTTTTTCCCACTGAGTTTGAGAGGGACTACAACTGGAGGTAATGGGTTAAGGATGAAAGGTGAAATGTTAAAGGGGAACATGAAGAGAAACTTCCTCATTTAGTCAATTGTGAGAGTGTGGAATGAGCTGCCAGTGCAAGTGGTGCATGCAAGCTCAATTTCAAAGTTTAAGAGAAGTTTAGATAGATACATGGATGGTAGGGGTATGAAGGGCTACAGTTTGGGTGCTAGTTTGATGGGAGTAGGCATTTTAAATGGTTTGGAACAGACTAGATAGGCCAAGGGGTCTGCTTCTGTGCTGTTCTTCTCAATGATTCCTTGACTTTATTTGATCATGGCTGATTTATGTTCCCTCTCAAGCCCATTCTCCTGCTTTCTCCCTGTTACCTTTGATGCCCTTGCTGATCAAGAACCTATCAACGTCCGCTTTAAATATACCTAATGACTTGGTCTCCACAGCCATCCATAGCAATGAATTTCACAGATTCACCGCGTTCTGACTAATGAAATTCTTCCTCGTCTCTGTTTTTAAGAGATAGCCTTTTATTCTGAGGTGGTGCCCTTTGTCCCAAGACTTTCCTACAATATTCATCATTAGAATGTATAAATAGATTAAAATGGAAATTCTGGCACAAACTCACAAGGGCAACATAGCCTGCCCTGTAAATTCTACTGAATTCTTAATGTATCTAACTTGTTTAATTATGTTTGTCTTCTGTGGTTTACAGTTCTCAGGCTAAGACAGGCATGCAGAGTTTCTCAAGTCTACCATGTGCATTCAGTCCAACATCTATTATTGATCCTTACACAATGAATCCTTTCCATTATTGAATACTTTTAGTTAACTTTATTCCTAGGGGGAAGGTTGCATGAAAACTGTTTGCCCAGTAATCTTGGATATCTTATTCTTCTTAGTTAAAGCCACAGTATTATCAAAAGTAAGACTAAGACTCTTCAGTTCAAGATTACACTCAGAAAACTTAGTGATGATTATTACTGAATATTTATGAGAAAATATTTGCCTAAAAGTTAAAAAGCTGTGGAGCAATTGAACTAATGTTTAAGAAGCTATAAGTGAGCAGAGAGCACCTTTTTTTCCAGTTGTATTGGAGTTCTGGTCTAATGGTCTTATGGTCCTGGGCAAAGAAGGAGGATCATCCAAAAATTAAAGTTAGGCTTTCCAAGAGTGGAAGCACTATCCTTGAAGAAGCTGGTTGTAGTTTGCAAATTCATGCTAGGCTGTTATTTTCAGATCAGGCTGAGAGAATTTGATTGCAAGAAGGTTTTAAGGGGGGGAGGGTTGAGATTCAGTTTAACCATAAGTGATCAGACTTAAGAACTTAAGTATTTCTACTTGTATTATGGTACAACATTTGATCAACTATTTCACCATTTGGCTAAAATATTTCTTCTTAATTATTGTGTATTTTTATTTTTTTTTGTGAAGGAGTTAGGTGAACATAATCTCCATAGATCATGAAGATGGCTCTTTTTAGCCACTTTCCTCTGCATAAGTACATGGATCACTTATAGAAGTACTTCTATATGTTAACAGTGGTTTAATAATGCAGATTATTGCAAAACAATAATTGTGGAATGCCAATTTCATCTGCTAAATGTGTAACACAATGAGGGTTATGTTACTGGTAATTCAATGTCTTGGTTCAATGATCTGGAGAATATTTCTAAACCCACAATGGCAAAAGGGTCATTTAAGTGTAATAAACTAATGAAAAAGTTAAGAATGGACACTTACTAGTCATTCTTTCTTAGCTTTTTAAATTAGATTTACAATAATTATAAGTAATCCCAGATAGAAGACAGTAAGACCTTGAGATATAAGAGCAGAAATGGTCCACTTGAGTCTGCTCTACCATTCAATTATATTCGATGTTTTTTCAGCCCCATTTTTCTGCCTTTTCCCAGCAATCCTTTAAACTGTTACTGACTAAAAACTTATTAATTTCTGCTTTAAATACAGCTAATGACTTGGCCTCCACAGACATCTGTGGCAAGAAATTCCAGATTAACCACACTCTGGCTGAAAAAATATTTTCTGTTTTAAAGGGTTCTCCCTTTATTCTGACACTCTTCCCTCAACTCCTAGATCCTTCCATATCCAGTTTATCCAGGCCTGGCCAGTACGTCATTGTAAAAACTTCTATCAATAATGGTGACCATGAAGCTTCTGGGCATTTGTAAAAACCAAACTATGTCAGTTATGTTCTTTTGGGAATAAAATCTGCCTTTCTTGCCCAGTGTATCTAGTGTCTGATGTGATGCCAAACCCACTGTTCTGAGAATGAGTCGTATGTGGCATCGCAAATGGCTTATAGCTCAGATTAATCCGTCATATCCTCCTTGAACTCACAACCTTTGGTGACTCAAGGCTTAGTAAGCCAAAGTGAAACAATGAAAACATGTAGCCAATTGACTCATTGTCCCGGTTGTGTTAAAGATTTTCTGAATGACAGCAATGTAATGATTTCTGCTGAACATAGAGCAGAACAGCAGAACAGGCCCTTTGGCCCAAAATGTTAGAAACGTAGAAACATAAAAAATAGGTGCAGGAGTAGGCCATTCGGCCCTTCAAGCCTGCACCACCATTCAGTATGATCATGGCTGATCATCCAACTCAGAACCCTGTTGTGTTGAATTGGCCAACTAGATTAATCACTTCTGCCTACACAATGTCTATATTCTTCCATTTCTCTCACACTCACGTGCCTATCTAAACACCTTTTAAAAGTTACAAATGATCTGCCTTGACCACCATCCCAGGCAGTACATTCCAGGCACCCTCTACTCTCCTTGTCTAAAGGGCTGCACTGAGAACCACAAATAAAGGGATGTAATAACTATAGGGAGATCATAACAATGGCAGAAAATGGTGTTGATAAGTTGGAGGCTGCATTGACGTATCACCATTGGGAGTGCCAAACTGAGGTACAATTACTGATTGGAAAATACTGACAGGAGGTTAGGACCTTAGGAGAAGAAGCTCTGTGGTCATAATAGAGACAACACTAAGGTGGCAGTCCTGAGGGAGAACATATCATCGATGAGATGGCACCTAAAAAAGGTATAGGCACAATCAGAATGTCTACACATGAGGAGGACATCAAAGATCCAATTGCACAAAGGAGGTATTGATGCCAAGGTGTTGAAGCTTATTGATTAATTTTGAGTGAATGATAGTATTGAATATCGAGCTGTAGTCTATAAAGAGCATCCTGATGTATGAACCTTTGTTATGCAGATGTTCCAGGGTTGAGTGAAGAGCCAATGAGATGGCATCTGCTGTGGACCTGCTGCTCCGGTTGGCAAATTGAAGTGGATCTAAATTGCTTCTCAGGCAAGTGTTGATATGTTTCATCACCCACCTTGCAAAACACTTCATCACAATGGATGTCAGTGCTACTGGACCATAGTCATTGAGGCAAGTCACCACGTTCTTCTTAGGCACAAGTATAAGTGAAGCCTGCCTGAAGCAGGTGGGTAACTCAGACTGCTGAAACGAGAAAGATCTCAGTGAGCACTCCAGCCAGTTAGCACAGGTCTTGAGTATTTGACCAGATACCCCATCTGAGCTGGATGCTTTTCATGGGTTCACCCTACTGAAGGCTGCTTGTACATCAGCCTCAGAGACTGAAATCACAGGATCATTGGGGCTGTGGGACTTTGTGATGGTTCCTCCATGTTTTAGTGGTCAAACCGAGCACAAAAGGCATTGAGCTCATCTGGAAGCGAAACACTTTTGCTGCCTGTGTTGCTTGATTTTACTTCATTAGAGGTGATGGCATTCAAGCCTTCTACAATTGTTGAGCATCCTTCGTTGATTCAACTTTAGTCCAGAATTGCCACTTTGCCCATAAGGTGGCTTTCTGGGGGTTGTACCAGACTGCTTGTAACTTCCTTGGTCACCAGACTTGAATGCTTCGAATCTCGCCCTCAGCAGATTGAGGATCTCATGGTTCATCCAGGGCTTCTTGGTTGGGGAAGATTGTGAATGATTTTATGGGACACACTCATCCACAATTGTTTTAATAAAGTCCATGACAACCGTGGTGTGTTCATTCAGATCCACAGATGAGTCCTTGAACACGGCTCAGTTTAGCGACTTAAAACAATCCCGTAGCCGCTCTCCTGCCTCCCGCAATCACCTCTTTGTTGTCCCACTCTCTAGACAAA
Organism: Hypanus sabinus; assembly: GCF_030144855.1. Lineage (NCBI taxonomy): Eukaryota > Metazoa > Chordata > Chondrichthyes > Myliobatiformes > Dasyatidae > Hypanus > Hypanus sabinus. Next base: position 6,077,305 of record NC_082739.1, on the reverse strand, counting down.
TAAAGATTATCTTTACTTATGTCTGATTTACTTTGAAAGAAGATTTTATTTAAAGAATGGAGGGAAAAGAAGGAATGGAACTTTGCCCAGTGAAAGCAGGGGATTTCTTCAAAATGCAGCAAGGGAAAATAATTGCAAGTAAATTGTGTGCAAGGAGTCATTCTTATGGCAGAGTGGTCTCCAGGTTTGATTATCATCCTCTAAACTCTAGCTGCAAGTGGTGTTGAGATTAATATGCTGCCTTTACAAGACAGAAACTTCCCATGAAACCTGGAAACGGTATTTATTTTTTCCTTTGACTGTTTATTGTAGCTGGAAGATAAAGGGTGATGATCCAGTTCAATTATTAGCAATGCTCTCCATAATTTTATATCTGCAATGGTGACCTTTTCATCTAATAGTCATGAACAATAACTAAAAATTGTTAACAGCAACTGACTGGTGATAAAGCTTACAAGACCACAGTAAAATTGTCGCATTGCAGAAGTAACACACTTATTAAAGTAGTCAATTAAACAGAGTTTAACTGTTTTGTATTGCTCAGATATCAGGTACTAACATAGTAATTCTTTCTTTAAAACTTATATGGGAGAAATGATTTGGCAATGATGAAATCCCTTTTTAAAATATTCTTCTTGACAAATGCGTGTAGGAGAGATAAAAAGTCTTGCAACTTTATCTGATGAATTCTTTGTAATTCAGTTTAAAAGATTTGCCATTTTGCCTTGAGAATCCTTTCTACCTCACCTAACACTATCAGATTCTTCATTAGCAGTACTTTGGGATGTTTGTAATTCGTAATTATTCAGTGGCACAGTAGTGTAGAAGTTAGTATAACAGTAGTGCAGTGCCAGTGACCTGGGTTCAATTCCCATTGTTGTCCGTAAGGAGTTTGTATGTTCTCCCCATGACTACATGTGTTTCCTCTGGGTGCTCCAGTTTCCTCCCACATCCCAAAGATATATGGTTTAGTAAGTTAATTGGGGGTAATTGGGTAGTGCGGGCTCATTGGGCCAGAAGAGCCTGTTCCTGTGCTTTATTTCTAAATAACATAAATCATATTATATAATGTAACATTTATAGTCCTATTGGCATTGCATTGAAGATTGGAATAAAGTGGGTCATAACTCAATGTCACAGAGCAATTTTGTTTCCTTCATTAGAATTACTTTAATCCAGCAGTCATTATGCAAGATGTGACCTGTCTGGGGTGTATGAGCAAAAGGCATTCAGGATTTATGCAGCAAAGTATTTTTGACTGGCATTTGATGTCCCTCCACTTTTGAGTCAGGCAGATTTTTATCCTGACTGCACTTATTGATATAAAAAAAAATCAGGAGTATTTTATGCTCCTGCAGACTGACATGAGTTACAATGGTTGACTTCATGATGGACTGTTTTTTTGAAAACAATTGTAAGTAGACTTGATGGACTGAAATGGTTGCTGTAAGGAAATATGGGCATGCAGATACAGAAAGACGATAACCAAAAAAGGGCAAAATGTATTAAATAGGTGAGCAGGCTGAAGAGCCTGAACAGCCCACAGTTGCTCTGGTTATATTATCCTTGCTTAATGGAAAAAATTAAAAATGTTCAACAGAGAGACGGTTTGAGAAGGCTCATGCTGGTCTGTTTATAGCTATATGTACAACCATTCAGGGAGCCAATTGTGGAAACAAACTGCAGGCTTTCATTATTCATTTTACCTCTACTGTGTCCCTGAAAGCAGTTTCTCAGAAATTATGCAAATGTGTCCCTGATCCATCCTTGCCCCCGCAAAGTTCAAGTTCATGTTTAACTACCATCAAGCAAAAAAATCTATGCAACTAAACAAAACATTGTTCCTCCAGGGCCAAGGTACAAAGCACAGTACATACAGTCACACACAACACACAGTTATGATAGCACATACAGTCCTTAAGGTTGTTAGAGCCAATGGTGGTAGTGAGGACAAGCTTCCACTACCTATTAAATGCTCCCAATTGCATGCCTCTAACAAACTAGTCCAGCTCCTGGCCTTCATGTGTGGCTTAGCTGCTAAGCCCAGCAGAACTATTTCTACTAACAGAGAAGGGGCAGAGGTGGGTTACTGTTGCCTTAAAACCTGTCACTTTGGGCAGGTGAGGCTCATTAGCTGGCTCAACCATGAGAAGGAAAACTCTAATCTAAAACTTCCACTGTCTTGTGGCTATACCCACTCATGGGGAAGGCTTCGAGAGTAAACTCTGAGGGAAAAATCCGGAGCTAGAGTTCCTAAGGGAATCTATAAGACCATAAGGCTATAAGACATAGGAGCAGAATTAGGCCATTCAAACAATCGAGTCTGCTCTGCCATTCCATCATGGCTGATGCCAGATCCAACCCAACCCCATACACATGCCTTCTCCCCATAACCTTTGATGGCCTGACCGATCAGGAAACTGTTAACTTCTGCCTTAAATATACCCATGGACTTGGACTCCACCGCAATTTATGGCAGAGCATTCCACAGATTCACTACTCTATGGCTTAAAAAAATTTGTTCTTACCTTTGTTATAAAAGGTCACCCCTCAATTTTGAGGTTGTGCCCTCTAGTTCTGGATACACCCACCATAGGAATCATCCTCTCCACGTCCATCCTATCCAGTCCTTTCAACATTTGATGGGTTTCAATGAGATCCCCCCCACCTGCCAACAGTCTTCTGAATTCCAGTGCGTACAGGCCCAAAGCTGCCAAACCCTCCTCATATGTTAACCCCTTCATTCCCGGAATCATCCTTGTTCGCCTCCTCTGGACTCTCTCCAATAACAGCACATCCTTTCTGAGATATAGGGCCCCAAACTCTTGACAGTACTCCAGGTGCAGCCTGACTAGTGTCTTATAAAGGCTCAGCATTATCTCCTTGCTTTTACATTCTACTCCCCCTGAAATAAATGCCAACATTGCATTTGCCTTCTTTACCACAGACTCAATCTGTACATTAACATTCTGGGAGTCTTGCACGAGGACTCCTAAGTCCCTCTCCACCTCTGACGTTTGAACCTTCTTTCCATTTAGATAATAGTCCACACTATTGTTCAATGATGACTGGCAACTCCTGCGATGTTGCTGGTACCAAACTGTATCGGTCTCTGCCATTCTTTTGGGTTCATCAGATGCGTAGAGAAGAGGAGCCTGCGACATGGGCAACAGCTTGTGTACCACATAGACAGCTAGGATGCAACATCCATGGTCGACCCTGGCCGACGCAGGCCCTCAGCGCACAGACAGTCAATGATATCAGTGTAATTCCCTGAGTGTCACGGCCTGTAGATTGATGGTGCATGGGGTCTTGTCCTGGAGCCATATTTCAGCAACAACAAGCATGCAGCACTTCCTCATCTCACACTGGGTCAGCTGCTGATGAAGGCAAATCAGCCTATCACGCGCTGGGTTAAACATTAGCTTCAGTTGTCACATGTACTGTATATCAAAACATTGAAATAGAGTGAAATGCATTGTTTGAATCGAAGACCAACACACTTGGGATGTACCGGGAGCAGCTCCCAAGTGTTGCCATACTTCCAGTGACCACAACTTACCAACTCTAACTTGTATGTTTTTAGAATGTGGGAGGAAACCAGACAACCTGGAGGAAACCTCTCAATCATGTACTGAAAGCACAAACTCCTTACAGGCAGCGGTAGAATTTGAACTCCGATCTTACAGTTGGCACTCCAAAGCATAATATTAACCACTACACTGCCACACCAGCCATTAATGTTAACCAATGATTTTTGTGCTCAAATTCCTGCAATGGGCCCTGAACCATTAACCTTCTGATTCAGAGGCAATAGCACTACCAACTCAGCAACAGCTGACATTTTTTTATGTAGCCATGCAGTACAGAAATGAGATATTTGGAAATTAGACTCCTCATTTAGGGGCAGAACCCCTCAAAAATTCAGCTGTAACCTGATATGGCTATTAGAGATAACAACATTGACTTTTGATGAATAAAAGGTTTACTGCAAGAATGAAGAGGTACTCATTTGGTCTGCAGTGTCCTGACTCACCTTGGTGGAGTCATAAACCATAATTGCCATGAGCTGTTATCTGCAACATGACATCACAGGTCATAATGGAAATGCAGGTGAATCTGCTTGGGGTTAATGGAAGATGTAAATGAAGATTGATGAATACGGCAAGTCTGGACAGGGCAGAAGCAAATACTGTAAGTGCAGGAAGTGAATCTCATTATGCTGTGATTAGTGAAGACTGTTGGAAGACCCCTCCTGCTCTGGACATTTTTCTCCCCACTTTCCACCAGACAAAAGATACAAAAGCCAGAAAGCACACCTTAATGACAGCTTCTATCCCATTGTTATAAGACTATTAAATGGACCTCTCATATGATAAGACGGACTTAACCTCAAGATCTACCTTGCCATGATTTCTGCCTGTATTACACTTTCTCTGTAACAGTAACACTACATGCATTCTGTTATTACTGTCCCCTTGTCCTACCTCGATGTACCAATGTGATGAAATGATTTGTATAAATAGCATGTAAACCAGATAGATGAAGGGAAAGACACTGTTTCAGTTTTTTTGCAACAAAACGCAATACTAAGAGTTATGAACTATTAGTATTGGAGTGTTGAGACTAACTGAAGCTAGATGAAGAAGGCTTGAGTAATGGCTAGAAATATTTGAAATAGAGGGCAATTAGTCTATAGGCTTTGGTCATTATTACTTCAAATATTACTTGATCCCTATATTATCTTTAATCAATGTTAGTAAATGATACAGCTGTTATCAAAGAACTAGTTAATCAGGATGACTCTCCCCCCAAACGTCCCACAGTGGCAGCATCTGCCGCACACATCTTCCAAGGTGACACTGATCACAACTGTGAATGAGTTCACATTGAGACTCAGTGTGATTTTTTTTATCTTGCTTCTTCAGCACCTGACAGATTGGAACCATGGTGCATCTACCAACATTGCATTGCCGTAACATTTAAAATCAGAACACCTACAGGATTTCAGCACTTAAACCAGAATGTGATTTCTCTCAACTTGTTAATTTCTTAACCTATTTCAGTGGTATAATGTACCCTTAGCATCAGCAAGCTCTAAACTTGTTCCTTGAAATAAGTAACGTATTAAAAAAAATCAAACAATTACATCTTAATATAGAACAGCCACATTCATATTGCAGGACCATGAAATATTTATAACTCCCATTTCCATCTCAACCTGTCATATTTTATCTAACCTGTTCTTTTTTCCCTCAAATAATCATCCGGCCTTCCCTAAAGGATTTAGTCAATTCATCCTAACAGCAATTGATTGTGAGTTCCACATTCCAACTACTTATTAGTAAAGATAATTCACTCAGGTTCCCACTAGAATCATTGATGGCCCTAATTGATTTGTAGATCTCCACTTCAGGTCTTCTCCACAGATGAAATCCTCCTTACAACCTCTTTTATTCTCAGATCCTTATTTAGATTGTATTTAAGGCTGATTTTGTTCTCAAGGTTAGGTTTTATTATTCTGAGATATGCTCAAATTACAGCCATTTTAGGTCTACCTTTTATTGTTGGTCAGTAACTATATTCTAATGATAAAGTCATAGAGTCATAGGGCACAGATATAATCCCTTTAAGACACCAAGTGTACACTTATGGCCACTTTATCAACTACCTCTTGGACCTTACAAGGTGGCAACTCAATGAATGTTCGTGATCTTCTGCTGCTGTGCATTCAGAGATGCTCTTCTGCACACCACTGTTGTAACGTGTGGTTATTTGAGTTACTGTCACCTTCCTGTCAGCTTGAACCAGTCTGACCATTCTTCCTGACCTCTCTCCTCATTAACAAGGTATTTTCACCCACAGAACTGTTGTTCACTGGATTTTTTTTTGTTTTTCACACCATTCTCTGTAAACTCTAGAGACTGTTGTGTGGGAAAATCCCGGGAGATCAGCATTTTCTGAGATATTCAAATCATCCTGACTGGTATCAACAACAGTTCTACGATCAAAGTCACTTAGATCACATTTCTTCCCCATTCTGATGTTTGGTTTGAACAGCAACAGAATCTCCTGACCATGTCTGCATGCTTTTGTATTGAGCTGCTGCCACATGATTGGCTGATTACATATTTGCATTAATGAGCAGTTGTACAGGTGTACCTAATAAAGTGGCCACTGAGTGCAGATTTGCCAGAAAAGACCCACCTGAAATATTGACCATAATGCCCCCATTTATTCTTATGCCTTTTATCCTCCCTGCATTCCCATGAACTGCCTCTGATTCTTAGCAGTTGCTAGATCAGGAATGGGTAAAAGTTCTACAGAAGGGTCAAGACTGTGAATGCAAGTAGGTGTGAAATAAATCAGAATCAGGTTTAACATCACCGGCACATGTTGTGAAATTTGTTAATGTAGAAAAAAAACTGTGAATTACATTAAGTATATACGTTTATATTAAATAGTTAAATTCAATAAATAGTGCAAAAACTGAAATAAAAAAGTAGTGAGGTAGTGTCATGGGTTCAAAGTCCATTTAGGAATCAGATGGCAGAGGGGAAGAAGCTGTTCCTGAATCGCTGAGTGAGTGCCTTCAGGCTTCTGTATCTCCTCCCTGATGGTAACACCTGTGGTGAACTATGTGCCTGTCGGGACACGCCCCTGCTGACTGCTCCTGTGGCTCCTCCCACAGGCCCCTGTATAAAGGAGACCTGCGGCCTGACGCTCGGCCTCAGTCTCCAGGACCTTGTATGATAGACACTCACTCCTGGTTCCTTCTTCCAGTCAATAAAAGCCGATATCTCGCCTACGTCTCAGTGTGAGTTATTGATGGTGCATCAACACCCAGGGCATGTCCTGGGAAGGTGGGGGTCCTTAATGATGGAAGCTGCTTCTCTGAGGCATCACACTAAAATATTCAAGGTACTCAAGACACAATGACAATAATTTATATTTGGGAAATGATAATATAGGGACCAAGAGAGGCAGCAGGGATGTAAGGCTAATGATTTTTTTAATTTAGCATTATGAGTTAATATTCTAGTTTGCATTATTATTGTAACAACAGTAGTAATGTAATTGATATAATATAATTACAGTAATTATTTCTGGACTAGTAGCCTGGATGTCTGGTAATCTAGAGACAGAAACTTAACTCTCATCAGCCAGCCACCTATTATAAATTCATTAAATAATGCTGTCTAAAATGTATTGATATTTGAGAACATCAGCTATTGGTTTGTTGTAGCAGTCCATACATTTGGATAATGTTCACTTGGGGAAGAAATGTATCATCTTTTTCTAGCGTGACATTTTTATGTCATCAGTCAAATAGCTAAATGTTCAGCCTTCAGTGTTCCCTAAGGTAGCCCAGTAAACTACTCAGGTTAATGCAGATCAATGCCTATGAAAGAAATGAAAACTTCACTATTTATTTTACACTGTTAGCTGTTAAGGAATATATTCAACACAACCCCCTAAAACAAAGTCTTATGGTTAAACCAAATAACCAATAGTGTGAAGGAAGAAATTTCAATAAACACTTTATCTCTAATTCTTACAACAATCCAAAATATGAAAGTCTTTTCCAGCCCCTGATGAAGTATACTCCAGCATACAGGGCAAAACTTTATGATCCTATTTCTCCTTCTTGTCCAAAAGCAATAAATCCTACACACTCCTCTCCTTTCCTGTTTCCTGAGGTCAAAAATTGTATTACCAGTTCTTCTTCGAAAAGGTCAGTTCCATGTTTTTTCTTAAAACTCTGTTCCTTCAACAGATTTTTTTTTTTGTGATTTGTTTTCTCATTTGAAACCAGATATACGACAGTCATTCTGGATAGCCAGCAGAAACCCAATTGGCCAGTCAAGCCTGACTTATGTTGTATCTTACATAATGCATCTTCTTTATTTAAAAGTTCTCCAAACTTTTGATCTGCTATGCATTTTCTGATTCCTAGCTTTACGATGAACAAAATCAATATTGTAAAATAGTGAAAAAAAGTTCTGACTCATGTTTTAAGTGAGATGACCTAGGACTTGTTTTCAACTACTCATGAATAACATTTTGTTTTCTTCAATATCAAAAGCTGCATTTCTGACTTGCAAACTGTTCAAGTTATGGACAATTCCCAGGGACTGGACCCTACCTTAACCTGAGATCAACCTAAATCTTGTGCTCTTTTCTGATACTCAGTATAAGTATATATCACTGCTACATATAACAGGATAAATTCTTTGTAGTAGATATACCTTTGAATCAATGTCAAATCGCAGTATCAGAGGAATTTTGGTATAAAAAGAAGACACTTATCTCACTTTTGTCCAAGCTGCTAAAGAATTTCCCACTTGGGATCTATAAAGTATGTATTTATGTATTATTATTATTATTACTACTACTATTAATGTTTTTAAAAAAAACAAGTTTCTGTGAATGCTGTTGAGCAAATGTTCAGCACTGAGCAAATGCAAACTTGGCTGTCAATCCCAAGATTCCAATTATAATCACCTTCGAGCAATTCCAATTCCTTTATGTTTCCAGGGAATATATGTTCTTATTCTTTGGAAGCATGCCATCCTGTGTTAGAGTTTATATCATCCTAACTTGTAATAGATAGGTCTTTACAGAAAATGCTGGAGGAACTGAGCAGGTCAGGCAGTATCTATGGAGAGGAATAAACAGCCGATGTTTCAGGCTGAGACCCTTCCTTTGGACTGGAAAGGAAGGGGGGAAGAACACAGAAAGAGACTGCAGGGGAGAAGAAGGAGTACAGGCTGCCAGGTGATAGGTAAAACCAGGTGAGGGGGAAGTGGATGGACAGGGGAGGAGGTATGAAGTGAGAAACCGGGAGGTGAAAGGTGGAAGAGGTAAAGGGATGAAACAAAAAGGACTCTGATAAGGGCGGATAGTGGACCATGGAAGAAAGGGAAGGAGGAGGGGCACCACAGGGAGGTGAACTGAAAAGAAGAGGAACAGGTGATCAAGTCCCTCAGCAAATGGAAGAGAATTTAATTTGGGAAACAAATAAAACGGGCAGGCGCTGCAATCTGAAACAAAAACAGTAACACTGGAAGCGTCGGTCATTTCTGAGGAAGGGCCATTAACCTGAAATGTTGACTGGTTTCTCTTTACAAGGGAGTTTAAAATGTCTGGTAAGACTGTTGACAAACTTGCTTTTGAGGAACAAGAAATACATCTTTCACATTCAGGAGACGAGACCTTATTAATCACAGATCAGGAAGACATCACTTACTGAAGATAATTTTAATAAGGTATATGACACTACTGGGTTTGACTCATTTATCTCTAACATCACGTCTGATTGAAGGCTAAACTGTACTGTGAGTAAATAAGCTGACTATCACACTAAAATTAGAAATGTTTCTGATGGATAATCTTCATTTCAAATTCTAAAAGTAAATGAAATTTTTTGAAGGTTTTTTTTTTTCCCTTCCTTATCAGGCCAGCTCTTCACACAGTCAAGGAAGACAATCATTGAGGTATAAAGCACATCCATTTCTTAACTGCATTCCCCTGGAGCACAGAAGAATGAGGGGAGATCTTATACACGGATACAGAATTGTGAGGTGTATAGATAGGGTGAATATATGTTTGCTTTTATAATCAGATGGATGAGATTGTAACTAGAAGTCATAAGTTTAGGGTGAAAAGTGAAATATTTAAAGGGAATCTGAGGGGTAAATAACATTGTCATGGACGGTCCCAAGTCCGGCTGCAAAAGAAGGAGGTTGGGCATAGGGCTAGCAACCCCATCCCGTAAAAACCCAGAGCTTCAAAAATGCCAAAAGATGCTCTAAAGACCTCATCCCTGGGAGAAAAAGGATACATCAAGATGGTGGGCTGGATTTGAAGATGACATGAAAGATTGGCCCAGGACAGAGCACTTGAGTGAGATATGCCCCAGTAGGGGTGATAGGGCTTAAGGAAGCATGTGAGAGGGAACTGCTTCACTGAGAGGGTGGTGTGGGTGTGGAACAAGCTGCCAGCAGAAGCACTAGATGCAACTGAGAAGTTTGGATAAGTACGTGGATATGAGCAGTATGGAGGGCTATGGAGCAAATGCATGTAGATGGCACTAGGCTGAAACCAGGCTGACGCTGTGCTGCAGGGTTCTCTGACACTTAGGCTCTTTCCATGGCCTGATAGCTGGGCCGAGCTTTGACCCACTGTCAGATACTCACAAGTCTGCAGAAAAAGTCAGGGACAATATTCGTCAATACTTCTGACTCTCATTGAAAGGGTGACTGAAAGGAAGACTTAAAGCTGTCAGGATCTTGCAGCTGTGCATGCCCAACAGAAAATATAGAAAATCATTAAAATCTCCAAGGCTCTTCAGGCTTCTAGTCCATGCTCAGCTCTCTTACAGAGCAATTTGTTAGATCCATTCCCTCAGTCTCTCCCCACTGCCCTGCAAATTACTTTTCCTCAGGAGTCTAAGCAGTTCCCTGCCAGAGGACCTGATAGAATTGGATGCAATTACCATATTTAAGAGGCATTGAGACAGGCAATTGAATGGCCAAGGCATAGGTGATCACGGACCTAATGTGGGAAAATGTAATTATTATAGATATTCTCAATGATCTGCATGGACACCTGCTGTCCAACTCTATGATCAACAATGCAAGAAGTCTATTGCAGGGATGTACACTATGAAAAATTGTGATAGAAGTAATATTATAACCATATAACAATTACAGCACGGAAACAGGCCATCTCGGCCCTTCTAGTCCGTGCCGAACGCTTATATTGAAGAAATTAAAAAACAAATGAAGCTATTTAAAAAGGGGGCCAGAGCCAGAGACTCTGGGATGCATACACAAATTCCTGAAAGTGCAATATAAAATGAGAAATTGGTTAAAAATGTTCTGGCTTATATTATTGCAGGAACAGAATGCAGAGCTGCTGAGGCCTCCATTGATTAGAGTTGATCATGGATATTGCGTCCTAGCTATCTAGATATGCAAGCCTGGAGAGCAAGCTATTGCTCATGTAGCAAACTCCCATTCTCCACGTATCTGATGAACCCAAAGGAATGGCAGGGACTGATACAGTTTGGTACCAGCAGTGTCACAGGAGTGGCCAGTCAACATTGAACTCAGTGTAGGGCTGCCTTAGGGACTCCAGCTCCGGATTTTTCCCTCGGGATTAACTCAAAAAGCCTTTTCCATGAGAGGGTATAGCTGCAAGGTAGCAGAGGTTTGAGGTCAGAGTTTTGCTTCTCCGAGATGAGCTGCCAACCACGAATGATGAGCCCCATCTGCCCAAAGAGACTGGTTTTAAGGCACCAGTAACCCACCTTTGCTCCTTCTCCTGTCAGTAGAAACAGTTCCACCAGGCTTAGTAGCTGAGCCACACGTGAAGGCCAGGAGCTGGACTTGGCTGCCTGAGGTGTACACCATTGGGAGCATTTAATAGGTAGTGGGAGCTTGTCCCCATTACCATCCCCGCTATAACAACCTACAGAATACAGCAATAAGAAATAGCAACTATTCTTTGTAAAGGACAGTTTTCACCTCGACAGCACTACTGTCTTCGCATTATAATGAGTTTCGAGGGTTTGGAGGGAATGCAGAAGAGGATGAAAACTGATCAGCCAGAAATACTGACCCTGTTTTCTGTGTCACTCTCTGGCATGGTGGCAGGGGGCTACTGCACAGGATAGAAATAAGCTGCAGAGAGTTGTTATCTTAGTCAGCACCATCATGGGCACCAGCCTCCGTAGTATCCAGGACATCTTCAAGTAACAATGCCTCAAAAAGGTGGCATCCATCATTAAGGGCCCCCATCGTCCAGGACATGCCCTGTTCTCATTGCTCCAATCAGGTAGGAGGTACAGAAGCCTGAAGGCACACACTCAGTGATTCAGGAACAGCTTCTTCCCCTCCACCATCCGATTCCTGAATGGATATTGAACCCATGAACACTACCTCACTGCAACACACACAAAATGCTGGAGGAACTCAGCAGGCCAGGCTGCCCCTATATAAAAGAGTAAACAGTCAATATCTCGGCCCAAAACGTCAACTGTTTACTCTTTTCCACAGGTTTGGGTGAGGAAGCCTCCCAATTATTGTAGTAGTGTACCACTCCAGTGTGTAGGAATGTAATAGGCTCGATCACATAGCGATTAGCATGGCACTATTACAGATCGGGGAGTCAGACGGAGTTTGGATTTTGGGGTTCAATTCCTGCGTCCTCTGTAAGGAATCCCTGTATGTCCTCCCCGTGGAATGCGTGGCTTTTCTCGGGTTTCCTTCCACAGTCCAAAGACATACTGGGTAGGTTAATTAGTCATTGTAAATTTCCCATGATTAAGTTAGGGTTAAATCAGGGTTGTCGGGGGGATGCTGGGTGCTGCGGCTCGAAGGGCTGGGAAGGCCTATTCCTCGCTGCGTTGCTAAATAAAATATAAAAATGAACAATACTGAAAGCATTGACTATACATGTAAGAATGAAAGAACATTGTATGGCTTATTCATATAAAAACTTTATTATGATTAAATTTTATTTTTGAGAGGGGACTTGATAGAGGCCTACAAGATTATGAGAGGCATAGATAGGGTGGATAGTCAGTACCTGTTTCCCAGGGCACCAATAGCAAACACCAGAGGGCATATGTACAAAATTAAGGGAGGCAAGTTTAGGGGAGACATCAGGGGTAAGTTTTTTACACAAAGGGTTGTGAGTGCCTGGAATGACTTGCCAGGGATGGTGGTGGAGGCTAAAACATTAGGGGTATTTAAGAGCCTCTTGGACAGGCACATGGATGAAAGAAAAATGGAGGGTTATGGGGTAGAGTGGGTTTAGTACTATTTTTAAGGATTATATGGGTCGGCACAACATGGAGGGCTGAAGGGCCTGTACTGTGCTGTAGTGTTCTGTGGTTCTATAATAAAAAATTTCACTTCACATGATATTGAATCACTTTTATTTGTACAGAGTCTGGGCCGTCATTTAAGTTCAGTCCGAGGGAAGCAACTCTCAAGCAGAAATGCTGTCTTTGGAGAAGTGGATAAGATGAGTTCCCATCTGGTCTCTCAGCTGGGTATAAAAAACTCACTCATTTTATTTTGAAGTTGACCTAGGGAATTCACCTCATTATCCTTGCCAATATTTAGCTCCTCAGTAAAATAATATAATTCATTCATCAGACCAAGATGTGGTTTGTAGGATTTTGCTGTGTATAATTTGACTACTGAATTAACTACTTCATATCAGTAATTATATTCCAAAGTAAATTATTTGGCAGTTTGACACTCTGAGAGTAGTGCTTAATTACAAGTATTTCTTTTTAATCCTTCCTTTCAACTTGATACGCTTCAGATGAGACATGAGATATAATTCAAAGTGCAAAGTAAATTTATTATCAAAGTAATTATATGTCACCATATACTACCCTGAGATTCATTTTCTTGCGGGCATTCACAGTAGAACAATGAAACCCAATAGAATCAGTGAAAAGCTACTCACAAGCACAGTCTGACAAACAACCAATGTACAAAATAAGACAAACTGCACAAATACAAAACAAAAACAACAAATAAGTAAATAAATAATATTGAGAAGATGAGTTGTAGAATCCTTGAAAGAGAGTCTATAAGGGTGTGGACTCAATTCTTTGTTGAGGCGAATGAAGTTGTCCATGCTGGTTCAGGAGCCTGATGGTCTTGAACCTAGTGATGTGGGACCTAAAGGTCCTGTTCCTCCTTCCCAATGGTAGCAGTGAGAAGAGAGCGTAGCCTAGAAGAATTAGAGTGAATGTTTCAGATGTTTTTTTTAAGATTTTAAGGGAATTGAGGGATAAAGGGTTAGTACAGGAAAGTTGAGATGCAAGAGACTACAGTTGTAATCTGGAGCAAAAAACAAGCTGCTGAAGGAAGAGATCATCTGAAAGTTTGTTCTTTATTTTGGTGTGGGGAAAGTGGTCTGCAGTTACAGATCAGCACTGAACTCATCGAATATCAGAGCAAGCTTTAGGAACAGCATTTCACCCTTGATCTCACCCACCTTTGAAACAGAAATGATCTTATGTGTCTCAGAGAATGTGATGCAACATCTGTTGTGGCATAACTAGTGGTACTCACAGTGACACGGACCAAGGAGATTGACACAATATTCTTGAGCAGTTTCTGCCAACACTCACATCTCAGGGTGACAGTTCAGTGAAGCTGGCTGCTATTAAGCTGTTGATAGTGTGCAGAATGACTGACAGGTGTAGCAGTTCAAAGTCACAGTTGACTGCTGAGCTAATGACTTCTGTAATGTTCAGTCATTAACTTCCCATTGATTCCTTTCCAAGTCACTGCTCTGTCATCTTCTAGTTTCCCATAGGTGTTCAGTCATTTATAATCCACAATTTTATCAATAATTCCTGGCCTTTGCACTCTATAAACTTAATTATTTTGGGGTAGTCTTCAAAATAACTTCCTGATGGATCTTTCCTTTACAGCTTTCTGGTTCTTGAGCTGGAATAGTTTTGGGGGACAAAATGATTTACATTCATAGACTTATATAGCATGGAATCAGGCTCTTCAGCTCATTTCCTCCATGACGACCAACCCCTGCTACCATTTTCTTGCATTTTGGCCGATATCCCTCTATCCCTTTCCTATGAATGTAATGTCCAAATGGTTTGTATATGCTATAACTGTACCTGTCTCTAGCATCTCCCCAGTAACTCATTCCATATACCCACCACACTCTGTGTGAAAAACATACCCCTGAGATTCTCTTTAAATCTTAAACCTGCCAGATACATGGAGAAAGAAATCTGCATTAGCAGGAGTGTGTTGCCACCTTGTCTAACCCTTTGACGATCACAGGATGAAACAGCTGTCCTGGTATCACAATCTTTTGGCAGAACTCAACAGGTTGAGCAGCATCTGTGGGGAAAAGAAATCGTCAATGTTTGGGTCGCAATTCTGCATCAGGAGTGAAAGCAGAGAAGCAAAATCAGAATCAGGTTTATTATCCATGATAAATGCCATAAAATATGTCATAAAACTTTGTCCTGATGGTAGTAATTAGAAGAGGGCAAGTCCCGAGTGGTGATAGTCCTTCAGAATAGATGCCACCTTACTGAGGCGTTGACATATGAAGATGACCTCAAGTCTCGTGATTACGATGCAGAGCGGAGATAGATAGTATAAAGTGGGGGGGGGGGATGGGGAACAGAGGTGAAAGGTGAACTGAGGAGGGGTGTAAATTGACAGGCAGGTAGTGCCAGGGTGGAATGAGAGGTTGTCATAAATGAATGATACATCGAATCAAAGTGGGGAAAAACGGGAGTGGATAAAGCAAGGTGGGACAAGGAGAAGGTGAAAGATGGAGGGAGATAAGCAGCAACACAAGAGCTATCTATCAGAGCTAGACTCTGATATGCAGAGGAATTAGGGATGGGAATCAACAGAGGAGAGCTGAATGGCAGATGGAACTAGAACCATGAGGAAGGGGAGGGACATGGAAGTTAGTGAGTGAAACGCATGTGCAGTTGGTGCATGGAATTAGACAGACAGACATAATTTATTGACCCCGAGGGAAATTGGGTTTCGTTACTGAAGCACCATCAATAACTCTCGGAGATGTGAGGCGAGATATAGGCTTTTATTCGCTGGAAGAGAGCAGTCAGCAGCAAGAGATCCCCTTACGACATCCTGGAGACTGAGGGAGGAGCAGTGCCTCCAATCGCCTTTATACTGGGGTCTGTGGGAGGAGCCACAGGAGCAGTCAGCGGGGGGGGGGGGGGCGTGTCCAGACAGGTATATGTAGTTCACCACAGTTACAGCCGCACCAACCAAGAATAGTGTAGAAATATAGCAATATAAAACCATAAATAATTAAATAATAATAAGTTAATCATGTTAAGTGGAAATAAGTCCAGGACCAGCCTATTGGCTCAGGGTGTCTGACAGTCTGAGGGAGGAGTTGTAAAGTTTGATGGCCACAGGCAGGAATGACTTCCTATGACGCTCAGTGTTACATCTCGGTGGAATGAGTCTCTGGCTGAATGTACTCCTGTGCCTAACCAGTACGTTATGGAGTGGATGGGAGTCATTGTCCAAGATGGCATGCAACTTGGACAGCATCCTCTTTTCAGACACCACCGTCAGAGAGTCCAGTTCCACCCCCACAACATAACTGGCCTTACGAATGAGTTTGTTGATTCTGTTGGTGTCTGCTACCCTCAGCCTGCTGCCCCAGCACACACTAGCAAACATGATAGCACTGGCCACCACAGCCTCATAGAACATCCTCAGCATCGTCTGGCAGATGTTAAAGGACCTCAGTCTCCTCAGGAAGTAGAGACGGCTCTGACGGTGAGGGAGAGGGATGAAGTTGGGTGATGGGGAGCCAAGAGAACAAAAATGGGAGGACCGAGGGACAGGTATTAACAGAGAGAAGTGGGGTGTAAAACACTGGAGAGGAGGGTTATCTAAATTTGGAAAGCTCAATGTTCATGCCATTGTGTTGTAGACTATCCAGGTGGAATATGTTTGAGGTGTATAAGATGATAAAAGGCATTGATAGAGTGGACATCCAGTGTCCTTTTCCAGGGCAGAAATCACTAACAAAAGAGGGCATAATATTAAGGTAACTGGAGGAAAATATAGGAAGACGTCAAAGGTACATTTTTTATACAGAGAACAGTGGATGCATGGAATTCTCTGCAAAGGCAGATATTTTAGGGATATTTAAAAGACTCTTAAATAGGCATATGGATGAAAGGAAAATGGGGTGATTTATGCGGGGGAGAGTGTTAGATTGATCTTGGAGTAGATTAAAAGGTCAGCACAACTTCATAGGCCAAAGGGCCTGTACCGTTCTAAACTGTTCTATGTTCTTTGTTCTACTAGTTTTTATTGGGCCCTACTCTGGCAGTGGAGAAGTTCGAGGAGGGGAAGATAAGTGTGGGAATGAGAAATGGACTGGAAATGTCAAGAACTAAAGCTCTGGATGTCACTGTAGATAGACCATAGATATTCCGCAAAGTAATTGCTCAGTTTGTGTTTGGTCTGGCCGATATTGAGGAGGCCACAGCAGGAGCACCAAATGCAATAGCTGAGGTTGGAAGAGGTACATATGAATCCATGTTGCATTTGGAAGGGATGTTTAGATTGTTGCAGTGTTTCACTCTGTAAAGTTAATCGTTCTTTTCTCACTGCAGGTTGAATAAGGTGGCAGGAAGATCACACAGTTCAATCACAGATTAGACAGTTTTCTGCTGGCAAGAACATTTTTGGACTGGGCCCATGTCTCATGCTCACCTCCCATGGAATATTCCTGTTGTTGGACTCTTCCCCACTGTGTTCCAAATGCTTCTGATAATCTGAGACATACATCCAAAGTGCTGGAGGAACTCTACAGCTCAGACAGCATCTATAGAAAGGAATAAAGATTCGATGAAATCCTGATGAAGGGTCTTGGCCCAAAAAGTTGACTCTTTATGCTTTTGCATCGATGCTGCCTGACCTGCTGAGTCCCTCTACCATTTTATGTGTGTTGCTCTGGATTTCCAGCTGAGATGTTTTGAAACACATAGAAATCATCATAATATATGTAAATTAACCACCTTATCTGCTAAATTGCACAAGGTTAAGGGAATGTTCTGTTGATTTTACTGTTCTGCTACTTCTTACAAGTTGAGCAACATAAAGGGATTTAATGTTACACTTCATCTTTGTGTATACCATGGTGTATTAATATAAAACCCTCCAAAATCACACTCCCTTGATAACATCAGTGTCTGTTTCATTATTGCTTAGTTTTCATCTTTTATGCAATAACTTCACAAATACAAATTATTCTCAAAACAATATCACAGTCAGTATTCCCCATCTAACTATTGTATAGAATAAATTACTTAATACTTACCCACTTGAATAAATAGTTTATTTTCTTTGTAGTTATCTTTTGGGTATTCAACCATCTATTTACAAGTTAATTTGTTTTACATAATTGACTGTGTGAAGTTGACTACAATAAGAGCAAGGATGCCATGCAGTTTGAAAAGGCATTGGTCAGACCTCACTTGGAGCACTTTTGGATTCCATATCTAAGAGGAAATGTGCTGGCATTGGAGAGGGTCCAGAGGAGGTTCACGAGAATGATCCCAGGAATGAAGGGGTTAACATGAAGAGCATTTGATGGCTCTGGGCCTGAACTCACTGGAGTTCAGAAGAATGAGGGAGGATCTCATTGAAGCCTATTAAAACATTGAAAGGCCTATGTAGATAGAGTGGATGTTTCTGATAGTGGGAGAGTCTAGGACCAGAGTGCAGAGCCTCGGAATACAAGGATGCCCCTTTAAAACAGATGAGGAATTTCTTTAGCCAGATGGTGGCGAATCTATGAAATTCATTGCCACAGATATCTGTGGAAGCCAGATCACTGGGAATGTTTAAAATGGAGGCTGATGGTTTCTTGAATAGTCAGGCCATCAAAGATTACAGTGAAAAAGCAGGAGAATGGGGTTGGGAGGGAAAATAAATAAGCCTTGATGGAATGGCAGGACAGATTTGATGAGCTGAATAGCCTAATTCTGCTACTATATCCTATGACCTTAGTAGTATGCACAGCACTATGGCCCAGCTAGTAGAGCTACTGGCTCACAACATCATAGAACCCAGTTCAATGCTGATCCTGAGAGCTGTCCATGTACTGTAGCAGTTTCAAAGTTCAATGCAAATTTGTATATGTCATTATATTACAGCCTGGGGTGTCTGACTTTGGATCTCAGAGCTCAATGCTAGTGTCCTCTGTAAGGAATGTGTGGGTTTTATCCGGGTCCTATCTGTTTCGTCTCACCCTCCAAAGATGTACCAGGTAGGTTAATTAGTCACTGTAAACTCCCCATGATTAGATTAGGATTAAATCCGGGTTGTCAGGGGTTGCTGGCCAGTGTGCCTAAATTCATTTTCTTGCAAGTATTCAAAGTAGAACAAAGAAATATAATAGAATCAATGGAAACTACAAACAAAGACTAATAACGAACCAATGTGCAAAAGAAGACAAACTGCGCAAGTACAGAAAGAAACACAAACAAACAAATAAATAAATAAACAGATAAATCAATAAATACTTATTTATTCTTCACACTTCCCAAGGACTTGCAGGTTAGCAGGTGATGTGACCACTGTAAATTGTACAATCTGCCTGTAGTTAATTAGGAAGTGGAGAATATTTAAAAAATTGGGATTGGTGTAAATGAGTGGATGATAGTTGGTGTGAAATGCTGAGTCAAAGGGCCTGCTTCCTTAATGGATGTTTCTGTAATTCTATGATGGAATAAACAGTATTACATCTTACAGCTCCATTGGGAGCTGAAATAGTTGTGTGGAAATGACTAAGGTGAGTCAAAGGTACCTCGTTATGATCTTGTACTTTATTGTTTACCTGCACTGCACTTTTTCAGTAGCCTTTACACTTTATTCTGCATTGTTATTTCTTTACCCTATTCTAGCTCAATGCACTGTGTAATGATTTGATCTGTTTAAACGATATGTAAGACAAGTTTTTCACTGTTTCAGTACACCCAGAAGGTGGTGAACCTGTGGAATTGATTGCCATGGACAGCTGAGAAAGCCTAGTCACTGAGAGTACTTAAAGCAGAGATTGATGGATTCTTGATTGGCAAGGATGTCAAAGGTTACAGAGAGAAGCCAGGAGGATGGGGTTGAGAGGGATAATAAATCAGCTATGATTGAATGGCAGCAGACTCGATGGGCTGAATGGCTAATTCTGCTCCCATGATTTATGGTCTTCTACATGTGATAATAATAATAAACCAATACAGATTGAGTACCCCTTATCTAAAATGCTTGGGGCCAGAAGTGTTTTGGATTTTGGATTTTTTCAGGTTTTGAAATAGATAATAAGATAGCTTGGGCTCGCCATCATTTTTAACTCTAAATTGATGTGCCACCGGCAAGCAGCCTCTTCTTATTCATCATGTGTATGAACTTAACAGTAAAGCTTATTATATACCATTAATATAATGTGTGCAGAGTAGAAAAAGCAACTTCGAGAGAATACCTGTATCAGCTGTTCTATGACAACAAGCAACAGCAGGCTTTCAGTATGCATCTACGATGCTGTAATTTCATCAAAAGATACATTGTATTTGTATTATACATTTTTTAGGTTTTATGTAAGGAATAAAAAACAGTCGGCATCGTAGACTTGTTCTGGTGTTAGATTTTTGTGCTCAGCAGATGCTTTAAAAATTAAATACTGTGCCTTTTCTTAAATTTCTGTTACCAGCCTGTTGAATATTCACCATTACCTTCAATTTTCAGGTCGTCATGATAGATCTTTGCTTGTTTCATGATTGGCATACAGTTGAGTGGCATATGTTCACTCTGATGCTGACAAATCCACTCTTTCAATTCACAATCAAGATCTTCACTTTGCACTTTATGCAGTGTTTTTCTATTTTTCATTAACTTCTGTTCATTACATATGTCTGTAGTGCGCATCGCCCGGGAACCTCAAAATCTTGTGAAATTTTCCATTTGTGACATCATGTCAGTACTCAAAAAAAATTCGGACTTCAGTGGTTTTCAGATTTCGGAATTTAGAATGAGGGGTATGCAATCGATAACAATACCACTACCAAATTAAAAGTTGTGGTACAGGAAACTAATATGTTAAAATATGTTTTTATACACATTGCTCATTTAAAAATCATTTTATTCTAGAGAGAAATGCAGTTGTGACCATGTTTGGGTTGAATTGCATCACTGGACAGCTGACTAAATCACGCAGCTATGATTCACTCTTGATCGAAAAGGAAATAGATATAAACCAAATGTGGGCAAATAGACCTAGCTTAGATGGTCATCTTGATTGGCATAGAAGAGTTCGGCCAAAGGGCCAGTTTCTCCACTGTGTTATTTTATGACTCTATGATTAGTTAATGATTTAAAAAATTTAATGTAATTTGCATCAGTTGGTCCACAGCCAAACTACCCTTGACAAACCTTTTTCACCACCAATAAATCTGCACCAGAATTTCTAGGCTAATGTTTTTGATAATGTCCACTGAGAGATATATTTGGGTAGGGCACAGGGGAAAATTGCCCTACTCAGCAATAACACCCAGTCAGGGGAGCAGGCTGAATCTGTCGGTCACTTGGTTGGCAGCTTAGATTTTAGAGCTCAAGCCTCTGAACTGCGATTTGAACACATGATCATCTGACTTGGAATGGAGAATACTACCACTGTGACAAAGCCGACAGAAATGGAATATCATTTCCAAGTACTATTTGCTTTGGTGCAATTTATTTTGTCCAATGCAGTTTGACACTGCCATTTTATGAGTTAATTTTTCTTTTAGTTTCAAAAATTTTCTCTCCAAGGATCTACTGGACAGAAAATACATATTACAGATGAGAATATACTTCATTAAAGTTTGCTCTTTCAGGAGACAGATCCTTTAAAAATTAGACAATGACTGAATTTCCATCTCCCAGGTGAACTAAAAACTGAATTGTGCTCTCCATGGTGCTGATAATGACAAATTCCCCTCTCTTGTTCTCCATTAAATCTATACACTTATATAACACAACACATTTATTTCATTATTAAAATGTAAGTGTCTGGAAAAAGCCCCACATTTATTGATGACTCATGTTTCACTGATATTCAAAATCAGAATCAAGTTTATTATCACTGACATGTCAGGAAATTGGTTGTTTTGTGGCAGCAGTTCAGTGTAATACATAAAAAATTACAATAAGAAAAAATAATAAAAAATAAATGGATAAATAATGCAAAGAGAACAAAATGGTAGTAATGAATTCCCTCTGTGAACTTTTGCAGTCCATATTGTGAAGGTTATTTTGGTATCTTGCAAGGGAGAGCTGGAAGTTGAAGGAATTTATACCGTAAGACCATAAGATATAGAAGCAGAATTAGGCCATTCAGCCCATTGATTTTGCTCCATCATTCCATCATAGCTTTTTTTCTCTCAACCCAATTCTCTCGCTCTCTCTCCACAACCCTTAACCCACTTACCAATCAAGAACTGATCACTCTTCCTTAAGTTCATCCAATGACGTGATCTTCACAGCCCTCTGTGGCCACAAGTTCCACAGATTCACCACCATCCATCTGAAGAGGTTCCTCCTCATCACATTTCTAAAGGGATGCTCCTTTATTCTGAGGCTGTATCATTTCGGATGGTGTGGGTTGTAATGAACAACTTAGAGATGATGGAAATGTCTTGTGTCTTTTGCTGATCTCACCCTACCTATGAGTTTTATACCAGCATGCAAATTCCACTTCTAACTCTGGACACTTCTTTCTATTCTGAATTGATTTACGAGGTTGATGTACCTTAATAATTGAAGTGTAATGTATTTCTGGTGTTCATTCACTAGTGTGTAGTTGCTAATTAGAACTTTAATCTCTCAATTCTGGTAGCAATTCCAGACAGCATAGTAGTATAGTGGTTAGTGTAATGTTAATACAGTACCAGCGACAGGTGTTCAAATCCTTCCCCTATCTGTAAGGGATTTGTATATTCTCCCTGTGAGCACATGGGCTTCATCCAGCTGCTCCAATTTCCTCACGAATTCCAAAGACATATGCTTTGGTAGGTTAATTGATCACATAGGTATAATTGGGTGACATGGGCTCATTGGAAGGCCCACTACCATGCTGTATCTCAAATCAATATAATAATTCAATTACTTTTCAGCAGCTACTCACTGACACTCAATTTGAGCTCCTCCAGAAGCATTCAAATACGGACCTAACTATGGTCTTGGTCCAAACTTGGGTGTGGGGGGGGGGAGAGAGAAGAGAGGGGAGAGGGAGAGAGAGAGGGGGAGAGAGAAGAGAGGGGAGAGGGAGAGAGAGAGGGGGAGAGAGAGAGAGAGAGAGAGAGCGAGCTTGACAAAATGTAGCATCATAATCATTCCTACAACTGAATTAATGGGAATCAAGGGAAAACATTTTTAACTAGCTGGAATCGTATGTTGCAAAGAGGAAGTTTAGCATGATTGTTAGACAACAATTCTATTAGCTCCAGGACTTTAGTGCAGGAATTCTTCCTGGTGATATCCTAGGCCCAACCACCTAGTCTACTTCTTAACCTAAAGCAACACACATAAATTGCTGGAAGAACTTAGCAAGCCAGGCATCATCCATGGCAAGGAATAAACTGTCAACATTTCGGACCGAGGCTATTCATCAAGAATCATTTATATAACATATATGTATAACATATAACATATAACAATCACAGCATGGAAACAGGCCATCTCGGCCCTCCTAGTCCGTGCCGAACTCTTAATCTCACCTAGTCCCACCTACCCACACTCAGCCCATAACCCTCCACTCCTTTCCTATCCATATACCTATCCAATTTTACCTTAAATGACACAACTGAACTGGCCTCTACTACTTCTACAGGAAGCTCATTCCACACAGCTATCACTCTCTGAGTAAAGAAATACCCCCTCGTGTTTCCCTTAAACTTCTGCCCCCAACTCTCAAATCACGTCCTCTCGTTTGAATCTCCCCTACTCTCAATGGAAACAGCCTATTCATGTCAACTCTATCTATCCCTCTCAAAATTTTAAATACCTCGATCAAATCCCCCCTCAACCTTCTACGCTCCAATGAATAGAGACCTAACTTGTTCAATCTTTCTCTGTAACTTGAGTGCTGAAACCCAGGTAACGTCCTAGTAAATCGTCTCTGCACTCTCTCTAATTTATTGATATCTTTCCTATAATTCGGTGACCAGAACTGCACACAATATTCCAAATTTGGCCTTACCAATGCCTTGTACAATTTTAACATTACATCCCAACTTCTGTTCTCAATGCTTTGATTTATAAAGGCCAGCGTTCCAAAAGCCTTCTTCACCACCCTATCTACATGAGACTCCACCTTCAGGGAACTATGCACTGCTATTCCTAGATCTCTCTGTTCCTCTGCATTCCTCAATGCCCTACCATTCACCCTGTATGTTCTATTTGGATTATTCCTGCCAAAATGTAGAACCTCACTCTTCTCAGCATTAAACTCCATCTACCAACGTTCAGCCCATTCTTCTAACCGGCATAAATCTCCCTGCAAGCTTTGAAAACCCACCTCATTATCCACAACACCTCCTACCTTAGTATCATCGGCATACTTACTAATCCAATTTACCACCCCATCATCCAGATCATTTATGTATATTACAAACAACATTGGGCCTAAAACAGATCCCTGAGGCACCCCGCTAGTCACCGGCCTCCATCCCGATAAACAATTATCCACCACTACTCTCTGGCATCTCCCATCTAGCCACTGTTGAATCCATTTTATTACTCCAGCATTAATACCTAACGACTGAACCTTCTTAACTAACCTTCCATGTGGAACTTTGTCAAAGGCTTTGCTGAAGTCCATATAGACTATATCCACTGCCTTACCCTCATCAACATTCCTCGTAACTTCTTCAAAAAATTCAATAAGGTTTGTCAAACATGACCTTCCACGCACAAATCCATGCTGGCTACTCCTAATCAGATCCTGTCTATCCAGATAATTATTAATACTATCTCTAAGAATACTTTCCATTAATTTACCCACCACTGATGTCAAACTGACAGGTCTATAATTGCTAGGCTTACTTCTAGAACCCTTTTTAAACAATGGAACCACGTGAGCAATACGCCAATCCTCCGGCACAATCCCCGTTTCTAATGACATCTTAAAGATCTCCGTCAGAGCTCCTGCTATCTCTACACAAACTTCCCTCAAGGTCCTGGGGAATATCCTGTCAGGACCTGGAGATTTATCCACTTTTAAATTTTTTTTAAAGCGCCAGTACTTCCACCTCTTTAATTGTCATAGGTTCCATAACTTCTTTACTTGTTTCCCACACCTTACACAATTCAATATTCTTCTCCTTAGTGAATACCGAAGAGAAGAAATCGTTCAAAATCTCTCCCATCTCCCTCGGCTCCACACATAGCTGACCACTCTGATTCTCTAAGGGGCCTATTTTATCCCTCACTATCCTCTTGCTTTTAATATAACTGTAGAAACCTTTCAGATTTACTTTCACCTTATTTGCCAAACCAACCTCGTATCTTCTTTTAGCTTTTCTAATCTCTTTCTTAAGATTCCTTTTAAATTCTTTATATTCCTCGAGCAATTCCTTTACTCCATGCTGCCTATATCTATTGTAGACATCCCTCTTTTTCCGAACCAAATTTCTAATATCCCTTGAAAACCATGGTGCTTTCAAACCTTTAACCTTTCCTTTCAACCTAACAGGAACATAAAGATTCTGTACCCTCATAATTTCACCCTTAAATTACCTCCATTTCTCTATTACATCCTTCCCATAAAACAACTTGCCCCAATCCACTCTCTCTAAATCCCTTCACATCTCCTCAAAGTTAGCCTTTCTCCAATCAAAAATCTCAACTCTAGGTCCTGTCCTGTCCTTCTCCATAATTATATTAAAGCTAATGCTATTGTGATCACTGGACCCGAAGTGCTTCCCAACACATACATCTGTCAGCTGACCTATCGCATTCCCTAACAGGAGATCCAACACTGCCCCATCTCTAGTCGGTACTTCTATGTATTGTTGCAAAAAACTATCCTGCACACATTTCACAAACTCTAAACCATCCAGCCCTTTTACAGAATGAGCTTCCCAGTCTACGTGTGGAAAATTAAAATCTCCCACAATCACCACCTTGTGTTTACTACAAATATCTGCTATCTCCTTACACATTTGCTCTTCCAACTCACGCTCCCCATTAGGTGGCCTATAATACACTCCTGTCAGTGTTACTACACCTTTCCCATTCCTCAATTCCACCCAAATAGCCTCCCTAGAGGAGCTCTCTAATCTATCCTTCCAAAGCACCGCCATAAGATTTTCTCGGACAAGCAATGCAACACCTCCTCCTCTGGCCCCTCCTACTTTATCACACCTGAAGCAACTAAATCCAGGAATATTTAGTTGCCAATCACACCCTTCCTGCAACCATGTTTCACTAATAGCTACAACATCATAATTCCTGGTATTAATCCACACTTTAAGCTCATCCACCTTTCTTACAATGCTCCTAGCATTAAAATAGATACATTTAAGATTTCTGTGTGTTGCTTTGGATTTCCAGCATTTTCAGATTTTCTCATGTTTATGATGTTACTTCTTAACCTTCCTTCTGTACAAGTTTCAGAAATGGGGTTTTCCATCAAGATTGTATAATATTTAATGTATCTCTCTGGTCAATGACACATTGCATGCTGCATGTAGCAAGCCCCAGACAAGATTTGGGCTTGAACTGCCAGTGATGTCCATATAGGAATAGACAGAGTGGACAGCCAGTGCCTCTTCCCCAGGGCACCACTGCTCAGTACAAGAGGACATGGCTTTAAGGTAAGGGGAGGGAAGTTCAAGGGGGATATTAGAGGAAGGTTTTTTACTCAGAGAGTGGTTGGTGCGTGGAATGCACTACCTGAATCAGTTGTGGAGGCAGATACACTAGTGAAGTTTAAGAGACTACTAGACAGGTATATGGAGGAATTTAAGGTGGGTGGTTATATGGGAGGCAGGGTTTGAGGGTCGGCACAACATTGTGGGCAGAAGGACCTGTAATGTGTTGTACTATTCTATGTTCTCTGTTCTATATGGTTTGTGAATAAGGAATTATGATTGATGGAACCAACAGATTGATAAGGATTGAACTAATAACTACCCCTCCTTCCCACTCCCCGATAACACTCACAGGGTTAAAGTTCTGGCCTTCAAATTCCAGAATTCCATAAATTTACATCTTATATATTGATTTTGGTCTTTCCTCCATTTAAGTGATCTATGCCACTGATAAAATGGGATTAATAGACACGTCATGGATAAAACTTTCAATAATTGCAGCAATATGGAGTACAGACAAAACACGGGTGCATAACAGAACATTGCATTGAAGAAATATGAGGTTACAGTAGTAACAGTGTAAGCTCAAGCAGGGCAGCATGATATCGTTGTGGTTACTACATCACTTTCCAGTGCCTGCAACCTGGGTTCAGTTCCCGCTGCTGTTTCTAAGGAGTTTGTAAGTTCTCCCCATGGAATGAATGTGTTTTCCCTGGGTGCTGTGGTTTTCTCCCACAGTCCAAAGACGTGTTGCTTAGTAGGTTAATTGCTCAGCGATTAGGCTGGGGTTAAATCAGGTGCTGCTGAGTAGTGTAGCTCAAAGAGCCAAAAAGGTCTATTCCGAGCTATATCTCAATAAAATAAAGAGCATAAAGTGACTGTTTTTTTCTGTTTTTAATAGATACTGTAAATATATTGTTTGAGCAAGTAGCAGGAATTTTACATTTTACCTGATGACCTGGTCAAATACTGAAGATTACATTGAGCAAGTATTGCATTCCATACCAGTATGAGCCCAAATCTTACCAAAATCTCCAGAAAAAATATTCTATCAAATCTACAAACTTGGACAAAAGAAATGTAAAAATAAGTCTAGACATAGTTAAAAACTTGGTGAATAATTTATCTTTCTGCTTTGCAGAGTAGAAGTAAAAGACAATATCAATTATGTAGTAACTTACCACAGGCTTAGACATCTGAAAGCAGTTCGAATGCAAATAATTACTTTTGAAGTGCAATCACTATCATTGTGACAGCAAATTTTGACAAAGTAATCTCGGACTGAATAAGGGAGAAGAGCAACCATTTAATTTCACATTGAAGGCATCGATTGAAGTTGATGTGTGAGTGAGGATACAAGTACATTTTGCATCTTTAAGAACTGTGCTTGAGATGTTTTCTGCCAGAGGAAGTGGTAGAGGCAGGTCCAAAAATAACACAAAGACATTTGGATAAGTATTAGCAGAAGGAACAGTTCAGAGGGATATGGGCCAGATACAAGCAAATGGGACTATATTGATGGGCACCATTGTTCACATGAATGGGTTGGGCTTGCTTCCATGCTTCCCTAACCCAAATGCGACCATAAAATGGTAAGTTTTTATCTGCAATTTGAGAAGGATAAGGGCAGATCGGAGGAGTCAGTGTTGCAGTTGAACAAAGGAGACTATGGAGCCATGAGGGAGGAGCTGGCCAAAGTTAACTGGATGGATATCCTAGCAGAAAAGACAGTGGAACAGCAATGGCAGATATTCTTGGAAATAATGCACAAGGTGCAAAATCAGTTCATCCCCCGGAGAAGGAAGGATTCAAAGGGGGGAATGGGGCCACAGTGGTTGACAAAGGAAGTCAGAGATTGCATAGCATTAAAAAAAAGGAAGTATGACAGAGCTAAGGTGAGTGGGAAGACAGATGATTGGGAAATATTTAAGGAACAACAGAACTTAACTAAAAAGGCAAAACGGAGAGAAAAAATGAGGTACGAACGCAAGCTGGCCAGGAATATAAAGGAGGATAGCAAAAGCTTTTTTAGGTATGTGAAGAGAAAGAAGATAGTTAAGAACAATGTTGGGCCCTTGAAGAATGAATTGGGTGAAATTGTTATGGGAAACAGAGAAATGGCAGAAGAATTTAATGAGTACTTTAGATCTGTCTTCACTAGGGAAGACACAAGCAATCTCCCAGATGTATGAATGGGCCAAGGACATAGGGTAACAGAGGAAATGAAACAGATTGACATTAGGAAGGAAACGGTGATGAGTAGACTGATGGGACTGAAGGCTGACAAATCCCCAGGTCCAGATGGCCTGCATCCTAGGGTACTAAAGGAGATGGCCCTGGAAATTGCGGATGCATTGGTAATCATTTTCCAATGTTCCTTAGATCCGGGATCAGTTCCTGAGGATTGGAGAATGGCTAATGTTATCCCACTTTTTAAGAAAGGAGGGAGGGAGAAAACAGAGAACTATCGTCCTGTCAGCCTAACATCAGTAGTGGGGAAGATGCTAGAGTCCATTATTAAAGATGAAATAGTGGCATATCTAGATAGCAGTGATAGGATTGGGCCAAGCCAGCATGGATTTACCAAGGAGTTTTTCGAGGATGTAACCAGGAAGTTTGACAAGGGAGATCCAGTGGATGTAGTGTATCTTGATTTTCAGAAGGCATTTGATAAGGCCCCACATAAGAGATTGGTGGGTAAAATCAGAGCTAATGGCATTGGGGGGGAAGATATTGACATGGATAGAAAACCGGTTGGCAGATAGAAAGCAAAGGGTAATGGTGAATGGGTGTTTCTCAGAATGGCAGGTGGTGACTAGTGGGGTGCCACAGGGCTCAGTATTGGGACCACAGCTGTTTACGATTTACATCAACAATTAGATGAAGGCATTGAGAATAACATCAGCAAGTTTGCTGATGATACTAAGCTGGGTGGCAGTATGACATGTGATGAGGATGTTAGGAGAATTCAGGGTGACTTGGATAGGCTGGGTGAGTGGGCAGATACTTGGCAGATGATGTTTAATGTGAATAAGTGTGAGGTTATCCACTTTTGGAGTAAGAACAGAAAAGCAGATTATTAGCTGAACGGTGTAGACTTAGGTAAGGGAGAAATGCAAAGAGATCTAGGAGTCCCCGTTCATCAGTCACTGAAGGTGAATGAGCAAGTGCAGCAGGCAGTGAAGAAGGTTAATGGAATGTTGGCCTTTATTACAAAGGGAATTGAGTACAAGAGCAAGGAAATCCTCTTGCATTTGTACAGGGCCCTGGTGAGACCACACCTGGAGTATTGTGTACAGTTTTGGTCTCCAGGGTTAAGGAAGGACATCCTGGCTGTAGAGGAAGTGCAGCGTAGATTCATAAGGTTAATTCCTGGGATGTCCGGACTGTCTTACGCAGAGAGGTTAGAGAGACTGGGCTTGTACACGCTGGAATTAAGGAGATTGAGAGGGGATCTGATTGCCACATATAAGATAGTAGATGATCAGCCATGATCTCAGAATGGCGGTGCAGGCTCGAAGGGCCGGATGGTCTACTTCTGCACCTATTGTCTATTGTCTATTGTAATACTCTATGAATCTATCAATATCCACCATTCTTCTACAGATCAGCTTGCTGGTTTGATATGGCAATTGCAAGGTAGATTGGCACCACCCTAAAGTATCAACCAATAATTATTCTTTGTAAGCTTTCAACGAATGGTGATTTAAAACTAGAAACAATATATTATATTTATAAAGAAGGTGTCATGATGTCCGCTAGCAATATCGGACCCCAAGTGTGGAGGAAAGCCAGACTCTGATGTAAAGACAATGACAAGAGTTTTTCATAACAATTCCAAAAGAACATCAGTGGCTTGGACCAGTGACACTATGAAAAGTAACATTCTCAAAACTGGGACTCTGTGATTAGTGCTAATCTGGTATCCACTTAAATAATACAAGTAACACAGATTCCCTGAGCCAATCAAAACAAACTTAATAAATTTAAACATAAGGCACCTGGAGACTGCATTACAAAGAGCGAGTCACTTGAGACAAACACAAAGAACTATAAATGATTAATCACTGTTGTTAAACAACAACTAACCATTTGAAGTTTTGTACAAACCTTGGAGCCCAGTGCTCTATGGCGCTCCACACAGACCTGAAGAACTCATTACAGAAGGTGATGGAAAATAACCAAATTTTGTCAACTCTCTGTAGTGCCAGTAAGTCTGATGGACATTCAGTAAATTGCTAAATGAGTTTTCTATTTACTGTATGCTGTGTACTGTGATGAAAAACTTTGTTTTCCCATCCATACAGATCATTTCATCACATCAGTGCATTGTGACAGCACAGGGGAAGGCAAGAACAGAATGCAAAATAATGTATTGCAGTTACAGAGAAAGTGTAATGCAGGCAGGTAGTAAGAAGCAAGGGCATGATGAGGTGGATTGTGAGGTCAGGAGTCCATCTCATCATCTTGGGGAACTATTCAATAGTATTATAACAGCAGGATAGATGTTGTCCTTGAGCTTGGTGGTACATGCTTGAATTCTGTGATATGCTGACCTGTGTCCATAGTTTTCTGAAGTTAATTGCAGTCTTGGGCAGTACAGTTGTCCTATTAATCTGTGAATAATGGTTTCCATAGTACATCTATAAAAATTGGTGATGGACAAAAGGGAATGCCAAATTTCTTTAGACCTCCTGAGGAATCAGGTAGGTAATTCTAGTTAATACCCATGAGACATTTACACTTCCCCCCCTATGTTTCCTATCTTAGTGCCAAACTCAATAGTACAATTTCAACCTCAGTCAACAAGGATTATTTTATATTTTGGATCAAATAGCATTAAAGCAAAGGCTTATGCATTTAAAATAATCTGATCTATAACTTACCTTTGGGCAATTGTAATTGTAATTTAATTTTAGAACTCACCTTTACCCTTGTTTTAATGTTCTCTTGACATCAGATGCATATTGTCAGGGAAATAGTACCCTCTGTTTTCTGTGACCAAGCCCACTTTGTATGTATTCTAGCAAGTCAAAGTGGATTCCATCTATCTTTATATTCTGGATCAGACCTCCAAAAGAGACCTTGTCAAGTCCTTTACTGGTCCATATAGACACCATCCACTGCCATGCCCTATCAATCATCTTTGTTATTTCCTCAAAAAAAAACTCAGTGAGATTCACAAAACATGCTGAGCATCCCAAACAAGTCCATGCTTTTCTAACCGCAAATAAAATCTTAAGGGGGCATATCAACTTAATTTTAAATCAATCTGCCTCTTTGGATCAGAATCAAAATCAGGTTTGCTTATATGTCATGAAATTTTCTGTTTTGCGACAGCAGTATAGTGCATACATAAAATTTAAATTACAAAATAAGAAAAATATATTTAAAGATAAATTAAATGAGCAGTGGAAAAAGCGAGCTAAGATTAGTGAGGTAGTGTTCAAGGTTCAAAGGTTCATTTTATTGTCAAAGTATGCATGTACACAGAAAAAACAGCAACAATAACAACACATCCCCAACCCTTCCCTCCACTTTTATTCATTGTCCATTTGAAATCTGATGGCAGAGGGGAAGAATCTGTTCCTAAAATGTTGAATGTGTATCTTTAGACTCTTCTACCTCCTCCCTGGTAGAAGCGATGAGAAAAGGGCGTGTCCTGGGTGATGGGGTCCTTAATGATGGATGCTGCCATTTTGAGACATTGCCTTTTGAAGATGTCCTCAATGCTGAGGAAGCTAGTGCTTCCTCGATGCAATGGAGAATAGACCTTTCTTCTTAGACAGGTCAATACTATTTCCTGGTCCCACATGTCCGCTTCATTGTTGTAGCAGTAATGGCAAACTCTCAGTTGTGCCAGTTGATGCAAACTTGAAACATGGAAACACACAGTTCTAATTAACATTGTACATTATGTGTACTTGGAAGTGCCAATCATGTTTAATGACTGATTTTATACTTCCACTCAATCACACAGTGCATAATGTGTGTGGTGAATCTGGAGTGCAGACCATGATCTCAGAATAAAGGTCGGCCATTTGGAGCCGAGATGAAAAGAAATTAGGTAAGAATGTACTCACACCAGCCTCTGAGTCCCCCTCAGATCCCCCTTAAATATTTCACTTTCCACTCTAAACTTAGCAACTTTAGTTCTAATATCATCCAACCTGGGTAGCAAAAGCCGCCTTGCATTAACTCTCGCTATTCCCCACATAATTTTGTATACATCTAATAAATCTCCCTTCAATTTTCTACATTCATAGAATCCAAGTCAAGAAAAGTACACACAGAAACAAGCCCTTCAGCCCATCTAGTCTGTGCTGAACCATTTAAACTGCCTACCCCCATTGACCTGCATCGGGACCATAGCCCTCCATACCCTTATCACCAACGTACTTATCCAAACTTCTGTTAAATGTTGAAATTGAGATCACATACACCATTTGTGCTGGCAGCTCATTCCACAATCTCATGAACCCCTGAGTGAAGAAGTTTCCCCTCAAGTTTACCTTTTCACTTTTCACCATTTACCATTCACCCTTAAGTCATGACCTCCAGTTGAAGTCCCACCCAATCTCAGTGGAAAAAGCCTGTCTGCATTTACCCTGTGTGTCGACACCCCTCATAATTTTGTATACCTCGGTCAAATCTTCTCTCAATCTTCTACGTTCCAAGGAATAAAGTCCTAACCTATTCAATCTTTCCTTCTAACTCAGGTCTTCCAGACTCAGCAACATCCTTGTAAATTTTCTCTGTACCCTTTTCAACCTTGTTTACATCTTTCCTATACATAGGTGACTAACACAGCACACATTACTCCAAATTAGGCCTCACTAATGGCTTACAGAACTTCAACATAACATCACATTTCTTGTACTGAATACTCTAATTAATAAAAGTCAATGTGCCAAAATATCTTTTTATGAACCTGTGATGCCACTTTTGAGGAATTATGGATCTGTGTTTCCAGATCCTTCTATTCTACTGCACTCTTCAAAGTCCTGCCATTCACTGTGCATGTCCTACCCTGGTTTGTCCTCCCAAAGTGCAACACATCACACTTGTTCACACCAGTAGAATCCCAATGGAACCTTTGAAGGAAGATCCTGTTTGTTATTCACTTAAAAAAAACATAAGAGATGATATTAATCAGCTCACTTTGAAACAAATCTTATGGTGGAAAATGAGGGACAGAATGTTCTGTTTAACTACTGTAGCTTAAATAAGTCAACTCAACATCTCTCTATTGTTTCTAAGTTTCATGAAAGCTCTTTTAGAAATTTGTTACTGTTTGATAAAATTCAACCACAGCCATTTTTATTTATTTAGAACTGATGGAGCAAACCCATGCTTTACAGGAGTTCAGAACTAAAACACTGCAGATGTTGGAAATCTGAAATAAAATGAAAAAATGCTGGGAAGTCTCAGCATGGTCAGGCAGTACACGTGGAAAGTGAAACAGAGTTACATCAAAGGCCCCTCATTCGAATTGAAAACACCACATAAGGAGATAATGGAGTTGTTGACCAAATACTTTATCAGTGGCATGTCTTTAAAGGAGCATTATACAGGGCGGAAAGAGGGTCAAGCATGGAATTTCAAAACATAGGACTTAGCAATTGAAACTATAGCAGCTAATAATATACTAATTAAATTCAGGAATCATTGGAGCAACAGCATTGTATAAGCATAAATATTTGGTTTAGTCTCAGCTGCCAGGAAGACAGATGGAATTGGATGTTACAAATTGGAGTTTGTGTTAGGCATTAAAAAAAATGAAGACTCAGGAGAAGGCAGAGTCTGGGATGTGGAGCAAGAAGCAAGTGCTGGAAGTACTCAACAGATCAAGCGGTAGCTGTGGAGGCAAAGGGGTAGATAACATTGCTAGCTGAGACCTTGCATTAGGACTGAGAGTGTGAAGGGGAGGTAGCCAGCATGGAGAGATGAGGAGGAGTGGTAAGACTGGAGCTGGCAAGCTGAAGAAAATGTCTCATATCCTTCCAATACTTGGTTGGAGGAAATGTTTTTCGTACCCAGTGCCACACATCAAACAAGAAGTCGGAAGCAGTGGAGGGAATCAGGTTCATATTTATTACAGTGAAATGAGTTGTTTGCTTTAACAACCAACACAACATAAGGATGTGCTGGGGCAGCCCGTAAGTGTCACCACGCATTCTAGCACCAACATAGCATACCCATAAAATGCTCAGCAGAACAACACAGAGCACGACAAGCAACAAAACTACAACAGCAGAACAAGCCCCATTCAGGATGCTGAGATATTGGGTGAACAAAAAAACTTAAGAAATATTGCAACAAAATACTTAGATGTGAAATGAGAAAGCACAAGTCAAGGTCAGATCTTTAATTGTGTGTGACTTCAAGCTCTCGGCAGAGATTACCAGCCAACCAAGAAGTAAAAGTCTTCTACGAGTGAGTAAAACAGCAGGAGAACAAAAGAAATCCTAACAGTTAACTCTATATCTCATTGCTTTTCTTAAGAGATTCTTTTATTGTGATAAGTGGCTTAAAAGCAGCCCTCCAATTGTTAAAGCCTCTGATGACCTTCCTAAGCTGATTCTCCCTCCTGAACAATGTGAAGACTAATGTTCGACTTGTGTTCAGTAAGTAAGATAATGCTGAGCTTGTGGTGAGTCCAGTCTTGGTCAACACTGAAGAGATCAGTTTCTTTTTGCAGCCTTTTTTAAAAACTGAGTTATGACATTTACTGTGGAGAGATTCATCTGGAAAAACTGCTGGCAGAAATACTCCCAGGATTTCATACAGTATTTTCAGTAACATCCAGAAATCTGCTTTCTTCACAGACTGATAGAGATTTTAGAAAGCTACATTTTCCTTATGAAATTCATTGGATAAATATCTTTTGCAATGTTTGCAGTCACTATAAGAAACATTGGCAGTTAAATTATTTGCCCAGCCTGCCCGGTCAAAGGTCTTTAAATAGCCAATATCATCTGCACAGTAGCACAGCAGTTAGTGTAATACAGTTACAGCAGCCCAGTTTCAATTCCACTGCTGCCTGTAATGGGTTTGAACATTCTTCCCATCACTGTGTGGGTTTCCTCTGGGTGCTCCAGTTTCCTCCCAAAATTCCAAAGACATACAGATTAGTAGGTAAGGGCCTGTTACCATGCTGTATATACCATGTGTACCAAGCTTTTGGACGGGTTGCAATTGATTTGAAAAGTTGACTATCCTTTTACTTTCATTAATGCTACTTTGCCCTTTGAGTTTCTCCAGCAACTTGTATATTGTGTCCAAAAGGTTTAGAGGAAAGTTGGTTGTTGTCAAAATGTTTCAGAGATTCAAGGAACAGCAGATGAGTTCTTTCCTTGCTCCGTCTAACTCTAACTTGAATCAGAAAGCAAAAGGACATAGGTCCCCCCTTTGCAGTCTCAAGTTCAAGTTTAATTGTCATGTATACAAAACAACGTTCCTCCAGGGTGCACACAGCACATGTAGTTACAAATGCACATACCATCACAAAATAACATCAGTGCACATTCCTGAGTGACATGGCCTGAAGACTAATGGTGCATGGGATGTTGGCCAGGAGCCACATTTCCACAAGAACAAGCACACAGCAGTTGCTCATCCCACATCAAGGCAACCACAGACAAAGGAAAATTAGTTTGCCTTGGGTGGGGTCTCCTAGAACATACAGTACCAAGGGTGTGCTCTACAGCAATCTGAATAAATGCATGATGCAGAACAAAGATTGAACGCACTGGCAAAGGCATCAGTGTCATTAGAGAAAGAAAAACACTCAGACATCTCTTTTGGGGCTTATCCAAAGTGTCATATTTTGCTCAAGTATCAAGTATATTTGCAAGTTAGCACCTGCATTTTGCTGTTCAGGTATTCTGGACCAGTGGGCACACCCGCACAGTCACAAGTCTCAGATCTGGTTGGAATTTCCTGTGCTGACACAGGGTTGCAACTTTCCAGCATGTCACTCACAGAGTTTTTTTAAACCTGTAGTTCACAGCCTAAGCGAGACCTTAGATTTCTCATTTAAAATCAGATCAAACACACTGGGCTGCATGGCTCTTCAGTGCTGCATCATTTTGGGACTTTCTGAAAACCCAAGGAATTTTATAGATGGCATGCACTTAGCAAGGAACTTCCAGCTAAAATATGAAAAATGGATTATTTAACCCTAGTTAAATTTTCCAAGTGGCCACTTTACTAGGCACACCTGCTTGTTAATGCAAATATCTAATCAGCCAATCATGTGGCAGCAACTCAATGCATAAAAGCATGCAGACATGGTCAAGAGGTTCAGTTGTTGGTCAGAACAAACATCAGAATGGGGGAGAAATGTGATCTAAATTTTTAGCACAGCCTGTTCTCCATGAATCTCTGGCAGTTAAAAAAAAAACAATTGATGATTAATGTAGGTGTTAGCTGTTTATATTGGCCTATTGATTCACTCTTCTCTGAGTCAGAAGGTCATGGGTTCAAGACCTGCTTCAGACTTGATCACAAAATATGGGAAGACATTGCTCATACAGTACAGAAGGAGTGAGGCAGTGCCTATATTTATGTATTTCATGTTTCCATAGTTCTTTATGACAATGAAGGAGACAATATGTCTCATTATATCTATGCTGGCTCTCAGAGCAATCCTGTTCCCCTACTGATGTGGCTTGTAATTAATTTTCCTCATACACCTATCAGCTTCCCCTAGATTCTACCCCTCACCCCTCTACCCCTCAAACTAAGGGCAATTTACAATGAAATATTAATCCACCATCTTTAGGATGCAGGAAGAAACCACAGTACCCAGGAGAGAGCTACAGGATCCCAGAGAGAATGTGAAAACTCAACAGATATTGCACTAGCGGATAGGATGGAACTTGGGTCAAAATGATGCAGTACCTCTACTAGCTGTAACATTGTGGCACTGAATTGTGATGAAATATTAAACAATGTCAGGTGGATTAAAAGATTCATGCCATCATTAAAAAAATGCCAGATGAAATGTTCTTGTCGCATGGTCCAAATTCCTCAGACTGATTATCTGATCAGTTTCAGCCAGGGGTGCTGGTGGAAGCAGACACAATAGTGCCATTTAAGAGGCATTAGACAGACACATGAACATGAAGGGAATGGACTGACAGCAACTGTGCCACTACAGCACAGAAACATGTCCTTTGACCCATCTAGTCCATGTCAAATTGTTGTTCTGCTTATTGCACTGGACCATGGGCAATCCAGAAATGTCCCTTATTAGCATTGGCAATCGTAATGTCAGATAATGGATTTGGAAACGCATCTGCTGCTTTAATTCCTTTAGGATATTGAGAGCAGCTGAGATCTAAATTTTAAGGTTCTACACCTAAGTGATTGAGTGAAAGTCAATTTTCACTAACTTGGATTAATTCAGGAGGCTGGGCCTTCTGATCAAGGCAAGTGTCTCGAAAATGTCTATCATCTTCTCCAATTATCTTCACAAACAGCAAAAGGTAAAAAATGTGATGGAATAAAATATTAGATAAAAATATGAAGCCTTGCTGTGTGCATATTGATTGCTAGGATTTCCATTTAAAATATTGATCAAACTTTATTAGTTTTCTCTGATGCAAAGACAATGTAACTTTAGAATCATTGGCTTATCAAAAGAGAAATGAACTGAAGAAAATGACAATACTGAAAAAGCAATTCATTCTGCCCCTTGTGATTGTAAAACTGAGTAGATCACTATTGAGGATCAAAGACAGGCAACCAGCCCAGGTTGTCATAATGTTATTGATTTGCATCAAAAGATCCAGTGCTATTACTAATACTGCTTTCATTCAAAGACAAACTCTACATTTATTCAAGCAACACACACAAAATGCCAGTGGAACACAGCAGGCCAGGCACCATCTATAAGGGTCTTGGCCCGAAACATTGACAGTGCTTCTCCCTATAGATGCTGCCTGGCCTGCTGTGTTCCACCGGCATTTTGTGTGTGTTGCTTGAATTTCCAGCATCTGCAGGTTTCCTCACATCTCTACATTTATTCAATTAGTTGCATTAATTTTACCATCTGAACTCATATCCAGGCCAGTAACTTATCCTTTCTGCTGCTAGCTTTTGAAGAACTCCTGTGGCTTGACCGTACACATTCAGAACAAGGGTGGAGAAGAGAATAAAGATTAGCTTATTTGTCATGATGTACCAAAAACATCCAGTGAAATGTGTCATTTGTGCAAACGACCAACATAGTCCAAGGATGTACTGGAGGCAGCCCACAAGTATCACCACGCTTTCAGTGCCAACATCGCATGCCCACAAATTACTAACCCATACGTCTTTGGAACGTGTGAGGAAGCCCATGTGAACACGGGGAGAATGTGCAAGCTCCTTACAGCCAGCTGGCAGGAATTGTATCTGGATCACTGCCACAGTAAAGTGTCGTGGCAACCACTATGCTACTGTACCATACTGACTATAATTAAGTCATTTGGGAGAGGAAGGGAGATTAAAACAAATATAAGCCAAGCACAATTAAAAAAATCTGATATGCTACTTTCTGTGAGATTCTAAGACCCAACATTATTACAGTGAAGTATTGAGTTTTTGAAAGGATCGTTCCAATAGAGATTGGCCTCTAGAGGAAATGTTCTGGCTCTTTAGGAGATTAAATGTCAGCTTATACTTTCCTTATGACAATTATAAAGTTAAGTGTTCTATAATGTTCTTTAAACTCACGGTGAATGGATGCTCAGATCCATCAATCTTGCAAAGCCCCAGCAAGTCAACAAGAGCCTGTGGCTTCTCTTTTTTTGCTCAAGATAGCTGCCTTTAAATTCCAGAATCACTGTCAGCCGATGTTACCTACAGTACATCTAAACATGACAGGCTTGAGAAAGTCATACTTGCTGAATCTGTTGAGAGGGGAGAGTCAATTACATTTGCACTCTACTTCCCTACAGAGCCAAAGATGGAAGACAAAAGAGAAAGTGGGAGAGAGAAACAGTAAGGAACCATTAACGTTACAGATGCTTCATCTGCTGATCTCCTGGGGTTTTCATGCACGACAGTCTCTAGAGTTTCCAGAAAACAGTGCAAAAAGCAAAAAATATCCGATGAGTAGCAGCTCTATGGATGATAAAGCTTTGTTAATGAGAGAGGTCAGTGGAGAATGGCCAGACTGGTTCAAGCTGACCAAAACTCAAATAATTACATGTTAAAAAAGTGGTGTGTAGAAGAACATCTCTGAATTCACAACGCCAAACATTGAAGTGCATGGTCTACAGCAGCAGAAGACCACGAACATACACTCAGTGGCCACTTAATTAGGTACAGTAGGTATTGCATAAAGTGGCCACTGAGTGTAAGTCATTAACATTACAACTAGTCAACAGTAAGAAGCCACTCGATCAATTAACTTCAGCCCAGATTTAGATGATAAAATGAAGAACTGCCAGCATTTCCCTGTGTAAAGGCACAAACAAGAGAAAATCTGCAGATACTGAAAATCAAAGCAACCCACACAAAATGCTGGAGGAATTCAGAAGGCCAGGCAGCATCGCTGGAAAGGAGTAAACAGTTGAAGTTCCGGGCTGAGAAGGGACTTTTCCTTCAACTCTTTTATTCTTTTCCATTGATGCTGCCTGGCCTGCTGGGATCCTTCAGCATTTTGTGTGTGCTTCTGTGTAAAGGCCCCTGCTTAGAATGTGTGAGAGCATACAGTAAGTCCTGAGGTTGTTCACTCCTCCTGGGCCTTTTCACAGCAATAACATATTCCTTATGGAATCCTTAATGGAGAGTATTTAC
Organism: Hypanus sabinus; assembly: GCF_030144855.1. NCBI lineage: Eukaryota > Metazoa > Chordata > Chondrichthyes > Myliobatiformes > Dasyatidae > Hypanus > Hypanus sabinus. Next base: position 6,037,098 of record NC_082739.1, on the reverse strand, counting down.
TATGATTACCTAGTATTTAAACTGGAAGGTCTAGTCAAGAAGCCTCTGCTGGGTTAGGCCTGGTGATGGAACAGTGTGCTAAAATATTCTTAATTATTTTAAGAGTTTCAAACGACATAATATTCTGGTTTAATAATTTGGAATTATTGATGGAATTGTAGTTGATTTATAATAGTCTACTACTAGCTAGGTTCTTGCTTGTCTCATTAATTTGAATTTGAATTAAGACTATTTCTATTCGCTATACAATGGTGCCATGTAGTTCCATGATCAGCATTTCATAAGGTCTTGGAAACCGTAAGACCACAAGACATAAGAGTAGAGTTAGTCCATTCAGCCCATCGAGTCTACTCCACCATTCCATCATGGCTGATCACAGATCCCACTTAACCCCATACACCTACATTTTCACCATGAACTTTAATGCCCTGACCAATCAGGAAACTATCAATTTTCTCTTTAAATATACCCATGGACTTGGCCTCCACCGCAGTCTGTGGCAGAGCATTCCACAGATTCACTACTCTCTGGCTAAAAAAAATTCTTCCTTACCTTTGTTCCTTTTATCAAAATGCATTATCGTACATTTCCCAATAGTGTATTCCATTTGCCACTTTTTTGCCCATTCTTTCAACTTGTCTAAGTCCTGCTGCAATCACATTGCTTCCTCAGCGCTACCTACCCCCCCACCTATCTTCGTATCATCTGCAAACTTTGCCACACAGCCATCAATTCCATTATCCAAATCATTGACAAACAATGTGGCAAGTAACAGTCCCAATACTGAACCCGAGGAACACCACTAGTCACTGGCAGCCAACCAAAACAGGCCCCTTTTATTCCCACTCACTGCCTCCTGCCTGTCAGCCATTCCTCTATCCATGCCAGTATCTCTCCTGTAATGCCATAGGATTTTATCTTGTTAAAACATTCCTCCAGAATAATTCTGTACACACAATTTAGCATTGAAATAAAGCCTAAAATAATATTATCTCCTTAATCTCTTTACCGACATTGATTTTTCAAATATTAAATCTAGTTCCAAGGAAAAAGACTTGGCCCTGAATTATTAATCAATATTGAAATCAGAACAGACTTGGATACAAAAAGTATGGGCTTAACGTGAAATTGTTCACTGTAGAGACATTGATAGAATATCTGTTACTCTGTTCATTCAGACTCTAACTTTGCTCTAGCAGTTTGAATTAAAGTTGAAAGGTATTTCTTTGCCAGTACATATTCATAATTGGAGTTGCAAGTTCATTATTTTATTTACACTTTGTAGATTTACAGTGCAGAACAGGCCCTTCTGACCCAGCAACCCACCGATTGAACCCTGGCCTGAGTGAGGTCTCAGTCAGGGTCGACCATGGATGTTGAGTCCTAGCTATCTAGATAAGCAAACCTGGGCAGTACGATATGGAAACCCTAGCCTAATCACAGGACAATTTACAATGACCAATGAATCTATTAACTGGGAATGTGGGAGGAAACTGGACCACCCAAAAGAATCCCAGGTAGGACCATACGGACTCCTTATAGTCATGTTGGAATTGAACTCTGAACTCTGATGACCCAAGTTATAATCACATTGCGTTAATGGCTATACTTCCATGGCACGTTAATGCTGAAACTAACAAAAAGTAAAGTTCACAAGAGAGTGTTAGAATTGAAATGTTGATTCATCCTTAGGACAGGGAGGAATATGTGCAACCAATGGTTTATCAATTTAGCTGTGAGGAGTAACAACCCTTTTTAGTTTGGCTCTCTCTAACACTGTGATGGACAATCAAAGCATCATCATCTATTATAATGCTGAAAATCTTTCAACCGTGCACTCTTCAAATAGATGGTTTATTGATCACATCTCCACAAAATATTGCCTTTTTTCTGTATAATACCTCCAGTTTAAATGTCAACCAGCATGATCTGCTGACTTTGAAATCAAAACATATACATTATTTTTTGCCTCCCTTTTTCTACTCAAGGGATTTTTAAACGATTCTTGTCCCACTGGATATTGTGTATAATTGATTTCATTTCTGTTGCATTTCAGTCATCAATAACATCACACGGTTTTTTTTAAACAGAGTAAATCAAAGATCCCTAAATTGTCCATTGAAGGATTATCAATAAAAATGTGATGCCTTATCTGGTAAGAAGATGTCAGAGCAAGTGATCCAAAGCTGGAACAATGTGGCAGGTTAGGGTGATGTTTCTAAAGCTTCCATAACTCAACAAGTCAAGCTAGGCCAGAATCAGGTTTATTATCACCGGCATGTGACATGAAATTTGTTAACTTAGTAGCAGCAGTTCAATGCAATATGTAATCTAGAAGAAAAAATAATAATAAATAAATAAGTAAATCTTATTCATTATGCTTTATACAGTATATGTATATTGAATAGATTAAAAATCGTGCAAAAACAGAAATACTACATATTTTTAAAAAATGAGATAGTGTCCAAGGGTTCAATGTCCACTTAGGAATCGGATGGCAGAGAGAAAGAAGCTGTTCCTGAATCGCTGAGTGTGTGCCTTTGGGCTTCTGTACCTCCTACCTGATGGTAACAGTGAGAAAAGGGCATGCCCTGGGTGCTGGAGATCCTTAATTAATGGATGCTGCCTTTCTGAGACACCGCTCCTTGAATATATCCTGTGTACTTTGTAGGCTACTAGCCAAGATGGAGCCACCTAAATTTACAACCCTCTGCAGCTTCTTTCGGTCATGTGCAGTAGCTCCCCCATACCAGACAGTGATGTAACCTGTCAGAATGCTCTCCACGGTACATCTATAGAAGTTTTTGAGTGTATTTGTTGACATACCAAACCTCTTCAAATTTTTAATAAAGTATAGCTGCTGTCTTGCCTTCTTTAGAGTTGTATCAATATGTTGGGACCAGGTTAGATCCTCAGAGATCTTAACACCCAGGAACTTGAAACTGCTCTATCCACTTCTGATCTGTCTGTGAGGATCAGACAGATCCTTCTGAAGATGTTCCTTCATCTTACCCTTCCAGAAGTTCACAATCAACTCTTACATCTTACTGATGTTGAGTGCCAGATTGTTGCTGTGGCACCATTCCACTAGTTGGCATATCTTACTCCTGAACGCCCTCTTGTCACCACCTGAGACTCTACCAACAATGGTTGTATAGTCAGCAAATTTATAGATGGTATTTGAGCAATGCCTAGCCACACAGTCAGATGTATATAAAGAGTAGAGCAGTGGGCTAAGCACACACCCCTGAGGTGCACTGGTGTTGATCATCAGCGAGGAGGCGATGTTATCACCAATCCATACAGATTGTGGTCTTCCGGTTAGGAAGTTGAGGATCCACTTGCAGAGGGAGGTACAGAGGCCCAGGTTCTGCAACTTCTCAATCAGGATTGTGGGAATGATGGTATTAAATACTGAGTGATAGTCGATGAACAGCATCCTAACGTAAGTGTTTGTGTTGTCCAAGTGGTCTAAAGCTGTGTGAAGAGCCATTAAGATTGCATCTGCCATTGACCTATGTGCGATAGGCAAATTGCAATGGGTCCAGGTCCTTGCTGAGGCAGATGTTCAGTCTAGTCATTACCAACCTCTCACTGTCTTTACTCACTGTCGATGTGAATGCTACTGGGCGATAGTCATTAAGGCAGCCCACATTATTCTTCTTAGACACTGGTATAATTGTTGCTTTTTTGAAGCAAGTTGGAACTTCCACCCTTAGCAGTGAGAGGTTGAAAATGTCCTTGAATGCTCCCACCAGTTGGTTGGCACAGGTTTTCAGAGCCTTACCAGGTACTCCATCGGGACCTTCCACCTTGCGAGGGTTCACTCTCTTTAAAGACAGCCTGACATCGGCCTCTAAGATGGAAATCACAGGGTCCTCAGGTGCAGCAGGGATCGTCACAGCTGTAGTTATACTCTCCCTTTCAAAGCCGGCATAGAAGGCATTGAGTTCATCTGGTAGTGAAGCATTACTGCCATTCATATTATTGGGTTTCGTTTTGGAGGAAGTAATATCTTGCAACCCCTACCAGAGTTGTCGTGCATCCAATGTAGCCTCCAACCTCATTCGAAGTTGTCTCTTCATCCTTGAAATAGCCCTCATACCTACAAATCATACCTACTTGAATGCCACAGATCCAGCCCTCAGCAGACGACGTATCTCCTGGTTCATCCACGGCTTTTGGTTTGAGAATGTACAGTAAGTCTTTGTAGGCACACACTCATCCACACAGGAGTTGAAAATCACAGGAAGTCAGCCATTCCTGCCAATCTCCAATTTAGGATTTAGGGATTTTTTCTCTATTATCACACAGAACACATAAAATCAACAGAGGAGCATAAAGTGCTTTCAACTTCCACATGAACTCATTTGGTCTCTCTTATCCTATAAGAAATATTCCCTTTGTTCAACCCATCCCTCTTCCACCTTCTCAAATATTGAAAAACTAACTTGTTCTCTCTTTTATATTTCTCTATTCCTCAATTCTAACAGACTAATCAAATCTCAGACTCTGATTCCACAGGTGCTGTCTGACCATTGAGTGTTTCCACCATTTGCTGGTTTTATTCCAATTCTGGAGTTATTTCCTCGACAGTCAGCCATGGGTTTTGTAGACTGTCTCACTCCCTTGCATAACATTGCTTATTTTCTTTTCAAAGATGAAAGGTTAGCATTATTTGTCACATGTACATCAAAACATACAGTGAAATGCGTCGTTTGCATCAACAACCAATACAGTCTGAGGATGTGCCGGGGGCAGCCTGCAAATGTCACCGTGCTTCCAGTGCCAAAAGAGTATGTCTTTGGAATATGGGAGGAAACTGGAGAACCTAGAAAAAAAACCCATGCAGTCATGGGGAGAACGTGCGAACTCCTTACAGACAGCAGCAGGAATTGAATCTTAATTGCTAGCACTGTAAAACATTATGCTAACTGCTACGCTACCATGCCAATATATTCCTTCCCTATTCAGTTTACATATTTCCCAACAACATATAGAGTTATAAAGTCATTCAGCATGTAAACAGGCCCTTTGGCCCAGCTGGTCTATGCTGACTAAGATGCCCATCCAGGTTCATCCTACTTGCCACTGTTTGGTCCATTAGCTTCTACACCTTTCAAATCCATACACCCATCCAACACTCTTTTAAATGTCATTATCGTATTTGTCTCAATCGCTTCTTCTGGCAGCTCATTCACACTGTATATTGAACATCCTCTGGGTGAAAAGGATAACCCTACCAACATATTCAAGTGTTGTGTGTGATTCATGGTCAGTTTAATACCTTGCGTGCCAACTGTGGCATGGGTGGAAGTAGTCACATCTGAAATTTAGTTGTCTACCATATCCTACCCCAAAAAATAGACTGCAGAAAGTCAGGCTGACACTTCTAATTTTTTTTACCAATGGAGAGAAATCTGGTTGCGGGAACCATTATTTAGTAGAGATATCAAAGTGAGGATCTGATTGTCCATTTGGGTGGATAGAAAAGATCTATTGGCAATAATTTTCAGAAAGGCAATGGAGTTACTTCCAGTGAACATCTGCACCAGAACCAACACTATATGTTCATGTTCAATGGACATGATAAATAAATGAATCTGATCAGAATCTGAATCGGAGCTGAAAAAAATTGTCCTTACCACATTGTTGCTTGAGAAGTTTGCTTTACACAGACTGTAAATAATAGTGGCTACACTCAATGGTACATCACTGGCAGTGATGAAAGGAATGCTAACATTACAAAATAAATGCAAATCTGTCTTTGAAGAACTGATTTCACATTGAGAAACAAGAGGGAAAGTCCTGATAATTCACCCAAGCTATAACAATCACCATTGCAATGTGCCCTTCAACTTACCCTGAATATTTAATTACTGCTCTCATTAAACTTCAGATTTGAGAGCCAATCCATTTTCTCCTAAAGCACAGTATATCATCTTTGTCATTAAAATATAAAATTCATGGCTGTTTTATTAAGTAAGAGATCATAATCTTGTACATTAGATTTAATAGAACACAAATTATGCATCATAAAACCAACCTGAAAAGAGCCCAATTAGTCTTTAAAAAGGAGGTGGGTCTCCCTGGTTGGCATTCTCTTCGTCCTGGTTCTGATAAAGGATCTCAGTCGTGAAAGATTAACTGTTTCTGATTTCACAAAAGCTACCTGGCCTGCTGTGTGGTTCCTGCATTTAGTACTTTTATTCCGATTCTGGACTTAATGATTTCCTTCACAGATTCAGACAGAAGCTTCAGCAACTGGATAGCCTAACTTTTTCCTTTCTCCCTTCCACGTTGAATTGCATGAATGGTCAGAGTCATACCACATACTCACTATGATACCAGCTTCAATAACTTGGAGGAAACTCATTACCCCATTTGGTACCATCTGGGACTAGACAATGGCTCACTGTAATTATTCAACTGAAAGATGCATCCTTCAACACTACCACACACTCTCATTATGCTCCATAACCTTTGTTGATGTGTCCAATCAAGAACCTATCAAGCTCTCCCTTAAATACACCCGACAACTTAGCCTCTAGCTGCCTGTGGTAGTAAATTCCACAGATTCACCATCATCCGGCTAAAGAAATTTCTCTGTGTCTCTGTTTTAAATGGATGTCCCTCCATCCTGAGTCTGTGCCCTCTTGTCCTAGACTCCCCTACCATGGGAAGCATCTTTTCCACATCTACCATGTCTAGGCCTATCAATATTGGGAAAGGTTTCAATGAGATCCCCCCTCATCCTTCTAAATTTCAGTGAGTATAGACCCAGAGCTATCAAATGTTCCTTGTATGATAACCCTTTCTTTTCCGGAATCATCCTTATGAACATACTCTGAACCCTCTCCAATGCCAGCATACCTTTTCTTAGATGAGGAGCCCAAAACTGTTCACAATACACAAGGTCAGGCCTCTCTCATGCATTAGCATCACATCTTTGCTTCTGTATTCTAGACCTTTTGAAATGAATGCTAAGATTGTATTTGCCTTCCTCACCATCAACTCTACCTGCAAGTTAAAATTTAGGATGTTCTCCACAAGGTCTCCCAAGTCCCTTTGCATCTCAAATTTTTAGATTTTCTCCCCATTTAGAAAATAGTCTTCACATTTATTTCTCCTATCAAAATGCATTATCATACATTTTCGAACATTGTATTTCATTTGCCATTTTTTTGCCCATTCTCCTAATCTGTCTAATTCCTTCTGCAGCCTTTCTGTTTCCTCAACACCACCTGCCCCTCCACCAATCTTTGTATCATCTGCAAACTTGGCAACAAAGCCATCCATTCCATCATCTAAATCATTGATATACAGCACAAAAAGAAGCTGTCTCAACACAGACCTCTCCCAAAACCCACTAGTCACTGGCAGCCAAGCAGAAAAGGATCCTTTTAATCCCACTCGTTGCCAACTACCAATCAGCCAATGCTCTAACCATGTTAATAACTTTCCTGTAATACCATGGGCTCTTACCTTGGTAAGCAGCCTCGTGTGTGGCATCTTGTGAAAGGCCTTCTGAAAGTCCAAGTATACAACATTCACTGTCATCCGCTTTATCTATCCTACTTGTAATCTCCTCAAAAAATAACAGGTTTGCCAGGCAAGATTTTCCCTTAAGGAAACAGGCTGACTTTGTCCTATCTTGCCCTGTGTCACCAAGTGCTCCATAACTTCATCCTTAACAATTGACTCCAGCATCTTCCCAATCAGGCTAACTGGTCTATAATTTCCTTTCTGCTGCCTTCCTCCTTTCTTAAAGTGTGGAGTAGCATTTGCAATTTTCCAGTCCTCTGACACCATGACACCATGACACAATGATTTTTGGAAGATCATTACTAATCCATCTTCAATCTCTACTGCTACCTCTTTCAGAACCCCAGAGTGCCATTCATCTGGTCTGGGTGGCTTATGTACCATTAGGTCTTTCAGCTTTTGAGCACCTTATCCCTTGTAATAATAACTGCACTCACTTCTCTTCCCTCACACCCTTCAACATCTGGCACACTGCTGGTGTCTTCCACAGTGAAGACTGATGCAAAATACTTATTTGTTTCATCTGCTATCACTTTGTCCACCATTATTATTTCTCCTGCTTTATTTTCTAGTGGCCGTATATCCACTCTCATTTCTCTTATTTTTCCATACTTGAAACAGCTTTTACTATCTACTTTCTTATTGTTTACCAGCTTGCTTTCATATTTCATCTTTTCCCTTCTAATGATTCTTTTAGTTGTTTTCTGTAGGTTTTTAAAAGCTTCACCATCCTCTGACTTACCACTAATTTTTGCTTTGTTGTATGCCCTCTCTTTTGCTTTTACATTAGCTTTGACTTCCCTTGTCAGCCACAGTTAAACTATTTTGCCATTTGATGATTTCTTTGTTTTTGGAATATATCTACCCTGCACCTTCCTCATTTTTGTTTTCACTCACACCATTGCTGCTCTGCTGTCATCCCTGCTAGCATCTTCTTCCAATTTACTTCAGCCAGCTCCTCTCTCATACCACTGTAATTTCCTTTACTCCACTGAAATACTGTTATATCAGACTTTATTTTCTCCCAATCAAATTTCAAGTTGAATTCAATCATATTGTGTTCACTGACTCCTGAAGGTTCTTTTACCGTAAGCTCCCTCCAATTCATTACATAACACTCAATCCAGTATAACTGATACCCTAGTAGGCTCCACAATAAACTACTCTAAAAGCCTTTTCATAGGCATTCAACAAACTCACTCTCTTGAGATCCATTACCAACCTGATTTTCCCAATTGACCTGCATGTTGAAATTTCCCATGACTACCATAACATTGCCCTTTTGACATGCTTTTTCTATTTCCCGTTGTAACCTGTGGTCCACATCCCAGCCACTGTTGGGAGGCCTATAACTGCCATTAGGGCTCATTTACCCTTGCAGTTTCTTAACTCAATCCACAAGGTTCCAACATCTTCTGATCCTATGTCACATATTTCTATTGATTTGATGCCATTCTTTACCAGCAGAGCCATGCCAACCCTCACTGACCTTCCTATCCCTCCGATACAACAAATAACCTAGCTAAAATATGACCAATTAACCTACCAACTGGTATGTTTGTGGACTGTGAGAGGAAACCGGAGCACCCAGAGGAAACCCACATGGTCACAAGGTGAACATACAAACTCCTTACAGACAGCAGAGGGAATTGAACCTGGTTTGCTAGTCATGTAAAGCATTGTGCTAACTACCAGACTGCCACTATGCTGCTACTGTATCTATAGGCTGGCACTCTTATGACTAAACAGAAGCTGCTTCAGCAGATTGTTGGTGCCGAAGAGGTGGTTTGAGTATCTCAGAAAATGCTGATCCTGGGAATTCTGTGCACAACAGTCTCTAGAGTTTACAGAAAATTGTCTGAAAACAAAAAAAAAACCCAGTGAGCAGCAATTCTGTGGGTGATAGCACCTCGTTAATGAGAGAGGTCAGAGGAGAATGGCCAGAGTGGTTCAAACTGACAGGAAGGTGACAGTAACTCAAATAACCTCACGTCACAACAGTGGTGTGCAGAAAGGCATCTCTGAATGTAAAACACATCGAAACTTGAAGTGGATGGGCTACAGCAGCAGAAGACCGTGAACATACACTCAGTGGCTACTTTACTAGGTACAGGAGGTAATTAATAACGTGCCCACTGAGTGTAAGATTAGCAGGCTGTGTAGTCACACTGTGGTGTGTATGGGTGTGATACCTTCTGCGTTGCCAAACCAATGAGATCCACTCAAAACAATGACTGTAACAATGCCATTAGACAGTGTCTGGCAATGCCACTACACCACTGTAAGATGTGATATAGTTCGTGACCTGTGTGTTGCAGAGACTGAGAAATTGTTGGAGTTAAGCCAAAGCTCATATCCTCTAGTTGGCCCATTTTTACCTCAAAACTTTTGATTGGGGTTGCAAAATACCAAGCTACAACTCATCCTGCTGTTGAGTACAGAAGCCACTGCTAATTAGGACTAAGTGGTTCCTACATTATTTTTTACTTCCATGCAATTTCACAGCTTCATTTCCTTAACCCCATGTGCTCTTACATATCTCTGACACAGGTCAAACATTGGTTAAACTGCAGCTGGAGAACTGTGTATTGTTCCAATCACTACACTATAGAAAAATTGTGATTGCACAGGAGATGCTGCAGATGAGGTTCACCAAGTCAACAATTGTTACGAATGTGCCACAACTCTGAGGGGCTGAAGGGTACAAAGTAGCCCCCTCCTTTTTGAGAATCGCAAGATTGCTATTAATTCGGGTCTGGGACCCAGGAAATGAGAGAGAGACACGCAGGATCCTCAAGGTTTGGAATGTGTCCTGGGGCTCAGAAAGACAAAGCCACGGATAACGGCCATTGTCTCTGGGAGACGGAATTGTGTATTGAGTACTGTACTATTCATTGAAGCCCTCGGGGAATGACCAAAGTGGGCTGGTTGAGGGATGGCACCATCCCAACCTGATTGACATCTGAGGCCCCGTGAGTAAGGATAAAAGAGGGTCTGGGGAACAACCCCTTCAGACGCACCAGGAGAAACGCTAGAAATCCCGTGACAGCGTTTAATAGCAACAGCCGGTGGGGCCCACGTGTGTCCTTTCCCGTTGCCTGGGATTGGCGGGACTGACCACGGAAGAACAGCTTAGCTAAAAGGAAAAGGACACCAACGACATTTCGAAGGATCGGCATCATAAAAAAGGAAACTCTGGCAAGTTCCAAAATCTCTCTCTCTCTCTCCAACCAAAGGCTGCAGCCTGAATGAACTAAAGTGACTTTTATATTTCCATCGGACAGTACATTATCCCCTAGACCGGGGGTCGGCAACCCGCGGCTCCGGAGCCACATGTGGCTCTTTTAAGTCTGTGCTGCGGCTCCCTGTTGCTTTGGGAAATAATTGGTTGTGGCGACCCTTTTCCTGGCACATCTGAACCGACTCACAATTAGATAGTCTACGGGGGTTTGCGAGCACAGAGCTTTGGAGCCTCTGCGCCATGGGGGGCAGGTTGAGGGAGGCTTAAAAGTGAGGCTGAAGTTTTCGAATAAAGTTTTTTCCTTCGACTGCAGTTACCGACTCCGTGTCGTAATTTTAGCGCTGCGTGTAGCACACCGCTACATGGTCAGTATTTAATTAAAATGTATTTTATGTTAGTTTGTTAGTTTTTGAAATGTAAATCTAAATTTGAAGATTATGGTGATCTTGTACAATCTAAATAAGACGTTGTGGCGACCCATTTCCTGACACATCCGAACCGGCTCACAATTAGCCAGCGTTCAGGCTAAGGGAGATAGCCTACGGGGGTTTGTGAGTACGTGTCTTTTGCAGCATCCGCGCCCATGGGGGGCGGGTTGAGGGAGGCTTAAAAGCAAGGCTGTTTAGTTCGAATAAAGCTATCTTTGACTGCAGTTTACTGACTGCGTGTAGCACACTGCTACAACGTGTTTTTATCGCTGGCTGTCCAGAGGGAAGGTGCTGAAACGCTTTGTCGCGTGTCTGGAAGAAGTGAAAACTTTCCTGGGCAGCAAAGGGCTCAACTTTCCTGAGCTGGAACAGCCAGAGTGGCTGGAAAAGCTACACTTCATGGTAGACATGACAGCGCACCTGAACACGCTGAACACAGCTCTTCAGGGGAAAGGACGTACAGCCCTGCACATGTTGGAGGATGTTTTGGCATTCGAGCGCAAGTTGACGTTGCTTGCCAGAGATTTACAGAAAGGCACATTGTCTCACTTCCCCAATTTGAGAGAGTTCAAACAAGGTCACGACATGATAAATTCGGAGTATTTACATTCTGCAATCATCGCAATGCAAACATCGTTTGGGAAACGCTTTTGTGAGTTCAGAGAGGAAAAAAACACATTATCCTTCCCGGTCACTCCCCTAAGCATCGATTCATCTCTACTGAATACGACTGCATTGTCAGGTGTGAGTCAACCTGAACAAGTATGATAAATATTTTAATTGCCTATTATTTTACGTATATTCATATGTTTTCATTGTTCAGTGAAATAGTCCTTTTATTTTTCAGGTTGACAGCTGGCTGACGTTATTTTTGGTTTGCTGCTGGCGGCAAATTTAAGTTTGGCGTTTTTCATAAATACAAGAAGGACTCAAATAGACGTTGAGTATTTTACTTAAAAGTAACCTTCAACCCAACGTCTTTTTTTCGGAGTTCAAAATGTTTTTGTTGCATGCAGAAATGTAATTTCATTTTCTCTGCAGGAGTTCATCAATTTCATAAATGCAACACATTATAGTTTGTTTATACATAGCATAAAGGCAAAACAAAACGTTGTATGCAGTGTTATTTCATTTTAAATGTCAAACGGGTTTTGTGGCTCCCAGTGGTTTCTTTTCTGTGGGAAACGGGTCCAAGTGGCTCTTTCAGTGGTAAAGGTTGCTGACCCCTGCCCTAGACAATGATAGAGCTATTTCTTATTGATTATTATTATACCTGCACCTTTTGATCTAGTATTGACGACGTATAGTATCTGTATGTTTGCATTGATATTATTTTTGTGTATTTTTCCCAATAAATACTGTTAAAATAGTACCATCAGACTTCAACGGACCTCCCTATCTTTGCTGGTAAGTGACCCAATTACGGGGTACGTAACACAATGTTGACTCGTAGGGAACGTTACACTTACCAGGAGAGATTGGATAAGCTGTCTTTGTTTTTCTTGGTGCAGAAAGAATTAGGAGGGAATTGAATGAGCTACTGTATACAAAATAACGAGCGCCATGGATGGGGTGGATCGTAGAAATGTCTGAAACTAAAGGGTGTATGTTTAGCGCAAGGCAAAAGAGAGGATCTCAAGATGAATTTCATCTTGGTGTTGGTTGGAATTTGGAATGCATTTTCTGAATAGGTACTTAAGGTAGGGACATTCACAACATTTAAGAATTATCTTGGCAAGCATTTGAATTGCCAGTACATGAAGGGCACAGATCAAGTACAGGTAAATAGGACTGGTATTGATACTTGATATTCAGGATGTACACACAAACACACTTAGATTAACCCTAATCCTAATGCACTACCTAGGAAAGAAGGAGGAAGATAAATAATGCACAACTAAAATTTACGTAACATTCAGATAAAACTTCTCAGGATATATTTTTACCGACAAAAACAGGATTCAGCACTTCACATGAGCATGCGCAATTCTGATCAGAAGCACACACCACTAAATTTAAATGAAAGCACAACCAAGAAAAATGAAGAAATTATTGCTGTTGAAGAAAAAAATTAACCAATGGAGGAGCATGCCCCTCCATGGAAGATATCCCCATGATCTGAGCAGACTAGATGTCGTCACAGAAGTGTCGAACTCCTGGCTCAGTGTTGGCAACTTCTTCCCAGAAAGAGAGAGTTTCCTTGTGGCAATACAGAAACAATAATGAAAATCAAAAATACATAATGAAAGACCAACAAATTCAAGACAATAAATGCAGAAAATGCGAAGAAAAACCAGAAACAATCCAACACATTACAGGATCCTGCAGCAGTTTAACTCAATCTGATTACTTACACGGGCACAATCAAATGGCAAACATCATTCACCAAAATCTTGCTTTAAAATACAAACTCATAAAGGACACCATGTTTTACTGTAAGTACAAGTCTGTTCCAGTTCTAGAGTCAGAGTCACACAAATTATATTGTGACCAATCCATTCAGGGTGATCCATAGTAACCATTCAGATATAATAATACAGGATACACAAGCAAGAACAACTTACTCAATAGGTATAGCCATTCCAAGCATACATAACATCCAGAAATCAATAAGTGAAAAACACCTGCAATATGCCAGAAATTGAAGGACTATGGAACATGAACAGGGTATACATTGTCCCAATAGTATTATCTACAACTGGGGTCATCCCAAAGTCACTACATGATGGCATTAAACAATCAGGCCTATACAGCAATAGTTAAGCAAATGTCCAGAAAGCTACAATACCAAGCACCACTAGAATAGTCATAAAGTTCGTAACAGTTGAGAAATGGGTGTGCTTGGCTGTACTTGGCTGTACTGTACCTCAGGTTTTACCAGCTTGAGCTGAGAAAAAATAAGACAATAATAATAATAGTAAATAAAAAAGCAATAAATATCAAGAACATGAGATGAGGAGTCCGTGAAAGTGAGTCCAGTTTGATGGGAATAGTTCAATGATGGGGCAAGTGAAGTTATCTCCTCTGGTTCAAGAGTCTAATGGTTGAGGGATAATAACCATTCCTGAACTTGATGGCTGAATGGGTAATAACTGCTCCTGAACCTAATGGTGCATGTCCTGTGCCTCCTGTAGCTTCTTCCTGATGGCAGCAGCAAAAAGAGAGCAAGGCCTGGATGTCTGGGGCCCCTGACGATGGATGCTGCTTTCCTGCGACAGTGCTCCATGTAGATGTGCTCAGTGGTGAGGAGAACTTTACCTGTGATGGACTGGGCTGTATCCATTACTTTGTGTAGGCTTTTCCATACAAAGGCATTGGTGTTTCCATAGCAGGCCGTGATACAATCAGTCAATGTTCTCCCCACCACACATATATAGAAGTTTGTCAAAGTTTTAGATGATTTGCTGAATCTTCGCAAACTTCTAAGAAGGTAGAAGTGCTGCTGTGCTTTCTTTGTAATGGCACTTATGTGCTGTGCTCATGACAGATCCTCTAAAATGATAACACAGAGGAATTTAAAGTTGCTGATCCTCTCCACCTCTGATGGCTCAATGAGGACTGGCTCGTGGACCTCCAGTTTCCTTCTCCTGAAGTCAATACTCATCTCCTTGGTCTTGCTGACACTGACTAAGAGGTGCATCAATAGAAATTTGTAAAAGTATTAGGTAACATACTGTCACATGTCAAACATAGCTCAACTGGTGACTGCTATTATATGCAAATGATGAAAGAACTCAAGATGAACTGATAGGGATGTGAGAGAAGTTAATTTATATAGTTGTGGAGTAATACTGCACAGAAACAGGCCCGTTGGCCTAACTCATCCAAGCCAAGCAAGATGCCCATCCATGTTAATCCCATTTGCTTGTGCTTGGCCTATTTCCATCTAAACATATCCTATCCACGTACCCATTTAATGTTTTAAAAATATTGTTATTGTACTCAGCCACTTCCTCCGGCAGTTCATGCCATATATGCACCACCCTTGACATGAAGAAGTTGCCCTTCAGGACCCTTTTAAATCTTTCCCCTCTCACCTTAAATCTATGCCCTCTAGGTTTTGATTCTGTTGCCCTGGGGAAAAATGATTTTTTATAGAGTTAATTTTGAAGGGCTATAGACAAGCAAGGAGGTCAAAATGTGACTGATGTGTTCTGTTGGGAAATAAAATAGACCAGATGGGTTGAATGGATTCCTCTGTTATTAACATTAATAAATAAAAAAGTTGATGTTTATTGTCTTGGGATCTGATGGACATCTTGATTACGTAGGGAATATCTTTGTAAAGAAACATCTTACTTAACTGTGGCCCTTTAAAGCAGATGCTGCTGAGTTCTCATTTCATTGATTTTTCATTGAACTGAAAACACTGTTGGGGAATAAGATGAATAATTGATTAACAAAGTATATATTGATTATGTTTGTACGTGTCCCTAGAATACAAAGCACTATGAATAGCTGCATTGACAATTTATATGCAAATTGGACTTTTTTTTCTATTATTGTGTAATTGTGTAACTCTCCATGTGAGGAAAATTTTGGTAGCAAGATCTTCTCAATATAATTAGTAAACACAGCAGTAGGCTGATAGTGAAAAGTATTAAGCAAACTGGATTTTCCAGCTTGGGAGATATATCTCCATTGGAAAGGGTTGACTGTTATAGAGACATAAAAGTCATAGAGTCATAGGCCCATAGAGCCATAGAGCAAGGAGTCATACAGCATAGGAACAAGTCAGTCTGCACACAAAGTCCACAATATATTAATCCCATCATTTGCCACTTGGCTCATGGCTATGTGATTGAAGTACTCGACCAGGCACCTCTTAATACTGTTGGCAGCTGTTCTTCCAACACTCTCTTTGGCAGTGCGTTGCAGGTAGTCAGCACTCTTTGGTGAAAAAAATAGAGAAGATTTAAAAATTAGCTCTATTTGTCACATGCACACCAATACATTGAAACATAAAATGAAATGCATCATTTTGACTCAACCACCAACAAGCTTTGAGAATGTCCTTGGGACAGCCCGCAGGTCTCCCAAGCTTCTGGCAGCAATGTAGCATACCCACAACTTACTAACCCAACCTTTACGCCCCTCTAAACTCTTACTCCCTACCCTAAATCTGTGTCCTCTATTTGTATTCACCTCTAATAAGGGAGCAGCAGAAAGTCTAAGGTTTGGCTACTTCAGATGTTTAACAGGTGGAATTTATGTCCATACCCAATAATCCAAAGAGAAAAAATACTAGGAATATTCAGCAGGTCAGGCAGCATCTGTGGAAGGAGGAGATTGTAATGGTTAAGGTGTTAAGGTGTTAATAGACTGTTAAGGTGAAACTAGGGTTAACATGGTGTTAAATTGTATTGGTGACAGTCAGGGAGGGAAAAATGAAAAAAAAGAATAGAATAAGATCTGCTGGGAAGAGGAATAGAAACATAAATGCTGTGAAATGCAGAACAGTAGACAATGCTTTGAATCTCAGGCTATGCTGATGACTGAGCCAATATTGCAGATGGATGATGCATTGAATTGAATTGAATTGAATGGAATGGAATTGACTTTATTTCTTACATCCTTCACATACATGAGGAGTAAAAATCTTTGCGCTACATCTCCATCTAAATGTGCAATGTGCAATCATAGTAATTTATAATAAATAGAACAGTCAATGTAATATAGAGTACACTCAAATCAGCGTGAGTTCATCAGTCTGATGGCCTGGTGGAAGAAGCTGTTCCGGAGCCTGTTGGTCCTGGCTTTTATGCTGTGGTCCCGTTTCCCAGATGGTAGCAGCTGGATTAGATTGTGGTTGGGGTGACTTGGGTGCCCAATGTCCTTTTCAGGCCCTTTCTGCACATCTGTCCTTGTAAATGTCCTGAATCATGGGAAGTTCACAACTACAGATGTGCTGGGCTGTCCGCACCACTCTCTGCAGAGTCCTGCGATTGAGGGAGTTCCCATACCAGGCAGTGATACAGCCAGTCAGGATGCTCTCAATTGTGCCCCTGTGGAAGGTTCTTAGGATTTGGGAGCCTGTACCAAACTTCCTCAACCATCTGAGGTGAAAGAGTCGCTGTTGTGCCTTTTTCACCACACAGTTGGTGTGTATGGTCCTTGGTGATATGAACGCTGAGGAACTTAAAGCTGTTTACCCTCTCAACCCCAGATCCATTGATGTCAATAGGGGTTAGCCCGTCTCCATTCCTCCTGTAATCCACAACCAGCTCCTTTGTTTTTTGCGACATTGAGGGAGAGGTTGTTTTCTTGACACCACTGTGTCAGACAGATAACTTCCTCCCTGTAGGCCACCTCGTTATTGTTTTAGATAAGGCCAATAAATGTAGTGTCTTCAGCAAAGTTAATTAGCAGATTGGAGCTATGGGTGGCAACACAGTCATAGGTATACAGAGAGTAAAGGAGGGGGCTCAGTATGCAGCACTGAGGGGCTCCTTTATAGAGAGTCAGAGGAGCAGAGTTGAGGGAGCCCACTCTTACCACCTGCCAAAGATCTGACAGGAAGTCCAGGATCCAGCTACACAAGGCAGGGTGAAGGCCGAGGTTTCTGAGCTTCCTGTTGAGCCTGGATGAAACTATTGCATTGAATACTGAACTATAGTCCAAGAACAGCATTCTCACATAAGCATCTTTCTTCTCCAGATGTGTAAGGACGGTGTGTAGAGCTGTGGCTATTGCATCATCTGTCGATCGGTTGTGTTGGTAGGCGAATTGTAGAGGGTCCAGTGTGGGTGGTTGCATGCTGCAGATGTAATCCCTGACCAGCCTCTGAAAGCATTTGAGAACTGACCAGTTCTCGTGCAAAGTGAGTGAGCAATCCATATGAAACACCTGTCCTTCCCACAATTCAGTGTCCCAAGCAGTCATTCACTTTCTCTTCTTCCAAGCTGGTGTTACTGTATTCAGTGTTCACATTTTGGAGAATCTAAATGTAGATTGGATGAGCACTTTACCTAACATCCTTGTTCTTTCTGGAAGGAGCATACATGAGCTTCTAAGACGCTTGTCATTATAATTCTCCACCCTAATCTCCCTCTGACTGTGATGCTTCTGCTCATGAAGCCCATTAAAACCTTGAGCAACATCTCATTTTCCACCTAGGAACTGTAGATAGATACAGATTGACAGATAAATAGATACAGTAGATACATAGATTCCATAAGACCATAAGATCATAAAGCACAGGAATAGAATTTGGCCATTCAGCCCATCGAGTCTTCTCCACCATTCCATCATGGCCAATTGCAGACCCCAGTTAACCCCATACAGCTGCCTTTCTGCCATATTCTTTGATACCCTCAGGAAGCTATCAATTTTCACTTTAAATGTACCAATGGTCTTGACCTCCACGACTGTCTGTGGCAGAGAATTCCACAGATTCACTACTCTCTGGCTAAAAAAATTCCTCCTTACCTCTGTTCTAAAGAGTCGCCCCTCAATTTTGAGGCTGTGCCCCCTAGTTCTGGACACCCCCACCATAAGAGACATCCTCTGCACATCCACTTCATCTAGTCCTTTCAACTTTCAGTGGGTTTCATTGAGATCCCTCCCCCCATCCCCCATGCATTCTTCTAAATTCCAGTGAGTACTGACCCAAAGCGACCAAACTCTCCTCATCTGTTACCCCCTTCATTTCCGGAATCATCCTCATGAGCTTACTCTGGACTCTCCCCAATGACAACAGCTCCTTTCTGAGATATGGGATTTAAATCTGTTAACAATACTCTGAATGCAGCCTGACCAGTGTTTTATAAAGCCTCAGCATTATCTTCTTCTTTTTATATTCTATTCCCCTGGAAGTTAATGCCAACATTGCATTTATCTTCTTTACCATAGACTCAACCTGTAAATTAACCTTCTGTGAGTTTTACTCGAGGACTTCTAAGACCTCCTGCACCTCTGATGTTTGAACTTTCTCTCCACATCCTTTTACCAAAATGCATTATCATACATTTCCCAACACTGTAATTCATCTGCCGCTTTTTTGCTATTCTATCAAAAAGTCCTTCTGCAATCACATTCCTTCCTCAGCACTACCTACCCCTCCACCTATCTTTATATCAACTGCAAAATTTGCCACAAGGCTGTCAATTCCATTATCTAAATAATTGACAAACAAGGTGAAAAGTAGTGGTCCCAATACTGACCCCTGAGGAACACATCTAATTGCTGGCAGCCAGCCAGAAAAGGCCCTCCTGCCTGTCAGCCATTCCTCTATCCATGCCAGTATCTTTCCTGGAATGCCATAGGATTTTATCTTATTCAGCAGCCTCACATGTGACGCCTTATCAAATGCCTTCTGAAAATCCAAGTAAATGACATCCACTGCATCTCCTTTGTTCACCCTGCTTGTTACTTCCTCAAAGAACTCCAACAGATTAGTTAGGCAAAATTCCCTTTTACAGAAAACATACTAACTTTGACTTACTTTATCATTAGTCTCCAAATACCCTGAACCCTCATCCTTAATAATGGAATCCAACACTTTCCCAACCACTGAGCATAGGCTAACCAGCCTATAATTTCCTTTCTTTTGTCTTCCTCCCTTCTTAAAGAGTGGAGTGACATTTGCAATCTTCCAGTCCTCCGGGACCATGGCCAGAGTCAAGTGATTCTTGAAAGATCATAACCAATGCAACTGCTATCTCTTCAGCAACCTCTGTCAGAATTCTGGGATGTAGTCCACCTAGTCCAGGTGACCTATCCACCTTCAGGCCTTTCAGTTTGCCAAGCACTTTTGCCTTTGTAGTAACAATGGCACTCACTCCTGCTCCCTGACACTAATGGATCTCTGGCACACTGCCAGTATCTTCCACAGTCAAGTCTGATGGAAAGTACTTATGAAGTTCATCTGCCATTTCTTTACCCCAACCTACATCTCGCTAGAATCATTTTTAAATGGTCCAGCATCAACTCTCACCTCCTTTTAACTCTTTATATAAATGAAAAAAACTTTTAGTATCCTACTTTATATTACTGGCTAGTTTGCCTTCATATTTAATCTTTTTATCTTCTTAAGGCTTCTTAAGTTACTTTTGTTGGATTTTCAAAACTTCCCAATCGCCCAACTTCCGACTCACTTTTGCGACATTATATGCACTTTCCTTGGCTTTTATGCAATCCTTAACTTCCCTTGTCAGCCACGGCTGCCTACACCTGCCATTTGAGAACAACTTCTTCTGTGCTACATATCTATCCTCCACCTTGTGAACTATTCCCAGAAACTTCAGCCATCTCTGCTCTGCCGTCATCCCTGCCAGTATCTCCCTTCAATCCACTAGGGCAGGGGTCGGCAACGTCTACCACTGAAAGAGCCAATATGGACCCATTTCCCACAGAAAAGAAAACACTGGGAGCCACAAAACCCGTTTGACATTTAAAATGAAATAACACTGCATACAATGGTTTTTTTTGCCTTTATGCTATGTATAAACAAACTATAAAATGTTGCATTTATGAAGTGAACTCCTGCAGAGAAAACGAAATTACATTTCTGAATGCAACAAAAACATTTTGAACTCCGAAAAAAAGACGTTGGGTTGAAGGTTACTCCATAGTTAGCCTACCTTGGATCGAAGAATTAAAAGAAAGCGTGCACTGGCGGGTGTCAGGCATTGGCAGTGGTGATGTATATTAATAGCGATAAAAAACACGTTGTAGCGGTGTGCTACACGCAGCGCTAAAATAAAGACACTGCAGTCAAAGGTAACTTTATTCGAACTAAACAGCCTTGCTTTAAAGCCTCCCTCAACCCGTCCCCCGTTTGGATGCTCCAAAAGACACGTCCTCACAAACCCCCGTAGGCTATCTCCCTTAGCCGGAAAGGTGGCTAATTGTGAGCCGGTTCGGATGTGCCAGGAAATGGGGTCTCCACAACGTTTTTAGATTGTACAAGATCACCATAATCTTCAAATTTCGAATTACATTTCAAAAACTAACAAACCACGGGGAGCTGCAGCACAGAGATGAAAGAGCCGCGGGTTGCCGACCCCTGCATTAGGGCAAGCTCCTCTCTCATGCCTCTGTAATTCCCTTTATTCCATTGTGATACTGATACATCTAACTTGTGCTTCTCCCTCTCAAACTGCAGTATGAATTCAATCATATTGTGATCACTGTCCCCTAAGGGTTCCTTTACCTTAAGCTCCATTATTGCACAACACCCAATCCAAGATGGCCTTTCCCTGAGTCGGCTCAGGCACATGCTGCTATAAAAAGCCATCTCATAGGTATTCAACAAATTCCCTCTCTTGTGATCTGACACCAACCTGATTTTTTGAATCCCCTTGCATATTGAAGTCTCCCATTACAATTGTGACATCACCTTCATTACATGCCCTTCCCAGCTTCCTTTGCAATTTCAACCCCACAACTTGGCTTCTACTTGGAGGTCAATAAATGATTCCAATGTTTTTTCACCTTTACAGTTGCTTAACTCCACCCACAAAGAATCGACATACTCTGACCCTGTGTCACCTCTTTCTATAGATGTAATTCCATCTCTTACCGATAGTCACACCACCACCTATGCCTTCCTGCCTGTCCTATCAATATACAGTATTTCCTTTGATATTAAGCTCCCAACTATGGCCTTCTTTCAGCTAAGACTTACAATGTCATACTGACCAATCTCTGATTGTAATCTCTAATTGTGCCACGAGTTCGTCCACCTTATTCAAAATACTACAAGCATTTAAATACAGCACCTTCAGTCCTCCATTCTTCACCCTTTTGAATTTTGCCCATGTTGTACAATTCAACTCTTTGCTCTGGCTGCATTTGGACCCAATTATTAGCGTATCCTTCCTTATGTTCATATTAAACCCATCATCTACTTGTAAACTTGCTGGCTCATCCTCAGCTCTATCATACTGGTTCCCATCCCCCTGCCATATTCATTTAAACTACTCCCAACAGCTCTAGTAAACTGTCTCCCTATCAGCTCCTCGATGTCCCTGTTACTATAAAAAACACCCAGTAGAGTTATTGACCACTTCCTGTTTCTAACTTCCACCCATAGAGACACTACAGCCAATCCCTCCTTTTCTGCAGTTGTTATACTATCGCTGATCAGCAGTGCCATGCCCCCATCTCTTTTGCCTCCCTCCCTGTCCTTTCTGAAACATCTAAAGCCTGGCACTTGAAGTAACCATTCCTGCCCCTGAGCCGTCAAAGTCTCTGTAATAGCCACAACATCATAGTTCCAAGTCCTGATCCACGCTCTAAGTTCATCTTCTTTGTTCATGATGCTTCTTGCATTAATTTCAACATATCTCAAACCATTGGTCTGAGCACATCCCTTCTCTATCACCTGTCTATCTTCCCTCTCGTACCGTCTCCAAGCTTTCTCTATTTGTGAGCCAACAGCCCCTTCCTCCATCTCTTCAGTTCGGTTCCCACCCCCCAGCAATTTTAATTTAAACTCTCCCCAGTAATCTTAGCAAACCTCCCTGCCAGGATATTGGTCCCCCTTGGATTCAAGTACAACCCATCCTTTTTGTACAGGTCATGCCTGCCCCAAAAGAGGTCCCATTGTTCCAGAAATCTGAATCCTTGCCCTCTGCTCCAATCCCTCAGCCACACATTTATCCTCCACTTCATTCTATTGCTATACTTATGGTTGCATGGCACAGGCAGTAATCACAGGATTACTACCTTGGAGGTCCTGCTTCTCAACTTCCTTCCTAGCTCCCTGTAGTCTGTTTTCAGAACCTCCTCCCTTTTCCTACCTATGTCGTTGGTACCAATATGTACCATGACCTCTGGCTGTTCACCTTCCCACTTCAGGATATTGTGGATGTGATCAGAAACATAGAAAACCTACAGGCCCTTCAGCCCACAAAGCTGTGCCGAACATGTCCTTACCTTAGAACTACCTAGGCTTACCCATAGCCCTCTATTTTTCTAAGCTCCATGTACCTATCCAGGAGTCTCTCAAAACACCCTATCATTTCCGTCTCCACCACCTCCGCCGGCAGCCCATTCCACGCACTCACCACTCTCTGCGTAAAAAACTTACCCCTGACATCCCCTCTGTGCCTATTTCCAAGCACCTTAAAACTATGCCCTCTTGTGCTAGCCATTTCAGCCCTGGGGAAAAGCCTTTGACTATCCACACAATCAATGCCTCTCATAATCTTGTACACTTCTATCAGGTCACCTGTCATCCTCCGTCACTCCAAGGAGAAAAGGCCGAGTTCACTCAACCAGACCCTGGCACCTGGGAGGCAAACAACCATCCGTGTTTTGCCTGTCTGACCCCCCTAACTATAGAATCCCTTACTACTGCTACCTTCTTCCTTTCCCTACCTTTCTGGGCCACAGAATTCAAAGCAAACTTTGCTAAAATAGAAGGTCCATTTATTTATTTCACAGATGTCTATGAAACATTGTTGTGTGCAAAATGGTTGTCAACATTCCTTAATTTCTTGTGACTGAGGGCAGAGTTTGATTCCTGGAATTGAAATTGAAATTGTTTTATTATTGTCTCATGTAGCAAGTTGCAGTGGAAAGCTTTGGATCTATGCACTCCAGACAGTTCATTTCAGACATAACTATTTCAAGGTAGTTAAAAAGAAAAAAAAAACAGAATGCAGAACATCGGCTCTCAGGATGAGACTTTTCATTCTGGAACTACTGAGATGCCCTCCTTCTTCAAAGAAAGGGGCTTCCCTTCCTCCACCATCAACACTGCCCTCACCCACATCGCTTCCATTTCACGCATGTCAGCTCTCACCCCATCCTCCTGCCTCCATACCAAGGATAGGGATCCTCTCATCCTCACCCGCCACCCCATCAACCTCCGTGTCCAGCTCATAATTCTCTATAACTTCTGCCATGTCCAATGAGATACCACTACCAAGCAAATCCTTCCCTCCTCTCCACTCTGCTTTCCACAATGATCGCTTCCTACGCAACTCCCTTTTCCACTCATCCCTCCCCACTGATCTCCCTCCTGTCACTTATTCTTGCAAGCGGATCAAGTGCTACACCTGTCCCTACACCTCCTCGCTCACTACCATTCAGGGCCCTAAACAGTCTTTCCAGGTGAGGCAACTCTTTACCTGTGAGTCCGCTGGGGTCATCTATTGTATCTGGTGCTGCCAATGTGGCCTCCTCGGAGACCTGATGTAGATTGGGAGACCGCTTTGCCAAGCATCTTCACTCTATTTGTCAGAAAAAGCAGGATCTCCTGGTGGCCACCCATTTCAATTCTACCTCCCTTTCCCATTCCAACATGTCAGTCCATGGCTTTCTCCATTGTCACGATGAGGCCACACTCAAATTGGAGGAACTGCACCTTATATTCCAACTGGGTAGCCTCCAGCCAGATAGCATGAACATCGATTTCTCAAACTTCTGGTAATGCCCCCCTCTATTCCCCATTCTCTTTTCCCTCTCTCACTTATCTCCTAACCTGCCCAACACCTCCCTCTGGTGCTCCTCTCCCTT
Source organism: Hypanus sabinus (assembly GCF_030144855.1). Classification (NCBI taxonomy): domain Eukaryota; kingdom Metazoa; phylum Chordata; class Chondrichthyes; order Myliobatiformes; family Dasyatidae; genus Hypanus; species Hypanus sabinus. Next base: position 6,012,417 of record NC_082739.1, on the reverse strand, counting down.
CCTTTTCTTCCATCGTCTTCTGTCCTCTTCTATCAGATTTCCCCTTCTCCAGCTCTTTATCTCTTTCACCAATCAACTTCCTAGCTCTTCACTTCACCCCTCTCCCGCCCAGTTTCACCTATCAGAAGCCACCTTGTACTTCTTCCTCCCCTCCCCCACCTTCTTACTTTGATTTTTCCCCTTCCTTTCCAGACCTAATGAAGGGCCACAACCTGAAATGTCAACTGTTTACTCTTTTCCACAGATGCTGCATGGGTTGCTGAGTTCATCTTGTGTGTGTTGCTTTGGATTTCCAGCATTTGCAGCTTTTCTTGTGTTAGTAGAATAAAGTATTACTGTTACAGAGAAATACAGAGCAGGTAGACACATAAAGGGTATTGTCATATGACAATATGAATTGACTGGTCGGGGCATAAAAGGTTACGGGAAGAAGGAAGGAAATTAGGGCTTAGAAGGAAATGGATCAGACATGATGAAATGACAGAGCAGACTTGATGGGCCAAATGGCCTAACTACGCTCCTACATCTTACGGTTTTATAGTTTTATGAGGAGAGATTAAGCATACTGAGTTTATAGGTTTCTTTGGTTGTCTCGTTCATACCCTAAAACATAGAATCCTTTCGGAAAAAAATCCTAGTTGCCCCATTCTTGTACCATCATCCTTATTCTTATTTTTATCGGCTTTTCCATCTCCCCAAAAGAGAAGATAAATTCTTTGCATCAAACTCATCAAATTCCAATATAATTTCAATGAACTAGAGAATTTATGGAATGGCATGATTTGTTATTAAGTTTACCTTGTGTATAAGTTACATATCAGCATAAGATGGTATCAAGGCTGAACAGATGTTCCAAGTCAAGAATGATGGTTCATTCAAGGACAGATCCTTGTCTCCTTTAGCAACACAAGAGAAAGGAGGTCAGGCTGTGACCTCAATTCCCAGGCAATGGACCCCAAAGCGATGGCAAGGTTCACAAATTCTTGTAAATAGGTTGCCTTCAACTGTGGGTTGATATGAAGAGTGGTTTTCCTGAAATTGCCATAGTAACATGAAATAGTGAGAGATAGCAGAAATATCAGCTCTTTGCAGCAAATGGGAAGGAAAGGGAAGGGAAGAAATCACTTCTGTTTCAAAGGAACTTCTAAATATTTAACATTACCTTGGTCTTAAAAATAGCAAGCAAAAGTCAAATTTTTCATAAAGACATAATAGAGTGAGCTTGATTAGGTTTGGACTTCTTTTGCTGGAGCAGAGGAGATGAGGGGGGATTTTACAGAGGTGTATAAAATTATAGGAAGCATAAGTCAATTTCAAAGTATTTTTTTCCAGGGTTTGGGAATCAACAACTGGAGGGCATTGGTTAAGGTTGAGAAGGAAGAGATTTAATAGGAACCTGAGGGGTAACATTTTCACCCAGAGGTGATCAGAATATGAAATTAGCTGTCACAGGAAGTGGTTAAGGCAGATACACTGATCATTTAAAAAGTACCTTGACAGGTACATGGATAGGAAAGGTTTAGAGAGATATGGACAAAATACAGGGAAATTAGACAAGCTTAAATGGGAATCTTGTTCAGTGTAGACCAATTGAGCTGAAGGGTCTGTTTCTCTATGATTTCATGTACAATTCTTCTCAGTTACTGTAGATCTGCCTATAATCAATACTCTGTTATCAGAGGTAATGTTATCCAAAACTATTAAGCCAATAACTGGATTAAATGGATTTCTTTCAGATGAACCCTTTCACTTGCTGAATTCCATCCCCCAACTAGAGGAACAGCACATAATCTGAATTTCTCAGTCAATCCAAGGTCACTCGTTGTCACTTCTTTGAAATAAACTGTAATCTCTTTCTTTTGCCTTATGTTCTGTGAAGTAAATTTATATTCTATGACTGTGCTGATTCCATCATTAAATGTGGTAATTAAATCAGACCATAAGTTTGCACAAGGTATTACTTCTCAAATGACGCACTCGCCTCTGTACATTTTTTAACCTGCTTTTGTTTCATTATTGACCTCTCCAAATGTTCTTCTTAATTTTAAAGAAGGATCTTCCTTGTGATCTTTCTGCTAATATCTAACGCACAAGGGAAAGTTGCTTTCATCTACAGAACTGAAAGAGCAGGTTTCCTGTTCACCCTTACCCTAGCATCACCCTTATTTTACAATGAGGTTGTCACTTAGATATGTTACTACAGATCAGTAATTCACAGATTCGTGCTTTAAATCCAGCCTGGTACTGAGACATTATTGCACAGTTAGTGTTGTTGCAATTCAAATGAGATTCCAAGACCAGATCTTTTCCACTGGGCAGAAAAAGACTTGACACTCATTATGCTGCTCAGGATTTATCCTTCAACCAATATTAGGACACCTGATCACGATGAGGTTTCTTTTTGAGGAGTTTTGCTTCCTACACTACAGCAGTGACTCCAGTCTTAATCTATTTCCTTCTCTCTAAACCCTCCTTTATTCATTCTTCTCTCCCTCCCTCCCTCGACTGTCATCCCTTCCCTTCAGTCATTCCACTCCTATCTCTTGTTTCTTCCCTCTCTCCCTCCATCATTTATTTCCTCTTTCTTTTCTTTCCTTCACCATATTGCACAGGTACCAGAATTCATCTTCCTTTTCAATGTATACGGTGTCCACCTTTAAGTTTATCAACTGCCCCGACATAATGCACTTTGCGGAAAGTGAGGAGATTGCCAACTCCAAGGAGCCATGCCCTACATCAATCACAGGTCCATTACCCAAAATCAGTCAAGTTAATATGTTAATGCTGTCTTCCTTATTAATTTCTCATTGATTGGCTTTTTTACTAGTTTTAACTTCATGTTATTGATTTTGCTCAGAACTAAGTATGATCACTTGATGAATTGTTTGTTTCTTTTTTTTAGTTTTACATCCAAACATTGCAACAAATAAAAGTTGACTCATTTATAATTTTCACTTCAAATGGAATTATTTCAAGAATAATTTTCACATTTCATCTTGACATATGGATTATCTTCTAGTCTTCAGCACACTTTCTGAACAGATTGCAATTAAGTATTGAGAATCAGAATCAAATTTAATATCATTGACATACATTTTGTCATGAAATTTGTTGTTTTGCACCAGCAGAACAGTTCAATTAATAAAAATACTATAAATTGGAGTAAGGAATTTATATATATAAAATTAAATTAAATAAGTAGTGCAAAAAGTGATCAAAAATAGTGAGGTGGCATTCATGGGTTGGTTCATTGTCCATTCAAAAATGTGATGGCAGAAGGGAAGAAGCTGTTCCTAAAATGTTGAGTGTGTCTTTAGGCTCCTCTCTGATGGCAGTGATAAGAAGAGAGCATGCGCTGAGTGATGGGAGTCCTTAATGATGGATCCACTTTTTTGAGGCATTGCCTTCTGAAGAAGCCCTGGATGTTTGAGAGGTTGGAGTGCCCATGATCGAGTTGGCTGAGTTTGCAACCCTCTGCAGTTTTTTCCGATCCTGTGCAGTGGTCCCTCCATCCCAGACCGTGATGCAACCAATTACAATGCTCTCCACCATACATCTGTAGAAACTTGTTGGAGTCTTTGGTGGCATAGCAAACCTCTTCAAACCCCTAATGAAACATAGTTGCTGATGTGCTTTCTTCATCATTGTATCAGTATGTTGGGTCCAGGGTGGATCTTCAGAGATGTTGGCAACCAGTAATGTGAAACTGCTCACCCTTTCCACTGCTGACTCCTCAGTGAGGACTGATGTGTGCTCCCTTGACTTTCCTTTCCTGAAGTCCACAATCAATTCTTTGGTCTTCCTGATGTTGATTGGCAAGGTATTTTGTGATATCACTCAACCAGCCATCCTACCTCACTCTTGTATGCTTCCTCATCACCATCTGAAGTTCTGCTAACAACAGTTGTGTCATCGGCAAATTCATAGATGGTATTTGAGCTGTGCCTAGCCACGCAGCCATGGTTTTAGAGGGAGTAGAGCAGTGGGCTAAGCACACACAGAGGTGTGCCGCTGTTGATTGCCAGCGAGGAGGCCACATTGCCAGACCACACAGACTGTGGTCTCCCGATAAGGAAGTCAAGTATCCAGTTGCAGTCAAGGATCTATTTACTGTAAGTCTAAATGATAAATGGTCTGCTGTTTGAATCACTTAAAGTTGGTTAGTTTTGTAAAGATTTAAGGTTTTATATTGCCTATAAGCAATCACTCACTCTGCATCACTGCAAACTACGGTTACAGGAGCTAAGGTGCCAATTTCAGGCCAACTGCCTAGACATAGCGCTCAGTTTAATTTGACATAGGAGGACTGGAGGATGTTATGAAAGGAAATGTCACCATGTAAATTACCACAATTTCTAGATTCTCAGTCATTCAGGTGAGGTTTTAACAACTTTTAGCCACTAAGAGAATCAAGAGCAATAGATATGTTAGTATTAATTAGTGAAGATCTTGTTGATTGGTGTGCCAGATTCAAAGGCCATCAAGCCTTTACCTGCTCCTATTCCTTATATGCTGCTATGGAGCTGGATGGACCCTTCTATTCTTTGATCCCTTTTAAAAATTAATTTTCATTTTATCAGTAGTATCCTCTGTAGAGTACTGAGCTCCCCATTCAAGAATTTAGACCAGGACTAATTTATTACATTTATGTTGGAATTGGGTTTGCTGACTGCAAAGATCTTAGGTCCTATCAGATATAAATAGCCGTGAGTACCTTCACTAAAGGGAAGTTATACTGTAACCACCCAATCTTCAAAAACTAGTTTACTTCCCTGTTTATAGCAAGTTTAGCTGCCTATACCAACTATTTGAGCATGGGTCCCGACTCCCTACCAAGGAGAAGATACTTCCAACTAACAAAGTAGTTTAAAACACAGTTCATTTATTTTCAGCGATACATGTTTAAATCTACACATTCTTAAAACACATTTAAAGGCCACAGAGGATTTCTACTTTAAACATGTCCGAATCACATACTATTTTGAATACATAAACCATTTCTAAAACGCAAAGTGTTTCTCAAATGTATGGGATTAAGGATTTCCAAAACAAGGATACAATTGCTATAAACTGAAAAGAAAAACCACGATGCAGACAAACAAGTCATCCGTCGCAGAAAGCAAAGCAAATTCACCCCGTGTTTCTTCCAGGTGTCATCTTGATCTTCTTTACAACATTCCTAATAACCCTGAGCTGCATTCTATGTTTAAACTCTTTTTCTCCCACTTGAGTGACTTCACATACATATAATATTTGCTCAGATACCCTTTTAACACAAGTATTCTAAATTATCTTTTGGAGACATAGTTCTTCAACTAAAGCTAACCCCTAGAGCACATAAAACTTTCAAACTATAAACACATCATTTATTGATATGCTAAATTATATCATCCATCCGGTTCAGCAAGCTTCCTCGAACTAAGCAACTTAAAAGTCAGCTTGTCTGTTTGAAATGCTCTAAATTAAACATTTATCTTATACTGCATCTCAGACAGTAATAAACTAGGTGGAGTGAGCTACATTCTACTTCTCATGGACTTCTTCTATTTACAGAGCTATTTCCAAAACTGTTCTACAGAGAGTGCTTTTTATAACTTTAAACTAATTACTGTTTTCCATTTACATTTTAAGAATTAAAGGCTGACTCCCTTTTATGAGCAGAAATTAACCAAACTGTTTTGTTTACTTACAACTGTTTTTGATCTTACAAGTTTAGAAAACAGGCTTATCAAAGATGACCAAGTGACATACTGACCTAGGACAGTGAATACCCATCACACATTGCCCAATCTTGCAATTAGACAACAACTTTAATACAGTGAATTCGCTTCACAATATCTGAAATGCATGAAGACGTATCTGAATGAAAAAGTATTCTAAAGGCAAGATGACACAACCATGGCTAACGAGGGAAGTCAAAGCCAGCATAAAAGGCAAAGAGATGGCATATATAGAGCAAAAATTAGAAGTTAGGAGATTGGGAAGCAATTAAGTACCAACAGAAGGCAACTAAAAAAGTCATTAAGAAGGTTAAGATTGAATACGAAATAAGCTAGCCAATAATATTAAAGAGGATACCAAAAGTTTCTTCAGATACATAAAGTGTAAGAAAGAGGCAAGAATGGATATCAGACTGCTGGAGAGGTAGTAATGGGAAAAAAGGAAATGGCAGGATGAACTAAACAAGTATTTTGCACCAACCTTCACTGAACTAGTAGTATGATGGAATTTCCAGTGTCGGGGGCATGAAGTGTGCGAAGTTACCATAACTGGAGAGAAAGTTCTTGGGAAACTGAAAGGTCTGAAGGTAAATAAGTCACCTGGAACTGATGGTGTACACCCCAGAGTTCCAAAAGAGAAGGATGAAGAGGTTGTGGAGACTTTAGTAATGATTTTTCAAGAATCACTAGATTCTGGACTGGAAAATTGCAAATGTCTCTTCACTCTTCAAGAAGTGAGAGAGACAGAAGAAAGGAAACATCAGTGCTTGGGAAGATGTTGGAGTCAATTATTAAGGATAAGGTCTCGGGGTAATTGGAAGCACGTGATAAAATAGACTGTAGTCAGCATGGTTTCCTCAAGGGAAAATCTTGCCTGACAAATCTGTTGGAATACTTTGAGGAAATAACAATCAGGATAGACAAAGGAGAATTGGTGGATGTTGTGTACTTGGATTTTCAGAAGGCCTTTGATAAGGTGCCACACTTGAGGTTGCTTAACAAGGTACAAACCCATGGTACTACAGGAACAATTCTAGCATGGATAAGGCAGTGGCTGATTGGCAGGAGGCAAAGAGTAGGAGTAAAGTGATTCTTTTTCTGGTTGGCTGCCGGTGTCTAGTGGTGTTCCATAGGGGTCTGTGCTGTGACCATTTCTTTTTACATTACATGTCAATGGATGTAAAGTTTGCAGATAATATGAAGATAAGTGGAGGGGCAGGTAGGTTTGAGGAAATAGGGAGGCTCCAGAAGGACTTAGACAGATTTGGAGAATGGGCAACAAAGTGGCAGATGGAATACAGTGTCGGGAAGTGGATGGTCATGCACTTTGGTAGCAGAATGAAAGGGTTGACCATTTTCTAAATGAAGAGAAAATATAAAAATCTGAGGCATCAAGGGATTTGGGAGTCCTTGTACAAGATTCCCTAAAGGTTAATTTATAGGTTGAGTCTGGTGAAGACACATGCGATGTTAGCATTTGTTTCAAGAGTAATAGAATATAAACGCAAAGATGTAATGCTGAGGTGAAGTACTGGTGAGTCCACACTTGGAGTATTGTGAGCAGATTTTTGCCCCTTATCTTTGAAGGATATGCTGAAACTTGAGAGGGTTCAAAGAAAGTTCATGAAAATTATTCTGGGATTGAATGGCTTGTCATAGGAAGAACGTCTGATGGCTCTGGGCCTGTATTGACTAGAATTCAGAAGAATGAGGCTGACCTAATTGAAACCAATCAAATGGTGAAAGGCCTTGACATAGTGAATGTGAAGAGGATGTTTCCTATGGAGGGAGAGTCTAAGATCAGAGAACACAGCTTCAAAATAGAGGGGCATCCTTTTAGAACAGAGATGAGGAGAAATTTCTTTAGCCAAGGAGTTGTGAATCTGTTGAATATGATGCTGGGGCAGCTGTGGAGGCCAAGTCTTTACATATATTTAAGGCAGAGGTTGATAGATTCTTGATTGTTCAGGGCATGAAGGGATATGGGGCGAAGGCTGGAGATTGGGGCTGAAGGGAAGAATGGATCAGCCATGATGAAATGGCGGAGCAGACTTGATGGGCCAAATGGCCTAATTCTGCTCCTATATCTTATGGTCTTAATGGTTTTATCACCAAACCATACAGTGGAATATTAAAGCTAGTGACCAAAGGTTTGGTCTGAGAGGTAAATTTTAAAGAGAATCTTAAAATAAGAAAGAGATGGTAAGGCAGAGAAGTTTAGGGATGTATTTCTAGACTTAGGATCTTGTCAACTCAAGGAGCAATTAAAATTAAGACTGGTCAGGAGACCACAATTGATGGAGCATGGCTATTTCACAAGGTTAGATGGCTGGGAAAGACTATAGAGACAAAATGACTCAAGTGGGAGGTCCAGGAAACTAAGACGAATAATAAAAGTTAAAACATTCTTTAACTAAGAGTTACCGTAGATTAGTGTGGTGGTTGAATGGGAAATGGTGAGAGTTAAGAAAGACCAGCAAAGGTTTGGAAGGCCGCATGGTTATTCCGTGTGCACTGAAATTGGTTGTGCAAGCATTGGTTAAGAATGTGGCTCACTTGTCCTAATGAATCAGAAGATACACATAAATTTCTTGCATTGAGAGATATTTTGCAGTCACTCTTGATTGATAGTCAAATGATTTTATGAGGTCAAAAATGCCATGTTGTGATTAATTGCTTAGTAGGGTTTTTTTTAATTCACAAAAATTTTCAATCTTTTAGAAATTTTTTTCAGGCATTGTAAGTGTTGTTACTTCAATGTACCTGTGTATTTTTGAATAATAATAATAAAAAGATTTGAAAAGAAAAGGCCTATATTGGATATCACTGAAGGTCAGGTATAAAGATTATCCTTGGGACATGTGATGTCTCTGACCTTGTGATAAAATCTCATCTCCCCTCTTGAAATTTCTTGTGCCTTTTGCTTATTCCTCCTAATTTTTTATGATTACAGTTTTAGAGAAGTAAAGCACAGAAACAGGACCTTCAGTCCATCTAGTCCATGCCAAAAATATTTAAACTGCCTACTCTCATCGACCTGCACTGGGACCATAGCCCTCTGTACCCCTACCATCCATATACCTATTCAAACTTCTCCTAAACTTTGAAATGATGCTCCCATGCACCATGTACTGGTGACTCATTCCACTCTCTCATGACTCTCTGAGTGAAAAAGAGTCCCCTCATATTACCCTTAAATGTTTTACCTTTCACCTTAACCCATGACCTCTGGTCCCACCCAACTCCAGTGGAAAAGCCTGCTTGCATTTACCCTATCAATACCCCTCACAATTTTGTACACCTCTATCAAATCTCCTTTCAATCTCTACATTCTAAGGAATAAAGTCCTAACGTATTCAATCTTTTCTTATAACTCAGGTCCTCCAGACCTGGCAACATCTTTGTACATTTTCTTTGTACCCTTTCAACCTTATTTAGATCTTTCCTGAGGGTCGGTGACTAAAACTGCACACAATACTCCAAATTAGGCCTCACCAATATCTTATACAACTTCAATATAACATCCCATTTCCCGTAATCGATACTTTGATTTATGAAGGCTAATGTGCCAAAAGCTTTCTTTACAGCCCTATCTACCTGTGCCGCCTCTTTTAATGAATTATGGACCTGTATTCCCAGATCCCTCTGTTCTACCACACTCCTCAGTGCCATACTATTCACTGTGTAAAACCTGGGTAGGTTCTTCTGAAGTGCTAAGCTTCACATTTGTCTGCATTAAATTCCATCTGCCATTTTTCAGCCCATTATTCCAACTGAAGCAGATCCCTCTGCAAGTCATGGTAGCCTTCCTCGCTGTCCACTACATCCCCAATCTTGGTGTCATCTGCAAAATTTGCTGATCCAGTTGACATCATCATCCAGTACATTGATATAACCGACAAACATCAACAGACCAGCACTGATCCCTGCAACACTCCACTAGTCACAGGCCTTCAGTCAGAGAGCAACCATATACTACCACTCTCTGGCTTCTCCCACAAAGCCAATGTCTACTCCAATTTACTACCTCATCTTGAATGCCAAGCGACTGAACCCTCTTGACCAGCCTCCTGTGCGGGACCTTGTCATTCAATGAGAAAGGCTTCTCTATTTGAATACTATGGGAAAGTCAGCAAAATGTGCTCAGGCACTTGATTTGCCACTGCCAGAGGACTTCTGAAAATGTAAAAGCTATGAAAACTACCAAAAATGAGAAGTGTGGCAAAATCTATCAGAAAAGAAAAAGGAATCAACCAGTAAGCAAAGCGATGGGTCAGGGAAATTCCCCAAACTTATCAAGAAAGGAAAATAAATAGGGAAAATAATTGCCAAGTAGAAAAATCACTAGCAAACAGAATTATTCATTCTTTCATTCCACTTAATATCAAAAAGATAAAAAATGAAGTTTTGATCAAAAAGTTCAAAGTAAATGTATTATCAAAGTACACAAATGTCACCCATATACAACCCTGAGATTCATTTTCTTGCAAATATTCACAGTACGTAGAGAGAAACACAACAGAATCAATGAAAAGCCACACACGACAGATGTTAAAAGCTGAATTTAAAAGATAAATCAAGGAATGCAATTTAAAGGAAAACAAATTGGATGTATAAGAAAATACTTATAAAGTTACATTACCAGATTGAAATCACAGAGGACAATAAGGCAATGAAAAGATGTTCTGTGTTATTCTGGATAAAAAGTCCAATAGTTGATGAATCATCAGACACCTGAAAAATATGGTGTGAGAGAAAATAGATTGTTTTAAACATCACTTTACTGGAGCTGACAAAACTGATTAATTGTAAGGATTCTAGGTTAGACAATAGGTGTGGAGAACAGCAGTATTATCCAATTTGATGCTCTGAGGTCAGAAAACAAACCTCCAAAATTATTAACCTGCTAACTGGACATCATTCATATGAGACCACTTGGAAGCCATTAAAATGAAAGAGAAGCAAAAAGCATTTAACCCCTTGAAGGCATGCCATCTCAGAAAAAGGTTCAGTGGAAGTAAAATTACCACGTTCGTAATTTGAAATGTATCTGGCAGAAAATATCAAAGTTCAAAGTAGATTTATCATCAAAGTACATACAGTATGTCACCATATACAATCCTGGGATTCACTTTCTTTGTGGGCATACTCAGTAAATCCAAGAAACACAATAGAATCAATGAAAGACAGTACCAAACAGAGCGGATAGATAACAGGTGTGCAAAAGACAATGAACTATGCAAATACAAACAGAAAAAATAAGCAATAAATGTCAAGAATATGAGATGAGGAGTCCTTGAAACTGAGTCCATAGGTTGTGGGAACAGTTCAGCGATGAGGCAAGTGAAGTTGAGTGAAGTTAAGCTCTCTGGTTCAAGAGCCTTATGGTTGAGGGGCAATAACTGCTCCTGAACCTGGTGGTATGAGACATGAGGCTCCTGTACCTTCTTCCTGATGGCAGCAGTGAGAAGAGATCTTGACATGTGTGGTGGGGGTCCCTGATGATGGATGCTGCTTTCCTGCGACAACAGTCCACGTAGATGTACTCAGTGCTCAATGACTTGCAGCTCATTCCCTTCAATACATTTGCTATCAATTTCCCCAACATAATCTGCTTTTGCCTGTTCTTGCTAAATTGTTTCCTGCAAAGTTAAGTTTTTAATTAAAACCATGCTTTTCCATATCTCTGCGCTGACTTAGTAAACAGATGTTATTATTTTGGTTCATATGGTACACCCAGTGAATAATTATCACCTCTGATGTTCTATGATTAAGGGCAGTCAGGAGCAAGGTACAAGATTTGGTTGCTGGCTAATTGGAAGGCTGAATGTTAACCTGCATTCACAACATTCTCAGCTTTAAGGCTTTAAAAGTAATAATTATCACTGGTAATCCAGATCAGAGGAACATTAACCCTTCTGGATGGTAAATGTAAAAGTGTGTGTCTGTGTATGTGTGTGATGTGCACTTATGATGCTTCTCCAAGGATCCTCAACTTGTTGTGGTGCAGGGGCTTGTGCCATCTGGTATTAGCTCCTGGTAAGGTCACTCATGGCAATAAGTTCCAAATAATCCAACCAAAACCTCAGTGGTGGAGTTGCAAGGAGATGATGACACATCACAATAACAGAGGAAGGCTGCAGCAGTGAAGGGTTCCCATTCATCTTGCACTCCATGCCACTGGACCCTGAACCCGATCTGTCAAGGACCGTGTGGGTGGTTGCCCATGCATCAGCCTCCCCACGTTAAACAAAGTCACACACAGGTTCCCTAACATCCCGGTTATCTGCGTCACAAATTGGTCTCTACGGCCACCTAAAGACCCAATAGACAACCCTTTTGGAGAACATCATTCTTGACACAAGTGATCACACTAATTTAAGAAGGCAGGATCAAATGTAATGCCTAAAAGTACATAAAGACAGACACATACATACCTACCCACCCAGCCCCACACACACATGCACAAACACACAAGTAATATCACACTCGTACAGATATGGCAATGCTTGATTGCTGAAATAAGTCGGATTTTTTTTCTGTATAACAAAATTATTATATTTCAATATTACAATTTAATTTAATTTTTATGAATATAGGGTTTTGTGATTGTAACTGTATTTTTAATACAATGTATTTGGTACTATTTTATTTTTTTCTTTTGATTTATACATCTTCTTGTACTCTGTATTCCTTTATGCAGAAACTAATAAAAAATATTGAAAGAGGAAAGTTTGGAATTCAATTAATTTATTGTGTCTGCATATTCCTCAGGGCAGAAGGAACAGAATTCATTTGTTCTTCATTGGTTGTAAAATACTTTGGGACAACCTTAGAACATGAAAGGTGATGTGACTCTACTTCTTTCTTTTCCAACTTTAGTTCTTGACAGAATGACATGAAATTCTGCAATATCCTTGGTAAGCATCATATATTTCTTTTTCAAGACTGACATGTTCGAGTGAAATATCTTGAAATGCATTATCCTTTTACCTGACTGAAGTATTGTTACAGGGCGACACCAGGCTGCCTTTTACATGCATGTATTTACAGAAGCAATTCACTTTTGTAATAATCAAGAAGCTAATTATGAAAACATGCCATGTATCACTTGTGAGCTTGTCATTGCCCTGGAATCCCTGGGCAGATGTAGCTCATCGATTAATGGCATCATAGCAGCAGTATTTATGTGTTGGCAACATGTTTTTATTAGACCCACATAAAGATATTAACTTACCACATATTGGCTGGGATTTCTATTCTGAAAAAGGACTGGATGGGATTGAGTTTGTCAAATGTGTTCAGGAAAGTTCCCTTAATTAGTACATAGAGGTCCCAACAAGAGAATGTGCAGTACTTGATCTCCTATTAGGGAATGAGACAGGGCATGTGACAGAAGTTAGTGTACGGGAACACTTTGCACCTAGTGATCATCATACCATTAGTTTCAAGGTAGTTATGGAAAAGGACAGGTCTGGTCCTTGGGTTGAGATTCTAAATTGGAGAAAGGCCAATTTTGATGGTATCAGAAAGGATCTGGCTAAGTGTGGATTGGGACAGGCTGTTTTCTGCCAAAGGTGTACTTGGTAAGTGGGAAGCCGTCAAAAGTGAAATTTTGAAAGTACAGTGTTTGTATGTGCCTGTCAGAATAAAAGGTGAGGATAATACGTTTCAAGAACCTCATTTTTGAAAGATATTGATGCCCTGGTTTAGAAAATAAAGGAAGTGCTTAGCAGATATAGGCAGACAGGAACAAATAAGGTACTTGAGGAGTGTAAGAAGTGCAAGAGAACACGTGAGAAAGAAATCATGAGGACTAAAATTCAGGATTCAGGAGCAGCTTATTCCCCTCGGCCATCTGATTCCTAAATGGACGTTGAACCTGTGAACACTACCTCATTTTTAAAAATATATATTATTTCTGTTTTTTCACAATTTTTAATCTATTCAATTTGCATATACTGTAATTGATTTATTTATTTATTATTATTTTTTCTTCTTCTATACTATGTATTGCATGAACTACTGTTGCTAAGTTAACAAATTTCACGACACATGCAGATGATAATAAAACTGATTCTGATTCTGATTTTGATTCTAAAAGCAGGTGTGAAGTTGCTCTACCAGATCTTCCTTTGGAAGATCAAAATGGTCATCTATGCATGGAACAGAAAGAGATGGTGGAGAGTTTAAATGGATAATTTGTATCTGCATTCACTCAAGAGACAGACAGACAGACAGATAGAGGTGAGGCAAAGCAACAGTGAGGTCATGTACCCTGTACAGATTACAGAGGAGGAGGTGTTTGCTGTCTTCAGGTGAATTAGGGTAAACAAATCCCCAGGGCCTGATAAGGTGTTCCTTTGGACCCTGTAGGAGGCAAGTGCAGAAATTGCAGGGGCCCGAGCAGAGATATTTAAAACATCCTTATCAACAGGTGAGTACTGGAGAATTAGAGGATAGCTCATATTGTTCCACTATTTAACCCTTACATACAGTTCATATTCTATACCTTCACAGTATGGTCTGGGTCAATTTTGACCTGGCCCAAGAATCCCCTCATAACAAGTGTCTCTACCAAATTTTGAACCACAGATCTATTTAGAATGTATAAATAGCCTATCTGACATTCATAAATGGGTGATTAATCCTTAATTAATATTTCAGAGATGTACAATCCATTTCAAATTTGACTCGGAACAGCCTCAATGTACAAAAATTTGTAGCACCTGTACAAAAGTATAAAAATTTTAAATATTTTCATTTCTGTGCATTTTGGGTCACTTTAGGAAAAGTCATCAAATTTTGGCTTAAAAAATTGCATTTAGGATGTTTTTACTGCTGTCAAATGTCAAAACAGGTCAAATTTGACCCAAACAGTATGTAAGGGTTAAGAAAGGTTCTAAGAATAAACCAGGAAATTATAGGCTGTGGGAAAGTTATTGGAAGTTTTTCTATGGGACCGGATATATGAGTATTTGGATAGACAGGGACTGATTCGGGATAGACAGCATGGTGTTGTTCACGGTAGAGCATGTCTAACCAATCTTGTAGAGTTTTTCGAGGAAGTTACCAGGAAAGCGGATGAAGGCAAGGCAGTGGATGTTGCCTACATTGACGTTAGGAAGGCATTTGACAAGGTCCTGCATGTGAAGTTGGTCAAGAGGGTTCAGTCACTTGGCATTCAGGATGAGGTAGTAAACTGGATTAGACATTGGTTTTGTGGAAGAAGCCAGAGAGTGGTAGTAGATGGTTGCCTCTCTGACTGGAGGCCTGTGACTAATGGAGTACTGCAGGGATCGGTGCTGGGTCTGTTGTTGTTTGTCATCTATGTCAATGATCAGGATGATAATGTGGATAACTGGATCAGGAAATTTCTGGATGACACCAAGGTTAGGGGTGTAGTGTACAGCAAGGATGACTATCAAAGTTTACAGCGGGAGCTGGACCAGCTGGAAAAATGGCAGATAGAACTTAATGCAGACAAGAGTGCGATTCTGAATTTGGAGAAGCAACCAGGGTAGGTCCTACACAGTGAGTGGTCTGTCACTGAAGCGTGTGGTAAAACATAGGGATCTGGGAATAGAGGTCCATAATTAGTTGAAAGTGGCATTACAGGTAGACAGGTTCATAAAGAACGCTTCTGACACATTGACCTTCATAGATCAAAATACTGAGTACAGGAGATGGGATGTTATATTGAAGTTGTATAAGACGTTGGTGAGGACTTATTTGGAGTATTGTGTGTAGTTTTGGTCACCTACCTACAGGAAAGATGTAAATAAAATTGAAAGAGAAAATTTCCAAAGATATTGTTATGACTGGAGGACCTGAGTCATAAGGAAAGACTGAATACGCTAGAGATGTCAAGAGTTCTTGAAAGAGAGTCTGTAGGCTATAGAATCAGTTCAGAGTTACCCACATCAGTTCAAGAGCCTGATGGTTGTAGAGTAATAAAAGTTCCTAAACTTAGAGGTTTGGGACCTAAGGCCTCTATGCTTAATGTTGGGGAGGACTTCTAATGTGATGGACTGGGATGTATCGACCCTTTTTGTAGACTTTTCATTCCTGCATGTTGGTGTTGGCTGTGATACAACCAGTTTATGTGTATCTATAGAAGTTGGTCAAAGTTTTTGGTGGCATGACAAATCTACACAAACTTCTTAGGAAGTAGAGGCATTACTGTGCCTTCTTTGTGATGACACTGTTCTTTTCCGTAATGAGTTCATTCTCTCTGTGATCAAGCACGTTCTTACAGTGCTGGGGGAGGGGTGGTTGAGTTCCTCCTCCCTGCCAAAGAGGTGTGGCTTGGTAAATAAATTGGCCTCTGAAAATTGTAACTGTAATGTCTATAGATGTACAGTCATAAAATATAGGAGGAATTAAATAGGATTAGTGTAGATTGGTTGGCTGGCAGCGCAGTGACATCAGCGCTGGACTCCGGAATGGAGGTTCCCGGGTTCGAATCCAGTCAGGCCTTTCCCGAGTATGCTTTCCATCCGTGCTGGGTTGAGTGTTGAGCTCACAACTTGACCTTGTAAGGTAAAGAAAAATACTGCAAAATGTCTGTGTGAGGAGTGGCGCACCACACAGTCTTTCGTTCCGCGCCTTGTAAGGCATGAAAATACCCGACGCTGGCCTCTCAGGCCTGAGTCAACGTCATCGTCATCATCAGTGTAAATGAGCGCTTCAAGTCATGTTAATTGTTATGTGCCCGAATACAGTGAGGTTCAGATGCAATTGAAAACTTGATTGCAGCAACATCATAGATCCAACTAATGCATAAAACATAAATTATACAAGACAGCAAAGAGGAAACATGATTGTGCAAAACGACAGTGCAAAAATGCTTTTCTTCATTTCAAAGAATAGACTTTATTTGTGATACACATGCATACGGAAGAAACAGTGCAAAAAATCAAACTCTTATACATAAAAGTAAAAGCTGTGTTTTCAGTCATAAAAACTTTAAAAAGAAAAAGGCAGAAACAGCCATAGCACCATTGCCTCTCGCAGTGTTCCCTGAGCTAATACATACTATGATTGTTTGAAGGGCTTCCCCACTCCACTTGGCTCTTCTATGTGTGGAAGCAGAATGAGCCTATATTGTGGTCCTTCCTCACAGAGCCTTCATGTAGGCTGCACTAAACTTCAGCACATATCCCTGCAGCCTGGACTGTGCCAGTCTGCAGCGTTCCTCCACGGATATCCCACTATACTAGGAGACAGTCTTTGGCTGTGTGTTGTTTTCCACTGATGCTCTAGAATTTCTTTGTTGTACTGTGAATGCCTGCAAGAAAATGAATCTCATGGCAGTATATAATGACATATATACTTTGACAGTAAATTTACTTTGAACTTTGAAGTTTAGTACAAAAATACTACAGTGGACAACTGTTTTTTTTCCTAGGTTCAAAATGTATAATAATAGAGGAAATTAACTTAAAGTGAGGATGGTAAATTCAAAGAAGATATGCAGGGCAAGTTTTTACACAGACTCAATGGGCTGAAGACTCTGATTTCCTGGTGAAGCTCCCATCTCTGCAGGACTCAACAATCCATCTTTAGGTGAATCTCCATTTGACGCTCCAATGGGCATAACAGAAAATAAGTTATCTGCTGGCAATCTCACAAGGTGTTTGAATTTTACTCAATGCTATTGGCTGCCAGGAATTCCACAGAAAAATTCCAAGGGGCCTTCAAAGCAATCTAAAAGCCTAAAGCTGAAAATGCTGAAATCTGACATTAAAACCTCAAATGATAAGGATACTAAACAGTTCATCCAACACCTGTCGGAAGAGAAATAGAGTTAACATTTCAGGTCAATGGCCCTTCACCTAGTAAGATGATTGAAGGTCCCAAAAGGGGGAGAGGGAGGGTGAACAGGTGGAGAGAACAAAAGCAGTGTCTGTGATAAGGTGCAGACCAAGGTTGTCAAGGTGATAAGACTGAATTGTGCCAATTAGGGGAGAGGAATGAATGCCTGCTGATTGTAACTGATCTAGAGGAAGATGAATGAGAACAGTTACAGCGGAGTAAAATAATGCTGGAGCTATGAGCAGCAGAACACAGTAGTTGCTGGAAATTAGAAATACAAAGGGAATGGAAGAAATGCTCAGCTTATCGTTTGGCTTCCCATTACACTGGTGAAACACTTGTATTTCCTCCAACATAGAGTACTGCATTCACCACTGCACAAAAAAAACTAAATATAGTTTCAAAGTGCATAATGTATATATCAGCATATACTGCACTGAGATACATTTTCACAGTAGAACAAGGAAATAGAATAAAGTCAATGGAAAAAACTACACACAGATAAAGACTGACAAATGACTAATGTGCAAAGAAGACAAACTGTGTAAATACAAAAAATAATACTGAGAACACAGGATAAGTGAGCTCGGGCTTTTCTCTTTGGCGTGAAGGAGGATGACTTGATAGAGGTGTACAAAACAATAAGAAGCATAGATGGAAAGGATAAACAGAGGCTTTTTTCCAAGGGTAGAAATAGTTAATACAAGGGGGCATAATCTTAAGATAATTTGAGGAGAGTATAGAGGGGATATCAGAGGTAAGTTCTTTACATAGAGAGTGGTGGGTGCATTTAAGAAACTCATAGATATACACATAGATTATAGAAATATGGAGGGCTATGTAGGAGGGAAGGGTTAGATTAATTTTACAGCAGATTAAAAGGCCACAGACCATTGTGGGCTGAAGGGCTTTTCTGTGATGTTGTGTTCTGTGTTCACTGCCACTACAAATGCTGCATGATCTGCCAAGTATTTCTGGCATTATCTTTTATGTATGATTTCCAGCACAGCTAAGATCAATAACTCATTGTTTCAGGATGTTGTTAAATGGCTTTTTTTGGAAATTCTGTATTCTGTTACTGTCTCACTTTGTACTAGCTGAATGCACTGTGTAATGAACTGATCTATATGAACAGTATGCAAGACTAGCTTTTCATTGAACCATTGTTCCTGTGACAATAATAAACCAATTCTAATTTCAATTTGATAGCCATAGTACTTGAAATGATACTTAACAGCTCAATTCTGATTTTAATATTTAGTCTGAAATAACAATCCCTAAAAATTAAGTTACATGTTTCTTTTTCTTCATTTGAAACATTTTAGCTTCTTGTCTTCTATTTAATTCTGATTCTCATTTTGGTGCTTCTTGGAAACAATAATCCCCCCTGGACAAGAGTAATCAGTCAAACAGCTCTGCATCAAAAGTTACTTACAACAGGTGCCAAGACCTTTAATTTCTGCTCCAGTACGTGACTCATGGTTGTATTCAAAGAAGCAGATTACTCCAAAATTACATCAAAAATTTGCTCCTTCTTTACTCTGTTCTGTCACCTCAGATTGATTGTGGAATTTGAAAAGAGCCCATGTCTTTCAATTTCCAAAGTGAGGAAAATGTCAATGATGGGTTTACCCATGGCTGACATCAACAACAGGCATTTGAGAGAGTTTGGATGGCACTGTTTGCCTCATGACTTCTGTGAACCAGGTTCCATGGAATGGGTCTTAGAGCAGAAATGGGAGGCCACCGTTATTCAATGATCAAAAAGAATTCCAAGTCCATTTCAGAATGTCCCAAAGTGTTTTGCAAACACAAAATACTGGAGGAATCAAGCAGGTTAGGCAGCATCTACGGTAGGAACAAACAGTTGATGTTTCTCCTCTGCAGATGGTACCAGACCTGCTGAGTTTCTCTGGCATCATGTATGTTGCTCTGGATTTCTAGAATCTGCAGAACCTCTTGCATTTATGATTTACAAACAATGGTGTATCTTTGGATAATGGTTGCTGCTGTATGGTGGAGAATACAAAATATAACAAGTAGAAATAGCTCTCAGGAACAGCAAACCCAAAACAACTGGGGAATTGCTTAGAGTTCTAGACAGACTATCCAATAGCATGCCGTTCCACGCCCACAGCCACTTCCATAGACTTTGGTGCATCTGAATTTCAGAAGCAGAAAGATGGGCTGTGTTGCACATTCCGATCTTGGATGAATGTGTTTTAGGAAAACTCAATGACTTCAAAGAAGTATGTCTACAAACCCATATTTGATTGATTCCCTCGGGACTGTGAAGGAGTAACAGCCCTGCTATTTGTACACATGAGCCTGAACCTAAAACCCCTTTTCTCTGAGGCAAAAGCATTGACAATAATTCTGATTTCATTGAGTTCTTTCCCTGGTGCAGTCCAGTAAATCATTTTGGATCTGGGCTATTCAACCTATATTGAAAATCTGAGTATGCTGTGTAGTATATTTTACTGGGATTGGAGTTTGAGTTTTTCCCTTCAGTAAAGGGTTCTATTGGTAGTTTTACTTACATTTCGTTTTGCAAGCAGCCTACCGTTTGGTCTTAATTTATGAAACATTGTTGGAAGTGTTTTAAAAAAAAAAGGAACTTACTTCCCTGTCAGCCAAAGCTTTGGTATGTGATGCCAGGCTTTGGTATACAATGCCAGGCTGGTTCCAACCACCCCACACCCTCGCCTATAGCACCCATTAGAAGGAAGCTATAAGGTCCGGGTATAAGAGAGTACATTCAGTGACCACATTATTTGGTATCTCCTGTACCTCTCTCATTAGCAAGGTTTTTTCACCCTCTGAACTGCTGATCACTGGATATTTTTTTTTTGTTTATCGCACCATTCTCTGTGAACTCTAAAGACTATTGTGCGCAAAAATCCCAGGAAATCAGCAGTTTCTGAGATACTCAAACCACCCTGTTTGACATCAACAATCATTCCACAGTCAAAGTCACTTAGATCACGTTTCTTCCCCCAATCTGCTGTTCGGTCTGAACAACAACTGAACTTATTGACCACTTCTGCGTGCTTTTATGCTGCCACATAATTGGCTGGTTAGATATCTGCATTAACGAGCAGCTGTACATGGGTACCTAATAAAATGGCCACTGCGTATGTCTGTGCACCTTGACTAACTGTTGTTGACCACTTTTGCTACAGCATCTTCCTTTGAGAGACAGGGCTGATTTGATTGGTTTTTGGTGGGTAGAATAGAGTGGAAGTAAACTTAGTGCAAAGATGCAGCAGAAGGATCGTTGTACTTCCTGTACTGATAGCAACTATGAACTTATGACATCAGTTCATCACACTGTTCTAGATGACACAAATTTTAAACATATACTTTTAACGTCTTTGCTCAACCATTGGCATATAAGTTTTATGAAAAAGAAGGCCTTGAATAACCTTGGTATCTTGGTTTGATAATTATGACTACTGAAAGACTACTGAATTGTCTGGCCTACTAATGTTCTTCCGAAGAGGAAAATAGTCATCTTTACCTGGTCTAAGTTACATGTGACTGCAACCTTACCAACATGGTTAACCCTTAAAAGGTCTAACACACCATTCATTTCAAGAGCAATTAAAGATGTGCAATAAATGTGACCTCCTAGATGAATGAATGAATAGGTAATAGATAAGGTGTACGAGGTGTCCAGGGAGGGGTGGCACCTCTGGTGAAGGGGTTTGCCGTGTCCATTCCAGGGCATCTCACTCACCTGCTGGTCATTCAGCTCTCACCTGTGGCTCTAAGTAGCTGTTTGCATATGACAGTGGCCACACCCTGGTACACCACTTTGACAAGGCCTAAACCAAGTGAAGGTAGCCAGTGGCCTCATACCTTGATGAGATAGGGACATGCCTGTCCTAGTACACAAAGTCAGCTCTGGCGAACTGGGCGGATGAGATCTACAGTGAGATCCAACAGCCAGAAAGGTGGTTCTGCAATGCTCCATGGAGAGCGAAGGGCATGACAAGGCATAGGAGATGTCACGGTCATCCACTGAAACCAAGGAAGACCCCATTTGTGATAACTATTTGTACCACTTGAACCGGACTTCTGAGGCTGAGAGAATGCACTAGTGCAATGGCTTTTCCACTTTAAAAATTCTCCTGCACAGGTTTCCTGTCATCATCAGGTACAACAGACAACCACTGCCAGATAATAAATAAATAGACATACATACAACAGAGATGAGGAGGAATTTCGGAGTTCAATTCCAATGTCTTCTGTAAGAAGTCTGTATGTTCTCCCCGTGGAATGCGGGGGTTTTCTCTGGGTGCTCTGGTTTCCTCCCACAGTCCGAAGATGTAGTGGTTAATAGGTTAATTAGTCATTGTAAATTGCCCTGTGATTAGGCTAGGGTGCAATCGGCAGGTTGCCGGACCGGAAGGGCCTGTTCTGCACTGTATCTCAATAAATAAATAAATAAATAAACATCAAAATGAGACTCAGGAATGTGAAAGCAGATTTGGAAGAGCATGCCAGAAAAGACAATCTAGTAATTTTGTGGTTGTCATTCCCATGACAAACTTAAGATTAGTATTTGTATTTAAGTTTCCAGGCTGTCATGATGGAATGTGAAATAGCACTGTTCATGGACTTTTCCTGAGATTAGCGAATTCATGTCAACCCATTCACCTTAAATCTTCTAACTCAGCGCTATACACTTCTGTTCATCTTTTTCTTTTTAATTTAGTTGTAGAGATGACAATATTTCCTCCTTACTCAATTTTCAGTTCAGAAATCAGCTTTGCATCTCTCCTGAAAGTATAATGCATTTCCCTCTGGACAGCTTCCCTTTCTTTCCAAGCTAGTTATTTAATTTTCAAAAACATACAGGAAGGAGTTAAGAAACTGTCTGTGCAATGCTGATTTTGTTTCTGAAAGAACTCCCTGACATTCAGTCCACCAATAACACAGATGTTATTTGACAATTTATCTGATGTCTAATACAATTGAAATAATCTAAGAACTCATGCAAAATTCTACTAAACAGTATTAATGATTATCATATTTCATATCTATTCATGAAGATCTCAAAGCTATCTATAAGCAACAGATCTGTCTATATTAAATAGGTTTTGATAACATTGAAGAAATTGCGATTTGCATTATTATACAATCAATAAATACTAATCTTTTTTTCATTTATCTACGCTATGTACAACAGGAGAGAACTTGTAGGTGGTTGAGGAGTCTAAACCAGATTCATTCAACTGGCAGTCATTTTGTTAAAAGTGGCATATCTCTGTGAAGAGTCTGCAGGATTCATATGTCAACTATAAAACTGTAAGACTTTTGACAAAGGGGATATGTTTTCACGCAGTGAATTATCTAGTTCACTGCAAATTATCAGTGAATTATTCCAGTTAGCCTCCCCACACCCTTCTATTTATTACCCCTGTCACTATCCTGTACTGCAGCAACTTAAACCACATTTTATAATGCTGTTTGCATTGAACATGCGACATGGGAGCAGAATTAGGCTATTCAGCCCATTGAGGCTGCTAATGCATTGTGTATACATTCTGGTGTTCCATGTACTTGTGTGCAATTTATTCCATATCTGTACTTTAACCTCTAACTTCATTCTTTATTCTTTATATGTTGTATGTTGTTTTTTGTCACACCCTGACCAACACACCACATCAAATTCCTAATATATGTAAATGTATGTAGCAAATAAAGATGATGCGTGATTCCTTATTCCTGATCTTCATCTGGACTGAAATGTCTGAAAGGGTGGTGATATAGATTTAAAGTAACGTACAATAAACAACTGGGGAAATACTTGAAAAGATAAAATGTTGCAGAGGTGGACACACAGAGCCAGAAGCTGAAACTATAATAGGTATTTAAATTTTTTAAAAAATCTCATTACCTCCATGTTCTCATCCAAATTACTGTCACCAGTTATGCCTGTAGATATATTACTGCATCATCACGATCAGAATCCTGAAATTCCCTTCCATTTGTAAAAACAGGGATTTTAAGAAAATAATCCACTGTTATCTTCTGGAATAATTAGCAGTAAATAACACCTGCTTTTTCTAAGTAACCCCTTTATAAAATGAATATGAAAATACACGGAAGTCTTTTAAAATTATCTAAACATAGAGTAACCTTCCCACAGCCCCCAATGATCCTGTGATTTCAGTATCTGAGGTCGACGTGCAGGCATCCTTCAGGAGGGTTAACCTGCAGAAAGAATCTGGCCCAGATGGGGTACCTGGCCAAGTACTAAAGACCTGTGCTGATCAACTGGCTTGAGTGTTCACTGACATCTACAACCTCTTGATTCGGCAGTCCGACATACCCACTTGCTTCAAGCAAGTTTCAATTATACCAGCGCCTAAGAAGAATGTAGTAATCTGCCTCATAACTATTGTCCAGTAATAGACAATAGACAATAGGTGCAGGAGTAGGCCATTCAGCCCTTCAAGCCAGCACCGCCATTCAATGTGATCATGGCTGATCATCCATAATCAGTACCCCGTTCCTGCCTTCTCCCCATATCCCTTGACTCTGCTATCTTTAAGAGCTCTATCTAACTCTTTCTTGAAAGCATCCAGAGAATTGGCCTCCACTGCCTTCTGAGGCAGAGCATTCCATAGATCCACAACTCTCTGGGTGAAAAAGTTTTTTCCTGAACTCTGTTCTAAATGGCCTACCCCTTATTCTTACATCCACTGTGATGAAGTGCTTTGAGAGGTCGGTGATGAAACATATCAACTCCTGCCTGAAAAGCAACTTGGATCCATTCCAATTTGCCTATCGGCACAACAGGTCCACAGCAGATGCCATCTTATTGGTTCTTTGCCCAACCCTGAAACATCTGGACAGCAAAGGTGCATACCTAAGGATGTTCTTTATCAACTACAGTTTGGTATTCAATACCATCAACCCTTCAAAATTAATCAATAAGCTTCAAGACCTGGGCCTCAATACCCCCTTGTGCAATTGAATCCTTGATTTCCTCACTTGTAGAACCCAGTCAGTTCAGATTGGCAACAACATCTCCTCCACAATCTCCATCAGCACAGGAGCACAACGGGGCTGTATACTTAGTCCCCTGCTACTCGCCTTATACTTAAGTCTGTATGGCTAAGCACCGTTCCAATGACATATTTAAGTCTGTGGATGACACCACTGTCGTTGGCTGGATCAAAGGTGGTGATGGATCAGCAAATAGGAGGGAGATTGAACATCTGGCTGAGTGGTGCCGCAACAACTCAATGTCAGCAAGACTTCAGGAGGAAGAAACTAGAGGTCCACGGGCCAGACTTCATTAGGAGATCAGAAGTGGAGAGGATCAGCAACTTTAAATTCCTCAGTGGCATCATTTCAGAGGATCTGTCCTGGGCCCAGCACGTATGCACAATTATAAAGAAAGCACAACAATGCCTCTACTTCCTTAGAAGTTTGCAAAGATTTGGCATGACATCTAAAATTTTGACAAAATTCTATAGATGTGTGGTGGGGAGTTTATTGACTTGTTGTATTACAGCCTGGTATGGAAACACCAATGCTCTTGAATGGAAACTCCTACAAAAAGTAGTGGATATGGTCCAGTCCATCACAGGTAAAGCATGGAACATTTCATTTACATGGAACATTGTCACAGGAAAGCAACAGCCATCATCAGGGGCCCCCACCACCCAGGTCATGCTCTCTTCTCACTGCTGCCATCAGGAAGAAGGTACAAGAGCCTCAGGACTCACACCACCAGGTTCAGGAACAGTTATTACTCCTCAACCATCAGGCTCTTGATATTGAAAATGGGATGACTGAAGGAGGATCTGAAGTAGGTACAGGTGAATCAGAAAATCAACCAATGAGAGGAAGGATTATCAGGAATATAGGAAAACTCATTGCTTTGATCTCTTCATTCACTTTTTACCTATTATTCTCCTCTATTTTCAGAACACGTTCTGTGTTTTCTTCTGAGATTACAGACACTAAGTATTTGCTTAATATCTCTGCCTTTTCTTTATTCTTCAACATATTTTTCCCTGGTTCAGTCTGTAGGAGACTGACTGATATTTTTTCTCTTTATGTACTATAAAAGCTTTTATAATCTGTATTTATGCTTCTTGTTAGGTTATGCTCATACTTTACCTTTCCTTGCCAATTTCTTAGTCTTCCTTTGTTGAATTTGAAGTTTTCCCAATTGACAGGTAATCTTTCCCAACCACAGTCTTGTTGACAATACACTCATTGGCCACTTAATTATGTACCTCCTGTACCTAATAAAGTGGCCACTGAGTGTACGTTCATGGTCTTCTCCTGTTGTAGCCCATCCACTTCAAGGTTTGACATGCAGTGCATTCAGAGATAATCTTCTGTACACCATTGCTGTAACATATGGATATTTGAGTTACTGGTGCCTTCCTGTCAGCTTGAACCAATCTGGCCATTCTCCTCTAACATTTCTCATTAACAAGGCATTTTCACCCTCAGAACTGCCGCTCACTGGATGTTTCTTTTTGCTTTTCTCTGTAAACTCTAGAGACTGTTGTGTGTGAAAATCCCAGGAGATCAGCAGTTTCTGAGATACTCAAACCACCCTGTCTGGCACCAACAATCATTCCACAGGGAAAGTCACTTAGATCACATTTCTTCCCCATTCTGATGTTTAGTCTGAACAACGACTGAACCTCTTGACCATGTCTGCGTGCTTTTATGCATTGAGTTGCTACCATGTGATTGGCTGATTAGATGCTTGCAGATGTACAGCTGTACCTAATAAAGTGGACACTGAGTGTGTTAATTTCCTTCCTTTTTCATCTAATTTGATTTAAATTACACTTGTTAACTGCAGTTGGATTACTTTTTTATTGGTTTTTGAAATTTCAAATTCATTGAAAGCTAATTACTATTTATTTGTTAGTAATTGCTCATAATTATTATACCTTTTTAACAAAGTTTCACTTTCTCCAAAGCCCAAATCATGTCTTGTATCTCTCCTACTTAGTTTAGATTTAAGACTCAGGTTTTAGTTTGAATTAAGTTCTTCCAACCTCTGTATAAGATTCTACCTGATTAACTACTAAATTATTAATTAACCTTTTTTTTCAAGGTCCAGTACTGTGCAAAAGTCTTTTGCACAGTACTGTGGTAATTTTATGTATTGCACCATACTGATGCCACACCAAAAAAAACAAATTTCATGATATATGTGAGTGATGATAAACCTGATTCTGATGTGGGTCTCTATTGTGGACGGAGAATGGGAAGGGGGCAGGGAGAGGGGAATCATGGTTGGGAAAAGGGAAGGGAGAAGGGAGGGAACAGGCACCACTAGAGACACACTGTGTAATGATCAATAAACCAATTGTTTGGAATCAAGTGACCTTGCCTGGTGTCTCAGGGCTGAGTGTGTCTGTACCCATACCACTCCCCAGCCCCTGGAACTCCTTCTCTGCCACTTGTACCACACCCCTCCCACAGTGCTTCACTCTTGTCCCAACATCCTTTGCTCTCCCAGATTTACAAACTGGCATTCTGCTCCACATTGACAAGTACAGTACTGTGCAAAAGTCTTGGGCACCTTAGCTATAGATATCTGCCTAATTCTTTTGCACATTACTCTACCTAAATATTTAATACCTCAGTAATAAAATTGATCTGCTTAGTTTTAGCAGAGGTAATTGTGAGTTTAATAATGCAACAAAATTCTATACAGTCATCTAATTAATACCAATTAAAAGAACAATTATCATCCACCAATGAAGTATGTTCTATGCTCTACCAAGAAAACTCTGTAATTTTTAATCAACTTTTAATTTAACTTTCAAATTATTAAAATGGATACAATGCTAAGTACTTAATAGAACTCTTTCAAATTTGTAAGTGTGCGAAGTTCAGCTTTATAATTTCAGAAGCTTTGTGCTCTTTGATATGAAAATGAAGCTGTTCATTTTCAGAATGGACTTCCTTCCACTTAAGATACTCCAAGTTGTGAAATCCAGTTGTTCTACAACTAAAAATCCTTTTCTGTCCCAGTAAATTTTCAGCTGTCAACTACAACTTTCAAATAATGCTTCACATTGCTCAAGTCTGATTGTTGTTCCATTTTTTTTGTATCAGCTTTCTATGCGTGTCTGAATATAAATATCAATAATGCTCATTTAGGAAGGTTTATTGGTATAGGACATGCCTCTTTGGAGCTGGGTTCCAGTACTTATTCCAGAGTTGGTTTTATTAAAAGAGCATAATTCGGCAGGTGTTTGAAATATGAAGCATGTCAATAAATGCTGTAATTACACTGCAGATCAATGACTCAATCATCACCACAGATGCTGCCTGAGATTTTACAATATGTTGCATTTTTATGTAGCAGATATTTTATCTCCATCATTGAGGCTAAATCACAAACTCATGGTGTCAATGAAGGACCCATGGTCTATCCACCGTGCAATTATATTGTTTTGAATTTTCCAAAGCGAGTGTACTGTATTGAAAGAAACAAAGGTAGAAAGATGGTGATCAAATATCAGGATCTGCCTGTAAGGAGTTTGTACGTTCTCCCTGTGACTGCATGGGCTTCCTCTGGGTCCTCAGGTTTCCTCTCACAGTCCAAAGATGGTTGCTAGCTTAATTGGTCATTGTAAATTGTCCCATGATTAGGCTGAGGTTAAATTTGGGGTTGCTGGCTTGTGGCTCAAAGGGCCGGAAAGGCCTATTCCATGCTATCTCAATAAAAATTAAACAATAAGAAACTCCAATCTTGCTTCATGGAGGAAATCAGCTATTGTTGATTAAAATTTCAAAGTTAATGTCTGATAACATCACTTGCACTATTTCTTAAATTAAACTAGGAGTGTGAGGTAGGCCTCAGTTTACAGCAACATTGTAGCTGCTCCAAGACAAGAGATACCTTCAAAGATAATAACACTCCTTACTGTCCAGAGTATGGCTTCTAGGTGTTCTTTCCCCCATTCTTCCCATCCATCTGAGAAGGCTCCAATCAGGTATGGCAGAGTGGTGCAGCTGGTAATGGCAGTGGCTCACAGCTCCAGCGATACAAGTTCAACCCTGACCTCTGGTGCTGTCTGTGTGGAGATTGCACGTTTCCTCAGAGTGCTCCAGTCTCTTCCAACATCTGAAAGACATGTGGGTTAATTGGCTAATTGCCTAGTTTGTCGGTGAGTGGGAGAATCCAAAGGGCAATGTTCGTGCAGCAGATGAGAATTGTGGACAGTTGAACGGTACTTGCATAAAAGTGTCTTTGATGGACTCATTTTGCCCAGGTTTCTGCACTGAATGAGTATATGACAAACCCTTTCTCCACTACCCTCATTAAGAGAGTGAAACTCCTGTCTGCATACAAACACTAGAGATCGACCTTGTCACGGTGTGTGCTGACAGACAACTGAACCCAGGTGCGGAGAAATAATAGAGACAGAAACAAGACTTTATTCATAGGAAGTCCAACAGAACATCAGTGGGTTGACCGAGCAACACCGCAAGATGAATCATTCTCAAACTACAAGGACCCTGCCATCAGTGCTAATCAGGAGTCCACTTTAAATAATCCCAGTTTGTGGAACACTTCTGCCAGTCAAATTAAATTTGACAAGATTAATCAGAAAACACAAGGGTTTAACAACTCTAGATAAGGCAACAATTAACAAGTACATGGGCACAGGCCTGCAGGACTCAGACAAATCCCCCACATCACCATTTCTGGCTCCCATTCACTGGAGCATTCCTTCATCAGGCCTGCAGAACTTGCATTAATCAAGTCAGAACTTTCAGAACTCTACCTTTGGCCATAAGGGTTTGCTTATGAGAGATAATGTGAGTTAAATATCTTTAATGGATGGGAGAATCAGAACTCACCTTGAATAGTACAGTGGCACATTTTAGGGTTGCCTCCTCAAAGCTTTCGGTGTTAGAGTGGCATGGTGGCAATCACTTCACAGCAACGGCTCTAAGATTGGGGTTCAATTCCAGCCACACTCTGCAAGGAATCTGTACATTCTCCCTGTGACTGTATGGGCTACCTCTGGGTGCTCCGGTTTTCTCCCACATTCCAAAGACACACAGTTAAGGTTAGTGAGTTGTGAGCATGGTATGTTGTCACCAGAAACCCACTTCTGGGCTGCTCAGCATAATCCTCGCAGATTAGATTTGACACAGTACACACATTTAACTGTATGGTTCGGTGTACAATATAGATGACAAATAAAGCTAATTTTGATCTCTCTATCTTTACCTGTCTTCAATGCTGATCTCCAGCAATGTTTGCATGTAGTTCCTGTGAATGAATGAGTTTCCTTTGGGTGCTCCAGTCTCCTCCCATATCCCAATAATGAACTTAATTGCCAATTGCAAATTGTCCCATGTGTGTAGGTGAATGGTAGAATCTCGGGGTGGGCTGATGGGATATAAAATGGGTTAGGGAAGGAAGAGTAGAAGAATGGATCAGCTGGTTTTATTTCTGTGTTTTGTTTGTTTGGTTCCATGACTTCCCTATTAGCTCCCATCTCGAGCTCAAAGTTAGACTTTGAGTTGAAGAATCTATTCAACAGGATTGCCTGGCAGATGTTTAAATCAGCCTTGATGTGAATCTAACCCATTTATTTGATGAATCTATTTCCTAAACACAAACATATTGAGATTCTCACAGATAATTTTTGACACTTCAATCTTGTGATACCATCAGATTGAATGAAATTGCTATCCCCTTCTCAAGACCTCTGTAGAACAGAAATGCACCCAGAAAGTTTCTGGAGAGTTAATGCAGTACATTACTTCACTCTTTTTCTCTCCAAATCTTTAATAAACTTACTGATCAAATGCTGAAGATGTACTGGTGCCAGAGGGATGTGCTGCAGTGTTGATCTCTGCTTATTAATTTCTGTGGACATGAATAAATTTACATTAAAAGATGTTGTGAAATGAAGAGAGAGTGCTGACTGTAGTTCCTTTATTAGTACTAATGCCCCTGTTTCCATCTGAAATTAGCTCCAATTAAAATGTGATTAAATATTTCGGAAAACAAAACAAAAGAACAAAGTGTGTAAATATGTTACTATTCACAGACCAGGACATCTCAACTATTTTAAAGCTGAAAAAATGATCTTGAAATCACAAGCACAGCAATCTCCCACAAATAGCACTGAACTATGTAAAGGTTTGTGTGACACTTCAGAGTGCCAGCAACCTGGGTTCAATTTCCGCCACTGTCTGAAAGGAGTTTGTACTCTGGTTTCCTCTCATGTTCCAGTGACAATAGGGTTAGGGTTAGTAAGTCATGGACATGCTATGTTGGTGCTAGCGACACTCGAGGACTGCCCCCAGCATGTCCACTGAGTGTATTGATCATTGACGCCAACTATGCATTTCACTGCACATTTGACGTTCTGGATGTTTTGATATACATGTGACAAAAAGTAAAGCCAATCTAATCTTCATCTTCAATTGCCCAACCAAGAGCAAAATGTGCGGTTAACACAATTCAGCCACATAATGCCTGTGGGTCAGAACGTAACTGGGTCAAAAATTACACAGTCAGATCAATACTAGGTCAAGTACTAACATTCATAAAACTTAGGGTCAAAAATGCAATGTCAGGGCAGTACTGGGTCAAGGATCTACAGTTACGTAGATGTCACTGTGGTCGAATAATCTGCCAGGGCACAACTGTTTCAAATAAATGTGTCTAAACGAATTTAACTCAACTATTCAGATATTGCCATGAACCATGTTTCCACACAGCAGAAGATGCCACAGTCCTGAAGCCACTAGCAGATCCATTCTGCCCTCCTGCCAAGTGCTCAATTGTATGTATGGTTCTGTGTAAGTCCGGCACTTATCACCTGAGGGGAACTTGTATGCTTAGCCAAGCAAAGCCACTCCAATTCTGAATGAGGAGCTAATCTTCAATAAGGGATGTGGTAAAGAAGTGATTTTTAAAAAATTGATTTTGTAAAGATGGATTACACTCAGAATCAGGTTAATTTTCATTGACATACAGTAGGTCATGAAATTTACTGTGTTGTAGCAGCAGTAGGGTGCAATGCATAAAAATTACTATAAGTTAGGGTAAGAAATAGAAAACATAAATAAGTAGTTCAAAACTGAGGTAGTGTTCATGCTGCATACCCATAAATTCCAACCATTTACAAAAAGTGGGGAGAAAACAAACCAAAGTTCTCTTCACCATTCAATGTATTTGTCCAATCTTTAATACATGTCTTCAGTTAGACTTGACTTTCTTTCAGTGTTAAGGTTAACATAGAACATAGAACATAGAATAGTACAGCACATTACAGGCCCTTCAGCCCACAATGGTGTGCCGACCCTCAAACCCTGCCTCCCATATAACCCCCCACCTTAGATTCCTCCATATACCTATCTAGTAGTCTCTTAAACTTCACTAGTGTATCTGCCTCCACCACTGACTCAGGCAGTGCATTCCATGCACCAACCACTCTCTGAGTGAAAAACCTCCCTCTAATGTCCCCCTTGAACTTCCCTCCCCTTACCTTAAAGCCATGTCCTCTTGTACTGAGCAATGGAGCCCTGGGGAAGAGGCAATGGCTGTCCACTCTGTCTATTCCTCTTACAACCTACGTATTTCTCACGACCTGCTCAAATCTACAGAAGCAGACACCAGAGATCTGATGACAATTGATGCAAATAGAGCTCAGCCATAAAAGGAGACCTCTGCTGGCTAGACACAAGCCATGATAGATGAGGTTAACTTCCTGGTGACCAACCATTTTAGTTCCTATCCCCATTTCCGTTCCAACATGCCAGTCCATAACTTCCTCTTCTGCCTTGATGAGGCCTTTCTAAGTTTGGAGGGGGTAACACCTGATATTCCACCTGATTATTGATTTCTCCAACATCCAGTAATTCTTTCCCTTTCCCCTTCCTTCTTCTTCATTTCCCCACTTTGGCCTCCCTTGTCTTTTCCCCTCACCTGCCTATCACCTGCCCCTGGTGCCTCTTCTTCTTTCCTTTCTCCCATGGTCCACTCTCCTCTCCTATCAGATTCCTTCTTTTCCAGCCCTTTACCTTTTCCACTTAACACCTCCCAGATTCACACTCCGTCCTCTCCTCCCCCACCCACCTGGCTTCACCTATCATCTTCTAGCCTGTCCTCCTTCCCCTTCCCAATCTTTTTAGTCTGGCTTCTTCCCCCTAACTTTCCAGTCCTGATGAAGGTCTCAGCCCAAAGCATTAACTGTTTATTCATTTCCATAGATGCTGCCTGACCTGCTGAGTTCCTCCATCATTTTGTGTGTGTTGCTCTGGGTGTCCAGCATCTGCAGGATCTCTCGTGTTTATAGATGCAGTTCAACACAAACTGTAAATCTCCCATCAGCTACTGGCAGAGAGAGTAATTGGAAATTGATAAATGCATATAAGCATGGTCATTAATGGGAAATAATAGACTGAGCTTCTGCAATCTATCTATATTTCAGCTGGCAAGAAATCAGTCCTACCTTTGCTAATCGAAAGGCTGAAATGGAGACAGAAGCTTGCCACTGATTCATGAGTTGATTGTTGTTCAGAATGAAGAGGGAGTACAAGTAGTGATGTCCCTGAATCAGTGAACTTCTCACTGGAAGAGTAATGTGTTGTTCTCAACTTTGAGTCGTCTTTAAGTACTTCACAGCCAATGGCATACTTTTTGATAAATAGATCATTTAGGAGACAGTTTCTTGAGTGGGTTCACTCGAGCAAGCACTGATATTAGGGAGAGCCCTACTGTCACTTTGTGTGAAGGTGTTTCTACTATCCATCAAAGAAGTTGGCACTTTGACATTGTGGACCTTAGTACTGAACTGGGAATGGATCACAAGACAAGATAGCTATCATCTCAGCCCAAACACTTCAACACATTTAAATCAGAATCAGAATCAAGTTGATGATCTCTGACATATACCATGAAATTTGTGTTTTGTAGCAGCAGTACAGTGCAAAGCATTAAAAAAATTGCTATAGGTTACAATAAGAAATATGTAATAACTACCTAGTGCAAAAAGAGAGCAAAATAATGAGTCAGTGTTCATGGTTCAAAAATCTGATGGCAGAGGGGAAGAAGCTGCCTCTAAAACTTTGTGTATGCATCTTCAGGCTCCTGGAGCTCCTTCTGGTAGTACGTAATGAGAAGTGGGCACGTCCTAGATGGTGAGGGTCTTTAATGATGGATGACACCTTCTTGAGGCACCGCTTTTTGAAGATGTCCTTGATAGTCACAAGGCTAGTGACTGTGATGAAGCTGGCTGAGCTTTGTTCTGATGCTCCATAGCACACAGTGATGTGACCAGTCAGAATGCTCTCCACGGTACACCTGTGGAAACTTACAGAGCACAGCAAAGCCATCAGTGGATTGCTAAATTTTGCTGTTCTTTATTTACGGCCTTTAATAGCACTGATTGAATATGTTGGTATCAGGGTCCAGACAATGGAGTGTGATAGTGTTTTCATTTTTTTAACTTAATTAGATTGTGGCACTTTAGATTACAGCCACCAAATGGTAAAATAAGCTTAAAGACAGAAATCTGTAATACTGAATTCTTAATTTGAGCTGGGTATCCTTCAGTATCTGTCAGGTAGCAATCAAAGCTGAAAATGTAATTTAATCTCTTCTCAATCCTTCTCTTCTCAACTGTCTAGTAAATACACTTGCTGTTACAAATAATTGATGGATAGTCTGTCTTACCTAGTTTCTCTTTTGTAACCTCGTGAATTACATTATTTACAGCACTCGAAACAATGGCACCAAACTCATCAACAAGCTAATAATATTCATTGAAGAATTGGGACTGAAGTGGATAGGGGCCTTATTATTTTTACTGTTTCGCACCATGTAATGAACTCTGCCAAAAACTATGAGAAACTATTGGAATTCATTGCCACAGGCAGCTGTGGTGGCCAAGTCTTTATGTATATTTAAGGCAGGGGTTGATAGATTTTTGATTGATCATGGCATAAAGGGATATGGGGAGAAGGCAGGAGATTGGGGCTTAGGGAAATTTAATCAGACATGATGAACTAGTGGAGAGGACTCGATGGTCCAAATGACCTAATTCTGCTCCTTTATCTTACGGTCTTAAAGCAAGGGTTCCAAACCTGAGGTTTTCGGACTCCTTGCTTAATGGTATTGGTCCGTGGCATAAACATGGTTGGGAACCCCTGAGTTATTGAACATTGCCCTATCTGCAGGTTGCTCATGTGCTAGAAGTACCTGTTTCCATCACTTTGCTGTCATTCTCATGATACGGGGTAAGACATAGAGAGGTGAGAAATGAACGAGGGAGTCAGGGTTTGGATTGCAAAGAACAATTTAAGTTGGGTTGGTTTCCTTTGAGTTATAGGGATATTCCATGATCTCAAAACCACTTTTCTTGACAAGAAGTTCAAATATCAGAAGATGAGCAAGAAAAGTTTACATCTTTAACAAGAAAAAGTAATCCAGAACCATTTACAAGAAAAAGGCAATATATGATTAGCAGGAGAAAGAAGATGAAGTTGGTGGGGTAGGGAAGGTGATCAAAGATGCACTTAAAGGTAATATATTAATTTAACTTAAAATATCATCATTCAGGATGTGTCATCGCTGACCAGATTGACATCTATCACACATCTTTGTTTATCCTTAAGAAAATGTTGACAAGTGCCTACATTATAATATCTTCCTAAGCCAAATGTCCAAATGTCCATCACGAGGTTGGGATCAGGAGTTAAATGTAGTCCAAATTTTACAAGGAAAGCAGATTGTGCCCTCCTACCCCTACCCTCACCAGGCTATTAATGACAACCAACAGCTTTAGTCATCATTATCAAGATTTTTCTTGCTCCAGATTTCAAATAATTAACTGATTTTAAATTCCATGATGGTTGAGGTGGGCTTTGAACTCAGGTCTTGGATTACTGGTCTGGTGAATTTGCCACCACAGCACAAGCAAGCCATTGAAATTGAGGAGACAAAAGAATTCTAGATGCAGGCAGTAATTGAAGATTTTATTCAAAGTTAAGATTTATCTCACAGAGGTATGGCTTGCAGTGTTATCTACCAATGCTTAAGCAGAGATCAACAGAAAATTTGGCATCAGCCAATTTCCCCTACATTTATATTCACTGCAATAATATTAATAAACTTAAAATGGTCAAGGTGGTAAGTCACAGAGGATGAAATCTTGTTTTAATTCCAGTGCCAAGTTCAATTAGCATAATCATTTGAACATTTATTTATTTATCTATTTTTTGCGTGTTGGCCCTTCTGATCCTTCGAGCCGTGCTGCCCAGCCTAATCACAGGACAGTTTACAATGGCCATTAACCTACCAATGTCTCTGAGGAAACCCATGCAATCTTGACTAGTACAAACTCCTTCCAGGCAGCTGCTGGAATCGAACCTGGCTTGCTAATACTGTAAAGCATTGTGCTAACAACCCAAGTCCCCATATAATTCTAGTAAATTGCTTGTGATTTCAGGGGAAATACTTCCTAATTAACATATTCTCATTAGCAGAAAGTTGGTCACCTTTTTTTGGAGTATGTAACCCTGATGGCAAATACAGCTTTAAAGCTGAACCTTACTCCAGTATTCACTTACAATATTTGCATTGAGATTACCATAAAAACCTATTAGAATCTTGTTGTTTTCAACTTTTGAAAAATCATTCTAATATCACAATGCTGGTGAAATAAACTTTTGTGTATCATCAAATCTCTCTCTTCAGATTCAAATTAACAGATCAGTGATTCTGCCAATATCATTGCAAATGTATCCTCTCCTCATTTACCATTCCTAATTCTCTCCATATCTCCCTCTCTCTCTCCTCCTCCCCCTCCCCACTGACTCCCTCTCTCTCCGCCTCTCCCTCCCTCTCTCTCCGCCTCTCCCTCCCTCTCTCTCATCTCCCTCTCTTCTCTCTCTCTCCCTCTCTTCTCTCTCTCTCTCTCTCTCTCTCTCTCTCTCTCTCTCTCCTCTCTCTCTCTCTCTCTCTCTCTCTCTCTCTCTCTCTCTCTCTCTCTCTCTCTCTCTCTCTCTCTCTCTCTCTCTCTCTCTCTCTCTCTCTCTCTCCCTCTCTCTCTCTCTCTCTCTCTCTGTCTCTCTCCCTCTCTCTCTCTCTGTGCAATGTGTTCTGCTGTTAGTGTTTGGGTTACCATTAAAGATAAAGGGTTGTGATGAATGTGGTGCCATCTAATCAGGATAATGGAATTGGGAGAAGGTTCTAGAGAATGCTGGACGGAGAGCTTTTTGTGACGGACACTGGGGCCAGTCGAGGTCTTTACGGCAGGAGATGAAGAGAGAAGAAGCTTGAGAGAACCAGCCATGGGATTTGGTCCAATAGGAATGAGCAATTCAAAGGAGTCCGAGGGGAAATCCTACTGGTGTTTGCTGAATAGGAATTGGCACCGTGAGTACATCAGACACATCAGCTTTTGGCAGATCTGAGCTCCAACCTCATGCACATTTGACTGTTTTAGTTTTCTTTCTTCCTTAATAGTGGTTTGGTTAAGTTAACATTCATAAGTGCACTTTCTTTATAACTGTATGCAGTGTATAGTCTGTTATTTCTTGCCAGTGGGCGATTGCATGGGGGTAGATACACAGAATTCACACAGATCCAGGTTCAGGCAGGCGAGACATCCCAGCTTCCTGGGTTTGGTGGGACCCAAGTTATATCGGCTGCCAGATGTATGGAGTCTGTGAAGGATGGTTTTCTCACCACTGTTAGCGGGGGGGGGGGGGGGGGGGGGGGGAGGGGCTAATGAGCTACATCTTTAGAGACGCCCAATAAAAAGGGGTTTCACTCTGTTTCTCGTAATATACATAAACCACAGCAAACTGTCAGGTCAGCGTCATGGTTGGCACTATACTATTGCAGCTTGGAGTGTTGGAGTCTGGAGTTCATTTCTGCTGCTGCCTGTGACTGCATGGGTTCCCTCCCGGTGCTCCAGTCCAAAGTCGTACTGGTTAGTGGGTGAATTGTCCTGTAATCAAGCTAAATAGGTGGGTTGCTGGGTGTGCAACTCTAGCAGCTGGGAGGGCCTGTTCCATGCTGTATCACTAAGCAAATAATAAATTAAAAAGTCATTGTTGCAGCCTACCATCACTGCACAACTTGTATGGGTCTAGAACAAAGATGCAGGCAGGAAAATTATTGTGGATGCTAGCCACTCTGCATACTGCCTTTTCCAAAGGCCCCCTTCTGGAAAATGCTATAGGACTATTTAAACAAAAACTTCACACCATTTTATCTTCCCCCGGGTAATTAATCTGATCAACCATTCTAATTAGCCTTACCCCACCCCACTCTGTCTATTACCCCCGTCGCTGCACTGCACTGTAAACACTGTAAACCACTGTTTATAAAGCTGTAAACACATGCTGGTATTTTGTACAGTATTTATGCACATCTTATCCCATATCAGTACTTCAACCTCAAACTTAGTTTTATATAAATCTTTCTTCTTTATAATTGTTCAGTGTTGATTGTTGTTGCATGTTGTGGTAATACACCACAGCAAATTCTATATACCTAAAATCTATCCTTAATCCTTGATCTATTTTTCTTCTTCTCTTCTTCTCACCTCTTCTCTCATGGCTTCATCTCCCCTATGATAGTTATCCACATGTCTAAATCAATGTTCAAATCCTCTGCTGCTCACTGTTGCTTCAGAATAACAACCTTCCCAACCCTCTGCCTTAAAGAAGCAAAATACAAAAGCTCAGAAATTCTATGCAACTCCCTGCTTGAACGAGATGAAGTAACAGAAAGCTTCCTTTGGAAAAATTTGCATTCTTACTGTTAGTTCTGCAAACTGACACATTTCCACATCCTGAGTCTGTTTAATGGTGTTGATGGATGGCTTTAAACTAACAGCAATAGTAACCTTTAAAGAAAATTCAAAACCTTTTCTGTATTGTCAATCACAGATCTCAAGCCAATGCTCTTCTTCCGTTGAACAGATAGGGTTCCCAACTATAGTGCAGGCAGAACCAATTCTGAAGGATAAAATCAAAGCCTGAAATATAAATTGGAACCACTGGAAATATGCAGTAGGGGTATAATTGAGGAACCGGGAAGTTGAGGCAGACCTTGCCTTGTCCAGCCATGGATTTCTTGTAGGTTGCATACTTCTGCCACCACCTTCCGTCATCAAGAACTCCAACACACAGACGATGATTTCTTCTTGCTGTTGCCATCAGGAGGAAGGTTCAGGAGCCTCAGGTCCCACACTACCAGGTTCAGAAACAGACTCAACCATCAGGCTCCTGAACCAGTGTGGACAACTTCACTTAACACTATGTGACAAGGTTGAAATCTGTTCAATTTAGTTATAAGTAATTGTTCAAATAATTTTTTAAATAATGAATATAATTTATTTCATGTGAATATCATTTCATGTTGAGAAAAGAAAAGGGATATTACTTGAAAAACATGCAAATATGTTCGCTTAAAAATTCTGAGAATCTGTATGCGAGGTATTATTTGTATTTTTGTATTTGCACAGTTTATCTGAAGCACATTGGTTGCTTGTCTGACTTTGTGTGTAGTTTTTCATTGATTCCACTGTTTCTTTTGTTTCTGCTGTGAATGCTCACAAGAAAATGAACCTCATGGTAGTATATGCCCAGTGGACTCCCACTTTTCAAGGAGTTTACAAGCATCGCTGTGATTCATTCAGAGTCTCAGTAGTCAAGAAGAGATTGTTTCAGAATCAGCGGCCAATTGACAATGTGCTCTTCAGCAGGCCTCAGAAGTTTGGCCAAAATCCATAAGAAAAATGTGTTTGGTATGTTGTCCTTCATTAGTCATGGGATTGAGTTCAAGAGCTGGGAGGTAATGTTGCGGCTCTATAAAAAACCTAGTTAGAACAAACTTGAAATATTGTGTTCAGTTCTGTTCACCTCATTATAGGAAGGATGTGGAAGCTTTAGAGAGAGTGCAGAGGTGATTCACCAGGATGCTGCCTGGGTTACAGAACATGTCTTAGGAAATAGGTTGAGCAAGCTAGGGCTTTTCTCTTTAGAGCAAAGGAGAACGAGAGGTGAATTAATAGAGGTATAAAAGATGATAAGAGGCATAGATCAAGTAGACAGACAGAGACTTTTTCCCAGGGCAGAAATGGCTAATACGAAGAGGAATAGTGGTCAGAAGCAGGTTCTTTTATACAGACAGTGGTGAGTGTGAGGGCACACTGTTGAGGGTGCTGGTAGAGGTAGATACTTTAGGAACATCTATGAAACTCTTGGATGATAGAAAAATGGAGGGCTATGTCGAAGGGAACGGTTAGATTGATTTTCGAATGGGTTATAAAGTCAGCACAATATCCTGGGCCAAAGGGGCTGACCTGTGCTGCAATGCCCTACGTTCTATACAGTCACAGTCAGGAAGCTTATCAACACCTCTATTTTTTGAGGAGGCTGAAGAGAGCTGGACTATGCACACCGACACTCATGTCATTCTACGGATGCGTAGTGGAGAGCACCCTAAAAAGCTGCAGCACTGCGTGGTACAGAAACTGCACTGTGGCGGACAGGAAAGCTCTACCATTGCTGGTCAAAACTGCCCAATGCATCACCGGCACTGGCCTACCTGCCATCAAAGTCATACTCAGAAAGGTGCCGGAAAAGGACCAGTGACATCATGAAGGATCCTACCCACCCTGCTCATGGACTGTTTGTCCCACTCCCATCAGGGAGGAGGCTTCGTATTGTCCACACCAGGACCACCACACTCAAAGACTGTTACTTTCCCCAAGCACTAAGGCTGATCAACACCTCCACCCACTAATCCATCCCTCCACATCCCTGACTACTACTACTTTATCATTTCCTGTCAGTCACCTTGTGTACAGACACTCCTGTACCTAGCATCACTTGATGTAATGTACAAATAATCAATCTACGTATAAAAACTAAGCTTATGTATTTATATTTATTGTCAGATCTGAAGTAATAATTATTTTGTTCTCCTTTACACTCGCGTACAGGAAATTACATTAAACAATCTTGAATCTTGAATCTCTGCTCACTTTCAAAGAGTGCTGCTGCATACTGAACAGAGCCATGGCAACCTGGCTCTCTGAGACTAACACTTCCACTAAGCGTTTCAAAAGATTGCTATGTGTTCCCTACCAAGGAAATGCCTCACTTTGAGTCACTGCTGAGCGTGAGTGTAGCGAGCTGGTACAGTAGTTAGTGCTGGTGCAGCACAGTTCCTGGGGCATGTGTCAACCTGACCTGGGTTGCTGCCTGTGTGGAGTAAGCAAGTTCTCCCTCTGACAGTGTGAGCTTCTCATGGATATCCAGCTCCCCCTGCCTCCCAAAAGCTTGATTAGTTACTATAATTGCCCACAAGTAGACGCAATAATTGGAATTGGCTTATTATTGTCAAATGTACTGAGACACAGTGAAAGATTTTGTTTTGCATGCATTCTAAACAAAAGTGCATTGAGGTAGCACAAGAGGAAAAGCAATACAGAATATACAGAGAAAGTGCAGTGCAGGTAGACAATAAAGGTGCAGGAGACATGATGAGATAGACCGAGAGATCTCTATCGTACACAATAGAACATAGCCTAGGAAGCAGCCCTTCGGCCCACAATGTTGTACCAAGCCAATTAAATTAATAATCAATTGGCAAACTATACTAATCTCTTCTGCCTCCACAATGTCCATATCCTTCCATTTTCCTCACATTCATGTGCCATCCAAACGTCTCTTAAAAGTCCCAAATGTTTCTGACTCTACCACCACCCCAGGAAGCGCATTCCAGGTGCCCACTGTTCCCTCTCAAATTACCCCCTTTCACCTGAAATGCATGCCCTCTGGTATTAGTCATTTCAACCCTTGGAAAATGGTATTGCCTTTCTGCTCTATTTTTGCCTCTCATAATTTATTAAATCTCTATCAGGTCTCTGACTCCAGAGAAAAGAGCCCAAGTTTGTGCAACTTCTTGTTACAGCATACACCATACAGAACAGGTCTGTTCAAGAGTTTTATGACAACAGGATATGTGGGGAGAGATGAGTGGTGTGTGTAGACTGATTGATTTATGAGGAAAAATAGGTTATAGGGAAATAAATGGACAATGGGACAGATACATTATAAACTCAATGCCTCATTCCATGTTATGAAAAATATGACAGGAGTTGTCAGGTTAAATTTCTTGTGAGATTCAAACTGCAAAATCAGATAATTACTTTCAATTCCAGCATAGTAATGAAAAAAATTTCCAGGTAAATACTTTATTTTGCCCTCAAATTTACCTGGTCCATTTCCAACACCTTCTTCCCCTTTCTCAATCTGTCTCTCTCTCGGGAGACAGTTTATCTACTGATTTCTTTTATAAACCCACTGATTCTCACAGCTACCTGGACTATAATTCTTCCCACCCCGAGACTTGTAAAAACGACATCCCCTTCTCTCAATTCCTCTATCTCTACCGCATCTGCTCTCAGGATAAGGATTTTCATTCCGGAACGAAGGAGATGCCATCCTTCAAAGAAAGAGGCTTTCCTTCCTCCACTATCAACATCACCCTCACCCACATCTCTTCCATTCCACGTATGTCTGCCCTCACCCCATCCTCCCGCCACCCCACCAGAAATAGGGTTATTCTTGTCCTCACCTATCACCCCACTAACC
Source organism: Hypanus sabinus (assembly GCF_030144855.1). Lineage (NCBI taxonomy): Eukaryota > Metazoa > Chordata > Chondrichthyes > Myliobatiformes > Dasyatidae > Hypanus > Hypanus sabinus. Next base: position 5,970,229 of record NC_082739.1, on the reverse strand, counting down.
TCTGTGTCCAGCACATAATTCTCAATAATTTCCGCCATCTCCAACGGGATCCCACCACCAAGCACATCTTCCCCTCTCTCCCCCATTTTCTGCTTTTGCAGGGATCGCTCCCTATGAAAGCTCCCCTGTCCATTCATTCTTCCTCACTGATCTCCCTCTCGGTACTTATCAAGTGTTACACCTGGCCCTACACCTCCTCCCTCACTACCATTCAGGGCCCTAAACAGTCCCTCCAGGTGAGGTGATACTTCACCTGTGAGTCTGTTGGGGTAATATACTGTATCCGGTGCTCCCGGTGTGGCATCCAGTGTTTCGGTGAGACCCAACATAGATACATAGATTGGGAAACTGCTTCACCAAACACCTACTCTCCAGAAAAAGTAGGATCTCCCGGTGGCCACCCATTTTAACTCTACTTCCCATTCCCATTCCAACACGCCAGTTTATGGCCTTCTCTACTGCTGTGATGAAGCCAAATTCAGGTTGGAGGAGCAACACCTTATATTCTGTCTGTGTAGTCTCCAACCTGAAGGCATAAACAGCGATTTCTCAAACTTCTGGTCATTGCCCCCCTCTCTCTTTCACCGTTCCCCATTCCTGTTTCTTTCTCTCACCTCATCTCCTCACCTGCCCATCACCTCCCTCTGGTGCTCCTCCCCCTTCCCTTTCTTCCATGGTCTTCTGTGCTCTCCTATCAAATTCCCCCTTCTCTAGCCCTTTATTTTTTTCATTAATCCACTTCCCAGCTCTTTTACTTCACCCCTCTTCTTCTCCCAGTTTCACCTATCACCTACCACCTGGTACCTCTTCCTCCCCTCCCCCAAACCTCTTGCTCTATCTTCTAATCATTTTTTCCCAGACTTGATGAAGGGTCTCAGTCCGAAACGTTGACTGTTTACTCTTTTCCAGAGATGCTGCCTGACCTGCTCAGCTCCTCCGGCATTTTGTGTCTGTTGCTTGTGTCAGTGGAAATTCAGGAGATACTTCTTTAGCCAGGAAGCAGTGAAAATGTCAATAGCCTAGATAAATAACACTGATAGACTTAGAAGGAGCTGGATCATGTTGATATGATTTATAAAGAAAGGTGTAGATGAATCATTGAAACATATAGTTAAATACGCCATTTTGTGTCAATGACCAGAATAGTCCAAGGATTGTACTAGGGAGCCTGCAATTGTCACCACGCTTCTGGCACCAACATAGCATGCCCACAACTCACTAACCCTAACCCTACCTGTATACCTTTGGAATGTGTGAGGAAATCCATACGGTCACAGAAAGAGCATACAGACTCCTTACCGACCCCGGTGGGTTCTGACACTGTCATTGCTATCATGATGCCCTGAAACATCTTGTGGAACAAAGTGTCGACCAGCAGGCCTGGGTCATTTTTGCAAACTTTTTCTCATTCTATGCATACTGCATGTGTGATGAGGTGATGCCAACAATGCATTGAATAACACCAAAACTATTTTCTGGGAAAATCTTGCAGCTTCATTCTCTGGGTTCTGTTGTCACATGTTAACAAACTTTAATCTGTATTACTCTGCAAAATAAAAATGTTTAAATAGTGGGTTCCTTTACTGATTTACTGAGTAAATGTACAGATGTAACCAATTAAAATTAGTTTCTGTGAATGATATTGCTATATCATCTCAGTAATGTTGGTTGGTGCAGTACCCAATTCTTCACAGAGATGACAGAAGTGCAAAGTTATCAAGTATAAATTATCACATGACCCTTGTGTATTCATTAAAACAGCTCTTGACCCTCACTGCAGTAAACTTTTTTTTGTTCTTTTAAATTATTATGTGCTTTGAGTCTCAGAGGAGGTACTCAAATTTATTGAAGCATAATTTTAAAAAATCATATTGCATATAATCTGGGGCAATAAATAATACAACTTTCCTTTTTGCATCAGAGGCCAAACTGGACCATAGAATGTAGATCAGTTTATAGAGTATTCCCATGACCCCCCGGCAACACTAGAGCTAATTTCAATCACCAATTAATCTACCATCCCACTCATTTTTCTCTCTTCTCGCTACTACCATCGGACAGGAGGTAGAGGAGCCTTAGGTCCCACAACACTAAATTCAGGAACAGTTTTTACCCTACAACCATCAGGCTCCTGAAGCAGTGTGGGTAACTTCACTCACCTCAATGCTGAACTGATTCCACAACTTATGAACTCACTTTCAATGACTCTACAATTCAGTATTATTTACTTGCATTTTTTATTATTTGCATGATTTGTGTTCTTTTTCACATTACTTCTTTGTCTTTATTATTTATAGTTTTTTTAAAAATAAATTCTGTTGTATTTCTTTGTTTCAATGGTTTTTCAATTGTTACAATATGCAGCCTGAAATTCTTACTCTTTACAGCCATACATGAAATAGAAGAAAACCCCTAAGAATGAATGACAGAAAATGTTAGATCACCAGACACCCACTTACCCTCCACAGCCAAGCAGCAGAAGAAGCATCAACATCCTGCAAATGCCTGTAAGAAAATGAATCTCAAGGTAGTATATGCTGACGTACGTATTTTGATAATAAATTAAGACCAAAGACATAGGAACAGAATGAGGCCATTTGGCCTATCGAGTCTTCTCCGCCATTCAATCATGCCTCCCCCAGAAGAGATTCCAATGATCCAAGAACCTGAAGTCCTTCCTCTTGCACCAGCTTCTTAGCCATGTATTTATCTGCCAAATCATCCTGTTTCTACCCTCACTACCAGATATTACTACCCTGGAAGTCCTGCTTCTCAGCTTTCTGCGTAGCTCTCTAAATTCTCTCTTCAGAACCTCTTTGCTTTTCCTTCCTATGTTATTGGTACCGATATGTACCAAGACGCCTGGCTGCCCTCTCTTCCTCTCTAAAATGCTGTGGACACGATCCAAGATGGCCCTGACCCTGGCACCTGAGAGGCCACATACCATCCGAACATCCTGTTCATGTCAATAGACTTTCCTGTCTGTTCCTCTGACTATTGTGTCCCCTGTCACGACTGCTCCCCTCTTCTCCCTCTTTCCCTTCTGTACCACGGACCCATACTCAGTGCCAGTAACTTGCTCTGTGGCATTTCCCAGGGAGGTCAGCCCCACAGCAGTGCATTTATTATTGATGGAAATGGCCACAGAGGTGCTCTGTGCTAATTGTCTATTCACCTTCCCTGTCATTTTCCTAACAATCACCCATCTACTCACCTCCTGCAACTTTGGGCTGACAGCTTCCCTGTTACTCCAGTCGATGATTTCCTCACTCTTCTGTACAAGTTGAAGGTTATCCAGCTGCTGCTCCAGATCCCTAATACGGTCTTCAAGGAGCTGCAGCTGGATGCACTTCACACAGATATAGTTCCCTGGGAGAATCTGGGTCTCCCAGGTCTCTAACATCCAGCATGAAGAGCACACAATGGCCATTTAAACTGCACTAAATATGCTTGACACAATAAGTAAAAAGGGAAACTTAACAGAAACTTACCCAGAACCAATATCTCTTCCAAGCCAAAGCCTGACAATCCCACACTCATCACTGGCCCACTCCCAACAATGGTGGCTCCACTTGTCCCTTCTGTATTCTTATTCACTCTCTGCGCTGCTTTCCCCACTGACTGGGCCACCGGAATGACACTGAATGCCTGCTAAACTCCCTTTTAAACAAGCGCTACCAACCTGTGAGAAGGTGCTCTTACCTCTCTGTGCGCTGCTCTTATCTCTGATTGGGGCCGACAAATAACACCAAACGCCCATGAAGCACTCCTTTTAAGTGAGTGCTGCCGACTTGCGAGTAACCTCCTCGCTTTACTTTGAGCTTTGAACTTCGAAAACAGAACACCGTGGGAAACTTACGCTTTCATTGGCAGGCCCACGCACTGGAGATCAGGAATGAATCCAAGCCGCTGGGCCTGTAAGGTAGCAATTCTGCTATCCACCCAATTGAATGGAGTCATTATTTTGCATTCTGTATATATTTGTCAGACAACTCTGACTGTTTTGCATCTGCTCTTTGGATGGGGATTCCTGTGTTCTCTTTCAATTCACTGGGGCCCCAGTTTCCATGCACCTTTAAAACTCCCTGGAGGAGCATTTTATGGGGTGTCTTGAAACTCCATTGGTTCTGTTTACACATTCCCTTGAAATTTACTGGGCCGCCGTTTCCACTTACCCTTGAAGCTCATCAGCTTTTGTTTCCTGTGTGACTTTTATACATCTGGTTCACTGGAAAATTCATTATGGGACTGTGTAACATCTAAAAATAAGTGAATCATAAATATTTAGTTTAGTTTAGAGATACAGTGTGGAATAAGCCCTCCCAGCCCTTCGAATCATGCCTCCCAGCAACCCAACGATTTAACCCTAGCCTCATCACGGGTCAATTTACAATGACCAATTAACCTGCCAACCAGTATGTCTTTGGAGTGTGGGAAAAAAAAACTGAACCAGACAGAGGAAACCCACGCAGTCATAGGGAGAACGTACAAACTCCTTACAGGCAGCAGCTGGAATTGAACCTGGGTCACTGTTACTGTAAAGCGTTATGCTAACCATTATGCTATTGTGCTGCCCCTACCTAACTTAACCCTAACCTAGTCACGGGACAATTTACAATAAATAAGTAACCTACTCACTGGTACATCTTTGGACTGTAAGAGGAAACCGCAGCATTCAGAGAAAACACATGCATTCCACTGAGAGGGCATTTCAGTGGACACTGGGATTGAACCTGGACACCCCAACCTGTAAAAGAGTTAAGCTAACTGCAACACTAACTATGTTGTAATTTATATTGGAATAATATCCCGTAGTCCAGAGAATCTTCCATCCTGGCACTACCGAAGTCCCAAGGATGCTGGATTAACAGAATTACGGTATATTGTGTAGGGTCTGAACATTCTGGTAATGAACTTGGTAGGCAGATTGAATAGACCTTATTCTAATTCTGTTTTAAAACCTACTCATAAAAGGGTACTTGGGATATTTGTGAATGGTGAACACATTTCCAATGTGACTTAAAGCTTGAGAGTCCAAGGACAAACCAGACTTCTCTGATATTGGGCATTGGTGTTTCCATACCAGGCCATGGTGCAGCCAGTCAGGATACTCCCCACTGTGCATCTATAACTATAGCATTTGTAACTTTTCCAAAGTTTTATATGTCATGCCAAATCTGCACAAACTTCTAAGAAAGTAAAGGTACTGTTGTACCTTCTTTGTGATGATGCTTCTATGCTGATCCCAGGATAAATTTTCTGATATGAAGAATTTAAAGCTACTAACTCTCTCCACCTCTGATCCCGTAATGAGGTCCAGTTCATTGACCTCCAACTCTATACTAATCTCATTTACCAGCTCATGGTCAGCAACTTTTTGTGTCTTGGTGTTACTAAGGCTGAGGAGTTCAGTGAGTGTTTGATGATCAGCATGGACAGAATGGGCCAAAGGGTCCTTCCTTTCCTTGCTGAACGACCCAGGTCCAGATTCATTCAGATCCACAAAGAAGAAATTAGCAAAATAAAGAGTCGACGTTTCAGTCCAAGACCCTTCATGAGGATTGGAATGGAAGAGTGCAAAAGCAAGATTAAAATGGTGGGGAGAGGGGACAGAGGACGAGCTGGGAGGAGATAGGTGAGACCAAATGAGGGGGAATGTAGTTTGTGGGGGCAAGGGAATAAAGTTAAAAGCTGGGAGCTGAAAGGTGGAAGAGATAAAGGGCTGAAGAAGAAGGAGTGTGATTGAAAGGGAAAGAGGAAGGAGGTGATGGGCAGGTGGGGAGAAGGAATGAGAGGGGAACCAGAATGGGGAATGGAAATAGAGGAAAGGGGGGGAAGGGGATAAATCACTGGAAGTTGGAGAAATTAATGTTCATGCAATCTGATTAGAACTACCCTGACGGAATATGAGGTGTTCATATGGTGGTTTGACTGTTCCACAAATAGTTCTTCCAGGTGAAGCAACACTTCACCTGTGAGTTTATTGGGGGTCATTTATTGTATCTATTTGCAGAAGACCTTTGACAAGGTGCTGCACATGAGGCTGCTTAACAATATAAGAGTACATGGTATTAAGGAAAGGTACTAGCATGGATAGATTAGCTGATTTGCAGAATGCGAAGAGTGAAATAAAGGAGGCCTATTCTGTTTGGCTGCTGGTGAAAAGTGATGTTCCACAGGGATCAATATTGGGACCAATTCTTTTCACATTTTATGTCAACAATTTGGATGACAGAATTGATGACTTTGTGGCCAAGTTTGCAGACAACACAAAGATAGGTGGAGTGGCAGTAGTGTCGAGGATGGAATACTGTGTAGGGAAGTGTATGGTCATGCCCTTTGGTAGAAGGAATAAAAGCACAGAGTATTTTAAAAATTCAAAAATTGGAGGTGCTAAGGGACTTGAGAGTCCTTGTGCAAGATACCCTAGAGGTTAATTTTCAGGTTGAGTCAGTGGTAAGGAAGTCAAATGCAATGTTAGCATTCATTTTGAGAGAACTAAAAAGATGCAATGCTGAGGCTTTATAAGGCTCTGATCAGACCACACTTAGAGTATTGTGAACAGTTTTAGGCTCCTTATCTAAGAAGAGTTCTGCTGGCATGGGAGAGGGTCCAGAGGAGTTTCATGAGAATGATTCCAGGAATGAAATGTGTAAGAGGCATTTGTTGGCTCTGGGCTTGTTCTTGCCAGAGTTCAGAAAAATGAAGAGGGATCTCATTGAAACCTATGGAATATTGAAAGGCCTAGATAGAATAGATGTGGAGATGATGTTTCCTATAGTGGATGAGTCAAGGACCAGAGGGCACAGCCTCAGAATAGAGGGACGTCCGTTTAGAACAGAGATGAAGAGGAATTTCTTTAGCTAGAGGGTGGTAAACCTGTGGAATTCATTGCCACAGATGGCTGTGGAGGCCAACTCATTGGGTATATTTAAAGGAGAGGCTGATAGCTTATTGATTAGTCAGTCTGTCAAAGGTTACAGGGAGAAGGGAGAAGGCAGAAGAATGAGGTTGAGAGGGATAATAAATCAGCCAAGATGGAACGGCGGAGCAGACTCGATGGGCTGTGTGCCCTAATTCTGCTCCTCTGTCTTACGTCCTATAGTCTTTGCAGCCTCCTCCAAATCAGTGAGACCCAACATCAATTGGGTTACCACTTTGTTGAGTACCTTCGCTCTGCCTACTGCAAAGGACAGGATCTCCCATTTCATCCATTTCAATTCGGCTTCTTATTGCCATTCTGACATGCCTGTCCATAGCCTCCTCACTGCCATCATGAGGCCAACCCCCCAAAACACTGACAATTCCTTTCCTCCCACCTGTGCCCCAAGATATTTTTTGTTGTTCAAAAACCTCTCTGCATCAGTGACAGGGTAATATAAATCTTAATTATCAGATTTAACATGGCAATGAGATTTTAGGCCAATTAACATTCAAGTCCAGTAAGATGTTAAAGTATAATTGGGGAAGATGTGCTGCTTGTGCAAAGCAATAGTAAACTGATGTAAATTGATCCACATCCTCTGGAGATTTGTTTCTCATGGAGTGTCTGGTTGTTAGTCAAGTTCATCATTAATTACAGCAGTACATCACTAACAAGGTGTATTTCTCCAGGAAGAATCTATGGATGTGTCTCAAGATTTATTTTCTCATTAGTTAAGGAAGATGCAGTGTAGTGGTTAGCACAACACTTTACAGCACCAGCTGTAAGATCGGAGTTCAATTCCTGCCACTGTCTGTAAGAAGTTTTTACGTTCTCCCCATGACTGTGTGGATTCATTTCCAGATGCTCCGGTTTCCACCTCCATTCCAAAAATGCACAGTTAGAGTTAGTGAGTTGTGGTAGTGTTGGACGTGCAGTAACACGTGAGCTGCCCAGCACTAACTTTGCTGATATGATTGGATGCAAAACAATGCATTACACTGCATGTTTTGATGTACATGTGACAAGTAATGCTAATCCTTTGTTTTCTTTCAACAAATGGACAATTAGGTGCTGCTGTGAGAAATCTTGAATGGACTGTACATCCACCAAATACAAGCATGTAAACTTTGGGGAAGCTTTATCACGAAGCGATGAAAAAAGAATCTTTTATCATTAGAATTATCTTTAGATAAGCTTGGTTGCAAATGTTAAACTTATGAGTGAGTTTGATTAAAACAAGACGTGAATTTCCTGGCCAGCCAAGTCAGTAGATAAAGGTCATTGATATACATTCAGTGGCTACTTTGTCAGATACACTTGCATTAATGCAAATATCTAATCAGCCAGTCATGTAGCAGCAACTCAATGCATAAAAGCATGCAGACATAATCAATAGGTTCAGTTCAAACATCAGAATGGGGAAGAAATGCAATCTAAGTGACTTTAACCATGTAATGATTGTTGGTGCCAGATGGGATGGTTTGAATATCTCAGAAACTGTTGATTTCCTGGGACTTTCATGTACAACCGTCTTTAGAGTTTACACAGTTTGGTGCAAAAAAAAACACAAGATGTCCAGTGGGCAGCAGTTCTGGGGGCAAAATCATCTTGTTAATGAGAGAGGTCAGAGGAGAATGGCCAGACTGGTTCAATTTGACAGGAAGGTGACAGTAACTCAAATAACACATTAGAACAGTGCTTCTGCACATCTCTGAAAGCACAACACATTGAACCACGTAGTGGATGGGCTACAGTAGCAGAAGACCATGAACATAAACTCAGTGGCCACTTTATTTGGTTCAAGAGATACTTAATATAGTGGCCACTGAATGCAGATATGCTGGGCACGGGTGTATATGCAGCGACAACACTCCACTCCACTCCAGAACCAGTGTCACTCCAACTTCCGTAGTTGAATTGCAGTGTACAGACGATGCTGGCTAAACTTCAAGTCTTCTGCTGATGCACTGGAGCATGTGAAAGGATGGGCCTTACACCAATATCTACATAACAAAGATTATCTTGAAGTCTTCCTAGCCCACTTTACAATGCCACCCTGGTTGAAAGTGAGACACTAGAAAAGACAATCCATTTCCCATTTCTTAGAACAACAAGGAATGTACTAGAGAAACTCATTAACTCAGGAGATTCTGAAAGTGCTGGAAAATTTGAGCAATACACACAAAAGTTGGAGGAGACTTGCTGAGTTCCTCTAGCATTTTGTGTACATTGCTGGAGGAACTCCTTGGGTCCAGCAATATCCATGAAGGAAAGACTTTCTTGAACAACATTTTGAAACCCTGAAGACCCACTGACTTCCTCCAGCAGATTGGTGCTGCACGTGTCAGGGTTTGCAGTCTCTTGTTTCTCCTATATCTCAGAAATCATCCATTAGCTAAGGCAGTGATGAGAGTTACCATTGACCTCAGTGTCCACAACAACCTTTGGTCAAATGAGAGAAAAGGTGAATGAAGATCAAGATCTCAAATATAGGACAAAGTCCATGGTGTACTAGGCATGAGAAATCCTTACCTTCCTATATGTATCTGAGGCATGGAATTCAGCAGGCACCTCAAGGCACTGGAGAAACAGCACCAATGCCATAAAGTCTTCCGACCCCACTGGAAACAATATGCAAACCAATGCTAGCTTCCTCTCCCAACCTAACATCCTCAGCACTGCGTCTCAATCACATAGGACCAACTGAGAAAAAGATGATATTGCCTAATTTTCCAGTGCAATGGACCGAAGTTTCAAAAATCACCTTAAATTTTACCTTAGGCAGAGTTTCAATGGATCAGCTTCCTCCTTGCACACGGCTGTTGCTGTCAGAGGAAAGTTCAAGGGGAATCCAGCAACAAGGAGGTCATCAAGTTGATTGAGCAATCACCTGCACAGAAGAATATACATAGATAACAAACAAAGTAAAGGAGGTGGTTTTTAGCTAATAATGTAAACATTGTACAACACAGAAAATAAAGAGCAGAACAGGAACCTGCTGGCACTTTGCATTGTTGCTGATAGAAAATCCTGAACTTGCTCGCAACTCTTCGTTATCATTTTCCAAGCTGTACTTTGATGTCAACAATCTCACCATATTCACCAGCATATCAAGGCAATATCTCAGTATCTAATTTCTTTAAGAAATAATAGATTTTAGTTAAATATATTAATTGCCCTTTTCAGTAAACTTATATATTCTTTATACATATAAATTAAATGGATTGTTGGTAGAAGCCACATTTTACTTATAAAGAAGTAAAACTGAGGTGTCAACATAGTTCAGGGTTTTTAATTAAACCTATGCCCAGCAAGCTTCGAAAGCTGGGCTAAGATATCCCTTTGTCTGAAATTATTATCATTCTGTAAATTGGAGTGCAAAATGATAATGCTTTGTTGCATACAGCATTTAAAGTTAATATTATGCTGGTAGTATATGAAGCAATATGAAAAACAAACTATCATGACTCCAGATTCCATCAGTTTGCTGACAAACAGGTAGATGAAATTTTGCTCTTTGGTCTTTCAGACCACCTGTGTGTGTTGCATACAAATGAAGCTTGTTGCAGTGTAGTGAATGCTACATTCGACAAATATTATTATATAAATACTCAACAGGTCAGGGATATTTGTGGAGACAAATTTCAAGTCATTAAATTTCAGACTGTAGGTTTCAGATTTTTAGATGATATTATCATTCATTGCATTTTTAGGTTTCTTATTTTAGGGAGCTCTGGAAGAACTCCCTAAATTCAAAGCTGACTCAGATACTCAAATGAAATATGAAGAAGACTGAACAAAAGCTGAGTCAATGAGGCAGATTTTAAAGGACATTTGGGTGAAGGCTGTGGGGAGAAGTGATTTAGAAAAGGAATTTCCAAAGCTTAGTATTACTGTTATACTGTTCAATGTTCTATGTTTAAGAACAGAAAGAACTGGCTGAATGAAAGACCAAAGCCAGTAGGGAGGGCAGATTATGTTTTCCAACATCACAGTTGAGGGGACTATTTATTCAGGACTCAGGTCTCAGTCCAAATCTTCAACTTTCATGTTGATGACATTTCTTCTCATCTCTACTCTGAATATCTGATTCCTTGTCTGAAGTGTGTGACCACTGTTTCCATCATCCTCACATCTATCTTGTTGACACCACAAGAATTTTGTACATTTCAGTGATATTATCGATGATATTAATGAGACTTCCAACATAAATTCTGTTTACTCTCTGGGGTCATGTTAACATTTTATAGATGAGCAAGGGAGTTCCTTCTGGGAGATCTGGATGATATTTAACTTAATCGCTAACATATATTATCTTGGTATTATCACATTGGTGTTTGTTGAAGCTTTCCATGTCTAATTTATTGCTTTAGCTATATGTGTGGTGGTGTGGAGTTACATCTCTACCAAAAGAGGTCTAAGACCTAAGCAGGTCACCCTTGGGCAAGATGTAGCATCTGCTTAGTCCCGACCACTGACAATCTCTGAAGAGTGTTGATAATGGCTGGGGTCATCCATCTTGTAAAGGCACTACCCAGAAGAAGGCAATGGCAAACTAGTTCAGTAGAAAAGTTTGCTAAGTACAATCATCATCATGGAAAGACCAGGATTGCCTATTATGAAATAGTACATAACGAACAAACATTATAATATGAACCACATCTCAGGTATTTCATTGTCTCTAAAACAATTTCAGAATTCTGACAAGTTTGATGGAATACAAACTTGTATTATAACTGGTACATAATATTGTTTTGTTATCAGCATTTACAATGTTAAGGTTTCTATTACCATTATCTGTGTTATTCAAGCCCATAAATTCCAGCCATGCATAAGCAACATTAAATTATCTTATTGTTTCAATTCTAAATTAGAGTTTAAAGCACAGTTCATATTGAGAGTGGAGGATAGCTTCTAGAAGTTATCTATCTGAAGTGCTTTTTCACCAGTATCTCTCTCAGACATACATTTGACAAGGTTGTTCCACTTGATTTAAACATCACCCAGTACCATGATTTAGAAGTTTGAAACTCAAATCAAACATTGGACTGGTTGCAGACTTCAAAGTATGAAATTTGTTGGGAGTCAAAATGTCAGGAGAGTCACCTAACATAGTGGGGAGTGTAACAGTTGGCATAATGCTTTACTGCACTAGTGATCAAAGATTAGGGTTCAATTTGCGCCACTGTCTGTACAGAGCTTTACGTTCTCCCTGTGACCATATGGGTTTTCTCCATGTGCTCTGGTTTCCTCCCACATTCTAAAAGACATTTGAGTTAGTAGGTTGTGGGCATGCTGCATGGGCTGCTCTCAGCATATAATCAGTCTGTTTGGGTCATTGATGCAAACAATACATTTCACTGTATGCTTCGATGCTTCGATATACATGTGGCAAATAAAGTTAATCTTTAAATCTAATATTTAACAGACTTTCAGCATCATCCATTATAAATCAAGTTCTTTAAGGATGAATGCTGCCTTCTTGAGATACTGCAAGAAGGTGGCATTTATCATTAAAGACACTCATCATCCAAGACATGCCCTCTTCTCATTAGTACCATGGGGGAGAAGTACAGGAGCCTGAAGACCCACAGTCAACATTTTAGAAACAGCTTCTTTCTTTCTGCCATCAGATTTTTGTAACTGACTGTAACATGGAAATAAAGACTGTTGTCTCCCCTACCTTGTGCTCGATAAGAAAGTAACCAGATCTTTTGGTGAGCATTCAGAACTCTTACATGCATTGACAATACATAAGAGATAGAAACATTGCAACATAAGAAATAGAATATCTCTGCTTTGTTATTTGTCACAAACCCAAAATAAAAAGTCAGCCACTTAGAAATGAGAGGGAAAGAATTTCCTTTACCCATTTGGTCAAGAAACTTTAGAATACACTGATTAGAAGAGCTGTGGAGATAGTTGCTGGATATACTTAAGACAGAAGTTCAGAGAGATTTTTGGATATTAATGGAATCAGAGGATATGGGCTTATTGCAGGAAAGTAGCAGAGAGCTAAAAAAATGTTCCATGATCTCACTGAATGGCAGAGCAGATGGGAAGGCCCAAATAGCCTATTCCAAATTCTGTTTTCTTATTTTCATGTAAAGAATTCCGTAGATTCAAATATCCTGTTTCATTATCGAGTGGTCAACTCCTGATTTGAGACTATCTCACCAAACTCTGGACAATTACCATTCAGGGACAACGAAATGTACTGACAACGCCTACATTGTAAAAAGTCTCCTCCGGATTTTAAGGAACACAGAACACATATTCATAGAGTTGAGCAACATGGAAACAACTCCCAAAAGAGATACTCTATTCGAAGATTCATCATTGGAAGAGATTAAAAGCTCAAAGTAACTTTGTTATCAAAGTACATATATGTCACCGTATACAACCCTGAGATCCATTTTCTAGCAGGCTTTTATTGGAAAATAAAGAAATACAATAGAATTTAAATAAATTACACATAACAAAGACAAATCATTCAAATAATAATTTAAAAAGTAAGTAATACTGATAACATGAGTTGTAGAGTCCTTGGAAATGAGTCTATAAGTTGTGCAGTCAGTTCAGTGTTGAGGTGAGTGAAGTTATCCATGCCAGTTACTGTATGTGGTGTCATCGTCCATTGTGAGGGACTGTTAAAATGTAGAAGGCCTACCTCTGCCTATTGGGTTTCATACTCTATATCGTATTTCTCAGAAGTGGAAATGATTCACTCCATCTTGCCACTTAATGTAATTATGACATTAATTCATAAAAGTATTTTAAAACTGTACTGGGCTGCATATTTGAAGAAAGTAAATTTTTAATGCTTGTTTGTGTGAGATTTTTTACCGTGAAGCTGTTGGTACATGATTATTCAATTAGATTGCATTTAAAAATCAACTAAATTATCATCACACTGTAAGCATTAAATTGCATGGAGTCCTACTTTCAAGCTTAACCACCACAAAATAAATACATGTACATCTACATATTAATAAGCATAATACAGGATTTCTAAGAAACAGCAGGTATAAGATGAGGGTGTGCCAAGGCACCACAGAGGTAATTTTCACATTTGAACATTTAGTTAACAAGTTAATCTATATGGAAACCAGCAGAAAATGAAAAATTTGTCAATGGAACACTCTGAGATGGGAATCACATATCAGTGATTGGTGGAAGGAAAGGTGTTGGAGTGATACCATCACACAACAAAACCTCCAAATACACATCAAGCTAGAACTGGTAACCAAGAATGGGGGCAGTGCTGTTAGATCTTACACAAAGTACTAACAGAAGTGCAAATATGGTATATTTTACTGCAAAGATTTGCTAGCACAATTCAACTCTAAGATCTGGGTTTGAAATCAATTCAAGATGAAGTCCTTTCTGTGTCCGTTGTGTTTCATTGCCTTTACAGTTTTATTGCATCTCTTTTTGAGGTACCTGACATTTGATCTCATACATATCAACCAAATTTCCCGTGAGTTACTGCGATTGCCTTTAACTTTGAATGCCAATCATGACACTTCCCATGCCGCACTTTGTCAAAGTCAATGCAAATTTATTATCAAAGTAAGTATATGTTACCATCTGCAACCTTGACATTCATTTTCTTGCAGCAATTTACAGGAAAATAAAGGAATACAATAGAATTTATGGAAAACTAAACATAAACAAAGACTGATAAACAACTAACGTGCAAAAAAAGACAAATTGTGCAAATATAAAATGAAGTAATATTAAATCCACCTTGATCAGGAATGTTAAAATCATGAACAACGTAGAGAGGGATTTTTTTCACCACAGGTAATTGGTATGGCTGGGCTGGTAGTGAAAGCACATTCAGTGACATCGTTCAGAAGGTAGTTGGGTGAACATCCTAAAGGAAATAATTTGCAAGGTTCTGAGAAGGAGCACCTGCTCTATAGGCAACAGCTTGCTCTCCATATTGTACTGCCCTGGCTTGCATATCATGTAGAGAGATGGGACGCAGCGTCCATGGTCAACCCTGACCAACAGAGAGCTTCAAATTGTATTGTATGTTTCTCACTGTGGAATTTACTTTTTCCTAGGCAACCATGATGGAGGAGTGGAAACGATTTATCACTTTCTGGTATTTGATTTGATAAATGGTATTTTCCCCTGAGAGTCAGCTCCTTGGGAATAGCTCATTTTCCCAAATTTGCTTCTCCCTGGAAAGGATTACATTGAAGAGTTTTGGTTCTGGTGTTTTTAATCCCAAGAGTTTCAGCAGCATGAGATAATTAACCATCTCTCCTTACACCACATTCTAAGATGAAGGGTTTCGGCCTGAAACGTCATCACTACCTCCTCCCATAGATGCTGTCTGGCCTGCTGAGTTCTGCCAGCATTTTGGGTTTTTATTCTAAGACAAACAGTTCAGTGCCAGTTATGCGGAATCTCAGATAATTAGTGAAAGTGCAGCAAGCATTGCTATAAGGAAACATGCAGCATTGGTTTTGCACCCGGAACAATCTCAGGGTCTACAAAGCTAACAATGAATGTACAACTAGTCAATATCTTCTTGGTGGTGGGGGTGCGGAGTTGAATCCTTTCATTTTACTCTCTCTGTCTTGACCATACCGCACCAACCGCTGCCACTGGACTATAAACATGCAGGATCAGTGTGTGGTTAAGTGCCTTGCTCAAGGACACACACACTGACTCGGTTGAGGCTCAAACTAATGGCCTTCAGATCGCTAGCCCAAAGCCTTAACCACTCAGCCACGCGCCACACTCTCTGGCACTGTCATTGCTTTGAATGCCTTGGTACAATCTCTCCTCAACTTCCTGCATCCCAGAGAGGATGATGTTGGCCTGCTTAGTCTCTCTGTGAGACTGTGACTGGAGCCCTAGTGCCCCAGAGCCATCCTGAAGCCTCCGTCAGTCATGGCCGACCATGGATGTTGTGTCTTTGCTGCCTAGATTTTCAAACCAGCGCAGTACGATATGGAGAGCAAGCTGTTTCCCATGTAATAAACCCCCCCTTTCCATGCATCTGATGAACCCAAAGGCACGGCAGAGACCGATACAGTTTGGCACCAGCAGCGGCGCAGGAGTTGCCAGTCAGCATTGAGGAATGCCTTAGGAACTCCAGCTCCGGATTTGTGTGTGTGTGCATGCAAATACCCAGGCTAAGTCTGTGCTCCAGAGCCTGATCAACTGGCCTTGAACCTCTTACCATGTAACAAATATCTCCAAAATTCCTCTTGATAACAGGATTTTGCAACAGGGCTGATCTGTATTTTAAATTTTTTATGCATCCTCTTGTTTTCTTTCCCTCTCTCTAACTTCATTCATTAATCGATCAACTAGATAGCTTCGTAAGGGTGATTACGAAAGTATATGGAGTGTTGGCCTTCATCAGTCGGGGGGTTGAGTTCCAGAGCTGTGAGGTAATGTTGCAGTTCCAAAAAGCTTTGGTCACACCAAAACTTGGAGTATTGTATTCAGTTCTAGTCACCTCATTATAAGAAGGATGTGGAAGCTTTCGAGAGGGTGCAGAGGAGATTTACCAATGTGCTGCCTGGATTAGAGAGCATGTCTTACCAAGAAAGGTTGAGTGAGCTAGGGTTTTTCTCTTTGGAGCAAAGGAAGCTGAAAGGTGACTTGATAGAGATGTACAAGATAATAAGAGGCATATATCAAGTAACAGTCAGAGACTTTTCTTGGGGTGGAAATAGCTGTTAGTACAGGGCATAATTTTAAGGTGATGAAGGAAAGTATAGGGGGATCTCAGAGGTAAGTATTTTTACACAGAGAACGGTAGGTGCACGGAACACCCTATCAGGTGGTGGTAGAGCCAGATTCATTTGGGTACATCAAGAGACTTTTAGATGGGCACATGGATGCTAGGAAATTGGAGGCCTAAATGGGAGGGAAAGGATAGATTGATCTGGGAGTAGATTTAAAGGTTGGCACAACATTTTGGGCTAATGGGCCTGTTCTGTGCTGTAATGTTCTATGTTCTGGTTTCTATAATCATTGCATTAACACCATGATCCAGCCTTACCCCGACAGAGATACTCTCTTTGTCCACTCCGTTCCACATATTGCAACATAAACTCCAGTTCTGATTA
Source organism: Hypanus sabinus (assembly GCF_030144855.1). Lineage (NCBI taxonomy): Eukaryota > Metazoa > Chordata > Chondrichthyes > Myliobatiformes > Dasyatidae > Hypanus > Hypanus sabinus. Next base: position 5,953,204 of record NC_082739.1, on the reverse strand, counting down.
AGGTTCTTTGACCTTGAAAGTGAACCCAGTTTCTTTTTCCACTCATATAGCCTGACCTGCTGAGTTCTTTTTCACCATTTTATGGCCATAACCATAGTGCCAAGACTATTATTTACCTATGTAAGTGCTCTTCCTGCCTGTTGCAGGTCACTGACAGTGCTTGCCAGTTACATCCGAAAACTCAATGGTCACAACCTCCTGCTGTTGTGTTCCTTGTCCTGAAATAGAGATCCCTTACATGTACTATGTTTCAGCTTCAACACGAGCAGTGATATCAAGCATTTCCCTTGCGTATCCAGTCTCTCTCTGTCTTTCTCTGAAAGGGTCATTAATGCTCAATATACTTCATAGTAAAAAGCAATGTACACAAGTTCATCAAAAACCCACTTCAAAATAAATGGAGATTGTCATTTATTATTGGTGACTGATTAGTGAAAATAAATTGCCATTAGTTAGAATAATCTGTCATTATTTTTACGAATGAGTAAATCAGGTCTTCTTTCTTTTTAATATTTTGTGTCATCGTTTTCCTCGCTTCTTTAATAATGCATGACATTTTACAAATGTAAGATTGACTGAAGATATCCTTGCATAACAAAATAAACTTCATTTTTTGCTTAATATTGCGAGATGCTTCACATTAGAGTTAATAAACAGAATATATTAATGAGCTAGACAAGATTATAATGATGATCAAAAGCTTAGGTCAAATAGGCAGATGTTCATAGGAGCTACATAGAAGGTTGGAAGTGGAGAGAGAGAGAGTGGAAGGTGAGAGATTAAATATCTCAGTCATAGGTTGTTGAAGATAAAGAGAGAGATAACAGCAATAGAAATAGATGATGTGAAACAGGACAGAATTGCCAGAGTGCAGAGGTTTCTAGAGCTGGAGGTAACAGAAATAGAGATCAGAACCAGATTCAGGATCAGGTTTAATATCGCTGATGCATTTTATGAAATCTACTGTTTTGAGACAGCAGTGCAGTGCAAGGCATAGATAAACCACAAATTACAATGGTTCAATGGATCAATGGTTCAAATTAATCTCAGAGAATGTATACAGTATACAACGGGAAATCCTTACTCTTCCCACAGACATCCACAAAGAATGAATGACAGAATCCCCCACTACTCCAGCAAAAGCATCAGCCCCCACCACCCACAATGCAAGTAACAGCAACCCCCAGATACCATAATCAAAAACTACTGTCCATCTCAACACTTCAACATATCAGTCCTGCTGCAGCGAGAGGGGAGGCCAACGGCTCACTGTTTCAATGTTACAACCTGCAGTGTCACTTATTCTTCTTTGGAAATTATCTCTGATTAGCAGATTATCAGTGGGGCCATCATAATGTTCACTCTTGGCTGCTTTAATTAGCAAGAATTCATTCAGAATTTTTTTCCACCATCTGGAGAGATATTTATTTTCTCTGCTTGTTTTCTGTACTTGACTTGCTGCAGCTAGCTGTTCTGATAATTTTGAATTTCTTCAGGCAACAAGAGGATTAGAGGATTAGATACTCTTGAGTTGAGCCTCATTGCAACATAAAACCACAAGCCCATAAGACATACAGGACTGTGCAAAAGTCTTAGGCCAGAATCTTTTGCACAGTCCTGTATTTGTCAATGTGGAGTGGAAAGCGAGTTTGTGAATCTAGAAGGAGTAAAAAATTTTGGGAATGGCAAGGGTGGAGCACTACATGAGGGGTGTGGGACAGGTGGCAGAAAAGGCATGCCAGGGGCAGGGGTTGCTATGGGTGCAGACACACCCAGCCCTGAGACACCAGACAAGGTCATTCAATTCTAAACAGTTCATTTATTGATGATTACAGGACGTCTCTCTGGTACTTCCTGCTCCCTGCCCCTTTTCCCAACCATGATTCCCCTCTCCCTGCCCCTTTCCCACTCTCAGTCCACAATAGAGACCCAGATCAGGATCAGGTTTATCATCACTCTCATGTGTCATGAAATTTGGATTTTTTTGTGCAGCAGTACAGTGCAATACATAAAATCACTACAGTACTGTGCAAAGTTCTGAGGCATCCTAGCCATATGTGTATGTATATGTGTGTCTATTGCTTTTGCACAGTGCCTTAGGAGCAGAATTTGGCCATTTGGCCCATCAAGTCTGCCCTGCTATTCCATCATGGTTGATTTATTTTCCCTCTCAAACCCTGCCTTCTTTCTGTAACCTTTGACATTCTGACAAATCAAGAACTTATCAAGCTCTTCTCAATCACTTGGCCTCCACAACATCTGCGGCAATGAATTCCACAGATTCATCACTCAGTGGTATATGAAGCCAAAAATAACAGTGATCTTGTGCAGCCTTCTGTTCTCTTGGCCTCCTCCCACATGCAACCCAATTGAGGAAGGAGGATTATAAAGTGAAATTCAGGTTTCAACCTTATACTGCAGTGATATGGTACCTAATGAGACTATTTGGCTTCATATTCCTTTGCCAACTTTGTGGTAAAGATGAATTCTACCCGGTTTTTGCCTTATAGATCTGTAGATCTTAAACACAAGAAATTCTTAAGATGCAGGAAGTCTTAAGCAAAACACACAAAATGCTGGAGGAACTCATCTGGTCAGGCAGAATCTATGGAGGGGAATAAACAGTCTATCTTTCAGGCTAAGACCCTTCATCAGGACTGGAAAGGAAGAGGACAGAATCCTGAATCAGAAGACGGGCATGTGGGAGAGGAGTGTACAAGCTGACAGGTGATAGTTGAAACCGGGTGAGGGGCAAAGTAGATGGATGGGGGAGGGGGGATGAAGTATGAAGCTTGGAGATGATAGGTGGAAGAGGTAAGGGGCTGAAGAAGAAGGAATCTAGTAGAAGAGGACAGTGGACTATGGCAGAAAGGGAAGGAGGAGGGGAATCAAAAGATAATGATGAATTGGTGAGGAGAAGAGAAGCTGTGAGAGGGTAACCAGAATTGGGAATAGTAAAAAAAGAGGAGGGAAAAATTGCTGGAAGAGGGAGAAATCAAAGTTCATTCCCTCAAGTTGGATGCTACCGAGACAAAATATGAGGTGTTGCTCCTCTAACCTTACTTTGCCTCATCATTGCAGTAGAGAAGGCCTTGGACAGTCATGACAGAATGGGAAAGGGAAGTCAAATTGAAATAGGTAGCCACCGGGAGATCTGCCTATCTTTTCACTTCAATTGGTTACCTGGTCCCTGGGTTTGGAAAATACCATTGAATCTGCTTTCACTGCCCTTTTCGGAACCATTCAATAATTTCATAACGGTAAGTTAGAAGCTGTCCTTGAGCTTGGTGGTCTGGCTACTGTATTTTCTGTCTGATGGGAGGAGGGAGAGAAGAGAATGTCTGGGTTGGGTGAGATCTTCAAGTGTACTGGCTACTCTACTGAGGCACTGAGAAGTGTAGACAGAGTCCATGATGGAGAGGTTGGTTTCAATGATGAGTTGTGTCCATAACTATCCTAGCATCTTGCAATTGTGGACAGAGTAGTTGGCATACCAAGATGCAATGCATCCAGACCGGATGTCTTCTTTGTTGCATTAATAAAAATTTGTTAGGTCAAAGAAGTCATGTCAAATTTATTTAGCCTCCTGTGGATGCAGAGATACTGCTGAGCTTTCTTGGCTCTGGTGTATATGTGGTTGGACCAGGTCAAGCTGTTGGTGATGTTCACTCCTGGGAACTTGAAGCTCTCTACTCTCTAATCCTGAACACTGTTGTATGCTGGAGCCTGTACACCAGCCCCCTTTCTGAAATCAATAACCAGCTCTCCTTAGCACTATAAGATGGACTCTTGACCTCACAATCTACCTTGTTATGACCTTGCATCTTATTGCCTATTTGCACTGCACTTTCTCTGGAACTTGAGCACTATATTCTGCATTCTGTTGTTGTTTTACCTTGTGCTACCTCACTTCACTGCTGTAATGATTTGATTCATATGGTGTACAAGACACAATTTTCGCTGTTGCTTGGTGCATGTGACAATAATAAACAAATTTACCAGTTTAGTTTGTAACAGAAAGAAATTATTCTTCATGTTTCCATTGGCGCTTCCCTCAGTCAAATTGTGTCCCTTAGTCTCTTCCTCCATCTACTAGAAATAATTGCCCATTCTTCATGCTATCAAAAGCAATCATCATTCTGCATATCTTTATCCAATTTTCTAATCTTCATTTTTGTTAGTCAACTATTCCAACATGATTAAAATAGTAAAGATAATATCTGACTTGTCTAACGGCTCAACTAAGGGCAAGACCATCATACAGTAACTGTTTCGTAATATGTTTGTGTTGGTTAGATATCACAGACAGCCCTTTTCATGAAGTGCTTCTCATCGTCTGGTGAAATGGAAAGGCTGCAACATAAACCTTTGCAAAGGGCTCTTCAGAAGACAAATGCCACTAACCAGCTACATCATTGTATATTCATCTCATTGACAATACTCTCTCAAAAATGTACAAAGCCATACAAATTCTGTTTGGAGATGGTTTTTTTTTGTTTACTAAGGTTAAATAATCATATATTAAAAATGTCAGCTGCCATTTGGTCTGTAACACTTGCCTCTGAGTCATCAGATGTGGGTTCAAGTTCCTCTTCACAGACTGGAGCACAGAACTCTGGCCCTGATACTTCAGTATAACATGAGCGGGAATTTATTTATTTATTTAGTGATGCAGTGCACAGTAATCCCTTCTGACCCTTTACCATGCTGCCCCAGCAACCCCTGACAAACCTGATTAACCTTAACTTAACTAGGGGGCAATTTACAATGACCAATTAACTTACTTTGGACTGCCTCTTTGGACTGTGGGAGAAAAATGTAGCAGCCAGGGGAAATCCCCACACTCCACAGAGAATCCTTACAGAAGGGCACCAGAACCGAACTCTGAACTCCGCAATGCCCTGATCTATATTAGCACTGCACTAACTGCGAGGATACCATCACTGGATAGGTAATGCAGATAGCATAAGACTGCAAAAGGAAGGTAGAACTGGGTAAGGGAAAAACATGGCAAGCATTTTGGGGTTCTGTCTTTTGCCAAGACTGGTACATCAGGAGTTACAGAGAAAGTGGGAGATGTGATCTTCCGCAGCTGTCTGTGACCACGTGGTTCCCTCGATACGTTCCAGTTTTCACCAATGGCAAGTTAACTACAAGCCACGCCTGGGTTACAAACACCCACCTTATTTTATTTATTGAGATACAATGCGGAACAGGCCCTTCTGGCCCTTCCAGCCATGCCACCAGCAACCCCTCGATTTTAATCCTTTCCCCATCACAGGGCAATTTACAAAGACCAATTAACCTACCAACTAGTACATCTTTGGAATGGGAGGAAACTGGAGCACCCAGAGGAAACCCACGTGGTCATGGGGAGAATGTACAAACTCCAGACAGGCAGTAGTGGGAATTGAACTCAGCTAACCATTACACTACCATGACGCCCCATTATGAATATCCTCTGCATATGAAAGAGCTCCGGTAATATTATTAAATTCAGAAGTCCAATATATGTACTCAAAATTATTCCTACAAAAGGCAGAACTAGTTTCTTTTCTTTCTCCGTTTATTCTTTCTTATCAGTCTTAAGTGCTTGCGATGCCATTCATTACAATATTGCAGAGCTACTGCTACCATATAGTGTGATTTTTCTTTACTTTCCCATTTATGGATAACATCAGCTTATCGATATCTGTTTGGTACTCGGGATAGCCTGCAGAAACTGCAAATTACCCTTTCATATACTGCAGGTTAGTAGCAAAAAAAAGAAGCTGATGGGTAAGTGAACAGCAGAGAACAGGACCTTCAGCCCACAATGTTGTGTTGACCCGTATCACCGACTTCACAGTCAATCTGACTCTTCCCTCCTACAGAGCTGCATCAAGACCTTGCCGAATAAATAGACCTGCAATATAATCTTGAACCCAAGCCCCTGGCTAATGAAGTCCAACAACTATATACCTTCTTAACCACTCTATCAGCTTGCACAGCAACTATAAGGGATCCATATACATGGACCTCAAGATCCCTCTGTTCCTCCATATCACTGAGAACTTGAGTGAAGTGTGGCACAGTAGAGTAATGGCTAGTGTAACATTTTAAATGGCCAGTGATTGGGATTCCATTACTGCTGCTGTCTATAAGGAGTTTGTATAGTCTTCCTGTGACTGGCACAGTGGAACAAAATTTTCCACCATCCTATCTTCTGCTACTACTCCTGTGGCCAGGAATGACACAAAGGTCATCGTCAACACCCCAGCAATCTCTTCTCCCACTTCACAAGTAACCTGGAGTACATCCTCTCCAACCTCAGAGACTTAGTTATCTTAATGTTTTTCAGAAGCTCCAACTCTTAACCTTGACATTCTCCAGAACATTAGTCTGTTCTACGCTGACCTCACTTTCATCAAGGTCCCTCTCCCTGGACAGCACTGAAGCAAAGTATTCATTAAGGATCTCTCCTACCTCCTCTGACTCCATGAATATGTTCCTCCCTTTATTCGTGACCAGTCCTACCCACACTCTATTCATCTCACATTGGGATTTTCCTTAATCCTACTCACTAATCCCTTCTCATGTCCCCTTCTCACTCTCCTTATAACTCTCAAGAGTTCTGTCTGATTTTTTTCTTTTTTAAATCTTAAGTATGTTTCTTTCTTCCTCTTGAGTAAATGTTACCCCTCTCCATAGTTCCTTCACCCTACGATCCTTCCCCAGTCTCATTGGGACAAACCAATCTGGAGGCCTATACAAGTTCTGGATATGAAGTTGCAGGGAAATATAGAGAAGAGATGGGAATGGTCTGCCAGCATTTGGCATGGATCCAAAGGAGAAGTGCGCCTCCTCTGTGCACTATGAGTAAACAACAGAAGTGATTGCACTTTGGAAGCAGTTCACTGGAGCAGTTTCGGACAATGGAACAGGATTGTGGTGAATCCTACATTCTCCTGTCTAGTATATTGCTAAGCCAAAAATGGGTTGAAGCCACCAATTATTCAAGGCAACTCAGCATCTGGAGACCTTCACACATGCAGAACGAACACTCTAGGCCAATAAAATATTACTATGATAATGAAGCTAATCGTAATTGTAAAGAAGCACCAATATTATTTAACAAAGGTAGTGATCCTTTAAATGAATGTCACTATTTAATTTCAGGGATAATTTTAGCCAGGTTAATAAAATCTCCCTTGCTATTTCAAAGAGAAGACTGAATGGTCTTCCAAGCTGTACCTTTATTTGATTCCTTCATATCGACGTTTTTTTTCCTTGTTGATTCGGATTTTTCATGTTGCAGATTAACAACATCCCCTTTGGTGTTAAGCATTTTGTTTTCACCATGATGTTATCTCATTATCTAATCTGAAATCACTGCAATTTGTTGAATCAATTTGTACATATTGTGATTTTCCCTTGCCCAAATTAATCAATTTTCATTCCATTCTGCATCCTTCTACTTAACTCTGAAGCAGGACTTATTGGCAGAGGGAATAATTGTGTGTGTGTGTGAGAGAGAGAGAGAGATTTGCTTTTCTGGTGTGTGATTATAATTAATCTTTCATACATCATAAATAGCATATCTTGCCATCTCAAGAATGCTCCACAAACTATATTACCTGTATTCAGGACTCTGGCTTTTGCTTGTGTTCATTTAAAGATTCCTTTGAAAATGTTAACAATAAATGCAAGATAATAAGACAATTCATGATCACCATTATGCGCCGTGTCGTATGACGTGAGTGATCCCATCACCATGATTTCTCTTTGCAATTTTTCTACAGAAGTGGTTTGCCATTGCCTTCTTCTGGGTAGTGTCTTGAAAAGCCAGGTTACCCCAGCCATTGTCAATACTCTTCAGAGAGGGATTCTCCCTCCTCTAGCCCTTTATCTGATTTTCATTTTTCATTTAACTTGCCAGCTCTTTACTTCAACCCTTCCCCTTCTCTTGGTTTCACCTGTCACCTACAACCTTGTATTTCCTCCTCCCCTCCTCCCACCTTCTTACTCTAACCTCTCCTCTTTCTTTCTAGTCCTAATGAAGAGTCTCGGCCAAAAGTGTTGACTGTATACTCTTTTCCACAGATGCTGCCTGGCCTGTTGAGCTCCTCCAGCATTTTGTTCATGTTGCTCTCCAGAGATTGGCTGCCTGGTGTCAGTAATCACATGACCAGGACCTGTGATCTGCACCAGCTACTCATATGACCATCCACCGCCTGCCTCACATGACCCTGATCGGTGGGGGGGGGGGGGGGGTGCTAAGCAGGTGCTACAGGTTGCCCAAGGGTGACCACTTTTTGGAAAGGGACTGCATACCAGTACATGCAGGCTCTTGTACCTCCAATAAAAAAGACAAGAAGACTATTAATTATAGTCAATTTTTCTTATTGCTTTTCTTTCAGAACTTTATTTTTAGCAATGTAAATGTTCTATTTGTAATTGAAGCTTTTGTGGTTCTGACTACAGTTTTAAAACCACTGTAGATTGTTTCATTGAAATGAGTTAATTGAACTCATCTGTCTTGCTCCCAGGCTGACAATGGGAGAAACTAAGCATCTTTTAAAAGATACAGCCACTGGTTTCTCCTTCAAGTCTCTGACAGGGAAGGTAGCCTATCCTATCTCCAACAAGGTGTGCTTGGTAATAGGAGATTGTGACTAAGTCAATTCTGTGAAAGAGAGTTCATTCCCATATCAGCTAAATGGAAATTTTGTATATATTAGGCCTTGGGGTGTCAGAAATCAGAGTTGAATCCAGGTGCCCTCTGTAAGGAGTCTCTGTATGTCCTGCCTGTAGAATATGTGGGTTTTCTCTGGGTCCTTCAGTTTCCTCCAACAAGTTCAAAGATGTACTGGGTAGGTTAATTGCTGATTGTAAATCGTCCCATGATTGTTAGGGTTAAATCCGAGTTGTTGGGGTTTGCTGGATGGTGTGGTTCGAAGAGCCAGAACATCCTACTCCACGCTATATCACTGAATAAAATTAAAAACAAATGATTTTGGTTTGGACTGTATGGACAGAATTAGGAGCAGGAATAGACCTTCAGTTCTCTCCAACATTCAAGATTATGGCTGATTAGTGCTTTTCACCCACATTACCCCATATCTCTTTATTCCTAAAAATGTTCAGAAATCTGTGCTGTGTTTTGAATGCACATAATGACAGCCACCACTGCCAACTAGGATACAGCGCTGCATAGATTCACCATCCTCTGAGTGAAGAGCTTTTTTCCTCATTTAAGAACAAAATCTGTTGCCCTCATTTTAAGTGTAAATCAAAGAATCAATTTTGTTGTCTCAGTAGTAGAACATAGATCTTTATAGCAAGTACAGGCCCTTCGGCCTACGATATTGTGCCAACCCTTTAACCTATTCTAAGATCAGTCTAACCCTTCCATCCCACATAGCCCTCCATTTTTGTATCATCTCAGAATCAGAATCAGGTTTAATATCACCAGCATATGTTGTGAAATTTGTTGTCTTTACGGCAGCAGTACAATGTAATCCATAATACCAAAAAATGTGAATTACGGTTAAGTATAAATACATTAAGTAGTTAAATAAAATAAGTAATGCAAAATAACAGAAATAAGAAAGTAGTGAGGTAGTGTTAATAAGTTCAATCTCCATTCAGAAATTAGATGGCAGAGGGGAAGAAGCTGTTCCTGAACCACTGAGTGTGTGTCTTCAGGATTCTGTACCTCCTTCCTGATGAAAGCAAGGAGAACAAAGTGATGGGGTTCCTTAATTATGGATGATGCCTTTTTGAGATACCACTTCTTGAAGATGTCCTGGATACTACAGAGGCTAGTGCCCATGATGTAGCTGACTAAGTTTACCACTCTCTGTAGCTTATTTCAATCCAGTGCAATAGCTCCCACCCCACCAGCGATGCAATCAGTTAGGACGCTCACCATGGTACATCTGTAGAAATTTGTGAGTGTCTACGTGCCTATCAAAGAGTCTCTGATATAGAAATTCTCTGACATATCTAAGAGGCAACTGACAAAAAATAAAATGTACTAGATTTTACATGGTGTGGATCAGACAAGTTCAGATGAAGAAGGACGCTTAATGGATAAAATAACCTTCTTTTGCCATGTACTTCATATATTGTTATGATTCAATTTCTGTGACTGGTATTAAAGCAAAGTTAGCTTATTAATGCAGAGAGTTTTCAGTTATTATCATCATACAGTGAGAGTTGACCTTAAAACACACAGCTAAGTACATGTTTAAAGCATTTTAAATGTTCAAATTTATTTATCAAGAGAAAACTATTTTTTAAAAGCTGTTTATATATCAGCTTGTGTTCCAGCTAGGCTCTTCAATGGTAGTGTGTTCAAACATAGGCAGTTTCATTGTTCATTTGTATAGCTCAGGTCTGTCAGCAAGCTTGAACCTTGAGCACCCAGTCACTTGTCATTTAATTCTCAATTCCACTTACTACAACCTTTTAATCCCCAGCCTCAATGATGCTCAACAAAAGCATAGGGAACAATACCTCATACTTTGATTGTGGTTCTGCCAGGTGCATCAGTTTCCTCGCACATCCCAAAAACATGCTGGTGGATTAACTGGCTACAGAAAATGTCAAAGGAACCAAAGAGAAGTTGATGGGCATTACTTATTGCATTACTTTACTTTATTGTCACCAAACAATTGATACTAGAGCGTACAATCATCACAGCGATATTTGATTCTGCGCTTTGCACACCCTGAAGTACAAATCGAAGTAAATATAATAAAAATTTAAATTATAAATCATAATTAGAAAATAGAAAAGGGAAGGTAGTGTAAGTCAGGTCCAGATATTTGGAAGGTACGGCCCAGATCCGGGTCAGGATCTGTACAGCAGTCTTATCACAGTTGGAAAGAAGCTGTTCCCAAATCTGGCCATACGAATCTTCAAGCTCCTGAACCTTCTCCCAGAGGAAAGAGGAACAAAAAGTGTGTTGGCTCGGTGGGTCATGTCCTTGATTATCCTGGCAGCACTGCTCCGACAGTGTGCGGTGTAAAGTGAGTCCAGGGATGGAAGATTGTTTTGTGTGATGTGCTCGGCTATGTTCATGATCTTCTGCAGCTTCTTTTGGTCTTGGACAGGACAACTTCCATACCAGGTTGTGATGCACCCTAGAAGAATGCTTTCTCCGGTACACCTATAAAAATTAGTGAGGGTTTTAGGGGACAGGCCAAATTTCTTCAGCTTTCTCAGGAAGTAAGGTGCTGGTGGGCCTTCTTGGCAGTGGACTTTGCTTGGTTAGACCAAGTCAGGTCATTTGTGATATTCACCCCGAGGAACTTAAAGCTTTTGACCTGTTCCACCTGCGCACCACCAATGTAGATGGGGTTGTGCTGTCCGCTACTCCTTCTGAAGTCAACAACCAATTCCTTCGTTTTGTTGACGTTGAGGGATAGGTTTTTGTCTTTGCACCATGCCACGAGACATGTGTGAGAGACCAAGATGCAAGCTAGAGGCAAGTAGAAAAAGGGGAAATGGTGCTGATGGAATTTCTCTGCTTGGAGCTAGCATGGACCCATTCAGTTCGAAGAGGCAACTCTTACACTCAAATAACTTCAAAAACCATGAAGAGCATTCTAACAAGCTGCATCACTGTCTGGTATGGGGTGGGGTGGGGGCAACTGCACAGGACCGAAAGAAGCTGCAAAAGGTTGTAAATCTAGTTAGCTTCATCTTGGGTACTAGCCTACAAAGTACCCGGACATCTTCAAGGAGCAGTGTCTCAGAAAGACAGCGTCCATTATTAAGGACCTCCAGCACTCAGGACATGCCCTTTTCTCACTGTTACCATCAGGGAGGAGGTACAGAAGCCTGAAGCACACACTCAGTGATTCAGGAACAGCTTCTTCCCCTCTGCCATCCGATTCCTGAATGGACATTGAAGCTTTGGACACTGCCTCACTTTTTTTAATATGTAGTATTTCTGTTTTTGTACATTTTAAAAAATCTATTCTTTATACATAATTGATTTACTTGTTTATTCATTATTATTTTTATTTATTATTTTCTCTCTCTGCTAGATTATGTATTGCATTGAACTGCTGCTGCTAAGTTAACAAATTTCATGTCACTTGCCAGTGATAATAAACCTGATTCTGATTCTAGTTCATTATTTATTTATTTATTTTGAGGCGCAGCGCGGAATAGGCCCTTCCGGTCCAACAAGCCACACCACCCAGCAACCCACTGATTTAACCCTAGCCTAATCACAGGACAATTTACAATGGCTAATTTACCTACTAACTGGTGCATTTTTGGACTGTGAGGAAACTGGAGCACCCAGAGAAAACCCTCGTGTTCACAGGAAAGGTCTATAAACTCCTTACAGATGACCCCGGGATTGAACTCCAAACTCTGATGCCCTGAGCTGTAATACCTAATTCAACAATTTCACATTGTAACTCAGATTTTTGGACAGTGGCACTAGCTTCTTGCTATATTAACACGTCGTGTTGCATCATTATTTTATGGCTCCTACTTTTCATTTGGTCACAGGTTATCCTTTGTCTTCTTCATCACCCACCTCTTGATCCTTATTTCTCTCATTTTCCGCTGGCTTACAGCTTATTTCAACCCAAATTTCCAGTTCTGAAGAAACACAGTTTCGTTTGAATGGTTCTAGCGTTTCCTGCTTTATATTTCAAATTTCCAGCATCTGTTTATTCTGCTTGAAGTAAACAAGAATGGGATGGGAGTGAGGATTCTGTAGATAAATTCACATTAAAGCCTATTTTTTAGAATCACTACAGATAAAATGACTGTTGAGAAATGCATTACTTATATGATCTGCTTATGTTTTTAAATGCTTGAGTATCGCTTATAACTAAAACCAAAGACTATTAATGCATAAATAGAAGCTTCAAATTCTCGAGCTGTAAAGCAATAAATAATACATTAGTTTTGATGAAACGATAAATGGCCAGGATCATTTTTGCTTTTTACTATTCACCACAATTTTTCACCTCTAAAGAGTACAGGCTTGGAAAAAAGTACAAGAACAAAAGCCAGTAAATTGCATCTATTAGGAGGACGTAACAGGGTGGCACCATTAGCATAATGACTTACAGTGCCAGCAATCACTGATCGGGTTTCAATTCCCACCACTACCTGTAAGGAGTTGGTATGTTCTCCCCATTTTTATATTTTATGTTTTTGTCTGCTCTTTCTTGTTGCTGTTTGAGTGATTTGTTAGTTTTTTTGTGTAGGGTAGGGGTTTTGATGTTCTTGTTACAGTTTGTGCAATTTGCAGTTTTTTAGCATGGAGGATGATGTTCTTGTTGCTGTTTGCACAGTTTGTTGTTTTATTCTGTGGGGGGGTTGTTGATGTTTTTCTTTGAACAGTTTCCATGGTTTTTTTTGTTTGTGACTGTCTGGAGAAGACGAGTCTCAGAGTTGCATACTGCATACATAAATGTAGCTTGAACTTTGACCACTTGGAAAACCCATAGTGCTCTGGTTAAAGATTAGCTTTATTTGTCATTTGTGCATTGAAACATACAGTGGGATGCGTCATGTACATTAGTGAGGATTGTGCTGTGTTTCCTCCCACATACCAATGACGTACAGTTAGGGTTAGGGTTAGTGAGTTGTGGGCATGCTACACTGGCATTGGAAGCATGACAACACTGGCAGGCTGCCCCCAGCATATTCCTTGGATTGTGTAGGCTGGTGATGCAAACAGCACATTTCACAATATGCTTCAATGTAGAGGTGACAGATAAAGATAATTTTTAACCTTTAAAAGTCTTCAGCGACCATTCTTCATGCACTAACTATATATGAAAGAAATTTAACCCAGGTCAATGAGCATTTCTAGGAGAAGTTTACATTGCAAAACCTCACAGGCATTTCCATGAATAATTCACCTTAGCATATAAGACATTTTCCTGGCATCAGTTGCACACATAATAACAACACAAGGCACACAAGATATATTCCTCTGTCCTCAATAAAAATTGGAGCTCTTGGTTATAACTTAAGACCTCAATGAACACTCACAAATAAATAGCAGCACATTCTACGGTGTTATCATCTCAAAGGATCTGTCCTGGGTCCAGCACAGAAGTGCCATTATGAAGAAAGCACAGACGTGCCTCTACTTTCTTAGAAGTTTGTGAAGATTCAGCATATCATCTAAAACTATGACGAACTTTTATAGCTGTGCGATGGAGAGTATATTGACTAGTTGCATCACAAACAGAAAAGTAGTGAATGTGGCCCAGTCCTTCACGGGTAAAGTCCTCCCCACCATTAAGCACATCTACAGTACATCCATATTTTGCCTGATTCTGGATGTAAGCTACCACAGAACTGTGTTTAATGCACTTTAAGCCAATCATTTGTTCCCAGTAACCTGATTGGGTTTCAGTGCAATGAACTAACACACTAAAGCAGCATTCCAAAATTAACGAATTTCAATTTAATTGTCTAACCATCCTAGAATAAAATCTAAAATTGTTTTTCTTAAACTCAGTCTCAAAACATGTTCAGCTTGCTTCTTTGTTCTTTACTTCCTTGTGTTTTCCACCTTATCTTTCTTTTTTCTAGCAACGATTTGTGCAGAGCTCCTAGAGTTTATTTTGCCATTTAATTTGAGCGTGACTGTCTTATATCTTAGCTCATCAGTGTGTCTGGGCCCACAATCTTGCCTGCTAAAAAATCTATACACAACAGTTTTAAGAATTGTAAGTAAACTCCCGCATCCAATTACCTCAGCAATTTGCTTGCAGGGAAAAAGATATACTATATGAAGAAGTGCCTCCACATATCACCTTCAAATATCTTAGAAATAAACTTAAGATCATGAATTCCACCTTCTCTTGAACTGAACTTCCCTTACCCAAGACAATGCTTTCTCTTTGCTCTCATCAAATACCTGTGTTTGCATCTAGGTGCAAGCAGCAACTGTGAAGCTGGTCCAAAATCTGGCAATACTTCAGAGTGGATAGTCAGTGCCTTTTTCCTGGGGGGGGGGAGGGAGCATTGGCTAATAGTAGGGTTCATCCTTTTAAGGTGATTGGAGGAAAGATGAGGGGAGATATCAGAGGTATCTTCTTTTTTACACAGTGAGTGATAAGTCCCTGGATTGCATTGCAAGGGGTTGTAGTAGAGCAGGGGTTAATGGTAAGGCTCCATGGCATAAAAAAGGTTGCAGTAGAGGCTGATATAATAGGATTATTTAGGAGATTCTTAGATAGGCACACAGATGAAAGAACAATGGCAGGTTATGGGCTATGTAAGAGGGAAGGGTTAGACTAATATTGGAGTAGGTTAAAAGTTTGGCACAACTTGAGCTCTCGAGCCTGTACCGTGCTGCAGTATTCTGTAAACTGCTTAGAAGCTCTTTGTGGTTCTATGTGGCATGCACCCATTTAGCATATGTGAATCAGACTGTGAAAGAACATCATCTTAGCACAGCGTTTTTCTGGAATTCACTGCTGTGTTTTGCACCCATCCATTTTGAAACCTTTCATCATTTTCAATCACCTCATTGAGATCACTCTGTAATCTTTTACAATCAAAGCACTGAAAGCCTAGGTCACGCAACCTGTCCTAATAATTTAATTCTTTCAGCTCTGGATATCACTCAGTCATTGCTTCTCGTCACTGCTGTACTACGACAGGGATGGAAAGTGAGCACACCCCAATGTCTCCAGCTGGATGCCTTTCATTAGTGCCTACCACTCTGCTTTCTACTTCTTGTCACTCTGAAATATTTTTAAATGAAAAGATTGCTGTCTTCCAACTTCAGATTCATCTCTTTCATGCTGATAGTAATAGCGCCTACCTATTAATGACCCACAGGGATTCAGCAACCCTCTGATAGTTCACTAAGCACTGTAAGTTCTGATGTAATGTGAGGAAAATAGCTTTGTAACAACTTAATTGTCATTCTTTGATCATGCTCTACCCTTTTCCCTTTCCTCACCAATTACAGACTCAATACGTAACCTGTCTATGGTCATATATCGGGCTTTGACTTTGATGATATGTTACCAAGATTTAATGACTTCTTGTCAAAGTACTGAATGAACTAAATAGTTAATACAAGAGATTCTGCAGATATTGGAAATCCAGGACAACACACACAAAATACTGGAGGAACTCAGCAGATCAGGCAGCATCTATGGTGTGAAATAAGTAGTTGACATTTTGGGCTGAGACCCTCATTGTGATTATGGAGGAGGCCATGGACCATCTACGGTCACAACAAGGCCATTCTCAGGTTGGAGGATACTCACCTCATATTCTGTCTGGGTGGCCTCCAACCTGATGGAATGAACATCGATTTCTTGAACTTTTAGCTATTTCTCTTCCATCACCATTTTCCGTTCCCCATTCTGTCTCCTCTCTTATCCCTTATCTTCTTCTCACCTGCCCATCATCTCCCTCTGGTGCCCTTCCTCCTTTTTCTCCCATGGTACACTCTCCTCCCCATCAGATTCCTTCTTCTTCAACCCTTTACCTCTTCTACCTATCACCCCTCAGCTTCTCACTCCATACACTCTCTTCTATACCACCCATCACCCCCCCCCCATTACTTGGTTTGACCTAACACCTGCCAACTTGTGCTCCTTCACTTCTTCCCACATTCTGTCCTCTTCCTTTCCAGTCCTGATGAAGGGTCTCGACCCAAAGTGTCAACTATTGATTACCCTGCATAGATGTCACCTGACCTGCTAAGCTCCTCTAGCACTTTGTGTCCGTGGCATTGAACTAAATAGTTAACAACCATAGCATGACCTGCTTGAGCCAACTTCTCTATGTCATCCTTGAAAATGCATTTTACTTAATTAATGAGCAGCCAAATTATGAGGTTTGTTGTTCATTCATACAGGTTAAGATTAGCAGCATCCATCATCAGAGATCCCCACCACCCAGGCCATGCTCCCTTCTTGCTGCTGCCATCAGGTAGAAGGTACAAGAGCCTCAGGACTCAAACCACCAGGTTCAAGAACAGTTACCACCTCTCAACCTTGTTCAGGCTCTTGAACAAAAGGGGGATAACTACACTCATTCTATTTCTGTTATTCCCACAAACAATAATCTCACTTTAAGGACTCTTTATCTTGTTATTCATGCCCTTGCTATTTATTGCTATTCATTTATATTTGGATTTGCACAGACTGTTGGCTTCTATGTTGTACTTGCTGTTTCACTGATCCTGTTATAGTTAATATTCTATAGATTTGCTGAGTATGCCCACTGGAAAATGAATCTCAGGATTTTATACGGTGACACGTATATACTTTGATAATAAAATTTACTTTGAACTTTGATAACCTGTTAGCAATGTGTCAAACACATTTATGTCTCTTGACAGACTTGTCAAAGGTGTTTTATGAGTCTCAAGTATTAGATAACCTCTCCTTCCCATTGAACTGTTATGAGAGGTAAAGAGTTGAAGAAGAAGGAATCTGATAGAAGATGGTGGAATATGAGAGAAGAGCAAGGAGGAAAGGCGCCCGAGGGAAGTGATGGGTGGGTGAGAAGGGGAAAAGCAAGAGGGGAGCCAGAATGGGGAATGGAAAAAGAGAGAGAACAAATTACCAGAAGGTGAAATTGATGTTCATGCCACCATGTTGGAGGCTACCCTGATGGAATATAATGTGTTGCTCCTCCTACTTGACAGACACTTCAATGTGACAATAGAGGAGGCCATGGACCAACACGATGGCCACTCCATTCCCATTATTCCAATAAACAGCCAAATGACGAGGTGCATTGTTCATTCATTCTGTTAGGATCAGCAGTCATGTGCATGGATGATCACCTGTTAGCAATGCCTCAAACACATTTATGCCTCTTAACAGAGACTTGTTAAAGGTTTTTATGTGTCTCAGATATTAGATTACTTCTCTTTACTTTTGAATAGTACTTGAACTGCTATGAGAGCTGTATTATGTAAAACCATTGATTGGGTGAATGTTGAGAACAGTAAAATATCATGAATCTGAAGTGAGACGTGCAATTTGTACACATTAGCAGTGAAATTGAGTTGATATTACTATGGCTTCACTGTTTTCAGTCTTCTTCCCTACTTGAGTTGCTATTTCCCATACCTGCTGCTCTAACCTACTCTGCTCCATTCTGCAAGATGACATCCAATTGAATAATTAATCTTAAGCACAAGAGATTCTGCAGATACTGGAAGTCCAGAGTAACACACAAAATGCTGGTGCAAGTCAGCAGGTCATGTAGCACCTATGGAAAGGAATATAGAATAGATGTTTTGGGCCGAGACCCTTCTTCAGGACTCAGTACAAAGCCAAAATAACTAATCTGACTCCTCTCGATTCACTCACACTTAGTCTGCACTAGGCCACATAGAAATCCAGGAAATTTACAGCACTACAGTGCTTCAATCTACACTGGCCTAGACTGGACTTTAGGTTCATGCACTTCCCAGCTGTGTTTGTAACACGACATCTTATGACCCTTATTTAATCCCTGGGCAGCACAGTAGCTTAGTGGTTAGCGTAACACGTTATACCGCCACCAAACTGGGTTCAATTCCCGCTGCTGTCTGTAAGAAGCTTGCATGTTCTCCCCGTGACCGCATGGATTTCCTCTGGGTGCTCTGGTTTCCTCCCACATTCCAAAGACATATGAGTTAGTAAGTTAATTGGTCACATGAGGGTAATTGGATGGCAGGGCTCATTGGGCCGGAAGGGCCTTTTACTGCACTGTATCTCTAAATCTAAAAATCTAACATCAAAATCTAAATACCTTAAAGATAGGAGATTGTATGCCAGTCCATCCAAAGTCCACACCATCCCAGTTTGGAAGGATATTAACTATTCCTTGCCTCAAATTTCTGGAATGCCATCAGCACAAGGACTGCGGCAGGGTGAATTATCTTGAAGGATATCAAGGTCCATTGCTAAAAGTGAAAAGAAAATATGTGATATTTTGTGATCCCAACATTTCTCTTTAAGTTAACACCAACACCAAGTTAAGTGAGAGTCAACAAGTGTAGTACAGAAATCACGTTGACAGGTGTTTCCAAATGGATTATTCAGGTGTGAAACTAGAGGAAACTTAATACATCCTACCTGTGGAGCTGAGTTAGTTTTATAATTGGTGGCAGATGGGTCTTGAGCAAATCACTACAGAGAATTTCGAACTGCATAGCTCTGTGTCTAGGATTGGCACAAAATAGGTGTCTGATGTGAGTGAGCCATGAGGGCAGATGGCAGACATTTCCCTGCAGAGCAGAGGAGGCAAAGTAAACAACATGATTAATAAAATGACAATATCTGTATATACACAGTGGCCACTTTATTAGGGACAGGAGTGGAAGCCAGTGTGGTCTTCTGCTGCTGTAGCCCATCCACTTCAAGATTTGATGCACTGTGCATTCAGAGATGCTCTTCTGCACACCACTGTTGTAACGTGTGGTTATTTGAGTTACTGTCACCTGCTTGTCAGCTTGAACCAGTCTGGCCATTCTCCTCTGATCTCTCTCATTAACAAGGTGTTTTCACCCACAGAAACGCTACTCAATTTTTTTTGTTTTCCACACCATTCTCTGTAAACCCTAGAGACTGTTGTGCATGAAAATCCCAGGAGATCAGCAGTTTCTGAGATACTCAAACCACCCCGTCTGGCACCAACAATCATTCCACGGTCAAAATCACTCTACTGATGTTTGGTCTGAACAACAACTGAACCACTTGACCATGTCTGCATGCTTTTGTGCATTGAACTGCTGCCACATGATTGGCTGATTAGATATTTGCATTAATAAGCAGAAGTATAGCTATATCTAATAAAGTGGCCATTGTGGAGATCACTTGCATTTGACCTATGGATGTTGAAGAACATGTGTTTTTGATGGTTTTCTAATTTCACTCTCACACTAAATCATGAGCCAAGACTTTGCACTAGGATATGAATCAAGATAACTCTGACTCAGA
This sequence comes from Hypanus sabinus, assembly GCF_030144855.1. Lineage (NCBI taxonomy): Eukaryota > Metazoa > Chordata > Chondrichthyes > Myliobatiformes > Dasyatidae > Hypanus > Hypanus sabinus. The sequence goes on along the minus strand of NC_082739.1, from coordinate 5,933,267 downwards.
ATTAGAAATATTGCCAGCTGAACCATATCCAGTGGTGTGGAAGTGCTCCGTGATACCATGCAAAGACAAGAAGTATTGCTGCATGCAAACAAGATAACCAAAGTATTTTCAGCCCTGGATATAAGGCTGACTGGATATTCTGTGTTGGAAAGCACTGTCAGTTGCCTTGTTAGCCAGTTAGTTATTACTTAGTGGGACTAGAACTAGAGCTCATAGGTTAAGGGTGAAAGGAGAGTCTGAGGGGTTATTGTGAATATGGGACGAGCTGTCAGTGGAAATGAAGAATGCAGGTTCGATTGCAACATTGAAGAGAAGTTTGGATAAGTACACAGATGGGAGGGATATAGGGGCTATGATCCAAATGTGGGTTGATGGGACAAGGCAGGATAACAGTTCAGCATGGCCTAGATGAGCTGAAAGGTTGTTTGTGTTACAGCGCTCTATGACTCCATGACTCTATACGGGAACGAGTATGAGGTCTGAGTTCTATCTCTGTAATACTTCTTCTTCTTAATCCCCATCACCCCTACTGGATCATAAGCTGCTGACAATAGCTCACCAGAGTCCCCAGTCCTGGGTCATTCTTTCACATTGTCCCCAAGTGTAACCCATCTTCTTGGTGTAACCTTCCTCTCCCAGGGATGAGGACTTTGGAGCCTCTGTTGATGTTTCTGTAGCTCTGGGTTTTTATGAGATGAGGCTGCTAGCTGCAGCCCCAATCCTCCTCTTTCATAGCCAGGCTTGGGACCAACCATGGTGGAGCTGTCTCTGCATTAAAACTTTCTGAAAAGTCAAGGTGCTTTCAAGAATTGCAATCATTTATTGCATTACATAACATCATTAACATTAGTTCCTTCCTTCTTGTCTATTGTCCATTTCAACAAATTAAAATTGTATCAAAGGACACAATTTTGAATAATATTTTAGGTTCCAAATTGATAGTTCACTTACTTCTGCGCTGTTATTTTTATTTGTAATGGAGTGACATAATCACAATGAGATTCATATCAAATGGGACGCTGGTACAATGGAATCCAAATTTACAATGGGTATAGCTTTCAGGTGTGGAAGAACAAAATCAAAGACTTTCTACTATCTACGTTCCTTTGATGAAATGATCTACCTATATTCTGAACATGAAATGCCGCATATAAGTAAACTGGTCCTTATTCTCAGCAGATAACTATTTGCTGTTTGTATAGTTGAAATATTCCTCTAGCAGCTTTTAGCTAAGTCTTACAAACATGAGGAAGTCTGCAGATGCTGGAAATCCGAAGCAACACACACAAAATGCTGGAGGAACTCACCAGGTCAGGCAGCATCTATGAAAAAGAGTAAACAGTCGATGTTTGGGCTAACACCCTTCATCAAAACTAAGTCTTTAGCTGTTTAGCCGGTCCAAACGTCTTGAGTTCAAAACCAAATACTTGGAGTTCTTTTTCTTACTGTCTTGAGAATTTTGCAGTTTTGTAGATAGTCAAAAAGCCACAAGGGATCAGAAAAGTAAAAACCATCATAGCAAGTGCACATAGCCCTTTCTCTGTCTCCTCTCATAGCTTCAGAGACCCCATGGGTTATTTCATGGCATGCCGCGATTTTTACATTTATGTCTACATCCATTCACAGTGTACAGCTGCCAGGCTTGGTAATCATGGTACACTTCTTAACACAGATGGGGACACATTTTGGAACAGAAACTCCATGTCTAAACTAAAGAAAAGGAGGACAGTTTTTAAGAAAAAAATGCTCACAAGAATATATAGCACAGAAGCAGGCCTTGATTGCCCACCTTGTCCATGCCGACTGTGGTGCATATCTACCCACCATGATACCCATTTGCCAACTGTGAAGCCTATCTATTGACAGTGATGCACCTGTGTGTTGCTAGGAATAGAATGGTTGACATAGTGGAGAAAATGCAGGTACCAAATTATCCAAGGTCACATAAAGCATCTGACAGAGCAAGAGCAATTTAAGTTTCAGGTACAGCAAATCATCTTTCATCAAGGCAGTTTATAACTTTCACACTCAACGTTGAGTTCAATGACTTCAGACAACTCAGAATCACTAAGACTTTGAAAATGGGTTTAGAGGGAAATAATTCACAGGGCCACAGGGAAAGAATAGTGGAAAAGGATTAAATAGGTTGCTCTCCAAGAAGCTGACATAACAACTCCATAATCATTTACTTTGATTGTTACTGGTTCCAATCTGTTAACTATTTATTCCCAGCACATTCTTTTACTTAGAGAAAGAGTATTTGTTTTGGGGAAATTCATACTCTACATTTACGAGGTTAAAAAGAAATCACACCCAAGTAACGCACACAAAATGCTGGAGGAACTCAGCAGGTCAGGCAGCATCTATAGGAATGAATAGATCGTTGACGCTTCAGGCAAAGACCCTTTATCAGGATACTCTGATTTCATCTGATCACACCCGAGATAGTTTTCATTTATTCCTTCCACCCCCTTTCACCGGATCCCAAAGGAAGAGTATAAAATAGGAGAAAACAATAAATTAGATTAATGAATTAGTGCTGATTAGGCCAGAAGAAACTGTTCCACATTGTACCTCTAAATAAAATAATATAGATAAATAAAGTAGATAATTCTGTTTTATGGAGATGAAGGATGAGTAATTCCAGCTAATGTCCTGAATATTGGTGCATTAGATACCAAAAAGCTACTGTAAAGGTTGCTGGTAGTATGTGACTATGCGAAGGATGTTTGATTGTCCAGTATTTACTCCAGAGCAATCACAAAGCTGTGAGTATGCTTTCTAAATATACTCTCCTGCAGATCCTCTACCTCAGAATTTATTTACTATCCCACTTCTTTATCCACTTCCTGTGCTTACTCGTTGTTTTCTGCTCAGAAGACCTCCTTCTTGCCCCACCACAAGTATTATGATCTTAGGTATCACTGTTGATTATCCAATCTGTTAGCTACATCAGACTTATGGCTTTTGGGTTCCATCATACACAGTCATCTAGACCATGAAGAGAAAATAAGGGAGATACATGCCTTAGGGGGAGAAATATTGATTACATTTCAAACTGGAGGAAGACTTTTAACAGCTGAACACAAACAGGAGTAAATCTGCAAATGCTGGAAATCCAAGCAACACACACAAAATGCTGGAGGACTCAGCAGGCCAGGCAGCATCTATGGAAAAGTTGCTGAGACCCTTCATGAGGACTGGAGAAAAAAAGATGAGAAGATTTAAAAGGTGGGGGGAGGGGAGAGAGAAACACAAGGTGACAGGTGAAACCTGAAGGTGGAGGAATGAAGTAAAGAGCTGGGAAGTTGATTGGTGAAAGAGATACAGGCTTGAGAAGGTGGAGTCTGATAGGAGAGGGCAGAAAGCCATGAAAGAAAGAAAAGGGGGAGGAACACCAGTGGGAGGCGATGGGCAGGCAAGGAGATAAGGTGAGAGAAGGAAGAAGAGATGGGAAATGGTGAGGGGTGGGGGGGGATTCTCACCATTTCCAATCCCCTTTTCCCCCCCTCACCTTACTTCCTTGCCCACTGCCTCCCTCTGGTGCTCCTCCCCATTTTTCTTTCTCCCATGGCCTATCAGACTCCCCCTTCCAGGTTTCACCTATCACCATGTATTTCTCTCTCCCCTCCACCCACCTTTTAAACCTACTCCTCAGCTTTTTTTCTCCAGTCCTGCCATAGGGTCCTGGCCCAAAATGTACTCTTTTCCATAGATGCTACCTCGCCTGCTGAGTTCCTCCAGCATTTTGTGGGTGTTGGTTATAACAGCTGAATATAGTGAAACTAGCTAAAGAAAAAGATATCATTTTGAAGTCAACTGCCAGCATCCACGAGGTACAAACTGATCTCAGCTGAGAAGCAGAATTAACTTTATTTCATATGAAGGCTAATCTTAAATAAGTAATGACCAAAAGATCAGAAGAGTGGCAATAATTTATCTGACATGTTCGGACATGTTTCTTCTGCAGTTCTGCAGTTGTCATGGGGACCAGCCACATTGGAGAGATATGATGTGTATCATCTACAAGTTATACTTCACCAATTCATCTCTGAGCCCCTGGCCATTAACACTTAGAATGTGCAGATGACCTGTATTTCCAGGCCATCCTGACCTGGAAATACATTTTCAACCTTTCACTAATGCTGGATATAAATTCTGAAATAATGCTGTGGGATTGCCTACACTACACAGATTCAAATGGTGCATAGCTTACCACCACCTTCTCACGGCCAACAGGGGAGAGGCAGTAAACCCTCCAACACAGTGTCAAATGAAAACATTTTAAAAACATCTTTTACAACCTAAACTTACTTTCATAAAGACAAGAGATGCTGCAGATGTTGGAAATCTTGAGTAACACACACAAAATGCTGGAGGAACTCAGCATGTCAGGCATCAATGGAGGGGAATTAACAGTTGGCATCTTGGGCCAAGACCCTTCATCAGGCCTGGAAAAGAAGGGGGCAGAAGCCAGAATAAGAAGGTGGGGGGAGGGGAAGGAGAACAAGCTGGCAGGTGATAGATAACACCAGGTGAGGGGGAAGTGGGTGACTAAAGTAGGGGCATGAAGTAAGAAGCTGGAAGGGAATAGGTGGAAGAGGTGAACAGCTGAAGAGGAAGGAATCTGATAGGATGGAAGAAAGAGAAGGAGGAAGGAGCCAGAGGGAGGTGATTAGCAGGTGAGGAGAAGAGAAGGGATGCGAAGGTAACCAGAATGGGGAATGGAAAAAGAGAAAGGAGGATGGGGCACCTTTGCTCTATCTGCCATCAAAGACAGGATCTCCCAGTGGTTTCCCATTCCTATTCTGACATGTCTGTTTTTGGCCTCTTCTTCTGCCATGATGAGGCCAAATTCAAGTTGGAGGAGAGGAACAACACTTCATACTCCATCTGGGTAGTCTTCAACTTGATGGCGTGAGCACTGATTTTGCTAACTTTCAGTAATTTCTTACCCTCCCCCCATTTTTTTTTACTGCTGCATGGACCAACTATTGCTCTGAACAGGAAATCTTTACATGGCCTGAAAACTATGCATCAGTGGTTGTATAATCAGGACTTGTGATCTGCACCGGCTGCTCATACGACCATCCACCACCTGCTCCCATGGCTTCACATGACCCTGATCGGTGGGGGCGGGGTAGTGGAGAAGGGGGGCTAAGCAGGTGCTACACCTTGCCCAAGGATGACCTGCAGGCTAGCGGAGGGAAGGAACAACTTATACCTCCTTTGATAGAGATGTATCTCCTCCTCATCACCAAAGTTTCTTATGATACAAGAGTGGATATGCTTTGCATCTACTTTATTGGCTTCTAAGCACATTGGAACATTTTGAGGGGGAGTAATGTTAAGAAAGCTGCTTTTCATTTTGCAGTTGTGAACAACTGTACAATAATAATAATAAGGAAGGTTGGCTGAATAAAGTGTCAAGGGTTAATTAAGTTTATATTTTATATGTGAGTCCATACAGGCCATTATTTATTAGTTGTGATACGAATCTTCTGGTTTATCATCACCTATGAAGAAACTGTAGAACCTGTACTGGAGGATTTTCTACAAGTAATGTTTATGTAATTAACAAGTTGTCTTGAAAGTATTGCTGCTTCTAAGGAGGCAAAATATCTGTGTGAAACAGATCACTGGAAATAAAAAGTGCAATGAAATCTTTCTTTCTGCCTGACCTACTGAGTATTTCCAACATTTTCTGTGTTTATTTCAAGTTTACAATTTCTCCTGTTTTTTTTTGCTTTCCCGACCCGTGAAGACCTTGAACTGACTTACGCAATCCTAATACCACGTCAGCAACACTATGGGCCGCCTTTTACGCCACCACAGACTTGTCTCTTTGAATTTTGTTCACTGATGTCTTCTCTTGTGCAGCCTTTTTTTCCTTCACCGTTTTACAATAGACAATAGACAATAGACAATAGGTGCAGAAGTAGACCATTCGGCCCCTCGAGTCTGCACCGCCATTCTGAGATCATGGCTGATCATTCACTATCAATACCCAGTCCCTGCCTTGTCCCCATATCCCTTGATTCCCCTATCCATCAGATATCTATCCAGCTCCTTCTTGAAAGCATCCAGAGAATTGGCCTCCACCGTCTTCCGAGGCAGTGCATTCCACACCTCCACAACTCTCTGGGAGAAGACGCTCTTCCTCAACCCTGTTTTAAATAACTGACCTCTTATTCTCAATCCATGCCCTCTGGTACTGGACTCTCCCAACATCTGGAACATATTTCCTGCCTCAATCCTATCAAATCCTTTAATTATCTTAAACGTTTCAATCAGATCCCCTCTCAATCTCCTCAATTCCAGCGTGTACAAGCCCAATCTCTCCAATCTCTCTGCGTAAGACAGCCTTGCCATCCCAGGAATCAACCTAGTGAATCTAGGTTTTGTGTAATTTATATACACTTTATCTATACTTTATATTCTGTATATTGCCTGACCCTACATGCCAGTGATGTTGCTGCAAGCAAGTTTTTGTGCACATTACAATAAACGACTTGCTGACTTTTGTTTGACAATATATGGACATTTATGGAGTGGGCTGTGTCTGAGTAATGAGATGCATGGAAGATTCATTACAGCTTAAGGCCCACACAGTATGATAGGAAAGAGGAAAGCAGCCAGGAGGCCTACATCACCTGTAGCCGAGTGAATCCAGAAACCAAGGACTGTGAGCTACTCATCTCTATTACCTGTTGTAAAGAATAGAGCTTTGTTATCTAATAACGCAAGCATTGCTTATCTCTCTTCTTGTCTTATCCAGAAACTATTGTAAGGCCTATTGAAACTTTGCTGATCTTTGACATTTGGTTGGGCAAACTTTCCTCTGTTTACTGGGAGCAAGGATCCATTCATCACTGATGTTCATGAACAGTGACAGCGGTTGTTAAGGGTGACTGAGGAGACTGCAAATGCTGGAATCAGGAGAAAACATCAAATTCAGCAGGTCAGGCAACATCTGTGGAGGGCAATGGACAGTCAGCATTTTGGGTCAAGATCCTTCATGTGGAGTGAAAGGTACATGAACAAAGTTAATTTTCAATACCATGTCACACCAGTCAAGACAAATTAAGAACACCATATCTCTCATCATATGTCCTTCCCCTCCGCCATCAGATTTCTGAAAGATCCATGAACCCATGAACACTACCTCATTATTTTCCTCTCTTTTTGCACTATTTACTTTTTAATATATTTCTTATTGTAACTCAAAAACTTTTATATGCATTTCAATGTACTGCTGGCACAAAAAAGAACAAATTTCACAACATATATCATTGATATTAAACCTGATTATGATTCTGGTTCTTCCCTGCCTGCAACTCCAGAGAAAGTAGTTGAGGTAGGTGCAATAGCGACTTTTAAAATATATATAGATAAGTACATGAATAAGGAAAGGTTTAGAGGCACATGGGCCAAATACAGACAAATGGGACTAGCTCAGGAGGCACCTTGGTCAGCATAGACGAGTTGGGCAGAAGGGCCAGTTTCCATGTTGTATTACTGTCTGACTGTATAACACAGTTCATGTCAAAGGATGAATAAGACTCTCTCAAAAATGTACTGGGTATTCAGAGGAAAGCAGCCTTCAGTGGGTAAGTATTATTGACGAAGGACGGATAAAAAGCTTAGTATTTACAAAACACTTTTATTATATTTCCTAGAACAATATAAACACTAAAGTACTGTTTACTGTGCCTATTGTCATGTCAGGAACTCCCAGCCAATTTGCAAATAGGCAGTGCCCAAATATTGCAAGGTAAAGATGATCCTGTAGGATGAGGTAATTGGGAGAAATGTACATAATTCACAACCACCAACATTGAGTTGAGGTTTCACTTTAAGAGGCTGGTCTGACGTGATGACATTATTATGTAAAAGAATACTAGTGCACTTTTGTTGTGTAGGTTTTGGAGTTCAATAAAATATGTTACGGGTTTTGCTAAACATAAAATGCCTCTCTTCGTCTTATTTGCAGAAACCTACATTGGAACCCTGATGCTCTAGGACGGTTCTGGAGTAATTCAACATGTCGACCAATGTAGTCACCTTGAAACTGCTGAAGTTTTGGGAGCAAAATGCCTTCACTTGGTTTGTACAAGCTGAGGCCTAATCCACACTGTGAGAAATCTCCACTGACAACACCAAGTATTTCTATGTGGTAGTATTGCTCAGCAATTCCATGCGAAGAGAGTGGTGAGTCTACTTGAACAGCCGCTGGAACAACATGAATACTGATTGCTGAAAACTCTCCCTCACAGACTTTTGGACTATCAGAGTCTGAGCACACCAAGCAGTTGCTCTCCATGCCTTGTCTCCGTGATGGTAAGCCTTCAGAGCTAATGGACCACACGCTGACTCTCCTGGGAAATCACCATCCTTGTTTTACATTTAAAGAACTCTTCATGCAGTGAATGCCTGATCAAGTCACAGAGCCCTGGCTAATGCCCCCATGCAGGAATAGAGGGAGCTTGATAAAATGGCTGATAGTTTACACTCAGCTAGCCAGCAACGCATCATTCCTCTCCCTCAATAAACCCGGTCAGCAAGGCCCCTAACATAAGGACGCCCATGGCTGCAAAACAGATGACACCAAGCCGGGGCTTTTACAAACGCTGAGATGTGCTGACTGCCTTGTGGGCTTGATAGTGCCAGGACATTGGGACATCGGAGCTCTGTGAACACCATGGGTTCCAACTGCCAGGGACGTCTACTGTTCATCACTGATGCCCTTTTATGACGACGCTTCCTGTGTGACATGGGTGCTCAAGTGAATTTGCTGCCATCATCTCCTATTGATGAGAAGGCAAAGAGCGACGAAACCTCTCTGGAGGTAGCAGGA